>NC_065589.1:27088602-27713602 GCF_024542745.1 Macaca thibetana thibetana | reverse complement strand
TTTCAGAAAATTAACAAAGATATTCAGGACCGGAATTCAGCTCTGGATCAAATAGACCTGATATCTACAGAACTTTCCACCCAGAAACAACAGAATGTACATTTTTCTCATCACCACATGGCACTTACTCTAAAATTGATCACATAATCAGAAGTAAAACACTCCTCAGTAAATTAAAAAGAACTGAAATCATAACAGTCTCTCAGACTACAAGGCAATTAGATTAGAACTCAAGATTAGGAAATTCAGTCAAAACCACACAACTACATGGAAATTGAACAACCTTCTCCAGAATGACTCTTGGGTAAATAATGAAATTAAGGCAGAAATCAAGAAGTTCTTTGAAACTAATGAGAAAAAGAGAGAATGTACCAGAATCTCTGGGAAGCAGCTAAAATAGTGTTAAGAGGAAAATTTATAGCATTAAATGCCCACATCAAACAGCTAAACATCTAGGTCTCAAGTTAACAACCTAACATCTTAACTAAAATAACTTAGAGAACCAAGAGCAAATAAACCCCAAACCTAGCAGAAGACAAGAAATAACCAAGATCAGAGCTGAACTGAAGGAGACAGAGACACAAAAAGTCCTTTAAAAAATCAACAAATCCAGGAGCTGTTTTTTGGAAACATTAATGAAATAGACAACTAGCTAGACTAACAAATAAGAAAAGAGAGAAGAATCAAATAAACACAATCAGAAATGATAAGGGGGATATTACCACTGACCCCACAGAAATACAAACAACCATCAGAGAATACTATGAACACCTCTATGCAAGTAAACTAGAAAATGTAGAAGAAACGGATAAATTTCTGGACACACATACCCTCCCAAGACTGAACCAGGAAGAAATCGAATCCCTAAATAAACCAATAACAAGTTTTGAAATTGAGGGAGTAATAAAAAACCTACCAACCAAAAAGAGCCCAGGACCAGATGGATTCACAGCTGAATTCTACCAGAGTATAAAGAAGAGCTGATACAATTTCTACTGAAATTATTCCAAACAATTGAAAAGGAGAGACTCCTCCCTAACTAATTCTATGAGGCCAGCATCATCTTGATACCAAAACCTGGCAGAAATACAAAAAAAAAAGAAAAAGAGGCTGGGCGTGATGGCTCACACCTGTAATCCCAGCACTTTGGGAGCTCAAGGTGGGTAGATCACCTGAAGTCAGGAGTTTGAGACCAGCCTGCCCAACATGGTGAAACCCTGTCTCTAATAAAAATACAAAAAATTAGCCAGGCATGTGGCAGGCACCTGTAATCCCAGCTACTTGGGAGGCTGGGGCAGGAGAATTGCTTAACCACAGAGGCAGAGACTGCAGTGAGCTGAGATTGTGCCACTGCACTCCAGCCTGGGCAACAGAGCGAGACTCTGCCTCAAAAAAAAAAAAAAAAAAAAAGCTTCAGGTGAACATCCTTGATGAACATCAATGCAAAAATTCTCAATAAAACACTGGTAAACTGAATCCAGTAGCACATCAAAAAGTTTATCCACTACAATCAAATTCGCTTTCATCCCGAGGATGCAAGGTTGGTTCAACATATACAAATCAATAAATATGATTTATCACATAAACAGAACTAAAGACAAAAACTACAAGGCTATCTCAATAGACACAGAGAAGGCATTTGATAAAATTCAACATCCCTTTTGTTAAAAATTCAAACTAGGTATTAAAGGAACATACCTCAAAATAATAAGAGACATATAAGGCAAACCCACAGACAATAATATACTGAATGGGCAAAAGCTGGAAGCATTCCCCCTGAAAACTGGCACAAGACAAGGATATGCTCTCTCACCACTCCTATTCAACATGGTATTGGAAGTTTTGGCCAGAGCAATCAGGCAAGAGAAAGAAATAAAGGTATTCAAATAGGAAGAGAGAAAGTCAAATTATCTTTGTTTGCAGATGACATGATCCTATATCTAGAAAACCCCATTGTCCCAGCCCAAAAGTTTCTTAAGCTAGGATAAGCAGCTTCAGCAAAATCTCAGGAGACAAAATCAATGTGCAAAAATTGCTAGCATTCCTATATACCAACAATAGGCAAGCAGAGAGCCAAATCATGAATGAACTCTCATTCACAATTGCTACAAAAAGAATAAAATACCTAGGAATACAGCTAACAAAGGAAGTGAAGGACCTCTTCAAGAGAACAACAAACCACTGCTCAAAGCAATCAGAGAGAACACAAACAAATGAAAAAACATTCCATGCTCATGGATAGGAAGAATCAATATCATGAAAATGGCCATACTGCCCAAAGTAATTTACAGATTCAATGCTATTCCCATTAAACTACCATTGACATTCTTCACAGAATTAGAAAAAAATTTTTAAATTCATATGGAACCAAAAAAGAGACAGAATAGCTAAGACAATCCTAAGCAAAAAGAACAAAGCTGGAGGCATCACACTATCCAACTTCAAACTATACTACAAGGCTATAGTAATCAAAAAAGCATGGTACTGATACAAGAACACACACATAGACCAATAGAACAGAATAGAGAACTCAGAAATAAGACCAACATACCTACAACCATCTGATCTCTGACAAACCTGACAAAAACCAACAATGGGGAAAAAGATTCCCTATTTAATAAATGATGCTGGGAGAACTGGCTAGCCATATGCAGAAAATTGAAACTGGACCCATTTCTTACACCATATTCAAAAATTAACTCGAGATGGATTAAATACTTAAATGTAAAACCCAAAACTATAAAAACCCTAGAAGAAGATCTAGGCAATACCATTCAGGACATAGGCACAGGCAAAAATTTCATGATGAAAATGCCAAAAACAAAGCAATTGCAACAAAAGCAAAATTTGTCAAATGGGATCTAATTAAACCAAAGAGCTTCTGCACAGAAAAGGAAACTATCATCAGAGTGAACAGACAACCTACCAAATGGGAGAAAAATTTTGCCATCTATCTGTCTGACAAACGTCTAATATCCAGAGTCTATAAAGAACTTAAATTTACTGGGGAGAAAAAAAAAAAACATTAAAAAGTGGGCAAAGAACATGAACAGACACTTCTAAAAAGAAGACATACATGCAACCAACAAACATATGAAAAAAAGTTCAACATCACTGATCATTAGGGAAATATAAATCAAAACCACAATGAGATACCATCTCAAAATAGTCAGAATGGCTATTAGTAAAAAGTCAAAAAACAATAGATGCTGGCAAGGTTGCAGAGAAAAAGGAGAGCTTTTACACTGTTGGTAAGAATGTAAATTAGTTCAACCATTGTGGAAGACAGTATGGTGATTCCTCAGAGATCAAGAGGCAGAAATACCATTTCACCCAACAGTCTTATTACTACATATATACCAAAAGGAATATAAATAATTTTGTTATAAAGATACATGCACATATATGTTCACTGCAGCACTATTCACAATAGCAAAGACATAGAATCAACCTAAATGTCCATCAATGATAGACTGGATAAATAAAATGTGATACATATACATCATGGAATACTATGCAGCCATAAAAAGGAATGAGATCATGTCCTTTGCAGAGAGAGGGATGGAGCTGGAAGCCATTATCCTCAAGAAACTAATGTAGGAACAGAAAACCAAACACTGCACATTCTCACGTATAAGTGGGAGCTGAATGGTGAGAACACATGGACACACGGTGGGGAACAATACATACTGGGGCCTGTCAGAGTGCAGAGGATGGAAGGAGGGAGAGCATCAGGAAGAATAGCTAATGGATGCTGGGCTTAATACCTAGGTGATGGGTTGATCTGTGCAGAAAACCACCATGGCACATATTTACCTATGTAACAAACCTACACATCTGGTACATGTACCCCTGAACTTAAAATAAAAGTTGAAGAAAAATAACAATAAAATAAACAAGTAACCACTAACATATGTCAAAAAAGAAAGTTTTGTCATCATGTTTAGATTTGTGAACATTTGTAAACATTAATTGTTTTTAAAAATTGTTTAGCCTGTAGACAAGCACATCGTTTAAAAATATTTTTCTATGAGCTATATCTACTTGGTTCACAGCAGACATGCACATGAAGTCAGCATTATTATCCTGATTTGATAAATGAGAAAACTAAATTAACCCAAAGTTAAGAGGATTATTCAGAATGTTCCATCTGGCGGTAGTTACTACTTCTAAACTCCTTTTAAAGACCTGTGATTTAGATACCATAAAATACCTGCCACTGTGAAGAAACAGGATATAAAGTGCATTTTTATACGGAGAGTAACAAAAGTTGCAATACAAGACACTTTTGCATTAGTAACTTTACCATGTCGGGCAGCATCGTATTTTGACATGTTAACTCGCAGAAGGAAATTATTCAGGCTGTTGAGGTAAGCTGGAAGGGAGTGATAGCCTTCTGGATCATACCATACCTATTAAATTCCAAAAGAAGGCAAGATCAATATTGCATTCAAATAAATGAGGCTGTCTTAACATCTGACAGGCTATCTTATTTATATTTAAAATAAGAGCATCAATTTTCCAATAATTTATTTTATCTTGGAAGATTATGCACTGTTCTCTAGAGTATTGACCATAGGCCTATAAATTTCCAATTTGGAAACAGGCAGAAATTGGGAAGAGAGTTGTTCTGTGGACAGCACTAAGTTATTAGTTATTCAGGATCTCTTCTAGGCAAAGCTTGAAATAAACTGGAGAAATCATTATCCACATCCCTGTGGCAGATCCATGGGATTCTGAGACTAGAACTAAAGTAACCTGACTGTCAATAATGGTAATAAAAACTAATAGAATAGACCAAGCTGGAGAAATAAATAAAATACACATACATTGTGTCCTTAGCATAAGATTAAAAACCTTGAAATTCCTAGCCGGGCGCGGTGGCTCACGCCTGTAATCCCAGCACTTTGGGAGGCCGAGGCGGGCGGATCACAAGGTCAGGAGATCGAGACCACGGTGAAACCCCGTCTCTACTAAAAATACAAAAAATTAGCCGGGCGCGGTTGTGGGCGCCTGTAGTCCCAGCTACTCGGGAGGCTGAGGCAGGAGAATGGCGTGAACCCGGGAGGCGGAGCTTGCAGTGAGCCGAGATCGCGCCACTGCACTCCAGCCTGGGCGACAGAGCGAGACTCCGTCTCAAAAAAAAAAAAAAAAAAAAAAAAAAAACCTTGAAATTCCTCCACTAATTTATTTTTTATTTTTTACTTTTTTTTATTTATTTATTTATTTATTTATTTATTTATTTATTTATTTGGAGATGGCGTCTCGCTTTGTCGCCCAGGCTTGAGTGAAGTGGCGCGATCTCGGCTCACTGCAAGCTCCGCCTCCCGGGTTCACGCCATTCTCCTGCACAGCCTCCAAGTAGCTGGGGCTACAGGCGCCCACCACTGCGTCCGGCTTTTTTTTTTTGGTATTTGTATTTTTAGTAGAGACGGGGTTTCGCCATGTTAGCCAGGATGGTCTCGATCTCCTGACCTCATGATCCGCCCACCTCGGCCTCCCAAGGTGCTGGGATTACAGGCGTGAGCCACCGCACCAGGCTTCCTCCACTAATTTTTGATTCCGAATTATAACCTACAAAACGGGGTGTGATTTTACATACTATGTCAAAAATAGATTTAATATACTGATGAACCTCAATTCAAGAAACCGAATTAATAATTCAAAATGGCACAGTTGATTTGGAGAGAAATGATTTTATATTAGAAATTCCCATGTTTATGCAAAAATATTTACTCTGTGTGTGGAGAGAGAAGAGAGGAAGAAACGGAAGGCACTGAAATCCCCAGCACCACTATTTACTTTCTATATGATTTACTGTAAAAATCAGCTAAAATAGGCTCAGTAATATTTATCACACAGGGATGCTGTGAGGAGAAAATTAGGTAGTTTGTGTAAAAGATGATACTAGTGGTTGGCACATAATAGTCACGAAATGGACATTAGTTTCCGCACTTTCCCAAAGACTGTGTATGTCTCTTAGTACCAGATGAGAAATATGTGAAGACAACTTTAAATCCCTATGAGTACCATTGATCACATAGGTAAGAATATGCGTTTTATCCCGTGACTCTATCTCATTTTAGGTATAATCTAAAAGGAAAAATACGTGAGCAGAATTATTTATCTCCATTAAATTCGGTTAAGTTTCCAGGTTCTTTAAGAAGCAAAGGTAAACAACATGCATTTTCATTCTCTAAACAGTTATGACATATATACTATTGAAAAGTGCAGGTCATAAATACATAGTGTTACCTCTGAAGGAAGTACATCCCTTAAACCATCACACAGATTGAGAAATAAGAATTGCCAGCCTCCAGAACGCCTTTTCCCTGACCCTCCATGTCCTTCCAAATCCTAATACCCTCCCTTTCCCCTAAACAAATGGTTGAGTTTTGCCTATAAACTCTCAAAGTTTACAGTAAATGTAATCATAGTCAGTGTATTCCTTTTTGTCTTTTCTTTTCCTTATTGATAATGTTTGGGAGATTTAACTTCCTTGTTATATGGAGCTGAGTTCTTTCATGTCCATTGCTGAAAGTTTTATTGAATGAATATGAAACAGTTTATTTCTATATTCTGCATGTGGGTATTTTGGGTTGCGTTTTTGGCTATTATGAGAAATGCTACTATGTATACACATGTGTACATGTGTCCTGATGCTAATGTGTACATGTTTCCCTATGGCACATACACAGATTTGGAACCACTGTGCCCTGGGTTATGCACAATGCCAAATCGATTGTACCCATGTTTTGTTTTCACTTCATGAAAATGCTTAAACATATCAATTTCACTTTCTCATTTGTATGACATTCCAGAAAAAAGAACAAAATTTACCTTGGCAAGTGTTCTATTGGCAGGGACTCCTGTTATATCAAAACGAAGGTCTTTTGTCAAAGGCAGCCCAAAACTCCAACCTCCATATCTACAGAGAGTAATAAAAATGTATCTTTGGTTTAGTGGAGAAAATCTTCTTAAATAGATCTAAAATACTTAACAAGGAGCTCAACATTTTTTTCTGTTAGGAACACATTTACAGTATAAAACGAATACTACCTGACAAATATTTTACATTTTTATCAATTCTTTTTATCGTGTTTCAGTCTCAAGTGTACATTATAACTAGAGGCAATAAGTTCTTCTAAACAATTGCATATGTGTAGTAGTCATCCTGAAAATGAGTGACATATAATGTAATCAAGTTCTCCATCTTAACTGACCCATGCACTATCTCAAATATCTTAATATTTTAGTACTCAAATATTCCTTTTAGATAATTAATACTGAAGTGATATAATATCAGTTCATATCTTTTTTCAAATGGCTCAATTTCTTCTATATAACAAATTTTCCCCTATATTGTCCCCAGATATTATACATACATTTTTTTTCCTGAATATTTGAGGGCAAGTTGGGTCTATTTAACTGCTTGTCAATTCATGGTATAAAAATGAAAAGTTGATTTTTAAAATGCAAGTAGTGATTTTAAGAATAGGTTAATTTAACTGCCTACCAAATTAAGGTCAGATTAAATAAATAATGGTGCAATCACACTAGATAGTCACTAATCTTGTGACTATCATCCTAAATGTAATGCTATAGAGCTATATATTTTTGACATGCAAATAACATCATAGTATGTCATTCACTTTTTTTAAAGGCAGATTTTAAGATAGTTGGTTTATAATAAAACCCACTTTGTTAAAAATATTCACATGTATATCTGTGACAAGGAAACTTCTGGAAGGATATAAACCGAAATATCAATAGTGCTTATATCTGTGTGGAGAAATAATATTCTTTTTCTTCTTTTTGCTTATCTGTAGTTTCTAATTATTTTTTACAATGAATATTAATCATGGATATATATTGAGAAACAAAGGAGGGAAGAGATGAAAGAAAGAAGAAAATGGCAGCAATTGAAGGCCTACCAACTTTGTGTCTATGATAAATGCTTAGGTGGCTTAAGTACAAGCCCATTTCGTTGCTACACATGAACAACACATTTTGTCCACATGCAGATATCACACTCTTAAGTTTTGAGATATTCATATTGGAACTGAGGCCAGTTGTCATCAAAAGTCATGCCTTAAACCTCTCCAAGTTGGTACGCGCCAGTCAATAACTTCTCTTTGACTTCAAGGAAAAACAAATGTACAAATTTAACATTACATTTTTGAGGCCTAAAATAACCAATGGTTTTCAGTTTGCTCAAATAAATCTTAATTTAGAGTCATTATTTACATTTCAATATATAAGGTTGTTTAAATAAAACTGAGAATTTAACCATGTAAAATGTAAACAATAGAAATTTATATCTATTGTCTCTAGTTTAGAAGGCAGCTACCATTAAAATTAGAAAGCAATTAAATAGGTTATAAACAGAGTATTTTACCTTTTTTGGACAAACTCGTTTGCAGTTGATATAAGATAATTTTCCATTCGTTGCCCAGTGAGGTTATAAATTACTTGGGATGAGTAAGTTCTTCTGTGAGGTGGGGAATAGTTAAATTTAGGACATTCCTGGAAAATGAAGTTAAAAATGAATTTTTTCTGGCCAATGCTGTGCAAGTTAAATAGACAATGTCAAGGAGCTTCAGCCTCATGATTTGTCTATTACTGCAACTGGTAGAATGTGATAAGACTGTCCTTTGACTCTAAAGAGCTTTGAAAAAGAAGTCATCTCACCTACGCAAGAAATTAGAACAAATAGTTATTAGTCATGTAGAGCAAATCCCTATGTTTAGGACTCACTTAAAGGCCTGAAAGAACACAAGTTAACGAATGTGTGATATTTCCTTCACTGTGCTGAGGCTTAATATGTTTGGACAATAATGTTAAACATTAAGATGATAAAATTTCCTCAATAATTCTTGGGGAAGGAAAAAAAAGTTGGCCACAAATTGAAAACATAACACTTTTCAAGGATTGATAGCAGTGGATGAAAGGTGTATGATACATTAGTTTTAGGTATGTAACGTAAGAGTCAGAGCTTAGTTATATGTATATTAGTTAATATTATATATGTATATGTGTGTGTATATATATATTAATTTTATATATATAAACTTTTAGTTTGGAATTATTTTAGATTTACAGAAAAGTCACAAAGCTAGTGGAGGGTTCCTGTGTACCCTGGTTACTTTCCCTTGTGGGTACTTATATTACCAAGTATATTTGTTTAGAGCTTAGTTTAACCATTTATATTTATGCTTGTAACTTTCTGTACTTCCTGATAACTTAATTTTCAGTGTAGCTTCTCATGCTTCCTTGCAATGAAGTTTAGTTTGGGAAAAGTCTAGCACTTTTTTATAGTGCCACCTGTATGTATATCTCAAGAACATAAAGTTCCAGCTTGCTCTAAAAAATCGGTGCTGGATTTTATCTTATATCAAGTTATATTAACATGAAGATCGCATTCCAGAATGACACTGCTTTCACAAATAATTAAAAGAGAATACTCTTATGTATTCAGTATAATTTTTAAATTATACTATACGTAGAGAAATGCACATGTATTATCTGTACTACCTGATAAATTTTGACAAACTGACACACCTGTGGAACCAGTCACCAACAAACAAGACACAGAACAGGACCAATACCCCAGAAGCCCCCTCATCACACTCCCTGCAAATCACTATCCCTCCCAAAGTAACAGACACAGATTAGTTTTGCCTATTTTTATATTTTATATTAATGGAATAGTATAAATGTGTTTTCTTGTGTCTGTTTTCACTCATTTTTTTTTTTTTTTTTTTTTTTTTTTTTGAGACGGAGTCTGGCTCTGTCGCCCAGGCTGGAGTGCAGTGGCGCGATCTCGGCTCACTGCAAGCTCCGCCTCCCGGGTTCACGCCATTCTCCTGCCTCAGCCTCCCGAGTAGCTGGGACTACAGGCGCCCACAACCGCGCCCGGCTAATTTTTTGTATTTTTAGTAGAGACGGGGTTTCACCGTGGTCTCGATCTCCTGACCTTGTGATCCGCCCGCCTCGGCCTCCCAAAGTGCTGGGATTACAGGCGTGAGCCACCGCGCCCGGCCTTCACTCATTATTATGAGAATCTTCCATATGTATAGTGGTAGATCAATCATTCTCATTTTGTACATATACTACTGTGGAAATATATTTGACATTACCTATTCTGTTAGTGGGCATTATTCACATTTCTGATGGGTATACAGTAAGAGTGGAATTGCAGGTCCCACAGGTGTGCAAATTTTTAGCATTAGGATATATTGCCAAGTAGTTTTAAAAACTGTTTGCACAAAATTAAATTCCCAGAGCAGAGTATGAGAGTTCTGGCTGCTGCATATTTTTGTTAACACTTAGAATTTTTCCTTTTCTTCATTTTAGCCATTCTGGTGAGTGTGGAGTGGTATTGCATTGTGGCTTAAATTTGTATTTCCCTGATGACTACCTTTTCATATATTTATTGGCCATTTGGATATGCTCTTTGTACAGTGTCTCATGTTTGTTGCTAAGTTTTCTGTTGTCTTATTTATCTTTTTCTCATTGATTTGCAGTTCTTTATATACACATTTATTCTGGATACGAGTCCTTTGTTGTATATTGTGAATATCATTCTCTACTCTGCAGATTTCCTTTTTACTCTCTTAATCTTTTGATGTATATGCAGTATAATTTTTTTCCCTCTCAAAAAACTTAGTACTTTATTCATATTGTACATCTGGTATACAGAGCATCAATTATGCAAAGTGACCTCATTGTTATTAAATAGTTGGAAATAGATTTAGGGATGTTAATTAAATGACAAAATTGGTTGGAAAAAATTGAAGATCTGCTGAATTTTTAATGTACTTTAATTTATTTATTTTGAGACAGGGACTCTCTCTGTCATCCAGGCTAGAGTGCTATGGTGCAATCACAGCACTGCAACCTTGACCTCATGGGCTCAAGCCATCCTCCCACTTCAGCCCCACCAAGTAGCTGGGACTACAGGTGCACACCACTACACCCAGCTAATTTTTAAATTCTTTGTAGAGATGAGGTCTCACTATGTTGCCCAGGCTGGTCTCGAACTCCTGGGCTCAAGCAATTCTCCTACCTCCCAAAGTACTGGGATTACAGGCATGAGCCACTGCACCTGGCCTAGATTTTTTAGATTAATAAAAACTATACAGATTTCAATTTTACATATTAAGTTAGGTAACTTTTATTGTGAACTAAAGAAATACATAAAGCACTTCTGAAGTTAGCTAAATGAGATAAAGGATTTTAAAACTTTTAATACTGGGTTAAGACTAATTTTTTTTTCCACCCAGGCTGGAGTGCAGTGGTACAGCCTTGAACTCCTAAGGCTCACGCCATCCTCTCACCTCAGCCTCCTGAGTAGCTGGGACCACAGACGCGTGCCACCATGCCCAGCAAATTTTATTTTACTTTTTGTATTTTTGGTAGAGATGGGGTTTCACCATGTTGCCCAGGCTGATCTTGAACTCCTGAGCTCAAGCAATCCACTAGCCTCAGCCTCCCAATGTGCTGGGATTACAGGCTTGAGCCATCACACCTGGCCAAGACTAATTTTTAAATATGCAGGGATTCCAAAAGATTCTTATTGGGTCCCAACTCCTACTGTTAGTAACTATTTTGCATAAGAACGCCAAAATGGGTTGCATTCACTGAAGATATTTTCATTATAAAATATTATACCAAGACACTTCAGTGTACAACCGTATGTCACTCTGAAGAAAATATTGCAAGAAATTTAGTTGGCAATATAGTAACTAGTAGAAACTAATAGTGACTTTTTTCTTCGACAATTTTGAACTTCTCTAGCGAATCTGGTTCTCGTGAAAGTGTGGTGAACTGATAGGCTTAGAAAACTAAGGTCTGCATCTATAGAATACAGACGGAGTAAGTGATGAATAATTTTTTCCTGTTTTTTTCAGGAAATGATTTTTTTTTCCTGAAGCCTGGAGGTGTTGCTTAGAGACATATGGAGTTCTGTTCTAGACTTATACATTATTGACTTCCAAGCCGACCACTATAGTGGCAGTCTTGCTATATTTCAAATATGACAGTTATGGTCGCATTTTTTTTTTCATGTGAAACATAGAGCCTTCTACTTAGTTCTAAATTGAGACCAAAAATTCATTTTCGGTTGGTTTCCACAAAGACCATCATAGAATTACCTACCTTTGGAAATTGGTCCTGTGATGGATTTAAAACAGTAAGCTGATGTTCAAAGTCAATATTTTTGAGTTGCCCAGATCCATATTTCTGAGCTGCTAGCTTCCATAAAATGAACTTTTACTGATTCTTTGGTAAGCTAGATAGATCTTTTGAGCTTCGATATTTATTCGTATTTGTCCCATTTCACTGAAACTGAATTCCATCTTACCTGGACATTTTCTGAGCAGGAGCAAACACCAAAATTAGTGATGGGTTCTCCACTGGTGTTCCATTTTTCCAGACTGTCTTTCTTTAAACACCGTCTGCAAGTTTAAATGATATCGCTGTGAGATGTGTATGTATATGTGTTCTCACATTTACATATGAGCATGTAAACAAGTATTTGGTATAAAGTTCATGTGTGTAGTCACAGATACAATTTCCTGATTTTTCATAACTTCAATGTACATTGCCCCACCATTTCCAAAGGATTTGACATTTTGTGATGGGGGACAAGGGAAACGCATTTATTGATTATATAGTATTGAGACCAGTGCTTATTGAATTGTCTTAATTGTCAGGATGGGGCTTTTTCTCTCCTTTATTCTCTTTGCTCTTTTCATCTTCGCTTCTGACAGGAAGAGGATACTTTAGCATAATAATACACCAAGGTCAAGTTTACATGAGTTATGTATTAATACTATCTTAGACATTAGAATAAGCAACACTGTATAGTGCAAATGAGAGCTGGAATCTCAGCTAGATAAGTATCTTAGTCTCTGTGAACCTCAGTTCTTTATCTGTAAAATGGGACTAATAATCCACAAGGTTGTGACTATTAAATGAAAATACAAGAGAGTTGTACAAATCATGAGATATCTAATATTTATTGGTATAGCATAGGATAACTAAGAAATGAACTAAAGGAGATAGACAAAAATCTGTTAAACAGGGATTTCTATCAGGGTACAGCTTTCTTCCAGGCAAATAACAGACACACACACACCCCCACGTACACATGAACACACTCAAACTGGAATGTTGAAAACAGCACAAAATAGAAGAGCAAGAACCACTTACAGATCACTGGTGTTCAGACACATGTTGTCAACTCCAGGGAAGTCCCACATTGCCGAGACAAGTGCTTCTGTGCTCGGGTGATAATTCCTGCAATATGAAAGGACAGAAAAAAATTCATGATTTTTCTGCTAGTCTCCCATATTAAAATCATGCTTGAAGAAATGAAATGTGGCGTATATAGAACGGTTTTCTTTTTCTTTTTTTGAGACAGAGTCTTGGCTGTGTTTCCCAGGCTGGAGTGCGGTGGTGCTATCACACGACTCAGTGCAACCTCAGCCTCCCGGATTCAAGCGATGCTTGTACCTCAAACACCCGAATTGCTGATATTGCAGGTGAGCGACACCAGGCCTGGCTAATTTTTGTATTTGTAGTAGAGACGGGGTTTTGCCACGTTGGCAGGCTAGTCTCAAACTCTGCAGCTCAAGTAATCTGCCCACCTTGGCCTCCCAAAGTGCTAGGATTACAGGCGTGAGCCACTGCACTCAGCCTAGGACTGTTTTCTTAATCTAAGAAATCTAAAGAAAGACACAGTCTCAGGAAAAGAAAGAAAGGTATCACAGGAAAATGCACATGTCTCTATTTGGCTGCCTTCTTATTCACCTAATTGTCACATGCATCAGTGATCACCTATTGTATATGTAACATTATATTATACAGGATTCTGACATTGCTATTTAATATTTGTGAGACCAATAAAAAGTTATTTGCTGTATATTACAACAGATTGGGAAGCCACACCTAACCCGGCTTTCTTGATTAAAGTCTAGTCATTAAAAATAAATAACTGCTATAACTTTAGTTTCAGATGAATGCAAAAACTGAAACAACTATTTGTTGACAATAGAAGTAACACACTGCAATCAATCCAACTGTTCATTCCTTTAGCAGAATCAGGTACCGTGGCTTCTAAGTACTTTATTCTCCAGCATCTCATGGCATTCATTCAGGTACAACCACACTCCTGGCAGCATTTTGGAGACGTTCTTTTATTTAACAGAAAGAAACTTACCCATAGAAGGCTGTCTGTTCGGAGGTACCATAAAGAGAGGGGGAGATCTGAATCTCTGGATAACTGTTGCTGGAATTTCTCAGTGTGCCAAGGCCCATGGCAGTGGTCACAAAGACAATGGGGAGGATAACCTGAGCAATGAGACCTTTCCAATTCCTGCGGGTGTGGTGGAACCTCTTGATGAGTATAGCCATGATCTTCTTCAGCAACAGCCCAAAGCCATCCAGCCTCTCTCCCCTTGTCAGGATTTTGTCTGATGAAGAAAAAGAGATTGGATATGGTTCTGGGAAGTCTTGATAAGGAATAAAGTAACTTCAGAAACTATAGATAAATGGTATAATACAGTGTGGTGGGAAAAGCTTTTAAAGATTTGGATTTGAGGTTCAGCAATTTCATTTATCAGCCTTAGCCTTGGACCTTCCATTGGGAAAACGGAAAACTATAATGTCCATCTCATACAGAACTATGTGAAAAGTGATTTGAAAATTCTAATTCACTATACACAAAATATTATTAGTCATAGGCATAGTAATTTTACATGTCAAAGTTAGATATCTAGAATTTCATAAAGGATTATTGTCTTCAAACCCTAAAGTCTCAACACAGGCTCGGTATATATTACTAATACCCAAGAGATGGTCTCTAGGAAGGACTAAATTCATGTGAGACAAATACAAATACAAACTCAAACACCAACCTAATCTAACAATTTGTTCCTACTGTGAGTAACTTAGTGACTGTAAGTCTAATTGGCTCTGATTCTAACATGAGGTCCAATTAATTCACACTAAGAGTAGGAAAAGGGAAATCATCTCTTCCAGAGTACAATTCTAGTTCAACCACATATATATTACATTCTCTTTAGAAATTTGGAATGATTATACGGCCTTTCAAAACTCCATTTTTGCCACTACAGTTATTAAAAAAAAAGAACTCATTAGAAAAAAATATCTGCCCTCCCCATACTTCGAAATGCTTTTCTGGTGCTGAGAAAAATTCCACGGCAGAGCAGCTATAGAGGCCATAAACCATTGCTTCCTCAATAGAGCTCTATGGCTAATAATTTCAGTGGCTCCCTCTAAAACCAGGTTCAAATATAGCATTCTCTCCGAAAGCCTGCCACCATGCACACCTTCATAGGTGATAAGATGATGGTATTCATCAACTCTGCGTATATTTTAAGTTTTCCATCAGAAATTATGGAGCACAAAAATCATGATCTTCATTTAGCTGATAAGAAAAAAATACAAAGCTGCTTAATTTAAAATGAATTCCAATTAAACAGAGTGAACAAGTTTAAATGCAAACTCATATCTCTGCAAAAGGGAATTGTAGAAGGAGCTGAATATTTTCAGTTAATTAGTATGCTTTTCTGTTTCTTGAGAAATTACATGTGGATGACTTACAGGTGTATCAAATGGAATAAATGTGCTTTCTAAAAGATAATGTCAATGAAGGGAACATTTGGACTGAAGAATAGTTTCAAATTATAAGACACATGCAGAGGCACATACTTAGCCTTTGCTTCCTGCAGCAGATGACCACTTTCTAATCAAAGTCCTCAATGCCATGGAGGCCACAATTGTAAAAGAAAAGAAATGAGAAATATGACAGAGGGCAAATTAGCCTCTAGTTCCAGAATTATACAAACATCAGAGATTATCTTTCCTGACTTTGAGAGCCAGGCAAATGTTTAATTAAAAGTTCTGTTCCTAGAGATTTTTTTTCTGTAAGCAAAAACTGTTGAAATGACTACTCCATGATTTATATATCATTTTACTCTATGATTCCTTAAGTAAATGGTGTTTCCAGAGGTATAAATTAACTGTCAGAAAGAGAAGAGACAATAAAAGTTATTTTCAAAAGAGCCCAATCCCTCAAAGTCGTGTCAAGCAACATGATTTTTTAAGTATATCCTATGTTAAGGATTGGGAGAGGAAATCTACTATTATAGACTCGTAGCCATCAAGTCCAAATTAATTAACTCAGAAACTCTCCCCAAAAGCAGTTTCTTAGCACCTGAAAGACTCAGATTCAGGTAGGTTAGACATGTTTTCCATTGAGGGTACCATAAAGAGTGGCAACTCCTTTTTTTTTTTTTTTTTTTTTTTACTTTTTTTTTATGACTATTGTCTCTACTTCAACATGTCTAATAACAAGGAGTGAACTACTTTACATGGTAATCTTGTCCATTGTTAGCCCCAATTACAAGAAGAATTTTAACTTGCTGAGCATGAATTGAAATTGTAGAAGTTACATCTTGAAAACAATTTCTGGTGGGTAGGTGGAATACTCATCACCACACTATCAAGGGAGTTCTTTCACATTCTTCAAAGTACTTTTGAAATAGAGGATTCAATTTGGTTTAATGAATATTTTATATCTTAAAAAAGGAGGCTTAAATTTCCTTAGTGGTTTTTTTTTTTGAATTTAGAATGAAACTTCAGAGTTGAATTTTTAAAAATCAAAGTCTGTCTCTGATTTTTCTCATTTATGTCATCTATTGGAATTAAACAAAATATCCACATTAGATTCATACCATCTCTGTCTGTGAAATTGCTGCTGCTCACAGATAAATCATCAGGAGTTGAGATGCCATTGGCACTGGAATTCCCAATTTTCTTTTGCGTTAAGTGCTCAAGACTCATAGCACTACTTTTTTGTGACTCTTTGGTCAAGTTCAGAAAGACCTAGAAAGAGAAGCCAGATCACTTCATTAACATGAAAAGTGCATATCTTTTCTCATTTCTAAGCTTACCCTTGATTTTGAACTTTTATCACATTTATTGAGACACATTTTTCCCATCTGACTTCAAGTGAATATTTCTGTATGTAAAAGATACATGCTGTCTAGCTGGGGCAACATTGTATTCTCAGTCTTACATAAGAATAGTATTGAAAAAATGTTAAGCTTTTCTAATTTTGTGAAATATTTATTTTAAAATATTTTTTTAGAAAAAAATGGCACATATTTATTCAAAGGGAACAGCAAGTTATATCAGCTTGAAGAAAAAAAACAAATGTTGAGGTATACCTCCTCCACGGTGGTATCTGAAATGCCGTAGCACCCGATGTTGAGGTCACCCATGCCGTTGTCAAGTGCTCGTAGGAGTGACAGGTAGGCCCCTGAGACTTTGGTGCTGAACGGAGGCAGCACATAAACAAGCTCTCCCCCAATATCCTCCTTGAGATAGGCTTCGGGGAGATGTGATTGGATCATTGCTGTCACGGCCATGGTGTCACATACTGCATTTGCATTTAAATTTGGACTCTAAGAGAGAAAAGTAGGAATTAAAACACTCTCCTCTCTTTACACTATAGTGCCCCAGGGCCCTAATCAGAAGGTGAGGTGATGAGCTCCTTTAGGCCACTCCACACGTGAGTCAGACCATACATCACTGCTCTAGAGACCCCTTTGCCACTTGGGTCCCTATTCTGCTGGCCCCATTCTTTCATGTCACCCTGTCCCTTCTCTAACCCCCTCCCTCTCATTTGCTCTACTCTAGCAACAACGGCTTCTTTTCTGTTGCTAGAGGGCTTCGGGTTCAGGCACATCCCCTCCTCAGGGTCCTTGCAACTGGTGGTCCTGTGCCTCCAGATAGCGATATGTCCCATTCTCTCACCACCTCCAACTCTCGGCTCAACTGTCACTTTATCAAAGAACCTCTTCTCTTATTACCCTACTTAAATATTGCCCCACTCAGCATTCCCTGCTTTATTTCTATCCATAGCATAGAAATAAAGATACTACGTGATGTACTAATTGCTAATATATGAAATAATTTACTTATTGATTGTATCATCTGAATTCCTCACACTCCATCAGAATATAAACTCTAAGAGGCCAGAGATTTTTCATAGTGCCAGTTCACCGCTGTGTCACCAGTGCCTAGGACAGTGCTTGGATATCATAAGGCATAATGTACCTAATACATAAATTTCTGAATTAATGAGTATAATAATTAACAGTATAACTATTAATAGTATAACATTTTATTATATCTTTTAAGTCACATCAGGAGGATTAGATATAAAATAAATGGAGGTAGTTGAAAACTTCCTAATAGCATATACATCTTGCACAGTATTTTTAAATCATATGTTCTGTTAGGTGGTGAGCATTTTTGTTCTCCAAAAGATGTAAAGGTACCGTTGACCTGTGTAAGTTACAGTCCCTGCACTGCCACTTGAGTGCTAATCAGAAAGTGAACCCAGGACTTCATATTCTTTTTATTTGCTTTTGATAAAGCAGAAAATTGAATTTTTGGCTTTCTAGGTTAAAATGTTAGGAGAACTAAAAGACTGATTCTCCATCAGTAACCTTAAGATGTCAATCATTTTTTTATCTAGCACATTGGTTCTCAACGTGCAGTCCCCAGACCAGCGACATCAGCGTCACCTGGGAACTCAATAGAAATATAGTACATTCTGGACTCCCATCCCAGACCTACAGGATCAAACACTCTTGGGGTGGGGCCAGAACTCTGGGTTTTAGCCAAGACCTCCAGGATTTTGATGCTCACTCAAATTTGAGAAGCACTAAGCTAGTATACTAATGAATTTTAGCAATGAATAAAGTTGGAGAGACTCTGCTTCTATTTCATATAAAACTTAATTTATGACGCCATAATAAGGTATATTTTCTCCCATTCCCACCTTCTTCTTGGTGAGCGTCAGGTGATACCCATCGCCAAAGGCTTCCTTGAGGTAAAATGGGGACCCACAGCATCGAAGCCCACCCTGCTCCAGGAATGCGATGCGGTCACTCAGCACTTCAGCCTCATCCAGGTGGTGCGTCGACAGAATGATTGTTCTGGCTTGAAAACACAGACAAGAACAACAAAGAATGAAACATGAAAGTACAGTTCCCAAGATACATAGAGTTGGCCAGAGTAAATCCTGTGACATCTGAGGAGAAGAGTCACATTTTATGAGCTAACTGAAAAACTGACTGACCTCAAAGAGCTTCCAAAATGATGCAAGAAGAATTCAGGGCCAGGCTCACTGGGTCATGCCTCTAATCCCAGCACTCTGGGAGGTTGAGGCGGGCAGATCATTTGAGGTCAGGAGTTCGAAACCAGCCTGGCCAACATGGTGAAACCCCATCTACAATTAGCCAGGTGTGGTGGCAGACACCTATAATCCCGGCTACTTGGGAGGCTGAGGCAGGAGAATCTCTTGAACCCAGGAGGTGGAGGTTGCAGTGAGCTGAGATCATACCACTGCACTCCAGCCTGGGCAACAGATGACAGTCCATCTCAAAAAAAAAAAAATTCAGAAGGGTGTTCTTAAGTATTTGGAGGCATTTTTTAATACAGATTAACAGCAAATAATCCTTTATTATGCTGAATGACTAAATGTTCACCATTTGTCATGTGGGCATTGGCAATTCTTCACAGTCTATTAGAATTTTGCTCCCGTGGGTTCATTTTGCATTGTTTCTCTCCCTCTTTTCCCTTTTCTTTGTTATGAAAAAGCAGTAATTTAAGACTTTTTGAATATTCCTCTCTGATTATTCCACTCCACTCTGATTACTCCATTACTTCACATCCTGTTAGCACTTATTTAGTCTGTTTTCAGTTTATTTTCATTTGTGTATGTTTGCTATCTCTAATTAGATTCTTAGCTCCTCTAAGCATTAAACTTTGAAACTTCTGTTGGATTTACATGCTCTCAAAAAGGCCAGTTAAATGCTCAAATGCTCAACCCACAGCGGGCAGTACATAGATACTAACCAATTGACCCAGAAAGTTATCTGGAGGAAAAATCTTCGGAAAAGAAAGAGCCAATCTTAGACTTTTAAAAGATATTATACCTGATGAATATGTACAAGCATTATGTATCTATACAAATTAATTTAAAATTTTTTTAAAAGATACCATAAACAGAAAAGTCGTCAATTTGCTGTTTTTTGTTTGTTTGTTTTGAGACAGTATCTCACTCTGTCATCCAGGCTGGAATGCAGTGACTTGATCATAGCTTACTGCAGCCTTGACCTGCTGGGTTCAAGTAGTGATTCTCCAACCTCAGCCTCCTGACTGGCTAGGACTCCACATGCCAGCCACCACAGCCAGCTGTTTTATTATTATTATTATTATCATTATTATTATTATTTGTACAGACAGGGTCTCACTGTGTTACCCAGGCTGGTCTCAAAGCAATCCTCCTGTCTTGGCCTCCCAAAGTGCTGGGATTACAGGCGTGAGCCACTGCACCCAGCCTCAGTTTGCTTTTGTATATGCCAGAGGGCAGAAGTATGACTGCTGGGTGGAGAAGTTCTGAGAAACTACTCATACCTGTTTTGTTCTTGGATATAACGTCCCATATACTTCGGCGAGAACATGGGTCAACTCCAGTAGATGGTTCATCCAAAATTACTACCCTTGATCCACCAATGAGAGCTATGGATATAGATAACTTCCTCTTCATTCCTCCTGACAGCGTTCCAACTCTCTTATGACGATGGCTATATAGTCCAGTATCTTTTAAAGTCCTTCAAAAATAATGTATGATGGTTATTTTTTACAGATATATTATTTGAGTACTGGAAACATACAATAACCCTAATCAATATGTATTCACTAAGTAACTATTATGTGCTCAGTAAGGTACAATAAACTCTTGAGGACTCATGATATAGTTTTCTATTATTTATCACCTGATTGGAGGTACAAAATTAATACTCAGAAAAAAAAAACAAAGGAATACATAATTCATTCCTTTGACAAATATCTAGAGAGTGCCTGCCTATTTTGTGCCAGGCTGTGTTTTACAAACTTGGGAAAAGCAGTGAACACATAAAATTTCTACTCATAAGGAGATTATATTCTAGTAAGTGTGTGTATTGGGAGGGATATAGGGAAATCCAGTCAATAAATATATTCTCAAGTAAGTTTTGGTGGTGATAAGTGCAACTAAAAAAATAAAACAGAGAATATAAGATAAGGAGTGGCTGGGACATGCTATTTTAGGCATCAGTTTTATATACGGCAGTCATCTCAGAAACGGTGACGTTTCGGCAGAGACCAGGAAAGTGGTCATTTGACCAAGAATAAGTCAAATGACCACCTGGGTGGGGGATGCTGTAAGTAGAGGGAAGAGAAAGTAAAAAGCCCTGAGGCTGGAGCAGGCCTAGGATAGTCACGTGTGTAGCTAGGCCAGTGTGCCTAGAGCAGAGTGAACGTGGAGGTGAGTGGAAGGACATGAAATCAGAAGTGAGGATGGAGGCAAGTCACTTAGGACCTCGTAAGCCTTGATAAGGCTTGATAAGGCTTGTAAGGCTTGATAAGGCTCGTAAGCCTTGATAGGGATGTTATTGAGTATTATACTGAGCGTGGAAGGAAGCCATTGGACGATTTAAATCCAGGAGTGACATAGTCTGATCTGCAGTTGAAAAAGATCACCCTGGCTGCTCTTTGAAGAACAGATTTCACAAGAGATGAGTGAAATCCAAGAATCCACTTAGGAGGCTTGGACCAGTGTAGTAGCCATGGAGATTAGAAGCAAAGGATTCGGGGCAATATGGGAGCCAGAGATGAAGAGAGTTAAACAATTTCAGTGTAGTCATTGGCCGGTAAGGATAATGACTTTAAATGTTTTCAATATTAAAGAAGCAGAAAAACTAAAAAGTAATTATTTTGTGAGAAAACATTTCCTATCAGTATCATTTCCAGAGCTTTACCAACCAAGCTATGGGTCTTTGAGAGGAGTTAGCAACTTAGGTTCTCATTCCTGTCTTAACTTGCCTTTTTACTTCCTCATGGAGCTGCTTTTTAGTCCAGTGAGGAACTTTGATGGAACCATATAGGAGAAGGTGCTCCTTAGTAGTGAGGTAACTGAACAAGACGTCATGCTGCATGCAGACTCCCATGTTCTTCCGTACCGTGTGTAGGTCTGTTTTGATATCTTTTCCATATACAAAAATGGTGCCTGCTGAGGCCCCAAACAGCCCGGTTAACATGGAACTGGAAATGAAGAAATGATCAATTAGGTATAAGCCAAGCATTGAAGCTAGATATTAGGACTAACTATATCTCAGTTGTTAGAAAGAAAAAATATAGTGTATTTTCTCAGGCAAGGGCAAACTATGAAATAAAAATGGTATTTAATGGGAATAAGAAAAATTACTTTTAAGTTTTTAATAATTCAGAGTATCACATAAATGCTACATAATGGTGGTGGTGGTAGTGGTAACAATGACAAAAACGATCAAGCGATCTCAGCTCACTGCAACCTCAGCCTCCTGGGTTCACACCATTCTCCGGCCTCAGCCTCCCAAGTAGCTGGGACTACAGGCGTGTACCACCACGCCCGGCTAATTTTTTGTATTTTTAGTAGAGACGAGGTTTCACTGTGTTAGCCAGGATGGCCTGGATCTCCTGACTTTGTGCCCCGCCCGCCTTGGCCTCCCAAAGTGCTGGGATTACTGCGCCTGGCCACAACTGGGCTTTTAAATTCCAAGTACATTCTCACTCCTTGAGCAAACCCATGCACTTTCCTGACATCCCTTAGCATCTACAGGTTGGCATGTCTCAAATTTACATCTGTAGCCCAGACCTCATTATTCAGCTCCAGGATTGCTCTATATATCTATCAGACAATACCACTTCTCTGTGAGATTTCTTACAGGGTCCTTCAACTCAGTATGTTTAAAACTGAGCTCATGATCTTTACCCTAAAAGCCACACCCTCATTGATCTTGCCTCTTTCACCATGTGATAAATTCATATACTGGTTGCATGAGACTGGAATCCGTAAGTCATTTTTGCACTCTCCTCCTATTTTAATCTCCTAACTACATGCCCATCTCACCGTTTTCACAGCTATCCTCACGGGACCATCATCATCACCACCTGCCTAACCCATCACTCTAAGCTCCTAACTCTACTTCCCACATGCTCTTAGTTCATCTCCAGTCCTTTTCTCTACACTGTGATTAGAATATTCTCACCTGGATAATTCCCCATCATCTTTCAGATAGTTAGTAAACTGGGCAATTATTTAATACCCATCTCCTCCACTACAATGTGAGCTCCATGAGGTCAGAGAAAGGTCCTGTTTTCTAAGTACTTTGTCTCAGTGACCTAATCAGTGCCTTGCATTGCAGACTTCTGGATTAAATTATGAACAACGGAATATGCAGTTTTCCCATATGAACATTGAAATACAAATAACATACTTTATATTAAAGATTTCTATTTAGAACAATAAAATGGGGGCATTCTCAGCTAAAATTATAGCCTCTTCAAGAGCCTTCTCTGTTCCTTTTCTTCATTAGCCTCTTATTGCCTATTAGATACACGAATGGAGCTGGAGGCCATTATCTTTAGCAAATTAACACAGGAACAGAAAACCAAATACAAATATGTTCTTACGTATAAGTGGGAACTAAATGATGAGACTACATGGACACATAGAAGGTAACACCACACAGTGGGGCTTTCAGAGGGTGCAGGGTGGAAGGAAGGAGAGGATCAGGAAAAATAAGTAATGGGTACTAGGCTTAATACCTGAGTGATCAAATAATATGTAAAATAAACCCTCATTATATAAGTTTACCTGTGTAACAAACCTGCACTTGTGCCCCTGAACTTAAAATAAAAGTTAAAAAAAAATGGCCTTTTTGTCATTGTATTCTCCCTAGAAAGCCAACTTTGACTTTAAACAGGCCATGCAAATAGCAGAGGCTATATGCTCACTCATTTCATGACCTTCCTTTGTCCCCTTTTATTTACAAAAAAAAAAAAAAATTAATTCCAGTGTTTTCACAGTCACTGAGCTGATTCATGATGATACTAAGTAGGATATGCAGCAACTGATCCTTTTCCTCAAACAAGGGCTAGAGCACCAACAGCATCTTAGAGCTGACTCAGCAACTAAGTGAATGTGGAGCATTGGAGCAAATCACATAAAAAACAATTCAAAAGAATGTCACTTTAAAAACAGTTGAATCTCTTCTCCATTCTGACACAGGAAAATGCTACATAGGTGAGGAGTGAGAAAGAACAGTTTAGGTTCTGCTCCTGGCCTTTTTGATTTCTCTCTGATAGCTGGTGGTTCCTTTGTTTCTTTATGAGTCAAGGCAAAGGTTTCCTGTGAAGGAGCAGCTGAGGCTAAATGTGTCTATATCAGGATGTGCAATTTCATACTTATATATACACCAGGCTAGAAACGCAAATAAATGAAACAGGGTGGGTGTATGAAGCAGTGGAGCTTGGTAGAGACCAGGGATGAACCAGAAAGCAGATACTCCCTTTAAGAGATCAGTTACTGCATTTTGGGAGGCCAAGATGGGCAGATCACGAGGTCAGGAGATCAAGACCATCCTGGCTGACACAGTGAAACCCTGTCTCTACTAAAAATACAAAAAATTAGCCGGGCATGGTGGCAGGCACCTGCAGTCCCAGCTACTCGGGAGGCTGAGCAGGAGAATGGCGTGAACCTGGGAGGCAGAGCTTGCAGAGAGCCAAGATCGCGCCACTGTACTCCAGCCTGGGTGACAGAGCGAGACTCCGTCTCAAAAAAAAAAAAAAAAAAAAAAGAGATAGTTACTAATGAGCCCCAACCAATAGTCTCTACCTAAGAATATGAACTCAATGTTGTAGAATTTCCTATTGTCTAAGAGGTGCCAAGAATATTTATTTGATTTTGACTCCATTCTATAGCATATAAGTTGAGCCATCTTCTTCCATCTGGGAAATGTAATAATTTTGTTTTTTATAAACATAGGTTAGTTTATTTTTTAAAAACCTGTATTTTTTTGTAATATGCTTCTATGGCAACAAGTGTCAAAATGTTAGCATACATGGTAGTAGTTTTCCCAGCTCCATTGGGCCCCAGCAATGAAGTAATATGCCCTTCATAAAAGTTCAGATTGAGGTTATCAACAGCAACTTTTGAGCCATAGATCTTTGTGACCCCATGCAGGGCAACTCCAACTGTGAGATCTTTAGGTTCAGGCTCGATGTTGGAGGAAAACATGTATTCAGGACCTGGAGAGAAATCAAGGGAAGAGTTGTAAACTCACAAGTAAGGTAATGCAGCTAGAGTTAGACTTTATCTTTATTAAAAATTGAAGACTATAAAAGTATAACCCTCTAAGTAAAATACAAAATCCAGAAACAAATGATTTATTATAGTCTTCAGCCTCCTCACTTGGTTACAGAATGAATAAGAGTGGAGAACCAAGGTTTATTTCATCTTTCTTTGTTGGAAAAAGCAGTCCCAGAATATGGTATTATAATTACAAATTCTCCTTTATTCAACAAATATCAAATAGTCAAAAGATATGTCTAAGGCTTGGTCCCCTGGTTGGGCAGGATGATACCAAATTATGGAATAAATGCCTAAAAGTTGTGATTTTAGAGTGATAAGACTAGTTCAGATCTGCCGTTTATAGAGTCCAGATCATTAATAACTATCTACACCTGCTTCAGGCATCACAAAAGGACCACTTACGTGGCCCGTACTCACTTTATAAAGATGACATGACTCACCTAGCATCAGGAAGACATCAGCTTTGAACTATTTTTCCAGTATTTGGGATGGGTTATGCTAAATTACTGATGCTTGTTACCTGGTTACTCCTTATGACTGGTGACAGACGGCTGGAGTTAGGGGTGCGGATTGTGGCCAAGAAACAAAATTTTTCTCTATGTGAGTCTAACTGGGCCACAAAGGGATCTGCAATCTTGGCCTAATTAGCGCCATATGCTAACCAACTGAGCTAATGAGCCCAGAAAAGCCACAATTTAATCCCCATAGGAGTCCAAAGACACATGTGTAGACATTTTCATCATGACTAAAAGGATGATAATTTTGCCATTTAGAAAAAAATAATTGAAACTACTAGTCATGTAATTTCTTATCATTTCTCTCGTAACAAGGCATGCTGTTGACGGACTTGTCTTACTGGCAGATGGGTTGGTGTTCTGCATCATGATGTTAGTAAACATGAGGCCATTGCTCTTCTCAGGCTTCACCTCTGCACACCCAAATCGCTCCTTCCAATAAGAAGGAAGGATTGGAAAATACCAGGGAGCTGCCATACCATATGTCCCTGGAATAAAAATGTATCAGGAAAAGTGAGTTTTAGTTGACTGTTAACATTAAACATCAGAAACAAAACAGTAGATCCTATGTATGGTTTAGGAAGTAGTTTTATTTATTTATATATTTATTTATTTATTTATTTATTTGAGACGGAGTCTTACTTTGTCAACCAGGCTGGAGTGCAGTGGCGCAATCTCGGCTCACTGCAACATACACCCCTCCAGGTTTACGCAGTTCTCTGCCTCAGCCTCTGGAGTAGCTGGGACTACAGATGCGTGCCACCACACCCAGCTAATTTTTTTTTGTTTGTTTGTTTTGTTTTGTTTTGTTAGTAGAGACAGGATTTCACCATCTTGGCCAGGCTGGTCTTGAGCTCCTTACCTCGTGATCCACCCTCCTCGCAAAGTGCTGGGATTACAGGCGTGAGCCACCGTGCCCGGCCTTATTTTTTGACACTATATAAAACTAAAAGGTGGTCTCAGTTTCCAAAGTAAAGCAAAAAAAGATGACTTTTTTGCTGATTCGTTTTTAAGCAGCTTCATTTACATTTACTAAAACTTATCTAACTATACACTTATTGTAATGGAAAAAGCCACTATTTATCTATGAAATAAATGCTACAAGTTGTGATTTTACAGTGATAAGACTAGTTCAGATCCAGATTCTGGGTTTCCAGCCCAGAAAATGCCACAATTTAATCCCCATCAGGGTCTAAACAGACATGTATAGACATATTCATCCATGACTGAAAGGATAATTTTACCATTTAGAAAAACATAATTAAAACTATTAGTCATATAATTTCATATCATTTCTCTCATAAAAATGCATGCTGTTGGCCTACTTGTCTTCCTATTATAAGTGTACAGGTAGATAAGTTTTAGTTAATGTATGAAGTTGTGCAATTCAATATTAGAACATTTCTATAACTCAAAAAAATGTGTCTCATGCCCATTTGCAGATAATCCCTGCTCCCACCCCACATCCCAGGCAATTATTGATCTGCCTTCTGTCTCTATCTATTTGTCTTTCACAAAGATCTTACATAAATGAAATCATGTTCTTTTATTCGTTTATAACATCAAAAAATACATAAATATAAGTAGGGCTAAATGGAAAACTATCTAAGCATGTTAGAAAGGATTACTGAGACCTAGAAGGGTAACCCAACTTGTCTTCTTCCTTTAGAATCTGGTCAATTCTCCTTAGAATTAGGAGTTTTGGTTTTTCCCTTATAACATCTCACACTCCTATTTAGAGAGACTGGATTGATTTGACACTATTCTAAGCTTCTTAATTCACTCCATCTTTTAAAGGAATATCTAAGAGGAAATTTAGCAGTATATTATCTCATCCTGAAAATTTTTTGTTAGCTTTGGGATTTGAGTATTTCTTTTTGGAGATTATATACGGCAAATAAGATTTTTTTTAATTAAAAAAAAATTAAAGGCCAGGCATGGTGGCTCATGCCTGTAATCCCAGCACTTTGGGAGGCCAGGGTGGGCAGATCACTTAAGATCAGGAGCTCGAGAACAGCCTGGCTAACATGGTGAAACCCCAGCTCCATTAAAAATACAAAAATTAGCTGGGCGTAGTGGCACATGCCTATAATCCCAGCTACTTGGGAGGCTGAGGCAGGAGAATCACTTGAATCCAGGATGTGGAGGTTGCAGTGAGCCTAGATCACATCACTGCACTCCAGCCTGGGCAACAGAGGGAGACTCCATCTCAAAAAAAAAAAAAAAAATTTTAATTTAAAAAATTTGTGCAAATAAAATATTAGAACATATTATTAGTTGATTTATGTTGAAGTTACACATAAAAAGCATATATCTGTAGGAAGCATATTCATACCTGGGAAGACATTCCTGACATACCAAGCAATAAGGAAATAAATGAAAGAGTCAGCTAGGATTAGACAGCACAGCCAGCCAAATGAGGTGGTGTCATCCTGAACCGGGGAGCTGTACATATTTTCCCACTGAAGACCTAAAAAGTGAACATGAGTGTTTATTCTTCTGTGACACACAGCACAGTTGTGAAAGATAAAATCCAGTTTTAAAGAAAGGGGACCCACCAATGCCCTGTTCTTCATATCGTGCAATGTATTGGCTTGCATAACTGAATGCTGTTGGGGACAGCAGGCTCTGTGAAGAAAGGAAACAGCAATGATAGTTCTTGTAGATTTCATGTATTTCACCCAGAGGGATCCTAAAATACTTAAAAGTTTGGACATTTGTATAGATAAAATTGATGCTCATTCTCTAAGCAAATTTAAAAATACAGCAGTCCCTTACCAACTGCACTACAACTGTGAAGGAAGAGCAGAGGGAACAGCAGAAAACAAAAACAGGAAAATTACAACTTGTAACCATTCGTTAAAAAATCAAAATATACATTTGAACTCATTAAATGTTGCTTGACAAGTAATAAAATAGGTAATTATGGAGTAATTCAGTATTAAGACTAAAATTTACTGAAAACATTAAGGGCCAGAAGGTGTTTTCACTCCATACATTTATTTCAGGTATAGAAGTGTTATGAATAAAAATATACTAAAATATCAGCTGATTGAATACTGATCATTGCAACAAATTAGAAATTTAAATATTGTTTGAACCCAAAGTTGTTCAATGCTAGATAAAGTTATTCATTACTTTTTATTTCCATAAATAGCCAAGTTTTAATATGATAAAATTTGCTTCTGCTTTCTAAATTTCAGTCAGTAATCTTAATGCTTTAATTAAAACTCTTAAATTAATGTAGTGCTTCTGAATTGAAAAGGCAGAAAAGAATTTAAGGTTGATTATATGCTGTCGGTGCATTTGTCTTTACACATTTAAGCTATATTGTATGTCATGAGAACCACGAGAATTGTTCACATATGAGAATAATTCCAATACCAGAGGCTCCAAGATGTTTCAGGAACTGGACCAGAGAGAAGTCAGAATTCTTGACGACCTCTAAAACATGATGTATGACAGTTTAACTGTTCTTTCTTTAGGAACTATTTCTTAACAGTATCACATATCATGGTTTTGTAAGCTCTTCATTGTCTTGTATGGTATACAATGATGTAGGAAAAGCTATCATTAGGACATTGAGCTTACTTTGCTTTCACTGAATTTCGAATTTAGATAAGTGAACTTCCAGTTTGAGAATCCAAAAATAAACAAACAAACAAAAAACGGTCATTTCCCACTCTGCCATTCCAACAGTTGACTTACCATGAACACTTTGACTACATAGCTCAACTCATTCTCTACTGTAACCAGAACAATAAATGGAAAGAAGGCAATGATGTAGATTAGGCTTCCAATCAGAGCTGCGATGTTGGTGTTGTTGAAGAAGACACTGATAAGATAGCTCATGGCAATAACTGAGAAGCTGTAGTCCGAAAAATACAGGAACAAAATGAACCCATTTGTTTTAGGAAGAATATTGCCAAGCTTGAGTATAATGATGAGGATCACGATGGTAACGAGTAAAAATCCGACACTCTCTATAAGCCAGGCAAAAAAATGGCTGCAGGAGTTCACACCCATCATCTTCATGTACTGTAAGAAGAAAAAGTGTGAGGCGCTTGTTATGCTGATATTCTCCCAAATAAAAATTATTCCCTGCATTATGTCGAAATGTCATTATAGTCTCTCTATATATGGAACTAGGCATTTTAATCATTTACATAAATCAAGAATTTATCTATGCTTGCTATGTGAAATATGCCTATATAAACCAGAACATCTTAGATTATTTGTTCATAGAATGGCACAATATAATAAACAATTTGGATGGTGAGGGTTTGTTTAATTACAGTTCCGCTTGATAATTGTTATCCAGCTGACATCTCTAGATTAAACCAATTTAGAATAGATTATCAAATTTATGGTATCCTCTGAATAATTGTACATGATTTTGACATTTGTGCAGGCATGAGCATTTCAAGCTGGTGAAAAACCATGGCTTAACTACTAGAGTTCAGTGTAGAGACTGAGCTCATAAAAATCCGTAATTTTTTTTTTTTTTTACTAAACACTAATGAACAACACAATCAGTATTTATGTTCCTGAGAGAAACAGTATACCTGATTCCTAAGAATTTAAAACACAGAAACTTAAGGGAGACCTTCCGCCTTTAGCTACAGCCTTCCCATCCTTAACACTTACTGGCAGTCTGGGTCAATATTTGTCATCCTTGTTTTCCAAAAAGCCATTTAAACATTCATAATAAACTCATGTATCTGAGATCCTCTACACCTCTCTCTCAATTGGTATTCTTTGATACCTCAGTGATATCCCCAGAGGCCAAGGCATTCCACAAGGTAGAAAAATAAACCAGCACAATCTATTTGCGCATTAACTCAAAAGGATTCTGAAAGATTTAAAGTCCCCTGGGAACATCACACAACTGGGCCTGTCGGGGGATGGGGGGCTAGGGGAGGGATAGCTTTAGGAGAAATACCTAATGTAGATGACAGGTTGATGAGTGCAGCAAACCACCATGGCACATGTATACCTATGTAACAAACCTGCACGCTGTGCACACGTATCCCAGAACTTAAAGTGTAACAGAAAAGTAAAAAAATTAAAATTGAAAAAAAAGATGTAAAGCCCTGTGGACCTTGGTTTGGTTTAATTTTGTGACATGTACTTTGGTGTAATCTGGATATCCTGGTTTCCAGTTTTAACAATTCATGATTAATGTTAAGCCTATGAACCTAGTATCTTTTTTTTTTTTTTTTTAAAAAAAAAAAAAAAGGAACAAAAGAAATCTCCACTAACAGGCCAGGCGCAGTGGCTCACACCTGTAATCCCAGCTGTTTGGGAGGCCGAGGCCAACGGATCACCTGAGGTCAGGAGTTCGAGACCAGCCAGGCCAAAATGGCAAAACCTCATCTCTACTAAAAATACAAAAATTAGCCATGCGTGGTGGCAGGCACCTGTAATCCCAGCTACTCAGGAGGCTGAGACAGGAGAATAGCTTGAACGCAGGAGGCAGAGGTTGCAGTGAGCTGAGATCATGCCATTGCACTCCAGCCTGAGAGAAAATGAAACTTTGTCTCCCCCCCAAAAAAAAAAAAGAAAAGGAAAAGAAATTTCCACTAACAGCTTTATAACCCAATTTTTTATTTTTTCAAAATCAAGGATAGTCAATGCCCCACCCCATTAAACCTAACTTTTCCAGGAAAAAAAAAAATAGTGAATGCACTGGATCTTTTGCTCTACAAGCAAAATAGTGAATTTTACTTTTTGCTTTTGTAACATCACATTTCGATAACTCTGCTGCTCCAGTTGTTACCAGGGAAACAGCTACCTGGCTGCCAACAGTCTAAGCTGTGGGCTTTAAGCTAATCACCACTGAGAAAGAGCCTGTGACTTTCTCTCTTAACTTTGCCCTTTTTCTCCCCTTATTCTCTCCCTAATGTGTTTCTCCTCCGAGACCCTGTCACCATTTGTAGTAAAGACTCAACCTATGCTTCCATGGGAATGGAAAGTATGGATCAAAGTAGCATGAAGCACAGGTCACTATGGAAAGTCTCCCCAATTGCTACACATGCTATCACTGAAAACAAAATTACATTTTAGTGTGAAAAAGACCTCAGATATCTTATTCCAGCAATTCTTTGCGTGTACCCTACCCCGTTTGAAAAAAATACTGTGTCATGTTTGGTGACTATTTCAGAGGTATTCACCTGTTCCAATATGATATGTTAGTCCTTTTTATTTCCCTTTCCTACTATTTGTATTTTCATATTTTTATGCCTATTTGAATATAATTAAGTGGGGTAGTTATGGAACCTATATTACTACTTCCCAAGCTGATATTTACCACAATTTTATGTAGCCTATACAAACATATTTCCCCCCAGTGGCAATGTATGTATGTAGGGGACAATGTCAATGTATTTCCCAAGGTGGTTTATAAAATATCTAGACTGTATCAAGGCCACAAAATAGAGCTGATGTCACATGTATAAACATGATTTTCTTCCCTGCCAATTGATAGCTTTCTATAAATCACTTATATATTGAGAATATTCTTCATTCCTAGACTTGTTAAAAGATAATTTGGCAGACTTGAATACCAGGACTAACGGTATTTAATCAATGTAATTTTGAAATTTTTGATACTCAAGATCAGATTCCAGTCCCAGAAATTTATAAAAGTTAGATACTGATCATTTTGCTTTTTCCTGAAACAGGGTGAGTTAGGTGCTTCCAAAAGCATTCACTATTTAACATTGTAGCATGAAACTTCAGTGTTAAACTTCAGGATTTTATGCCATGAGGAAAACAGCTGCTCTTCATAAAGAGAAAAAGTAGTGAGAGCATATAAGTCATCCATAAATTATCCAGATTCACTGCCAACTTTGTTGTAATAAACAAGACCAAACTTGCTGATGGAAGGGGGCCCACCGAGAGCGGCCGGCTGTGCTTTCTTGGATGCCATTAGTTCCTCCTCAAAGTGACAGATGTCAGGTACCAGCTTTGTAATCAGAGAGTCACTTGTCTCAAGCCTCCCAAACCTGCCAGAGCAATTCATCAATATCTGATAACCTGTTGCTCAAAGAAAACCCCTCTGCATAGTGGCCAGAGTCTGCCCAGTTTACAGGAAAGAATAAGAAAGAGATTCTAAAAGAGTTTGGATAAATGCGTTGCCACATTCATGAGAAGCTTACGCACAGGGATTGACGTAAATACTGTCAAGAAAAGAAATCAGAAATACTTATATATTTACTTGATAGCAATATCTTCATTCAATTCCGCAAGAATGTCAAGTACTAACTCATAAAGAATAATAACAGTTTCTACCTCAATTTCTATCATTCTATTAACAATAGACATTTATATTATTGGGTTTTTTTTTTTTTTTTTTTTTTTAGTGTAATATAAAGGATGTTGTGACCATTACTGGAAACGTTTCCAAATTCCCAGTGGTGGGGTGGATTTGTGTATGTCAGGAAAGCACAAAAAATTGTTTAATGTGAAGCACTAGGGGACTAAAAAATCTTTGTGTAATTATTGGTAACATCTCTGCGGCCCACATATATTTTAGGTTACCTGGCTGAACTGAGAGAATGACTCCAAAATTCTGTCTCCAACAAAATATAAGCACTGAAAGTCCCATAGATGACTTACGTTAGATCAAACAGATGAATTGAACTCATAAACCATGAAAATAATGAGAAAAAATACTCTTCTGTATGTGTTATGAAATCAGATTTGTATAGCTTTATTATTTTAATTTTTAAAAGCAAAGTGCAGAACAAAACCCAATCGAAAGGCATTTTTAAAGTACTTTTTTTATACTATGGGCTTACTTTAATAAGTAAACTTATTGGATTTGTGCTAATTTATTTAACAAGATAAAGGGATTCATGGAATCATACCATAACAAAGTCAAAGATAAGTGGCTTCATTGAGATACCAATTAACTTGGTTTTCTTGCCAGGATTGAGAATAATTACAGAAGGAAAAGGGAAGAATATTGATTTTATTTACCTTTTTTGTTTAATTTGAATGAGAAAAAAGTAGGACTTGGGCAGCTTTAGACGTTATCGGAATATAAAAAGATGGTATTAAAAAGTGACTTTGAGGCCGGGCGCGGTGGCTCAAGCCTGTAATCCCAGCACTTTGGGAGGCCGAGACGGGCGGATCACGACGTCAGGAGATCGAGACCATCCTGGCGAACACGGTGAAACCCCGTCTCCACTAAAAAAGTACAAAAAAACTACCCAGGCGAGGTGGCGGGCGCCTGTAGTCCCAGCTACTTGGGAGGCTGAGGCAGGAGAATGGCGTAAACCCAGGAGGCGGAGCTTGCAGTGAGCTGAGATTCGGCCACTGCACCCCAGCCTGGGCGACAGAGCGAGACTCCGTCTCAAAAAAAAAAAAAAAAAAAGTAAAAAGTGACTTTGAGTTTCTGGTTGCTTAAGAGATTATCCATCATCATCTGCAAATGTCCTTAGAAGTCTGTGTTACTAAAGTAAGACTGTAAGGGTGAAGGTAGCTATGATCTGGAAGAGGATTGGTTGGAAGTCAAAATACTTCAGTTCTACTGCCAGATCTACCATTAACTAGCTCCAAGGTCTTCAGCAAGTCACTTCTCACTTTCTGAGCTGAACCTTATATCTTTAAAAAGGAGTTTAGATGAGAACTGTGGGCAGTGGAGCGAGGCTGAGCAGGAGGCACTAGGGACATCCCACTCCCTCCAGGCCCGCCTCCATCAATTCATTTCATAAACACACCGTATTTCTTCAAATTTAGGACACCGTTGAGGATGTGCCATTATTTTACATGCCACCAAGAAAGAAAGATTACTGCCATATAAATCATGACACCCTATCAAATGTATCCCAATTTCAGAGGCTTTAAAAGGCGGGGGGGAAATCAATGTCTTAGAATTGATAAAATATAAATAATTGAGCTCCTCCTCTGTTCTGGCAGACAGAGGGAGCTACATTCTGGAAATAAATGTTGAATGAAGTCTAGATGATCAGACTCAGAGAATTTAAGAGATTGAGCTCGAGTGTATATGGCTGGCAGAATTGGAATACAAAACCTGATATTCTGATTCCAGGTTCAGTGATCTTCCACCATGTCACTTTGACCCCAAGACAAGGGTGGTTAAATTTTAAAGGTAGATGCAGGCCAAATGGAGACACAGAGCTACCAAACAGAAACTGGTTCATAGCTAAAAACATGTCTTTCGCATTTTCAGTTGAGAAATGACTTTTCGTTATGCTTGGATACTTTTTGGTGACACACATAGATGCCTTCGGAGAGCATCATCTTCAAACATGAAATAATACAATGTGTGTGTATTGTATACACACAGTTTTATTATATGCATATATATTTGTATATATACTGTATGCATACGTGCTTCTATTTACTGTTTCTATCACAAGTAATATTTTTAAGGTAGGTATTAATTTTGAAGTAGAAATGGACTCCGTTTCTGTCACAGTTTCTATCTCAAAGGTTTTCTTTACTCTGTGATGATTTGCTTCTGAATACTAGGAACCTGAAAGAAAACTAGAAGGTAGGGGCTTGCAATCATGATTATGGTTGAAGGCATGGATTCAGCTTTCTAAATTGGAATTAGAAAACCATTGCATACAGTCCTGAATACAACAGGACTCAAACTAGTTGATGAGAAATTTAACAAATTATAACTGAAATATAAAAATACAGCTGTGTGGATCAATCAAAATTCAAATAGAAAAGGTAAAAAATGTACGTTTAAATGCTGGGACAACACTGAAAGCCTGATGCTGAACTAACAGAAATATGAAGCAGCAACTTGTATCTTACAGGGAGAAATGATCAATTGTCTAAAAGCATTGTCAAGGTAAGTCTGAAAAGGACAAGTGGATGAACAGGTTCCTCTAACCTCATTATTTCAGAATTCAGCCAGGCCTTGCAATAATTATTGTGCCCCAGTTTTGAAATGTTTCATCTTTGTTTCCACTCCATGAGTGAGTATAAGAACGGACTCATTATGGGATCAGTAGATAAAATAATTTCTACTCAAATACAATCTAAAAACCACATAATGCTTTATCATAAATTCTAAAAAGAAGTAAGATATTTTGGATTTGGGGTTAATGATGAAGAACGTGCCCAGAAAGAGGTCATGCTTCACACTCTTGGTTCTGTCTTCCATTGTGATATGGTTATTAACCCAATCAGTAGCATAACATGAAATTCTTAGTTTCTATAAGTCAGGAGTCAGTGGGAAATGGAGAAGGTAATTGAAGGAGACAAGATATACTGGAAAGAGAATTTTCTTTGTGAGAGCCAAAATAAGCCATACGTCTATGTCTATGTTTATAGCTCTATCTAGATCTACATTTGGGTTATTTTAGTTACCATGCCAACAATCTCTCTGCCTGAACAGTTGTTATTGTTGTTATTTAAACTTCCTCTGTTAGATCATAAGTCCTATAGGTAATTTCTTGGGCAAAAAATTACTCTAAGAATTATCATTGTACTCATATTTTATTCAGATTTTGTTTTTTAAAAGCACTTAGTAAGTGACTTTTATGTCACTTTTTGAGAAAATAAAATATTGCCTTATCAGCTGCTTTTGTGATTTGTAAAAGGTTTCTCTTTCTGTTTAATTCACAAGGGATGAGTTAGGCTTTCTGAGTTTATATAGGCATGATGAAAATCATAGTAATTTTTCTGTGAACAGGACTTACTCATAACAAGAAGTGATTTTCAACATACCTCATGAAGCCGGAGGTCTTTCTCATAGACAAGCTTTTTCACAAAGGCAGCTATAAATACAACCCAGGCAACCATAAGCACGATTGGAAGAGAATAAGAGACACTGGTTAGGAAGCTGTAAAACAAAAACAAAAACAAAAGAAAAATTCAGTGACCAAAATAATGCCACACTTGCAGAGATTATAATAGATAAAGAACTCACTCTCTCTTACATTGAAGTTATGATCCTGTTTTGAAATTGAAAGTAATCAGTATTACCCCATTATTTATGAAGCATGAAGCTGATTTAACCATGGGTCTGTGGGTTTTTTTTTTTTTTTTAGTGTAATGTTTCAAGAGTAAGAAAAAAAGACAGCTCTAGATTATTAGATAAAATTGACATATTGTTTAAATTGTGTTTGAGTATGTCCTGTCTGGGAAAATAATTACTATACAGATATAATTGCAAGGCTCAAAACCTTTATGTGTAAACTAAATTCTTATCTAAAAGGCAGATTTAAAATGAGATGATTGGTTTACCTAACTAAAAGCTATATCTTCTAAAATTACTGTATTTATATCTACTCTTAGAGGATCATAGTTATTATGAAACTAAATTTCCCAAAATGAAATAAAATCTAAAGCATTCACTTGTTTTTGTTTATTTGTTTGTTTATTTTTTAGTAGAGATAGGGTTTCACCATGCTGGCCAGGCTGGTCTCAAACTACTGGCCTCAAGTGATCCACCTGCCTTGGCCTCCCAAAGTGCTGGGATTACAGGCATGAGTCACCGTGCCCGGCCCAAAGCATTTGATTTAAAATGCAGACAAAGAACTTGGATTCTTCAAAGTAATGCTCTGGAAGATGCTTTATACATAGTATAGAGATGTCTATTTTGATGATGTGCTAAACTAGAGAATCAATGAAAGACATCCTCAAGCCCCAGATGTGTTCCTCAATGTCCTGCTCATGATGCCTGAAAGTTAAAATTGGAGTGGTTCTCAAAGCACCCAAAGAGGTTACTAAAACACAAGTTTCTGGGCCCCAGCTTCTGATTTATTATATCTGGGTGGGGCCATGTATTTGCATTTTAAACAGCTTCCCAAATGATACTAATACTGCTGGTCCAGGGACCACACCTTAGTAGTCATGGTTCTGACAATTGATACCCTTATTTGCGCTGAGGCAAAGGCAGTAGATGTCGATGACAGATTCTAAGTTGCTCTGTTTATATGCTGGGCTCCACTAAAGCTTTCACTTGGAGAAAGGTCCCAAGGCCATTTCCTTTTTTAATCTACAATGCTAAAAATTTACCTCCAAGTACTCCAAGAAAAATGTAAATATTAATGAAGCATGAGATCACTATAATTCAGTATCACTTTAGCATGCAGAAGTGTGTCATTATCAGAGAGATGAGGTGTTTTTTGGTGAGGGAGCAGTGGGAGTTGAGGCCATATTCCTTTTTTTTTTTTTTGGTCTGTTTCCTGGGAAACTGTATGGCATGGGGTAGGCATTTAAAGAATACTTCTTGAATGAATTTTGTTTGGGTTCAGGTGCAGCCTTGAAGTGATTTCTGGATTTAGAACTAGGCAAAGGCCTTCATTCATTAGCAACAAATCCCCTGTAATGTTTCTTCCAAGTGATAGTGTATTTTAGGTTTGGTCTAGTATGAAGCAGAAATGCTGCTCTTATAAACAGAAGGATCAGTGTAGTACCAGTTATATTATCTTGGGCAAGTTAATTAGCCTTTCTGGATTTCAGTTTTCTCATCTGGAAAGTATGGACAATAATGCCTGCTCCTACTTACCTTATGAGGTTGTTGGGTGAAACAAATGGAATAATATATGTGAAATCATTTTATATGCAACAGTTTATATGTGTGTAAGGCATTATGAAGATATTCCCATAAAGAATACAGACTGCACTTATTCTTTAAAGAAACATCCAGGTACCCACCATCCTAGGTACCAAAATTTATAAGGGGAACAAATGAGCAGGTAACTAGATAAGAATTTTAACTTAATTGACCCCATAGATCTTTATAATCTGTGCAAGCCCATTGCAATTCACACATAGTTCAGGCAGCAAAGTCCCCTCCACGACAGCCTCAACAGCCAGCTAACCTTGACAGTCCACTTGATGGACTCCTTACCTGCTTCCTCATGCTACTGTTGCACTGGGTTACATTACCTCATCTCATTTATAACTCTTGAAGTAGTCAAGGGAGACAGAAGCATTGAAAGAAAGAAAAAGGAAGAGAAAAGAAAAAGCCAATACCATTTGAATTGTATATAAACTGCAATAACTGGGTTGCGTAGCATGTTCAATTCCTTTAAAGTAATAATCGGCCTCAAGCTTTTATATAGGAAGGTGAACTTGAAAAACGTAATCCACTTATTTTTTTAATCATCTACAGAGTGAAAGCAGCACTCAGTGCTACCCAACTGGCAGATTTCTTGAACATTCAAATTGAATTGTCTAAAAGAATTATTGTTACTTCTTTATTCATCGAGGAAAACCACTTTAGATATGGAGGATTCCTAGCAAATGAACTGATAGTACATGAAAGTCTCAGGCAGCACAATATTTATCTCAAATAGTTGATAAAAAATGTGTTCAAGATTTCTTTTTTCAATTTGTTTTCTTAAAATTGATCATGTGCTCAGATATTTTAAAATCCAATTTGGGAGTCGGAAGGGATTGTAATATGCTCTTGTTCATCCCTTTCATTTGACTAGAGGGAGGTAAGCCCAGTAGACAGTGGGTAACATCAAAATCATACAGCAATGTACTCAGGTCTGAAGTCCAATTCTTCCAATTTTAGGGCCAGAATTTTTGGAGAGCTAAGGGTCATTATAGATCATTTGGTAAACACTTTACCATCATTTTGGTAATGATGAGCAGTTATGATGCAGCTATGCCGTATAGTGTGAACCCTTTTTCAAAACAAGCATATTACAAAGGTTTGGTGAATGTTATTCCTTTCATCTAGAATTCCATGCATCTGAATGAATGGACTGAAGTGAGTTCTTAGAAAAGTTGTTGATCATTAAAAAGGCTGAAAGTGCACACTTACTTGTCTTTCATGAAGCAGGGATAAGGAATTGCTTGAACCTGGACTGCTATTTCCTGGGAGTTCCTTCCAGTTTGCAATTCAATGATTGCTCTTTCAATACTATCCTGTAAATAAATAAAAGCCCTGCCATAGATCTGGTTGTGTGATGGAGAATTGTGTGGCCCTGGGGCCCAAATCTTGGTTCTTAGGCTTCTTGTGGTCTGTGCGGTCTTGAGACTCATGCGGATGGTATATTTTATGACAGGAGGAAGAAAGACATTCTCAGAGTCATAGCCTCTGTGCCAGCTTCTGTTAGAAGGAAGCTTAAAAATAACACCTAAAAATAAAATGGCAACAACAGCAGAAAGGTTATTTTATGGTTGACGTTATTCATTGTTTGGAGAGTACACAGAGGGGACAGCCAAACAGTCAATTGAGTTAGTAATGTGACAGTAGGTTCAGGCTCTTAATTTACAGAAAACATGGTTAATTGGAGGTGTCAACCTCAGAGATTCAAAGCTGGAGTTTAAGAATATAATTACCAACTAAGTAGACAGAATAAATGCATCACTCTAAGCCACTTATTACAATAAAAACACTTTTAGATAAATTATCTTGACTGATTATGAGGATGGACTCAACTTCACTCTAACTATGTAATCCTTTTCAATCTTAAGTACACCAACAAAATTAGACATACTTAGAAATTATAGTTGGTTGCCTACATGAAAGGTTCTCTTTTCTAAGGACATCAAAGGACCTAATGACCCCCACACTAGTTTTCTGAGTTCTGGATGAAAGACGTGAGGAAAGAATTTGGCCAATTTTAGTACAAAGAGAAGCTCAAACGCTAAGAGAATAGCACTTACTTCCAAAGAGTTCATTGCTTTTGTAGAGCCTTTTGGCCTCTCTCTCCATTTCCTCTATGGTTTTTGCTGCCTGAATACGGTCATATAATACACAAGAGGAAATATTTACTGTCAGGGAAGATAGCGTGTTAAGCTGATCAATGATGTCAATGTTGTTCTCTAATTTCAGCCTTAGAATGTCTAAAGAGGCAAAGCAAAAGAGACAAAAAAAAAATTATGGTCTTGATTCTGGTAGTAATTAGATGAAACACTGATTTTTTTGTAAACACTAAACTAGATTATAAATAACGAAAGGCTGCAGAATTTACTCTAAAAATATCTAGTATTCTACACCAAAGAAAATGGGTCGTTATGCAAATATTCATTGAGGAGCCGAGCTAGTTACAAATACAGTAAACCTACGTTCTAGGAAAGATACAAGATAATTTAAAAATATATTTTGTTACAATTTAATTAACAAAGAACTAAGACGAATAAATTTTTAAAAATCTATCTACATGTAGTTAGGACAAAAAACTATAAATCAGAGATGCGAGTTTAGAATAAGCTAAACAGAAATGCCTGCTTTGTCCATGGGATGTGAATGCACAAATTGAAACAAAGGAAAGTCTATGTAGAGTACATAGGACAAATAAACTATATTATTACATAAGCTGTGATATAGAAACATTTAAGACACCTGAAAATATATACCACATAGTTGTGAATTTCTAATACTGTTTGACTTAAAATCTTATGTGAGTTACTACTTTTGATATCTGTATTAATCTGACAAAATGATCAAGATTCCATTTTAGGCAATTACTCTGGAATAAAGGGGACTTAATTTCTCTTCAATTTTATGATTCTTTGTGAGGGAATCAACTGGGACAAAGGGTAAATATGAAATTGCAAGTTAACAAATCATTTGGCCAATTAAATTTTTACTGACTTGATCATCATGAATACTGAGAAGGCTGTGAATATCATAAATCCCTCCTCACAGAACCCAGACATGTCTCTTACATCGTCCAAAATAGGACTACATTTCTCACAGAAGACAACTTCTTAAATGCACTTCTCATTAGAATTTAAAGTGAAATGTTTTACTTGATGTAGATGTTGGTGGGGGAGGGGTAAATTGTGGTTGAACAGTGGCCTCCAGCGGCCATTGGAAATCAACACAACACCAAAGAATTATTTAGAAATTCTGGTAGATAGAATCACAAAAACACTTCAAAAGGTCAGTGTCCCCCAAATTCAAACTATATAATCTCTTCAATACTAAGTTACATATGTAATTATACAAGCATAGAGTCTCAATGCTACATTCATTTTAATCTTATTTTAAATTCTAAGCCTCACTTCCTAGTTCAGAAGTTAGAAATGACAAAATTTATATAAGAACTTTTTAGTTTAGCCCTGATATGTTAATCAAATAGTTCCTTGCCCAAATGATACTTTTAGAGAATAAATCCACTAGTACCTTTATTTAATCAAGCTGGGTTGACTATCATAATATGTGTACATTCATATACAATACAAATATAGGCATAATTCTTCCCCACTGGTTTAGAACCTAAATCATATACGTCCCAGCATTGCCAGGGAGGAGGAGGGGCACTTGCTCTGCTACTGCCAAATTCTGATGCTCTCAATCCGTTTCTCATACCCATGGTTGCATAGCAACAGTGAATCAGACACAGCCTGAATTAGATGTCTTGCATCCCTTAGGTTGAAGGTGGGGAAGTGGCGGAGGGAATGCATAAGTTTAGACAACTTCCTTTGATCTTCTGCAGGCTCTTCCTTTTAAATGACCATGTGAGGAGGACCCAACCTTGAATACTGATTTCAGATTATTTTCTTTTGAGTCTCCCCATTGTGTTTTTCTTGCTTTTGCTAACTCTATATCTCTTCCAATTACATTCTGGATTAGTCAAGTGATACTGAGGACAATGGAGATAAAAATGTTAAATGTAGCCAGAAACAAATAATTTAAGTTTCCCTTGTCCTTAAGGACTTGCCTTTCATTAAGTCACTAAAATAACAGTGCTCCCTTACTTCTAATAACCTACCCATGATTGAAGAAAAAAAACTGCATTTATATTACATAATAACAATATTATTTTTTTTGAGACAGGGTTTTACTCCTGTCACCCAGGCGGAAGTGCAGTGGCATGATCTCGGCTCACTGCAACCTCCACCCCCCAGGTTCAAGCAATTCTCCTGCCTCAGCCTCCCAAGCAGCTGGGATTACAGGCATGTGCCACCATGCCTAGCTAATTTGTGTATTTTTAGTAGAGATAGGGCTTCACCATGTTGGCCAGGCTGGTCTCGTAACTCCTGACTTCAAGTGATCTGCCCGTGTCTGCCTCCCAAAGTACTGGGATTACAGGTGTGAGCCACCACGCCTGACCTGCATTATAATTATTGAAACTAACTACAGACACTGAGCTTGTAAATAATCATGACTACTTGTAATTGTACAACTAACTGGGAAGAAGATGGGGGGATATATCCAGTGTCTCATTTTTCTTTGAATAACTAGCTAGATACTAAATACAGAAGAAAAGGGGGAAAATGTTATCATATGGAACAATGTTGTTTATATTTCCGACATGACTCATGAACAAAAGCTTTGTGAATTTGGACTCACCGAGTTCATCTATCTGTTTCAATAGTTCAACAGCATCAAGTCCCACGGAGAATTTTACAAAAACTTGCACAAAAGGGTTCCTTAGAGTATTCTAACAAATAATAATTAAAAATCAGTTTCAATACAAGAAAAATCATGTTTGACATTGTCTCTCTAATAACCACCACAGTGAAATGCAGTAACCAGAACTGGGCATGATCAATGCACTGTCTTGCAAAGGCTCACAGAGAAATCCTTGAGAAGAAAAGAGAAGATTGGGGGTTGGTAATGACTTGACAGGCTGGGCTGTTGCTTGTCCATAGATACAAATTGGTCAGCATGCACAGTGGCCAGATGTGACTACAATTATCAACATTAGAAAATTATATTCAATTTAACAGAATTTTTCCTTGTAGCTATATTATTCCTTTTTACCGTATACTGTATACAATGTTGTGATTCATGGTTGAACTTTGTTCACTTGAAACACAAACAACTCTTAAAAATCATGATGTCTCCTTGGAATCTGACATCACAACTGATTTGTATTCAGGTTCTACTACTTCCTAGCCCAAAGCTTTCAGCAGGTACCTTTTCCAGTTTCAGGTAACCTTTCAGTGAAGTAGGTAAGAATGGCTCATCACATCAGAATAGTCCATTTCGATTATTATATTATTTTTGAACTGTCATAGGTGCAACTATGTGAATATGAAAGAATAAATTGATGATAAAACTTTAAATTCTATCAATGGAAAGACTGAAAAATTAAAAGAAAAACCTAATCGCTTTAAAATATAAAGGCCTTTATAGCTATTTGCCAAATTAGAAGACATAACTTCTAGCACTCTAGTAGTGCTATTAGCTAAAATTTGTTGAGCTCTTATAATACCATGTGCTGGGCACCATCTTATAGAGTTTAACTTGACTTTCTCACTTTGTTTACAACAACATTTTGAGGTAAGTGCTATTATTACCTCTAAGTAATAGATGACAAAGCTAGGGCTAAAGAAGCTATGTAAATTCTCATAAGGACACACAATTAATAAGGGCTAAGGGAAAAAATGAAGGAGAGAATTCAACTCAATTAAAGAAATGTTTTTTCATCATATGTGTAAATTCATGGCCTGGTTTTTATGTAAGCGAGGCTTGATTGTCCTTTTAGAGCCCAGTTTGGTAAAACATATTCTCATGTCCTTCTTACTAGTGTCTTTTGTTTTACTGTCATGGGGATGAATGATTAAGAATAACATATTAGTCGAGCACATATGTAATAGAATTAGTTTGCTAAATCCATAGCTACTGAGGGTTCTAAGAGCAGTTGGTGGCATGTTGACTGATGGCTAGCTACCATGCAGCTACATGCTGTGATAACAGTCCTTTAAGGTCTGTTTATCAGAAATTAGCTTCTGCATCTTGGAAAATCTGTATCAGAGCATTACTAACAAATAAAGTACTGTGTTAGTTGCAATCTGGAGACAATCCATTAAACCCTATTTCAATTCTCCCATCACTCCTTTAACAGTCAATCATGTGACATCTAATAATAGGTACAATGTATATTATTTGGGTGATGGATATGCTAAAAACCCTGATTTGATCAATACTAATCCATGCATGTAGCAAAATGCACTTGTATCACATAAATGTATAAAAATTTGAAAAATACCAAAACACCAAATGCCTCCACATATGTGATCTTCACAAGTCTGTCATTACCAATATACTAATTTTAGAGATCCATAAACTGCAGTTCACGTACTTTAAGTCATTCACCTAAGGGTTCAGAGTGGCAAAGCCAGTTCTTGTGCCAGAAGTTTAAAATTTCAAATTCTATGCATATTTGCAATATTACATTTTTCCTCAATAATTGAAAATAATTTATTTTGTTCTGGACAGAATCAAGATCCTTCCATTAAATGATGATCCCTTTATGAACACAATCCCAGAGATTCTAGCAAATCACTGTACTTTAAAACCATTATGTATAGAACATGTAGTGTTAATTCACCACTTTAGCTGACAAAACTTTTCTTAACCAAATAATTTGTGGCTTTTTTTCTCCTCATGGAAAAAAAGTCTTAAGAGAAAATAGCAATGTATTGTTTAGGAAAATATATTTGTCATGAAGTACTATCTAAGTAGCCTTCGTTATCTGAGACTCACTAGAAAAGACCACTTAAAATGAGCATGCTTAGAATTCGAATCAAAAATTAATAGGAAGTTGTGGGGAAGACATTTGATGAAAAATTTATATTTATTAAATACATTAAATACTGTAGAAATTTATTTAATCCTTTATGATAAAATTTGGGTTGTCATTATTACTGTGCATTAATTGTTAGTCAAAACAAAGACTAAATAAAAGCACCTTTGGGGTGTAATTTTTCTGACCATCTCATATCATATAGTATCCTTCATTCTAAGTTTAACTTCCTAAGCATGATCATAAAAAAGGGCATTATTTTCCCAAAAATATTTTAGGGCTCCATTAATCTTCCAAAGGCCTCTCTTTGATATGCAAACCATTCTCTTGAAGCTCCTAGGTTGTCACCATTCCTGCCAATTTTCTTTTCTACAACTGATTACTGGGCTAATTCCGCTGCTCCATCTTCAGTTGTCAATAGCTCTGTGATTGGAACATTTCCCCACATTATTTACATCATCTTCAGAAATTCCTGCCTTTTTGTTGTTGTTGTTGTTGTTTGTTTGTTTGTTTTGAGACAGTTTCACTTTTGTTCCCCAGGCTGGAATGCAGTGGCGCAATCTCAGCTCATTGCAACCTCCACCTCCAAGGTTCAAGAGATTCTTCTGCCTCAGCCTCCCGAGTAATTTGGATTACAGGTGCCCACCACCACTTCCGACTAATTTTGTATTTTTAGTAGAGATGGGGTTTCTCCATGTTGGTCAGGCTGGTTTTGAACTCCCAACCTCAGGTGATCCGCCCTTCTCAGCCTCCCAAAGTGCTGGGATTACAGGCGTGAGCCACCGCACCTGGCCTAGAGCACTTTTTCCAGTGATAACTTTTGCTTCCTTATGTGGCCTTAAACGTAAATTCAGATAAATACTTTAATGAGAACACCTTGTATATAACATGTTAAACTGAATTTGGAATTTATTAACACGTGTGTCATAAATTTCTACCATGGAATTCCCCAAGTTTAATGTTCTCTAGCCTATTGGTATTTTAGGAATTCTGGTTAAGATAGCAAAGGAGAGTAATTTAAAGCAGAGAAATCAATACCAAGCATTTTTTATAGCATTTGACTTTTGATAACCTGATTTACATCACTAGTTATGTCTCTAGATCAACTTGTAAGATGTCTTCTCTGAATTACAGAGGAGCTGCAGTACCACAGGTGAAGTTAGCCAGTTATGAATGTGAGTGATAGATCAGGTACCCTGTCTCAGACCTTCTCTCTGGAAGAGAGGCAATTTAATCTGTTGAATATGGAAAGTTACTCTCTTCCCATTCACAGACTGAAGGCAATTAAAATCTCAAAGAATTCAAATTCCTACTAAGTTGAATGACAGAACCATCTCATACCTGGAGCATTGGAATTGCCTGGTTTAACAGATGGAAGGAATTCATGAAAAGTGGCGACTTATCCATCCACTCTTGAGATTTTTCTCTTAATTCCGCCAGCTGTCTCAGAGTTACGTTGGACTTAATGACAAAGAAATAAAAGAAGTGAGATCCATTAGTATTTTGTCTATATTTCAACAAGGTTGAAATATTAAGGTTGTTTTGTTACATAACTTCAAAAGACAGTTCTAAAACATGAAGTTAGTACAAAAATTTGCCAGAAATTTCCCACATGGTCAAAAGTTTCAAATGACAGCTTTTATAGGGTCAAGTTCATTTATAAAAATTCTCCATAATTTAAGGTTTGATTCATGTCCAGAGTGAGTTTACAGCCAAAATGAAAGCATGACTTCTGGAGTTCTTACCAGTTTTTCATTTTTACCAACGATACACTTAACTTTACTACTAAAGAAACATCCTAGCTTAAGGATAGCAGAAGGATATTCTCATGTATTACTGCTGAGAATAGATATGTTAGAGGTTTTTGGAAAGCAATTTGACAATGGCTATTAAAATAAAATATAATATCCTTCAACCCCTCAATTCTGAACATTCATCTTATTGAAATAAAAATACTGCTACATAAAATATACACAAAAATATTTGTTGCCACATTGTTTACTTTAGCAAGAAACACACACACACACACACACACACACACACAACATTGGAAACAAAATTAATGCCCAACACCTGATGATTGGATTAGTAAATTCAGTGTTATAAAAAAAAATTGCAATCTTTAAAAAGAATGCATTAAATTATACCTATTGAGTTGGAAAAATTTCCACAATGTATTCTTGTATGAGAAAAACTATATATAGAAAAGGATTAAAATGTAGTATCATTTTAATAATGCAATGAACTCAAAGAACTCCGCATATGAATATACATGGTATAATAATCTATAAAGGATTGGAGTAATAGAATAAATTATAGGAAGATGCATATATGAATGCTAACATATATTAGTTTATATGAAAGGAAGAATAAGATCAAGATAAGAGGAAAAGGGAGGTGAGAACCAAGTACAAAAGGGAGAAAAAAAGACCACGCTTAAAACATAAGCTCATATGCTGGTGAGGTTGTGGAGAAAAAGGAACACTTATACACTGTTGGTGGGAGTGTAAATTAGTTCAGCCATTGTGGAAGACAGTGTAGCAATTCCTCAAAGACCTAAAGACAGAAATACCATTTGACTCAGCAATCCCATTACCGAGTATATATTCAAGGGAATATTGGTCATTCTATTATAAAGATACATGCATGCATATGTTCATTGCAACACTATTCACAATAGCAAAGACACTGAATCAACCTATATCCCTATCAATGATAGACTAGATAAAGAAAATGTGGTACATGTACACCATGGAATACCACACAGCCATAAAAACAAATGAGAGCATGCCGTTTGCAGAGACAGGGATGGAGCTGGAGGCCATTATCCTTAGCAAACCAACACAGGAATAGAAAACCAAAAACCACATGTTCTCACTTATAAACGGGAGTTAAATGATGAGAACACATGGACACAGAGCAGGGAACAGAAGCGGGGAGGATGGGAGGAGGAAAAGGATCAGGAAAAATAACTAATGGGTACTAGGCTTAATACCTGGGTGATAAAATAATCTGTACAGCAAACCCCCATGACAGAAGTTTACCTGTGTAACAAACCTGCACTTGTACCCCTGAACTTAAAAGTTAAAAACAAAATCAACAAATAAATGTTCATTTAAATTGAAAAACAAAATTCATATGTAACTTAATTTATGCAAAACTACATAGGAATATATAATCCGTAGAGCAAATAAAGTATTAAATCACAATTTTTACGAAAATGGACAGAGATCAAATTGAATGTTCTTTGATAATAATGATCTCTGTCCACTATTCTGTAGAATATAAACATAATGTTATGTTCATACAATTATAGTTTAATGGCCAAGTAATGGTGAAACAGAGATTTTTCTTTTACTTTAGCTCTGTCATTTTAAAAGTACTAAGTTTATAATTCAAATAATTAAAGCCAACTTTAGAGTGAGAGGGAAATACTATTATGGTTAAATGAAGTAAATGGTAAGTATAGTTAATAATGTTGTCTTATTTGACATCTATCTTCTATATAAATGAGACGTTAAATTGTACAACTAAATTGTACAACTAAATATGAGGCCAAGAATCTATACTTCAGGGATTGTTTTTGTTCCAACTAGTTATATAATGCTCAATATTACTTTTTCTAGTACGACAATTTTTACATACTTTGAAAGTTAGACACCAGTTGTAGAGAACTTTTCTGCTTTTTGAGATAAATGGAAAAATCTCAGGTCTTGCTTCAACTAACCTCATTCTCAAATGTTAACATGGTTCATTTCTCTTCAAAGTGCTCCCACCCAATCTATACTGCTTGCACATATCCAGGGCAGAAGTTGAGAATTTTACTAACAGTTTCAGAAAGCCAAGGATAATAGTAATAGTGGGTAAGATATAAAGAAATGAGTCAGCTAAAGTAGATTTGGAAGTTGACTACTTTAAAAAATCTTAATACTCAAAATAGAAACTGAGTTATAATGGTCAAACCTTTTCCATTATTGCCTTTGTGACTGGGTTATATGGTGCATACAAAATTCTTCCCAACAACATAGGTTTCAAGAATGCCCAAATCACAGGTCCAGCGGGCATGTTAATGATGTCTTTATAAAGGGAGAAGCAAAATGGCGCTGGAAGGAAAAAGTGAAATAAAACCATTTAATAGATGTACTTCAAATCTATTTCCTCACAGCAAATTGACACAGATTATTCTTAACACACACAAAAATACACGCCCTAGTACTTCCTATATTATTAACAGATGTGAGGCATCTGGTGTCAAAGTAAGAGAGCATAGTAACAAAACTTTTTTAGGTGAGAAAGTTTAACCCAATAAGCAAGCCCAGAATAAGTGATGGCATTTTGCCAAGAGGAGATAGAAAATGTGAAAGCCACGTTTCAGAATGCCTAACAGATCCATTTCACCAACATTTACTTTTTTAAAAAAATACACAAAACCAACCACTGGGATAGTACCAGATACATAAGAGCTGTTCAATAAATGTTTGGTGAATGAATAAAAAGATGAATAAATGAATCCAATTGCTATACTAGACACTCATATATTATTTGAATGAGCTCACTCATCACATTTTGCATCTCCAAGTTTATAGATCAAGTAAATGGTTTTGATGTGCCACTAAACATTTATGGTTCTGCTGCAGTCATGCAACTCTACCATGTGTGATAAAAATTCTAATTCTAGAAAGTTAGGAAAAAAATATCAACCCTAACAGATTTAAGGCAAGTTTTTATATTGTCTAGAAGGCTCAATGTTGACTGACAAAATCTAAGTGTAGTATTGTAGTTAAGATGACAGTCTTTGTAGCAGAGTACCTGGGTTCAAATGACAGCTCAGGCACTTCCAAGTTGAGCGAAACTGGCCATTTTACTTACCCTCCTTGTAGTTCATTTTCCTGTACTAAGATTAGTTAATGTATATAACATTCTTGACATGTGGTAAGTGCTGTATAATTATTTTCTATTTTTATTCTTGGGGAAAATTAATACTTCATTTATCATACAAAACTAAGACAGAATAGACAATATTCTTATTGTCAAAGAACAATTGCCATGCTTATTTTAAAGTATACTCACTGGTTTTTATGGGAATTCCATATTTTGAAGCAATTTGCTCTTTACTTAATTTATAAGTCAAAAAATCCTTGGTGTGGTTGCCTTTTGGCCTCTGGGAAGAGGGCAGCATGGCAGTTAAATATTCAGTGGTAATTCCTTGGGAACATAGTGCTTGGGAGATGGTGCTAAATGATCCTTGGGGTGTGTTCATTCGGTTGCTTCTGTACATCGCCTGTGAGACAAAAATCCACGATTTATTGGCACTATGTAAGCTTTAGATGCTATTTGAAACAACAGAGAAAGAGAACCTGATAATACTTAGAGTATCCTTACAGTTTCCATAATTCCTTTTATACGTGTATCCCAAATGTAAATGAAGAACAATAAACTTCACTAATAAAAATGGCAAAAATTTTTGCTAGGTAGAAGAGTTTTCTTGTAGGTGGTTTTTTTTTTCAATGTACTACGATTGAAGCTGAATGTATTATAACTACTCAATATGACAGAAGGCATTTTTCAATAAGAACATTACTGGGTGACTTTTCTACCTGTGTTAATGGAACACTTCTGGGCAGATGCATTTGTTTCAGGGATCTCATTTTGTCTAGCAGCGGATGTGTGCCAGAGGCCATCTGATTGAGAATCTCTCTTAGTCTTATGAAGAGCTCCATCATCTTTTCTACTGGCTTTTGATCTTTCCTCGGGAAAAACACCTAACATAAACAGAATAAAAAGAATTGCTTTATGTGGAAAAATGGAACGCTCATGCATTGTTGGTAAGGTTGTAAGAAGGTACAGCCACTTTGGAAAACATTTTTGAAGTTTATTAAATAGTTAAATGTAAATTTACCACTCAACCTGACAATTCCATTCCTGGGCGTTTATTTAAGAGAAGTGAAAACATGTCCACACAAAGATTTGTATGTGAATGTTTATAGCAGCATTATTTATGATAGCCAAAAAGGGAAAACAATCCAGGTGAGTGGACAAAGTATATATTCTTAAGATGGAATACTATTTGGCAATGAAAGGAAATGAAATACTGACACATACACAACATGTATGAAACTAAAAACAAATTATATTAAGTGAATGAATCCAGGCAAAAAGAACACATATTTCATGATTCAATTTATATGTAATATCTTTTTAAAAAGGCAAATCTACAGAAACAGAAAATAGATTAGAAGTTGCCTGGGCTAGAGATTGAAATGAGAGGTAACTGCAAATAGACATGAGGTTTCTTTTGGAGGTAATGGAAATGTCCTAAAAGTAGATTGTGGTAATAGTTGCACAATTCTGTATATTTACTAAAAAAAAAATCATTGAGTTAATCACTTAAAATCAGTGATTTTATGGTATATAAATAATACCTCAATAAAGTTGCAAAAATAGATGATTTTATAAGTCATAAAGGCAAATGTCAATTACATATTTCTTCATGTATACTGTTGCTCAAAAATAATAAAATATGCACCTAAAATTAAAATAAAACTGTCAAAAGGCTTATATGATTTATCAGGCTAAGTTGTTTTAATCCCATAATGCTTATGTGCTACAGGAAGAAACATTGAAAATGTTTTCAAATTTTAATGTAATTTTTGTATCCTCTTATTTCATTTATTCAGGAACATGAATTGAGTGCCTGCTGTGTTCCCAGCACTGGGTGAAGTGATGGCTATGCAGTGGTGGTCAGGCTGGCACCATCTCGGTACTCAGGGAACTTTGATCTATTAGGAGGAACAGATACCAAACAAGCCAATGAACCAAAGGCTGGGGCATATGAGAAGGTAGGGAGTGTTTAGCTAGGAAATCAAAGGAGACCTTCCAAAGCAAAATCTCAAAGAATGAGAAAGAACATACCATTGAAAGAACAAGAAGAGGAAGGGCATAGGCAGAGGGGCAAAGCTGTCTGAGGTCCACGAGGAGAGAAAACTCTTGATATTTCCAAGGAAGTCAAAGACCAAGATTATGAGCACAAGATTCAGCTGGAGAAGTAGTTTTGTGTCCATATCTCCCACACTGCACAGCTCTCAGTCATGAAGATATGGTTACCTCAGTAGCAGAGCTCCTAATTCCAAACATATTTTAAAAATTAGAACCAACCTTGGTTTCTATTTTCTACTGCAGTTCTGCCAAAATTCTAGGCTTTCCCACACTAATGTGAAATAAATTGGCATGCCCATGTTTAATGGCTAGACTCAACAGCAAATATTTTGTTGGATATCTGCTCTGTGGAGGCACTATAAAATTAGAGTTAAAATTTTAGGTGGAGTAATAATAATTTGATGTCATATGTATTATAGGTTATAGTTTATGTAAAATAAACCATTGGTTGAGTTAATGGGTATTTGCTGCATTTCCCTACGGGCCAGGCACTGTTCTTTGCATTTAAAATATTTCAGTGAACAAACAGGCCCCTGTGGAACGAACATACTAGTGGGGGAAGACAGAACACACATTTTAAAAATGGGCCGAGCACGGTGACTCATGCCTGTAATCCCAGCACTTTGAGAGGCCAAGGTGGGAGGATCACTTGAGGTCAGGAGATCAAGACCAGACTGGCCAACATGGTACAATCCCGTCCCTACTAAAAAGGCAAAAATTAGCCGGGTGTGGTAGCACACATCTGTAATCCCAGCTACTCAGGAGACTGAGGCACAAGAATCGCCTGAACCCAGGAGGCAGAAGCTGCAGTGAGCTAAGATGGCACCACTGCACTCCAGTCTGGGTGACAGAGAGACTCCGTCTCAAAAAAAAAAAGTTTAAAAATGAAAATGTAATAAAAGATATAGTTGGCTGGAAGTAAAACAGAAACCAGAATAGGAAAAGGGGACTTGAGAGCACTGTAGGTAGCATTGGTTGCATTTTAAATAGGGTGGTCAGGGTAGACCTTACTGAGAACGTCCATGTTAAGCAAAGGCAAAAAAAAAAAAAAAAAAAAAATTGCCTTGCAAATCATGTGAAGGGTTGTCTCTGGAGTTGTGCCACACAGCAACCCTGGAGCCAGGGTCCAGAAAGTAGCCAAGTAGGAAATGAGATTTTAGTGATGAGGAATCATAGTGCAGATCATGAGACCCTTGTAAAATTTGGGGGTTTACTTGAATCAAATGGAGATCCACTGGAAAGTTTTGAGCAGAAGGGCGATATAATGAGACTTTAAGTTTTAAAAGGATCACTCAGGCTGCTTGCAAGGTGGTAGGGATGGGGGTAGAGGGTAGGTGTGGAAGCAAGGGATATGGTTAGGAGACCACTGCAGAAATATAGGTGTGAGACGATAGTAACTCTGAACAGGATTACTTATAACTAGTCCAAAATATTTTTTATCCCTTTGGCTATGTCTCAAAAATATGTCAGCTATTTCCATTCGGTTGTGTTTACTACAGAGAAGGACAATTCTTCAGTGTTTTTAAAAACTTGTAAATATTTTTGACCCAGGTTAAATTTGGGTGAACATAGGTGCTTAATTTTCCTATGTTTATATTTTTCTTTCAGTTATTTAGTAAATAGGTACTCATAGAGCATCTGCATATTGCAAGATGAAGTCAATGCTGATTTTACTAAGCTCTAATAATGACCATTTGTTTTTCCTTCAGGGTATATAATGGTGGCCTCTATCTAAGTTGATAAAGGAAACATGAAATTTTTTTAGAATGCCATTTTTAATCAAGAAAACACTTTTTACTAATCTTTTTTAACCCTACCAACTTCATGTCTGTTCATTGTTAAAAAAAAAATAATTGCAACATTTGCATTTTACATTTTTGAAATACAACATTTGTATTTCACAGTAACAGTACGTATTAAATTTAATTATTGGTCTCTGATACACAAACTGAGAATTAGTAAGGCAATAATATTAGTTTCCACATCTATAAAACCTGCAGAATTGCAATAAATGATCTCTAAGATTGCATTTAGCTTTAAAATAATGCAGTAATTCCAAAAGCTGAAAAAATAGATCTCATCCTTCATACTATCAGAGAACATACATGTGTAATTAAATAATTTTATATAAACCATGAATATAAACATATTTAACCAATAGCAACTTGCCTTGTATGTGAAGTTGTAAACGTTTAAGTAGTGCAGAAGAGTGAGTCCGATGAGGTAAGACTGCCAGGATCTCTCTGAAAGAGACAGGTTGCAAAATTCCTTCATTGCATCTTCCAGTTTGAGATTGGTAATATTAGCATCACAGGAATGCAGCCAGAACACCTGAGAAATAATCTGCAAGTGGAGGAAGAAAAATATTTCAGCTGTGAATCATTCGAGAGTCAACTGTTCATTTTATGAGGTTTTTTGTATACTCTAAATTTTAAACTATAACAAAAAGTCCTCAAGGATCAAACAACTTTTAATCTAAAGCAATAATTACTATTAATAAAACAATAGATAATTAATGGTTCACTTAAGAAATAAGATGGGAGGCCGGGCGCGGTGGCTCACACCTGTAATCCCAGCACTTTGGGAAGCTGAGGTGGGTGGATCACGAGTTCAGGAATTCGAGACCAGCATGGCCAACATGGTGAAACCCCATCTCTACTAAAGATAGAATAAATTAGCCGGGCGTGGTGGCGGGCACCTGTAATCCCAGCTACTCAGGAGGCTGAGGCAGGAGAATCGCTTGAATCCTGGAGGTGGAGGTTGCAATGAGCTAAGATTGCGTCATTGCACTCCAGCCTGGGAGACAGGGTGAGACTCTGCCTCAAAAATAAAAGAAAGAAGATGGGAAAAAAGAGACAGGGAGACATTCAGGATGACTCCCAGATTTCTTGCCTGAACAGCTGGGTGAATGATGGTACCAAGAAAGGTAAGTGATTTGGAGTAAGTCTGGGGAAAACATTAGTTTAAGATTTTGCTCCCTATAAAATCTTACTCTTAATAAATTCAAATTGCATTTAATTTTTGTAATCATTCAAAGTTATAATCTTAGGCAATACACTTTGTGGGTCCAGAGATGTAAAGCAAAGAAAAAGAGCTCCAGACCATATAATCATGTGAATCACCCATCTTGAACAGTAATGCTCCTGTAGATAGTGAGGTATGACTGCACAAAATAAGATGTCATCTTCATTGCCACCAAGTTGAAAAAAAAGAGAAAAGCGTATAACATTCAAGGCCACAGGAACTTTTCACTCTTTCCTCTTGAAAGTAAGAAGAATGTACACTCTCCTTTTACATGTTTTATTTACTAAAATGAACCTGCTCTATGGAAGCCAAAAACGTGATTGCTGAAATTATATCTTAGGATCAAACAATCAAAAGGTAAGATTAAAGGGAAAAGATCAATGAATATTATTTACTAGTACAGTAAAGGCAAAGCTGTTTTAATTTTTGTATGGGGGAACCAATTAAAATGACAAGAGATAGCTGCAACATTTTTTAAGAGGAACCTTAAAGGCTTTTTAGAAACTTTATCCAATATTGGAAAATAACTGGGCTGTGCTTAGAAATGACACACTCTGTCACACGTAAGGTTTGAATGGATGAGGCCTTAAGCTCTTCAGCTCTTTTGAAAAATTTCCATGACACTTCCGGACGATTGACTTGGAAAAAGAATAAAAGATAAGACATTTTGAGGGGAAAACCCTATTACCGAAATATGAAGAAATGACATTATTCATTTTCACATCAAAAAATGTTTACTACAACCACAAACTTAGCCTTAGTTCCCTTGACCACATCTATTGTATATGCTATGTCTTGCTGTGGGACTTTTAAAAAGTAAAAATGAGTATCCTTTCTATTTTAGTTACAAGCAATAGTAAGTACTCTCCACATATTTTTCCCCAATTAGGTTACTGAAGTTTGACTTTGGTAGCATTTGAGTAGGTACAAATTCACCTCAGACAATGTGATTGCAACAGTGAATATAATTCTTTAGTGATGGCATCCATTGATTAAGGAAGCCATCTGGGGGTAAGGAAAAGGAAAGAACAAAGGGGACATGGGAAGGAGAAGGAAAAATAAAGAAAAAAGGGACACATAGTGATAATATTCTTGCTTCAGAATTTTTCTTCTATCTTAAGAATTAGGCCTCCAGCATCACGCTACCTGACTTAAACTATACTACAAGGCTACGGTAACCAAAACAGCATGGTACTGGTACCAAAACAGAGATATAGACCAATGGAACAGAACAGAGCCCTCAGAAATAATACCACACATCTACAACCATCTGATCTTTGACAAACACGGCAAAAACAGGAAATGAGGAAAGGATTCCCTATTTAATAAATGGTGCTGGGAAAACTGGCTAGCCACATGTAGAAAGCTGAAACTGGATCCCTTCCTTACACCTTATACAAAAATTAATTCAAGATGGACTAGAGACTTAACTGTTAGACCTAAAACCATAAAAACCCTAGAAGAAAACCTAGGCAATACCGTTCAGGACATAGGCATGGGCAAGGACTTCATATCTAAAACACCAAAAGCAACGGCAACAAAAGCCAAAATTGACAAATGGGATCTAATTAAACTAAAGAGCTTCTGCACAGCAAAAGAAACTACCATGAGAGTGAACAGGCAACCTACAGAATGGGAGAAAATTTTTACAATCTACTCATCTGACAAAGGGCTAATATCCAGAATCTACAAAGAACTCAAACAAATTTACAAGAAAAAAAACAAACAACCCCATCAAAAAGTGGGTGAACAATATGAACAGACACTTCTCAAAAGTAGACATTTATGCAGCCAACAGACACATGAAAAAGTGCTCATCATCACTCGCCATCAGAGAAATGCAAATCAAAACCACAATGAGATACCATCTCACACCAGTTAGAATGGTGATCATTAAAAAGTCAGGAAATAACAGGTGCTGGAGAGGATGTGGAGAAATAGGAACACTTTTATACTGTTGATGGGACTGTAAACTAGTTCAACCATTGTGGAAGACAGTGTGGCAATTCCTCAAGGATCTAGAACTACAAATACCATTTGACCCAGCCATCCCATTACTGGATATATACCCAAAGAATTATAAATTATGCTGCTATATGCTGCTATAAAGACACATGCACACGTATGTTTATTGTGGCACTATTCACAATAGCAAAGACTTGGAACCAACCCAAATGTCCATCAATGATAGACTGGATTAAGAAAATGTGGCACATATATACCATGGAATACTATATAGCCATAAAAAAGGATGAGTTCGTGTCCTTTGTAGGGACATGGATGAAGCTGGAAACCATCATTCTCAGCAAACTATTGCAAGGGCAAAAAACCAAACACTGCATGTTCTCACTTATAGGTGAGTATTGAACAATGAGAACACCTGGACACAGGAAGGGGAACGTCACACACCTGGGCCTGTCGTGGGGTCAGGGGATGGGGGAGGGATAGCATTAGGAGATATACCTAATGTAAATGACGAGTTAATGGGTGCAGCACACCAACATGGCACATGTATACATATGTAACAAACCTGCACGTTGTGCACATGTACCCTAGAACTTAATGTATGAAGAAAAAAAAAGAATTAGGCCTCCAGGTTTATCACTTACATAGAAAATTCCCCAGCTTAGCATGCAGCTTCTCAGTGTTTAACTGGTAAGCACTCAACAAATGCTAAATGCTATTTAAATTTCTAAGAACTGCATGTAAGTACAAACACATGACACCTCACCTCAGCTCTGTTATCGGGGATGGGAATGGCCAGCAACTTGTCAATACTCCTGTTGGACATTCCTGTTGTTCTCCTTAGATCTTCTTTCAGCTCTTCGACATTTTTAAACATTTCTATTAACTGACCTGCAAGAAGAAAAATGTAAAAAGAAAACACATGTTGGTTTGTCAGGTCACTCTTTTTAGTATGACTAACACAGAGAAACCTTCTAGACTAAAACATACATGCCTTCTCAGGGGCAGATGTCTCCCAGTTTTTGCAGACTTTGCATATTTAGGATCTATTTCTATCTGATTTAGATTTGTTCTTATTATGATATCATAAACCCAAGGTAACAGATTGCTCTGTGTTATAAATTTTCCTTAGGTATCTACAACTCAAGGTTGATTTAAGGAAAATATGCTTTCCTCACAGATTTTGATCACATAATGCACTAAGTAAATATCTCTCCATTTGATTTAAAATATCACACAGGTTCAATATGTTTTTTATTCTGGGATCACGTAATATTGTCAATTTGGACAAAGTCTGATAAATCCACACATAATGCCACAGAGCATTTTTCTTTAACTACAGTCACACTACAATTATAAAGGGTTTTTACAATCATTATCTCACTTTTAAATAGAATGTGTTTAACTTCAAACTCTTTTAGGGGAGTGATTATAATTCTTTCATTTCTGGGTCATTTATGGCACAATAAACAATATTTTGCTTTTAGCAGATTGTAATAATCATCCTGCAAATGCCTTTCCATTTCTTTTAAGAATCCTTCATGCAGGCCGGGCGCGGTGGCTCAAGCCTGTAATCCCAGCACTTTGGGAGGCCGAGACGGGCGGATCACGAGGTCAGGAGATCGAGACCATCCTGGCGAACACGGTGAAACCCCGTCTCTACTAAAAAAATACAAAAAAAAAACTAGCCGGGCGAGTTGGTGGGCGCCTGTAGTCCCAGCTACTTGGGAGGCTGAGGCAGGAGAATGGCGTGAACCCGGGAGGCGGAGCTTGCAGTGAGCTGAGATCTGGCCACTGCTCCCCAGCCTGGGTGACAGAGTGAGACTCCATCTCAAAAAAAAAAAAAAAAAAAAGAATCCTTCATGCAAATATACCTTTTTGAACCTAGTGCCATTCCAATTTTGTGGCTGCCCATTGTCCAAAATTCTGAATGCCTTTCAGTATTGAGGAATTATGCAAAGAAGAAACATATTGCATGATACATCATGTTTGGAATACTAATAGAAAGTTCTGAATTGAGATTTCTGTAGACAGCAGTACATCCTTTTGGTTTTTTTCCATCAGATTATTTTCACAGAAGAAAGTAAATTTCATCATTGCCCTTGCAGCTGACTATCGGATGCACGTTAATATATCAGAGAAACAAAAGGTGAATGGTCTAACTAGTTAAACTTTTGAAGATCTTTTTGCTGTGAAATCAAATTTCCCTGTTTCATTCTCTGCTAGCTTTCTGTGTGTTTACTTTAGACAAGTAACCACATTTGAATGCTTGAGGTTTCTTATGTGTAAGGGCAGATAGCAAAGCGAGTTTGGTTGGGAACTTCAAAAAAAACCTTTCTTAAACTGCAGCGTGAGAATCACATGCATTCTAATAAGACAAGATTTAAAATGTGGATGGGGAAACACCTGGCTTTTCAGAAGCATCTGCACTGTTATTGACATGCAGCATGACTTCTACGATCGGTATTAACTGAGTGATATTTTCCATGTAATTCATTTGCAGTGCCTGTTCTAGAAACCTGAAACAAAACAGAAAAGAAGAAATTCAACTAGGTATATCAATATTTTGAAAGAGATTTCACCACTGAATAAGACAATGGAAAAACTTACTGATCCATATTTAAATTAATTTTGCTTGGATTCCCAGTCAGCAAATCTCTCACTTTTTCAGATATGAGATTGTCATGGTACAGTAAGCTGGCTGCTATTTCGGTGCCCAGCTCTGCTGCTTCGAGGAGTTGCAGATCAAACTCACTGTCTTCACACAGGCTCCCAAAGCTCATATCAGAGAGCTGGCATGACTTCTCTATCAAACTGAAAGTTTCAGATTCACAAAGAAGTTCGGTCAAGTTTCGAAGTTGAGACAGCTTTCCAGAAAGGGAAAAGAGTGGGAAATAGATTAGTTACATTTTTCTACATATATAGTAGTGGATAATAAGTAACCACAATCGATTTCCTTTAAGAAAAACATTCTGCATATGTATTTGGTTAGTTGGCATTTGGCGTTAGTTTTATTATGAAGTACTACTCTCTGTCATTTGAGTTTATTATTCCTGTAAGAACTTGATAAAACTTTTGGGCCTATTAGAACTGTCTTTCTCTGTGGAGTCACAGGTTTAAAAAAATGTAGTTTAGTTTTATCCAGCTTCACTCACAAATACTTTGACTAATTTTATATTTTGACTTATATTTTAAATCATATGTAAGGGCAGATAAAAAGCAGGTTTGTTTTGGAACTTCTAAAAAGCATTTCTTTGTCACACCCATTAAGATGGCTACTATTAAAAAAAAAAACAGAAAATAACAAGTGTTAGAGAAGATGTGGAGAAATTATAACCCTTGTGCACTGTTGGTGGTAATGTACACACACACACACACACACACACACACACACACACACACAGAGTGGTATATTATTAAACCTTAAAAAGGAAACAAATCCTGACACAGACTGCAGCATGAATGAACCTTGAGTATACTATGCTAAGTAAAATAAGCCAATCTCAAGAAATGAAAGGTGAATGGTCTAATAATGTATGATTCCACTTGTATGACAAAGTACCTAGAGTAGTCAAATACACAGGGGTAGAAGCAAAATGTGGGCTGTTAAGGGCTGGGGAAGTAGAGGATGAAAAGTTGTTTAGTGAATATGGAGTTTCAGTTTACAAAATGAAATGAGTTCCGGAGATTAATTGCACAACAATGTGAATGTACTTAACACAACTGCACTGTATAGTTAAAAATGGTTAAGATAGTAAATGTTATGTTTATTTTACCATAATTCTTATTTTTATTTTTATTTTTTGAGACACGGTCTCACTCTGTCACCCAGGCTGGAGTACACTGGCACGATCACAGCTCACTGCAACCTTGACCTCCAGGCTCAGGTGATCCTCCCACCTTAGCCTCTCAAATAAGTAGCTAAGACTACAGGCATATACCTGCACTCCTGGCTAATTTCTTGTATTTTTTTTTGTGGAAACAATGGAGTACATTGGCATGATCACGGCTCCCTGCAACCTCAACCTCTGTGCTCAGGTGATCCTCTCACCTTGGCCTCTCAAGTAAGTAGCTGGGACTATAGGCATATACCTGCACTCCTGGCTAATTTTTGGTAGAAATGGGGTTCCACCACATTGCCCTGGCTATTCTCTCTCCCATGCTGAAGCCATCTGCTGGCCTCAGCCTCCCTGAGTGCTGGAATTACAGATGTGAGCCACTGTGGCCAGTCAACAATTTTTAAAGGTTAACAAAAAATTTTAAAAGTCTTTCTTGAACCGCAGCATGAAGATCACATTCATTCTAATAAGATTGTATTTAAACTAAGAACAAGAAGACGCCTGATTTTTTGGAAGACTCTGCACCGCTATCGACCGTATCTTCTTCCCTCTTAGGTATTGTAGGATACTGGGTGCTTTTGTCTTTAAAAGGGCTTAAAAATCCCACACTCAGAGGAAAAAAAGGAAAATGAAAATCAAATTATTTCCTATCCTGTCAATGATATTCCTCTTACTATCAGTTCACTATGTTCTATGTGTTCTGAGGATATATTCCATGCCCTACAACCTGGGGAAAAAATAATGTATGCCTCTGGGAAAGCAAATTCTTTTGTGCTTGGAAGCTACCCTAGAGCTGTTTCTTTTAAGTAGGGAAATAAGTTGGAACAAAATCCTAAGAAGCAAATATATGTGTCATTCATTGCAGCTCAGTTTCCAATCAGAAGTTACAGTTTGACCGAAATGAAGTATTTTATGGTACCGGCAAATGTTTGGGAATATTTATTTCTATATTATCAAATAAGAAAGGCACAATGAGCAGTAATGAGCAGTTTATAACTACACGTAGGTTATAGCAATTAAATGTTGGTCATCTTAGATAGTAAATATCATTGGTCTATTTTCCATTGTACTTAATATTATAATTGACCTCTGAGTTCGAACTATTCAAAAATGGGTTTATATGTACAAAAATTCTACTTACTAGTGCTATCACTATGAGAAATTTTCCATTCTGGAATAGACCCAATCACTGTACCACCTATAACTGCATTTGCCACTCTAGTCTTTCTTTTGATTTTCCAATTACTAGATATGATTAAACCTGTAATAAATGGAGTGAAGCTTCTATACTACATTCTCCAGTGACTTGTTTTTGGTAATTTATTAAATAAAAAGATAAATTCTGTTGGGCTAATATATTTGTTTAAATTGAGCTTTGAGGGTGTTGTACATTTGAATGGCTTTTACCCAGTAGAGACTGAAATGTGTTTTTTAATTGTAAGTTTGGTGTACATATGTGGGAAACCAGCAAAAGTCCATATAGTATAGTCGCGGCTTAGTGAGATAAAAGTTACAGAAGAGGAAATTGGAAATCTAGCCACACTGTGGCTAATAGACTTGGTTCTCTGAAATAAAAATATAATTCAGGGCCAATAATGTGGAATGCATTGAGAAGCATATCCACCAAGGAGAAACATTACTGTCTTTTCGTCTTTGTCATTACTTACTACTTTATTCTGAGAACAATACAGGCATTAAAGTTCTAGAAGCTTCACAGGTCATTAATAATCAACATAAATTCGGTGAATTAGAATTCTTTCTTCAAAAACATGTGTCAACTTCAGATTGCAGATTGGCCAAAGCTTCATGTAGAGCCCTTCTCTCTTTTATCACGAGTAAAAGTTCAGGCTTAAAATAGAACAACAGATGACTAATGCCATTTCCAGCTGTGACTGAATTCTCCACTGCCTGATGCTTTTCAAATGTATCTGAATCAGAATCGTAAGTGACATGATGGTATTGACCTCACAATAGCATGTGCATAAAATGATAAAACAGCAATATTCCTGGGCTCTTGGTGGGTAAATAGAGAGAAAAATGAGTCTATTTAAAATTTTACAGGTTTTACATAAAAAATATTGTGTTATTTGTATTTCTGCCCAATACAGGGACAGCCACTTTATGCATAGCTCCCTAATCAGGAAGTTATTCTTCCCAACAAAGCAACTGGACAGAAAAAAAGATAAAACAATGAAGGGAGGAGAAAACACAAAAGTTCAAGAGGAGCAGAATAGACAAGGAGAAAAAGCTAGAAAAAGTCACCAATGAATGACAGCATTCACCCCCATCTTAGGAATATCATGAATAAAGCATTAGATTGGGTGTGGCCTCACTGATGGTCACAATCATGATACTAATTATCAGAGTGAACAAAGCAGGGGAGTAAGAGCATCAGTAACTGTGAAACTCTAGGAGTTTGTCTTCATTCTTTCAGTGATAGGTACTGAATGTTTCCCATGTGTCATACTCTATGCCAGGTGCTGCAGATGCAATGGTAAAGGAAGAGACCTGGCAATATTCCTCATGGAGCTTGTGGTCTAGGACTGAATGGGTCCCGTCAATGTCAAATAACAGCCATGCTTGTTATAAATGACAATAGATTTTCTACTCTAAGGAAAAGAATGTAGTTTATTTCCACTTCTGTGGCTTCTATAACTTTTTCCATAATGTAACCCTCGAGGAGAGCATTATATTCAGATTGGGGATGATGTTTTCTATTATTTTTAGCCCCAGTCCCATCCTGTTAGTATAAATGGTTGAGACGGTGGTGTTTCCATTCCCCTAGTGTATATTATGTGCTTCCTGGTGACTTTCTAAGTCAAGAACTACAGTAAGTAATTGCCCAGGGAACATGACTACATTGTCAGTACTCTACTTTAACACCCTCACTTTTTCATACATGCGTGAATCAAGCCTTAAGCTCCTATTATGTGGGGCTTTAGGGGTGTTGAAAGCATAATTTCATCAGCTTAAACTCTAGTGAGGAAAACAGACCTGACGTGCAACAAATTATAATGACAAGTAATGAGTTCCAAATGCCAGAAATCTCACTGTCATTGGAGATGTCATCTCATTAGAGATGTCTCTTTCTAAAATGCAAATTTCACCTTCTTCAAATATACAACTTTCATGATCAAATGCAAACTCCTTGACAAGAAAGTCAGGATCTAGGCTCACCCTCACCCTGCAGCCCTCTTTTCTGCCTATCACATGGGCATCTTCTGTTCCAGCTGAACACATGACTGCAGATACCCTATACCTGTCTTTCAACTTCACACCTCTATCTTCTTAAACTCAGGACTCTGTGTCTAGAATGCACAACTAACCTAATTCTACACAGCCTTCAAAACTCAGAGAAAGCATTATTTTCTCTACAGAATTTCTTCTCTCCACCTCTGTCCCTTACAATCCATGTTAGATATCCCTCCTCCATGCACAGAAACCTCTATCCATCTATCACAGCCCTTATCTCACTGTATTACAATTGTCGGTCTGCTTTTCCATCTCCTCCACTGGATTGACTATAAGTACTTTGGGGTTAGAGAGTATGTCTCACAAATAAATAGATTAGTATTATGGGAGTACATATAATTGATTAAAAAGTGAATGAATAAATATTATAGGAGCACAGAAGAAAAAGTCATTATCCTGGCAGAAAAATAACAAGAAAGGTGATACTCTAATATAGAAGAAGTGATGTTTAAACTTGTCCTTGAGGGGTGAGTAGGAATTTTCCAGATGAATGTACAACTTCCTTCTCATTTGCACAAACAAATTAAGATAATGCAAATTAAGTATATTAGAAATTTTGATGCATGTGGAAGACTAGGGCTAAAATGTAGGTAATGGTAACTAGCACATTTATTTGTAATATACATGGACTTAATGTTCTGCATGCCTGCTTAATTATACCATGTTCACTATATAAGTCATCTTGCTTTCCTTGAATAAACCAGTTCTAATTTCACTTTATTCCTGACTACGTAAATCGAATTAAATAGCTATTCTTTCTAGGAAAACAGCTTTCAAATTTTAATAGGGTTATTTAAAAAATAAACTAAATTTCATGATAACCTGTATACTATATGCATGAGATGAAGAATAATAGACAAATAAGCATAAAGTGATTCCCACGTTAGAGTTATCAATTTTTTGGTTGCCTTTTCCCACATTCTCTAGTATCATACATTTTAATATGACTTACTCATTTTAGTTTCTGATGACAACAATAAAAGTAGGGTGAACCACATTTTGAGATTTTTGTATGCTGTGAAATCTAAACCATCAGCTTTCAAAATCTACTTTTACAGATTTTAAAACTTAGGACATCTCAAATTAGAAATCATATTATGAATCCTTTTTCAAATCTCTTTCAAATTATGAAGTTTAATATGATAACTGTTATTAGCCATTCCCTTATGAATGCACATACTTTAATTAGGCTCTTTGGGGTCATTTCATGCAGAGATCTCCACGGATTAAAAACAAAACACCATTATATAATGTCAAACTCTTTAAGAACTTTTTTTTTAATTTATTATTTTTTTTATAGACAGGGTCTCACACTGTCACTTAGGCTGGAGTGCAGTGGTGACAACAGCTGATTGCAGCCTCAAACGCCTGGTCTTAAGTGATTCTTCCCACCTCAGGCTCCTGAGTAGCTGGAATTACAGGCATGAGCCACTGCATCCAGCTATAAACTCTTTTGTCACCATTTTTCTAGAGTCCTAAGAAGGGCCATTATAAATCTAGAGTTAAAATAGGATCATTATTTACAAAGATCAGATTTAAAACTTAAAGTAAAAGTGTATCTTATCAAATATTATGGGAAGTGTTAAGGTTTATTTTTCTTCTTTCATGGCTTACTTTTGATTTTAGGACTTCAGGAACTGGAGGGATGTAATCCTCATAGGAACCATTTCGAAGAAAAGATTTTTTAAGTCGTATTGTGGACTGCAGGAGTCTTAGATTTTCTGTAAAGGAAGGGAGAAGAGTTACTTTATGCGAATTGCAAGGTCATTTAGGAAACCAATTTGAAAGACACCTCTATCCTGATTTATTACTAAATTTTTCCTAAGATAATAGCCTACTTCAATATAAATATAAGATGAGTGAAATTTTAACCTTTATTTGAACCATGGGGACAATAGAATTCATTATTTTAAAAATATTCTCTGCTTAGAGATAAAAATACTTCTAGCAAAGGTGCTACATAGTTTTGGCTCTTTGTGAACTGACTATGCTTTTATTCCTGACTTTTGGATATACTATATAATTGAAGTATCTTGGAGAGAATAGGTTGTAGAATCACTGTGATATAAATATGCCTTTCCAACCTTGACTAATTCATACCTTGCAAACAAAGACCGGACTTAAACATTTGTTGTGCTATTTTGCTTGCCATTAACTCTCAGAAAACTATTTTTGGTGTAGGAAAAAAGAACGTATGTGTCCTAGAAAATGTGAGAAAATAGGTCTTTTCTCTGAAAAAAAGAGAAACATTTGATTAAATATAATCTTTGTGGTTGCCCATGTAGGCAGAAAATTGCAAATAAAGTATGTAAGGGTAGAAAATAAAAATAGTCTGCCACAAAAATGCCTTTGTTTATGTAATTTACACCTGCTTTTAGGACTCTGTGTTATCATTCCTTAACATTTTTTAACAACTAAGATTATTAAGAGCATAAAAATGTCATGAAGGGTCATTTGAACCTCGAATGACTCTGGACACTTGGAAAATTTGTCCCAGTGGCCATTATCATATTATCCATTATATGGCCATTATATACTAAAATTTGTCCAGGTGGCCAGCTAGTGCTAGCAGCAGCAACAGAATAATATGATAATATGACTACACATTCCCTTTGTATAACAAATCACCAGACTGAAACCGATGCATATGGAAACTAAGATTTTGCAAATTTTCTTTCCTGTGTAAGCAAATGCCTCAAAAACTCACTACTTTAGAACAGAGGTAGAAACCATGAGCAGCATTTTGACTGCTAAGAACAGTATTACCTGGTGAACCCCTGGCCAAACTGTCAGTCACATTTCTCACACATGCCAAGTAAGGAATATAAGGACTGTTTGCTGATACATTTAAGAGGGCATCTTCAAAGTTTTCCAGAATTAGGAGCCTGCAGAATTAGAAAAGAATATAGAAATTAAGTCATATGAAAATAAAGCAAAGACATTTTGTTGAGATCATTTTGGTCCCTGGATGACTCGGGCATTGAAATACTAGGCAGATGGATGTCTTCCCCCATCCAGTTTAACTGTACAAGGGTAGTACTACTCTGCATCCTCTGAGCACTTGCCTTTTCTATGTGTACTATCTTTATATTTAATTATTTTAATATTCCATCATAGGTTATCTTAAGGCAATTTCTAGGCACACTTACATGAAAGAAAAAGGTCAATGGGTGAGGGTTGCCAGGTAAAATACTGGACTCCCAGTTAAAGTTGAATCATAGATAAACAATGAATAATCTTTTTGTGTATAAGTACATCCCATGAGTCCTGGAATTTTTTTCACTTTTCTTTTTATTTTCTAAATCTGGCCACCCCCTTCTGACTCTCCGATTCTTCTCTTGTCAACTGAAAGCCAGGGGACTAGATGATCTGCTAGGTCCTTTCCCCCTATAAAATTGAATAACTAGATTTAAATTCATTTAATTGTGAACTAATGGGATCCCAATGACCAACATAAGTTCCTTTTTTCTCCAATCAACCAATTTAGTGTTTCCAAATTAACCACTTTCTGGTTTCCTTTCAGAGTGATTGGCATGTGAGGATAGGGCCTAAGATTTTTAAGGCTACATGAGTGAGTAAGGCTATGTGAATGAGTATGTGCATACTATGTGTGCTCTGTCACTTCAACTGTGAGGCTGCATCTCTATTTATTTTGTAACTTCTTCCCTTAGTGTCTACTATTGAATTTTATGTAAAGATGGAATAAATGTCAATGGCTGATTTGGGGATCATCTGTTTAGAATCAAACTGTACAAAACACAAATTAACTAGTCCTACTGGATGTTCAACTTAGATTTTATTAAAATACGAGTGGGAGCAGTTAATCTTGGCATAACTAGTAAATGCAGGAAAATGTTTTCATCAATATTAAAGAAGACTCAGGGTGTTTAAATGTGGGTTAACAACACTGGATCCTTAGGAACTTTAAAAGAAAAAATAATGAATGGCAAGAAAACTCTCTAACTTGGCAATCAGAGCACAGCAAAGTGGTCAGAGGGCTGACTCATTTAAATACTATTCATAGTCTTTATGTATTTTTTTAAAAGTGTCCATTTTCCAAGAGCTCATGCTTGTACATAGGCATTTCCTTGACTAGAGACTCTTGGTAATACTTTATTTGGTGGTCTCAGACCTTAGAGATTTCAGACAGTGAGCTTCATTATTTATCAAAGCCTCCTTATAGATAGTCAATGCCATTGATCAATACACAAATGAAGGACAGGACTGTGTATTCTTAGAGTAAGTTTTCTGTCCTAAGTAAAAGAAACTATCTATTAGGGAAATTTCTAAATTACATTATTACTGTTAAAAATGCAACAGGAGTGTGACAGATGACAAAACTAACCCTGTTGTATAGGTTACCCATATAATATGAAGTCACACCTACAGTCAAGTTTCATGGACTGTAGTCCACCTATGATATCAGTGAGTCAAGTCAAATCAAATCAAGCCAAGGTCTAATAATAACCAATATAGTCACAGCACTTGCTCAAAAAACCCTCAGCAGGTGTTTTGAAATGACAGTTTCAGAATGTTGAGGGAAGTTTGAAGCAGTGTCAGAAAGAATATTCTAAAGATAAGCTGGAAGATGGGATTTGAGAATCCAAGACATCAAAGAAGAGACAAATGAAATTATGAGAATAATTGCAAATTGACTGCATCTATTTTGGGAAGAGGAGGGTAGAATAATCCATCTATTTTATTTGGCTATAGTGATAAGTAGAGGTTTCAAGATAAACATTTCTTCTCTGAACAACTTGAAAGAATGATCCATTTAGTTTTGTATCCCACTCCCTGTTCACCCCGACCCCATCCTCATCACAGAATATCTAGCATTTGTATTTCGTACATCATACACTTGAGTTAATATCTGTGGAAAGGACAAATACATGAGGAAAAGAAATGCTGGAAGCTGCAGAGATACTGGCCATTTATCTGAGAAGTGCCCAATGGGGCATCGCTGGATAAGCACATGTCAGGTCATTCTCCTGCTTCAGTAAGGTGGTTCTCCCTTCCTCTCCTCACCTTTCCCCACACTTCCCAATATTGCCCTTCCTTCTTTTGTGTTTGTCTTTCTCTCTGTTATCATTGTTACAACATAGAGCTATTTCCACTTGGTGCACTGCTCAACAGCAAAATATTGGCCTTATCTACTAGATGGACCGGAACAAGGGATTTTCATGGTATATTGTCAAGCTTAAAATAGAGGACAGTTGGGCTAGAATTGACCTTGAAATATCATCTAAGCCATCCTCTTAGTTTCATAAAGAACATTTGATTACAAAAACTTTTGAGAATAGACTTAGTATACTCCAAAATAAGATCTCATATCTGTGTGTCACAGTTTTGACATAAATACCCAATTATTCCCTTAAAACACTGGAGTAATCCTTTATACAAAATCCTACCTAATTCCCAAGAGTGCTTACAATAAAAGGTAGGTGTCTGGATGTGCACATTCATGTTCATAAGTACAAATGCAAAACAAAGATAATGACTTTAGAACAAAAATAATTAGGAGAAAGTAGAACTATGAGGGAAAAAGTATTTTTGAAAATTTGCTTTAGAAAATTCTGAACCAAAATAACTTTTATCTTATACCAGTGTTGCCACTCTGTGATTATTTTAAAGCTGGAATGGAAAGGAAGTCTGAAGATAAGAAATCCCCTAATTTCATCAATCACAACAAGGGCCATCTTAGAAGTATTGAATTCTTCCTAATAAACTGTCAGCTAGCTGTCAGCAACTAACTACATTTGCTGTGGAATTTGCAGGTCTGTGGCACTGACATTATCACTGCTATGGATGCCTCGAGGCTCTGATAAAAATACCTGGCTTCAGCAATAAGCATGCAGTTATCTCAGTTTAAAGGTATTTTGCTATTATTATTTTTGATGGCTATAGAGGGAATGTGTTTAAAAGACATGACCATTTGAAACACGGCAGCCTGGCTAGGATGAAATTGCCTAAGGGCTTGGTTGCTCTGGGAGAAGCACCTGGGTCAGCCACCTTAAAGGATGAGAGAGATGGCAGCAGAAACAGGAGGTAGTTGTTTACACAAGGATTTTGGCCAGAATCTACTCTCAGAGTTGGAGAACTTCTCGTTAAATAATAGAAAGTTTGCAAACAACTAGGTACATTCTATTTTAGCAAAACAAAACATTGGTTAAACCTAAGTACTCCTGTTTGTTTTTATTTGTGTAAATTTCCGTTAGCACCAAAATGTATCCTTTGGGACTAAAATCAAAGAATTTCAATAGTATAATTTACAAGCTAAAGCAATCTTTACCTAACAGGCAGGCCATCTAGTCTCTACATTTGCCTTAAACTACAGGAATTTGCCTCAATTAACTACCATAAGCAACTGTTTGCATTTCTTACCATAATTATCACAGTTACTTCAGGATCTGCTTACATTAATGGTCTTTAGACAGCATAGTTGCTGCTGTTATTTCCACTGCCTATTCCTGAGACTTTATATATGCCAATAAAAGCCCCAAATTAAATAACCTACAAAGTTTTGCCTAACTGAATACCACTGAAAGCAAACAAATTTTGCATTATCTTGTTTAAGCATAAAAAACATTTTTACTCTCTAGAAACCCAAAAAATAGTAATAAAAAAATCGAAGGCTGCTATGGTATGAATGAGTATGTTCTCCCGAAATTCATATGTTGAACTCCTAACCCCCAAGATGACGGTATTAGGAGGCTTGATTATAAGCTGCTCAGTTTATGGTACTTCGCTATAGCAGCCTGCACAGAGCAAGACAGATACTTATACACTGCTTGTAGTGAAAGAAAAGTGTTGGCAGCCCTCCAGCTAGATCATCCTCATAGGCATAAGGTAACCAATCCAGACATGACACATTAGATCTAGTTATGCAAGCTTGGAACTGAAAAAGAGATTTTTTGTGTGCAATGCTAAAGTATCATTAAATAATATCAAAAAATAAGTTTCAACTTTATTTGGACTATGCCCTTCCCTTTGCTTAGTCAATAGTTGGTTTTTCTATTCCATGCTTATGTACACTGATAAGAGAATCATGTTTAGAAATTGTTTTGATTGTTTATTCAGCCAAGTTATCTACCTATTTAGAAATAAACAAAGACTTACTGCGCAGCCAGACTGCTTGGAGATAATGTCTGTCCATCATCCTCACTCCACACATGTGTTATATTATCGGAGTCACCTAAAGTAATAATTTTGATATAGGTAAACATTTAACATGTTTGCTTAAAGATTTTTTCCTCAGTGAAAACCATCCCAGGTCAAATTAATGAGGAGAAAATGCAGAAATCTGCAGAATCATTCTCCAAAGAATTGTGTAAAAGACATCTATGCTCTTTTGTTGGAAATATTTGTGATATTTATAGGAAATAGATGCCTACTGATCAAAATAATCCCAATGGTCAAGCATATGCATTTCTAACAAGTTCTTTGTCTGTGCATCAAGCCACTACATTATTTTATCCCAGGACCTGCATATGCAGATGACTGCTGAGTACTATAATGAAGATTGACTACCACGTGATTTGTTATTCAAATGAAGCCAATTTTAGTCTTATGGGTCACTGGATTTTTTTTTTTTTTTTTGCCTTCAGTTGTCTAGAATGTAGCCTCAGGAAACATCTGCCATCACTAATCTGTATTTTCTATCTTTCAAAAAGCAGCCACTAATCTCAATTGAATGCAGCTGTGAATGCAAATTGACTGATGTTAACAGAACCGTTCTGAGAGTTCTCAAATAATATGAAGGTGCATAGAGTGGAAGGCAGTCACTAAGTTTGGTCTAATGGAAACCACATAGAAAGATCTAATTTAACACCATCAGTTACCCCCAGAAGTTAAATAGGTCCCTGATTTAGCCTGCTGCATAAGGTTGTATCATAAAAGAGTAAGTGTGCAACAGCATTCACATAAAAATTGAAAATGAAAATGTTTTAAATGGCCCCTGCATAAATAAAAACATCATACATCCAATACTTTAATTCAGCTCCTTTAGGGAAATGGTATCACTTATTTCAGCCTTCTCTTCAGACTCTACTCATTCCTTATAAATAATCCAGTATGTTTCAATGCTGTCATTTTTAGCATTGGCTTAATCACTTTCAATGGGATATTTTATTACCAGCTTCAATAGTTCTTGTATTGTCTCTAGTTAGTGCAACCTAAAGCCTTCTAAAAAGGTACTAGCACAAAACTACGCAATCACCCAATTTTCTCTGGTCCCGATTATTAATTTTATTTGAATTAGCATGTGTGTAAAAAAGACTATCCCAGAATTAAAAATCTCCTTGTCTGTCACCTGTATCAGTCATGTTAAGTCATGTTTGTATGGCCCCTACTATCTGGCAGAGCAGCTGTCTCAGTTTTTCCTGTTCAGCAGAGTGGAGTTTTCCTGTGCTCTGCTCACGATGCAGCTGAATATTATTGCTCTAATAATAGTAATGCATCAGTGAGTTAAAGGGCTAAGAATGAATGGGATGCCCAGAATAATAAACCTAATTAACAATAGTAATACCTATTATGCGTTGGCATCTATATAGAGAATAACTATAGATTTAAACACCTGTTGAGATTTATGCTTTTGCAATGGACAGGTATATAAAACTTTTTCTATGATCAAATTTTGCTCACTTTGAACTCTTATGTGATGCTGAGCAAGCTAAGTGGTATTTGTAATACTACGTGGTTATAGTTTCTCTTTATCATCAAGTGAAATAAAATAAGTAACTAATAGAAAAGTAACTTTATATTATCAATGATAGACTTGACCCTGAAGTTAAATAAAGACTTTTCCCTCTGGTCACTAAGGACTATATAGTATATTGGAAGAAATGCTATACTAAACAGGTCTTAATGAAATAGAAAATGTTACAGACCCTTAAAAACTGAGATTTTACTTCTTTTATATTTGGCAGATTAGGAATACTTAAAATTATATTCACAGACACAGAAATATGGTGCATAGATGACCTCTTTTTACAGTAAGGAACCTCTTTTTATCAGTAAGGATTGCTTTCTATCCTAAATTACATCCTAAAAATGTAATTTTGTATAATGTACTATTTTGCAAAAGAACAAATTCCAATGAGTCACAAAGATAATCTCTGCTCCCAAAACTCAGTATTTATAAATAGACATACTATAGAGTGTATTAACTGTGTAGCAAGGATCCTCGCTGGAGCCGAGCTGAGAATTAGATATCTTGAGATAGGAAGTTAGGAGGCAACCTTCTTGCCAGGTGTTTATTAGCAACTCTCTATTTTCATGGTTGCCAAGGAGGCTCCTGAAGAAATCTTGAAGTGTGCTCATACTTCAGGGTGGATCAGAGATAAACATGGTGTGAGGAAAGTGGGTAGAAATCAGAGTGTGGAGAGGAATGGGGGAAGGCAGGGGAAAAAATGTAGCATATGGCTTCCCCCAGAATGATAAGTGTGAATGGAGAGCCAAGCTCCATCAGTGGCTGAAAGTGCGGGCCCTTCTGAGGTTAAGCTGGTACTTGCATGTCCCAGTGAGATACCTCAGAAGCAAGTATGTCCCAGAAGGCAAATGTTTAAGTGAGGCTGTTCATAAAAGAGCTCCTGGGGCCTAGCTTTGGAGATATACAGATCCAAGTTCTAATCTCAGTTTGGTCGTTTGCTGGATGAGTAACGTATGACAAGCACCCAGCCTCCTTAAGCCTCTGTTTCTTTGTCTATAAAATGGGATAATAACTGTATCTCACAGAGTTATTTAGATGATAAAACAAATTTCAGATACTAAAGTACTGAGCATTGATACAATAAATATTACCTATTATGTTCTTTACTTGAAAGAGTGATATGAAGCCTACAAAGCTATCTTAACCATTATATTAGAGAGAATCCAAGCAACTCTGCTATGAGATACCACCCCATTCCAGCATAACAGATTAAAAAAACAAGGGAAAAAGGATGTTCATTTTCAAAAATACTGCTGAACACTGTGAAGATTAAGATTGAGGTGGCCTGGGTTATGGGGCAGGTATTTGTACTTGGACCAGAAACCCCAGTGCTGTTGAACTGTAATCATTAGTTCTGCCTTCAATGACAAGTTTAAGTTCCCTGAAAGATTCCTAGAAATACTTAGGAGGGTTTTCAAAGTCTACACAATTTCTGCTCAAACGGGTAGGGATTTGAAGTTAATAATTTTTAGGAATTGACATTAATACATCTGCATTGGTATTCTTGGCTTGATAAACTCACAGTGCAGGAAATTTAAAAACAAACAAAAGGTAAGTACATCAAATTTTATGAATAAAAATACATTTCCTTGGTGTATTTTCTTGTCTTCCTGACCATCCAATGACGTGTTTTAAGACTTGCCAAGATGATTAGCACAGTCATAGACAAAAAACATGGTCACTGTTAAATATTGAAAACTGAATTACATCTTTCACCAGGAAACGTGTTCTGCTCCCTGCTTAATAAGAAATGCTGCTTACTTCTCCAGCTTTTGAAGCACAGGTGAGCTTTGTACTTAAAATATTAAAAAATGTAACTTTATTACTTTACTTTATATTAATTATAAAGTGTGAGTCTGAAGATAAAAAGGAAAAGGTAGTAAGGAGAAACATTAAGTTCTTAAGCCTTTAAAATGCAAATATGAAAAGTATACAGAGGAAATAATTGTTTGTTAGCACATTGTCTGGTTTTCTAGCCTAAACTTTTTTTTAGAGTAATCCTGTTTTTCTAATGGACGTCAAGACCATCAAATTTAATAACGGTCAATCCTGCAAGCTAACCATCAATTCTGCAATTGTAGATATAAAAAATGCTCTAGACTAACAGAAAATGACATCCAAGAGTATTGTTGGACCCTCCAGGGAAAATTCTTCAAAGCCTTCACAGGCATGCTTTCTTTTTATATGAAAATTGATATTTCAAGACTATATAATGAACAATCAGCTTTTGACCTGATGATCTCAGGATGCTTATTTTGTACTCTAAAGGTAAAAGTCGACATACGTAAAAGCTGACAAACTCGCTGAGAAAACATAATTCTAAATTTATTCACCAGAGATAAATTGTTAACAGAACTTGGCGAGTAGGGATTTATTCCTTATGTCTCCAAACCTTTGTCTGTATGTGTCTGTGTGTATGTAGCTGTATGTCTCCGTGTGAGTGTAGACAGTACTATTCTAGATGTGCCAAAGGGACATTCTGTGACTGACTACCAACATGTTATACCTTGTCTTACTGGACACAGCAGTATATTTATACTGATCTATTTGTGCTCTAATATCAAGATGGTTGAGGGGCATATTTTTGCAATGAAAGAACTCTAATTAAAAAATCAAAATTTGAAAATGAAGTTAAAAACACTGCAATTCACTTGAGGCATTTGTTTCAAATAGTAAGGTAGAAATCTATTTGTTGAGGCATATTCCCTGATTTTTTGTCTATACCAAGTATAAACATAGTTTTATAAGCTAACAGAGATCATTTTCACCTAAATAAGAACCCTAGAAAGTCACAGTTCCCTCTTCTTGGCCATTTCTCCCTTTCTCCACACTTCGATTAACTTGAGATCCAAATTTATTCATAGCATATGTCCCCACCTAAGAATAATATCATCTCTACATGATTACTTTCATTGCACTCTGCTTTATATTTCCAGTGGGCTTTGTGACACTGAATTTAACACAGTAAGATGGAAATATAATACCTTGAGCTGGGGAATCCAGAGTGTTGAGCAGATGTTTAACAGACTTCTGGAGGGTTCTGAAACCTTCGTTAGTTGCAAAACGTGGATAAACCTTCTGCACAACCAGTAGCACACTAAGGAGTCAAAACACAATTAAACCAGATTCTGTTTCAAGGTTTGCAGACAGAAACAAAAGATTATTCAAGGAGAAAATGGCTACAGTATAGAAAATTATTCTTATAAAAGACAAGATGCTACTCTTTGTAATGTAATTATTTGTCTTTTCATGCACAAAATCCCAACAAAATATTCTTAACTGGACAGAGCAGTTTATGTTTCCAGGTTTCTAAAACATCAGGAATCACCAGCCTTAAAGTAATGGAGCAAGGTTCCCACTGACTTTTTTCTAAGACTTAGAAATAAGTAGTTAGGAAAACCAACTTTCAATTAAAGAATACATCTTTTTTTAACTAAAAAGAAAAATTAAATATTAGAAAGTACTTTCATTAAAAACCAAACCCAAATAAAGGATCTAGTTTCCGGAATAATTATTATTTAAGCATTTATAATATTTATCTTTTGCTAAACAGATAGTAATGTTTTCGAAAAAGAAAATGGACGTTGCCCTAATTAACGACTATATTCTGTCCTTTAAGTGGTCTATAGGCACTATTCCAGAGGTAGTTCAAAATTAATATCCATACTCTGTTTCTATAGCTTTTATGTTACCAATAAGATGGGCAGTCTACAATGGGGATAGACAATCAGAAAATTCAGTTATGCTTGAGTTCATCCTGTATTTCGCAAACACGATTAGTTACTTAAAACATGTCTTTTAGTTCCTTTATAGCCATTAGTGCATTTTAAAGAAATATTGTTATTACACATGTATTTCTACATTATACAAATACTGTGACTTATACCAACAGTTGAGTCAATGCTTTAGTTAAGTAGTAGTGAAAACAAAAGGCTTTTGTTAAAAATTTGACATTGCGAAGTTAAATGTAGTACAAATTAGCCAACAGTAATTTTTCCCTATCTAGTTTCTTAGTAAACTGAATGCGTATTCCAGCAATAGATAGTATTTGTGTACATGTTCATGGCATTCTATAATGTTTTTAGAGTTTTTGAGATTTAGATTAAGATTATGATAATTTTAGTCCCCTAGATATGAATGATAGCTGTTTAGAGACCTATGTCTAGGGTGCCATCTGGGTAGTATCTAGTATAACATAAGGATATACATGTGGATATGTGTGTATGTTTATAAACATACACAAAAATGTATGCATATATATTTTCTAACATTTAGTTTTCTAATAATTCTATAAATTCAATTTATTTGTCCAGTTTTGCAGATGGGAAAATGAAAGTTAAAAAAGTTAAGTAACTTACACCAGGTTATTTAGTTAATAACAAGTACAGCTGGGGTCTGTCTATTTCAAAGTTGATGTTCTATCTCCCCTATATGTTGCCTCTGGCACAAAAGCTTTGCTTCAACATGGTGGGGAGAAGGAGGGCAGAACATTTCTGCACAGAGCCCACAGGCATTGTTAACTTATCACCCAGCTGTGTTCCAAACAGTTGGCCACAGAGACATGGCTGTATTTTTCTCATCTCTGCTCTATATACATGACTGGTGATACCTCAGGCATTTTTATGTTTGCCCCAAGAATCTCCTGGTTCTCAGGTGTTGGGTTACTTCCAAACCCTAGCAACCACGGAGACCAGTTAGCCTATCTCAGGGCGTAAGTCTTGGCCAGCCTTCAAGCCTGACCCTCTGCTTAACTCACCTGACCTATTGTCCCAAAGTAACATCTTCAAAGACTGAACATTTGACAATCTCATTAAACCTTTCAGCATTATTATCATTAACATTATTAATTAAATGTCAGTAGACTTCATTCATCTTTATCTAACAAAATGTAACTTAATAAATAATGACACCTGGACTCCCATCTTCTCTGAAATCCTTTAAACCATGGATACTTGATATTTATTTTACTTTATAGATTATTTTTCTTCTCTTCATCATATAAAAATGGAAATCATCAAAACAAAACATCATCAAAAACAAGTTGCCTTCTGAGTAAAGGTAATTTTTAAAAAGAGTTTTTGTGATTTATGCCTCAGCATAACCTTCATCTCAGTAAGGCAACAATCCTGTGTATCCTATCATGCGCTTTTCTCGACTTCTGAGGTTGCTCATTTCTGCTAATGACTGTCTTAACTTTAACATTATATAACCTGATTTTGGTGGTTGGTTTATATACAATTTACAATGTAAAACAAATGCTAGAAAAATAATAAAAATTCCTGTGGGGTCCATTTGTCTCTATTACTTGTTCAACAAAGACTAAGATAAACCAATGAGACCATAATGTTGTGATAAAACACAGTCATTTGTGAGAAAATTATAGCTTTTAGTGACACTGTCAGCTTAATCATAATAATAAACAGCTGACTTTAAAAAATGGTTTATACTGAAATATAATCCAAGCCATGTATTTAATTGAGAATTTTCTAGTAGTCACATTTAAAAAGTTAAAAGAAGCAGATGAAATTAACTTTAATAATATATTTTTAACTCCATACATCCAAAATATTAGCATTTCAATATTTAATAAATATAAAAATTACTAATGAAAGAATTTAGGTCCTTTACTGTACTACATCTCCAAACTAATGGGGCATCTCAATGCAGATGCCAAATTTTAATTGAAAAGTCTTAATCTGTATTTATATTTCATTAAATTTACAGGTGAAAAAGTAGATTCACATACCTAAGCCATTCTAAACATACTAAAAAGTATTACAATAATTGAATCAAGTATCAGTTTTTAAAATTTAACTTAATCAAAGTTAGTAACATTACACATTCAGTTGCTTAGATACACTAGCATATTTCACGTGCTCAAAAACCACATTAACTAGGGGCTATCATGTTACAAAGATCAAGTATATAAATTACTGGACCACCCCGAAAAGTTCTGACTAAATAAAAGTCAGATGCTATTCTATCAAAAAGGCAACCTATACAATGGTAGAAAATATTTGGAAACCATTTATCTGATAAAGAGTTAATTTCCAGAATATATAAAGACCTTCTACAGCTCAATAGTAAATACATAAATACATAAATAAATAAATAAACCCAATTTAAAAATAGACTAAGGACTTGAATAAATATTTCTCCAAAGAAAACATATAAATAGCCAATAGACATATGAAAAAATGTTCAATCATCAGAGAAATGCAAATCAAAATCTCAATATCATTGCATAGCTCTCAGGATGCATATTATTAAATTTTAAAAGAGACAAAAAGTATTGGCAAAGATATGAAGAAATCCAAACCTTCCATGCTATTGGTAAGAACACAAAATGTTGGCTGGGCACGGTGGCTCACACCTGTAATCCCAGCACTTTGGGAGGCCAAGATGGACGGATCACCTGAGGTCAGGAGTTCAAGACCAGCCTGGCCAACATGGTGAAACCCCGTCTCTACCAAAAAAATGAAAAAATTAGCTGGGTGTGGTGGCGCGTGCCTGTAATCCCAGCTACTTGGGAGGCTGAGGCAGGACAATTGCTTGAATCCAGGAGGTGGAGGTTGCAGTGAGCTGAGATCATGCCACTGAACTCCATACTGGGCAACAGAAGGAGACACCATCTCAAAAAACAAACAAACAAAATGTTATGTGTCCCAAACCTTTTTTTTATTTCTTCTAAAAAAAAAAAAGAGGGGAGGGGGCATGAATACATGTGCAAAACATGAAGGTTTGTTACATAGGTATATGTGTACCATAATGGTTTGCTGCAGCTACTAACCCATGCAACCCGCAGGCCAAATCCAGCCCTAAGGCCTGTTTATGTAAATAAAAGTATATTACATACAAAAAGAATTGTTAAGCTAGTAGATTTCAAGTGTTCTCACAAAAAAATAAGTATATGAAAGAAATGTATATGTTAAATAGCTTGACTTAGCCGTTCCACAATGTACATATATATTACAACATATCGTATGCCATAAATATATAAAATTTTTGTCAGTTAAAAATAAAAGGAAATACTGCTGAATTAAAGAAAATTTAAGATAAAAAATGTAAGGAAAGAATACAAAATAGGCCAGGTGCTGTGACTTACACCTGTAATCCCAACACTTTGGGAGGCCAAGGCAGGCAGATCACAAGGTCAGGAGTTTGAGACCAGCCTGGCCAATATGATGAAATCCCATCTCTACTAAAAATACTAAAATTAGCCAGGCATGGTGGCACATGCCTGTAGTCCCAGCTACTCCTATCTAATTGTAACTTTCTACCCCTTGATCAGCCTTCCCTCATCCTCCCCTTTCACCCAGCCTCTGGTAACCATTATTCTACATTCTACTTCTATGAGATCAACATTTTTAGGCTCCACATAAAAATGAGATTATGTAGTATTTGTCTTTCTGTGCATGTTTAATTTGTTGAGGAACCGCCATATTATTTTCCACAATGGCTATTCCACTTTACATTCCCACCAAGAGTGTGTAAGAGTTTACCTTTCTCTGTATGCTGCCAGCATCTGTTATTGTTTTTGTCTTTTTGATAATAGCCATTCTAACTGCAGTTAGACGGTATCTCATTATAGTTTTGATTTTGATTTTCATTTCCCTGATGATGAGTGATGTTGAGCATTTTAAAAATACACGTTGGCTGTTTATATGTGTTATTTTAAGAAGTATCTATTCAGATCTTTTGTCCATTTTAAATTACATTATTTGTTTGTTTGTTTTGCTAAGGTGCTTGAGTTGAAGTTATTTATTAATAAGCTATTTTCATTATTATGCAGACTCTTTTACATTTATAATCATTACTTGACAACATACTCTATTGCATAGTGCCAAAATATGCAATAATTATATTTTAAAATTTAAAGGGAATTAAAATAGCTGCAGCACTTGGATTAGAGCTTGTTAAAATAAAATAGCCACAGCACAATGTTTTTACCAGTGTAATTTGCTCCACCAAAATAACGCCTAGACTATTCTCAATAGCAAAGACTTGGAACCAATCCAAATGTCCATCAATGACAGACTGGATTAAGAAAATGTGGCACATATACACCATGGAATACTATGCAGCCATAAAAAAGGATGAGTTCAAGTCCTTTGTAGGGACATGGATGTAGCTGGAAACCATCATTCTCAGCAAACTATTGCAAGAACAGAAAACCAAACACTGCATGCTCTCACTCATGGGTGGGAATTGAACAATGAGGACACTTGGACACAGGAAGGGGAACATCACACACTGGGGCCTGTCATGGGGTGGGGGGAGAGGGGAGAAATAGCATTAGGAGATATACCTAATGTAAATGACGAGTGAATAGGTGCAGCACACCAACATGGCATATGTATACATATGTAACAAACCTGCATGTTGTGCACATGTACTCTAGAACTTAAAGTATAATAAAAAATAAATTAAAAAAAAATAATGCCTAGAGTATTTTTAGATCTTCTGCCTTTTGCTAAATATTATTTTGTGGAATTTTTGTTGTTTTGTTGTTGTTGATTTTTTAATCAAATTTCATTGAAGTATAATTTAAATACAATAAGATGCACCTATATGAGGTGTACAATTCAATGAGTTTTTTAAAGTTGTAAAGTGATAATTTTTAATTGTATAAACTTACGAGGTACAAAGTGAAATTATAAGTTTTGACAAATACACATACATGTAACCACCATGTCAATTAAGATACAAACATTTCAATCACCCCAGAAAATTTTTCTCATGAAGTTGCTCACGAATTCACTGATCTGATTTCTAACACTATAGATTAATTGTGTCAATTCTAGAACCTTCTATAAGTAGGATGATACACTATCTACATACACAGTATGTATTTTTTGTTTTGATGTTTTTGCCAGCATACTATTAATCAAACTTATTTACCTTGTGTGACTCAATAATCTGCTTATTTTTATTGCTGTGTTGCATTTTAATATATGAATTATATGAATAAACCACATTTGTTTTGCCATTTTGTTTATAGATATTTGATTACCCAGCTCAACTTTTAGCTATTATCAAGAAATAAACATTAGCATACAAGTCTTCGTATGTGCATATATTTTCATTTTCTTGGATAAATACCCAAGAGTAGAATGCAGCCTCATATAGATCTACTGTTTAACTTCATTAGAAGCTGTCACACTATTTTCCAAATGATTGTGTTGTTTTCCACGCTAACTGGTAATATATGACCGCTTCAGTTGCTCTATGTTCTTGCCGACACTTGGAATTATACATCTTTTAACATTTTACCCATTCCAGTGAGTGTGTAGTGATATCTTATTTGTGGTCTGAATATTATTTTGACTCTTTTCACTGCTACACTATACAAGTCGTACAATTCCCCTTCTCCTTTTCTCCTTTTACAGATTCACCTGTTTGCTTCCTAAGACAGAAGATAAATAGGAGGAAAAGGATCAAATGTCAAAATGCTGAGTGAGTGAAAATTTCCCTAAGAGATAAAATGAGGGTTAACATAGAGAATCAAACTTCCTAATATCTTGCTCCTTCTGTATTCCAGTTAGGGTATGTTACCATGGAAACAGTATAGGACTGGGATTCTAATTCTTTGAGTTTAGGTCCTGGCTTTGCCACATACTAACTGTAGAACCTTGGGGAAGCCATTTGACCTCCGTAAGGATTTGTCTCCTCTTCTGTAAAATGGGAACCTGTTGTCTCCAGCTCAAAGCACTATTCTGAGAATCAAATGAGATTATTGTATCAATACAAGGACTTATTATAAGGTCTTTGAACAGATATAAGCTCTTAAAAGCATTCCGAAAGTAAAAAACAATCTCGTCTGATGCTTTAGACATATAAAATAGACTACATCATGCTATTAGTGACATATAAGAGAGGCAGCCTGGGTTCTGGAGTTAGAAAACCTAGTTGCAAACCCTTCAAGATGCATGATCTGCAAATATTTAATTTTTATGACTGTTACCTAATTTATAAAATAAATACTGTTTGTTGTAAGATTCAATGTGATAATGTGTACAAACGGCTTGGTAACATGTCTAGCATGTAATAGGCACTTAATAATCGAACATCATTGATGCAGTAGTTGGATTTTTAAGGCATATTTTCAAATTAGCTATACAGGGCAATCAAAACCTAAGTACTGTCCATTAAACTCTAAATACTGGCCATGCCGAGATCTCTTTTCCGAATAAAGTAACCTTTAAAGGGGTTTCTCCTGCAAAGATTTTAAAATCTTTATAACATATATACCAAGGCTAACTGATATGCAGGCTTGGAAAGGTCATTTCTAAGCTGACTACACATGAGGGAGACCAACCTCTTTGAGGTGACTAGGAACAAAACTCCTACCAAAATGGTTGTTTTATATTGGATGGTACCAAACAAAACTCACTGAGATATTTTATTCCTGGATAGTTTAAATGCTCAATGCATAGAGCTCAGGTTGTCCCTGAATGAGCTGGAGTCATTGCTGCAATATATCGTTGGTCCTGCTGTACACCTCATTCTTAGAAGCTCTGTGATACCCGGTAACGATACAACAGTTAGGATCAGTTCCTCATGGATGCTTCCATAACCTTGATGGCACAGTGTGTGTTTCTTCTTTGTTTAACTGATACACTCACCTTTGTTACTAAAATCTGCAATAAGAGGCTGAAGGATTATTTGTTCTGTTTTTAAATAACCCACCTAACAGTAATCATCACAGGTAACATTTTTTTAAAGACTTCTTTGTGAACACTAATATTACATTTAATTCTTATATTTTCTTACCTGTTTGCCTTTCGAAGAACATCAAATAGATTGCTTAGTGATGTGTCATTCTGAAACACATTTGGAAAACTAGAGAGAAGCTGCCACACAGCTTTCTGCTCTTGCACTTGTGAGAAGAAAGACAGCACTCTGACTATTTCCTGAAACACTATCTTCTGATTGTTGGGGTCACTGGATAGCTTAAAATATAAAACCACAAACAGAGTAAAATGAGACTTTAACATTCATAATCACGTGGTTTGCTGTTTTTAAAAGCATCAAAAATCTGATTTTCACATAAGCAATTCTTTTAGATCTTTACTCAGTTTGAAGCCAATCTTTTATTTGGAAAACCAGCAACTATTTCTAATGTTCTTAAACATAATTGGATCTTTTCCCTGTAGCTCCAGAAATTGGCATAAAGTTTGATTAACAAAGCCGTATTTATATAAAATATTTCAAATTATGTATTTCAAAATTAAAATTAAGTTCCTAACATAAAATTAGCTTTGAGTAATGTTTTATTTCTTAGGACTTGGTTTAGGAGTTGCAGATATATCTTCCCTATACTTATTACTAGATATTATATTGTTTGCATGGAGTACTCCTAAAACTAATATACAGATTAGTAGAGATATAGATAGATTTTTATATGTGTGTGTGTGTGTGTGCATATATATATATAATTCAGGAAAGTGTTTACTATTACAATTACACATACTTAGTGCTATGTGATTTTGAATAATGTCTTTTTTTTTTTAACCACATATTCTATTCTACATGACCGCCAATTTTGTTAAAAAATATATCATAAGTGCTTTACATTGGATTGGGGATTATTATAACCATACCTCTTTTTTTTTTTTTACTCAGTAAAATTCAGATTACTAAAGGGTTATTTAAGCATTCTGTACTTAAAAGAAATTACAATAAAAATTCAAAAAATCAAGGGGAAAATACTAGATATGGACATATTTATTTATATCTATGAAATTTCAAGAGAATTTTGAACTTTTTTTGTGATCTCTCATTGTATGTGGGGTTTCATTAAATGTAGATTATTGGTGTCCATTTTTACCATTGTTGTTTAAGACCAGTGTATGCACTATTCATAATAGCAAAGACATGAAATCAACCCAAATGCCCATCAATGATAGATTGGATAAAGAAAATATGATACTATACACCATGGAATACTATGCAGCCAGAAAAAAGGAATGAGATCATGTCCTTTGCAGGGACATGTATGTAGCTGGAAGCCATTATCCTCAGCAAACTAACACAGGAACAAAAAACCAAACACCACATGTTCTCACTTGTAAGTGGGAGCTGAACAATGAGAATATATGGACACACAGAGGGGAACAACACACATTGGGGTTTGTCGGAAGTGGGTGGGGAAAGGAAAATATCCAGATAAATAGTTAATGCATACTTGGCTTAATACCTAGGTGATGGGTTGACAGGTGCAGCAAACCACCATGACACACATTTACCTATGAAGCAAACCTGCATGTCCTACACATGTATCCTGGAACTTAACATTAAATTAAGTTTTTTAAAGACTAATGTATGCAAACACTCCATAGTAGAGTGTTCTTGGTTCTAATGTATAATATTTTGGTGAGAGGGATATATTGTTTTATCAAAATTTAACTTCTTGCTGGAGGAATCACGTTACCTAACTTCAAACTATACTACAGGGCTACAGTAACCAAAACAGCATGGTACTGGTACAAAAACAGACACATAGACCAATGGAACAGAATAACAAACCCAGAAATAGGGCTACACACCTACAACCATCTGATCTTCAACAAACGTGACAAAAACAAGCCATGGGGAAAGAACTCCTTACTCAATAAATGACATTGGGATAACTGGCTAGCCATATGTGAAAGAATGAAACCAGACCCCTTGCTTACAACCATATACAAAATTCAACTGAAGTTTGATTAAAGACTTAAATGTAAAACCCCAAATTATAAAAACCCTGGAAGATAACCTAGGCAACACAATTCTAGACACAGGAAATGGTAAATATTTTATGACAAAGATGCCAAAAGCAATCAAAACAAAAGCAAAAATTGACAAATGGGATCTAATTAAACTTAAGAGCTTCTGCACAGCAAAGAAACCATCAACAGAATAAACAGACAGCCTACGGAATGGGAGAACATTTTTGCAAACTATGCATCTGAAAAAAGTCTAAAGAAAAAAAAGAACAACTCCACTAAAAAGCAGGCAAAGGACATGAACAGATGCTTTTCAAAAGAAGACATACCTACGGCCAACAAGCATATGAAAAAAAGCTCAATATCACTGATCATTAGAGAAATGCAAATCAAAACCACAGTGAAATGCCATCTCACACCAGTCAGAACGGCTATTAAAAAGTCAAAAAATAACAGATGCTGGTGAGGTTGCACAGAAAGGAAACACTTAAACACTGTTACTGGGAGTATAAATTAGTTTCAACATTGTGGAAAACAGTGTGGTGATTCCTCAAAGACCTAAAAACATTCAATCCAGAAATCCCATTACTGGGTATATACCCAGCAGAATATAAATGATTCTACTATAAAGACATGCACACGTATGTTCACTGCAGCACTAGTCACACAATAATAAAGACATAGACTTGGCCAGGTGCAGTGGCTCACGTCTATAATCCCCGCACTTTGGGAGGCCCAGGCAGGTGGGTCACTTGAGGTCAGGAGTTCAAGACGAGCCTGGCCAACATGACAAAACCTTATCTCTACTAATAATACAAAAAAAAAAAAAATTAGCTGGACGTGGTGGCCTGCGCCTGTAGTCCCAGCTACTTGGGAAGCTGAGGCACAAGAATCACTTGAACCTGGGAGGCGGAGGTTTCAGTGAGCTGAGATAGCACCATTGCCCTCCAGCCTGGGTGACAGAGTGAAGCTGTGTCTCAGAAAAAACAAAAAGCAAAACAAAACGAAAACAAAGACATGGAATCAACCTCAATGCCCATCAGTGGCAGATTGGATAAAGAAAATGTGGTACACATACACCATGGAATGCTATGCAACCATAACAAACAACGAGATGATGTCCTTTGCAGGCAAATGGATAGAGCTAGAGGCCATTATCCTTAGCAAACTATGCAGGAACAGAAAACGAAATACTGCGTTTTCTCACTTATAAGTGGGAGCTACATGACGAGAACACATGGACACAAAGAGGGGAACAACAGACACTAGGACTTACTTGAGGGTGAAGAGTGGGATGAGGGTGAGGATCAGAAAAAATAACTACTGAGTACTAGGCTTAGTACCTGGGTGACAAAATAATCTAGACAATAAACCACTGTGACATGAGTTTACTTATATAACAAACCTGCAATATGTGCCCCTGAACCTAAAATAAAAGTTTTTGAAAATTCACAATTAAAGAAAAAATAGCTTTTCAAACTAGGTTTGAAGTCAGTGAGAAAAATAAAAAGATTTTACCCATTATTCTAAATTCTGACAGTTATATGACTGTGATAATTTAATTATTAAACTTGTATCATAGCCTGAGTAATCTCACCTAAAGATCTCAGAGAAAACAATCAAACTTCATTTACTGTAGAGCAAAGCCATATTTTATTTAAAAGGTGTGTCCACATTAACCATAATGTAATATTTTTGGTTTAGCATTGAAATCATTTCAGCCTTTCACATTAAATATGTAATATTACTTAAAATTAAACTTTGTGTGCAGATGTCTATGCGAGGAAAACATGCCTAAGGTAAACAAATATCCCAGTCAGCATTTCCCAGTCTACATGGGCTATAGAATTGCCCTTTAATTCATGTTGAGTCACTTTGTACATCAAAGATCTACACTCACCTGGGAGAACTGTTTGTTTAGTTCTTGGAGAGAAGACTCTAAAAGGGTCATGTTAGAAAGGCAAAATTTGTTAAAAATATTTCTTCCTAGAAAGGTCCAAGAGAAGGCATCATCCACAATGTATCCTGGATAGCTATCACACAGTTCTCTTCGTATATCTTCTGAAGTTGAATTTTGCTTTAACAGCTAAAAGCATGTGTGAAAAGAGTAAAATATGAATGTTAATAATTGTAGATGTTCAAATATTCTAGTCTTCAAGGAATCTAAGCGGTCTTCAAAATAGCCATTTTAAGGTCCTCCATTATAGCAGCTATTAAAATAACAATGAAGAACATATAATTTACCCATGAGAACTTGTAGAGTGAATGCATGAATGTGGTAAATTCTTGTCATTGTTATTATTTAAATGATTTATATATGATTTATTTGATTGAACTCTTTTCTTGTCTCTGACTAGAAAACCTCAGTATACAGAGTCTTTGCTTATAAAAATCTTCATGCATAAAAATCTTATTCATTTTTTCTGGACATTGAGCAGCGGTGTCCTAACTCAGGTGTCCTAACTCTTCATGACACTCATGGGAAACTGGTTGTGATCTTTGGAAGACTTCCAACAGAAGGAGCTTCGAGGTCTATTCCTAGGATGAACAGTGTCTATTTACAGAAGTGTACAAATATAGATTGCTTCATTTGCAAAGCAATTCTTCCATCTAAGTCTTATATATAGAAAGAAAAAGGAAAACATATATGAAAATATATAATAGCAGGCATAACTACTAGAAGTAGTCACTGGAAATCATTTTCATAATGGAATCATCATCATCTCCCTATATATTCATAATTCAGGCCAGTCATGATGTAGCAGTATTTTACCAATAATATTGATCATATTTACCATTATTAAGTTGTTTAGATATTTACAGAGCTAATGATAGTTTGTTGTCAGACTTAAGGGGTCCATCTTAATAATTAATTCTTATTACTCCATGAGGTGAGGCCAATTTCATCCTCCTCTTAAGTGTATATTACAAAATATACATGCTACCTTCTAGTGACTCAAATTCTACAAGTAATGGAACAAGACAGAATCCATTTATCTAGGATGTACTATAAGTGTTAGGCCTTCTAGTCATTCATCCATATCTCTCTTCTAACAGTCCACATAAACTCACCCCAAAATGATTTCTCTACTCATTCTTGCAAGTGTTGCAGAAAGCAGTAAAGAGAAAGAAAGAGGAATCAGAGAGATTGCTGACACAGGCATCAATATATCATCCTAATTTTTACATCTCTTCCCTGCTCCAACTACTCTAAAAATATGTATCCATACATAGAAATTTCATTTTTGGCTTATCTCCCCTGGATATATAGCTCTGTGCTGCCTCACAAAATTCTGAAATTTTATTCCATATGAGAAAGAGAACTTGGGAGTTTCAATACGATAAAGTAGCATTTTGGAGAATAGCATTGCTCTTCTAGATATTAAAGAATTTATCTGATCCAATGCAAGACTGTCTACTTCTAGGAACCAATATGGAAGAATTAGAATGGAATAGAATAACGTTCTCTAATTTATACACTGTACTTGATTGGGGGAAGCTTTAGACTGGAATTAACTGGGCATATTGAGAGACTTCTATGCCAGACAAAAAACATTAGAAACCTCAAATATTACGTAAACTAGACTTTCAATGTCTATTTTGGACAGATTGAAAAGTCCTCTATTTTGGCCAGCATGGGCAGAGTTGATGAGTGTGATGCCATTTCCTGGAGTCCACTTTTGTGCTGGCCTTTGACTCATTTATATAACTCAGTTTATTGAGATGCCTCAGTTGTACAGAGTGTTAATTTAAGTATAACTAACGAAGACATATTCAGTAGCAGTGGTTATGGTTATTGGAATATTAATAAACTTTAAAGACATGTCTCATGATCAGATAAAAGAAATGGTTGCTATACAAGACATAGATATATTATTAAAAATGCTTGTGTGTGTGTGTGTGTGTGTGTGTGTGTGTGTGTGTGTGTAGATGATATGGGGAAGGAGAAAAGAAAGGTAAGTGGGAGAGAGAGAGAGAGAATAGTATCTCTAATGCTAAATGTTGAAAATGATGTCTTTTCATTTCTAAAGAGCACATAAAAGAAGACTTAAATACCTATGGGACCAGCCAAATAACTTAAATATATGAATCTGGCCAGATGAAAGACAATAAGGAGAAGTGGGGATTGTAGTTACAAAGAGCACGTGTTCTGCTTAAAGGCATGCACATTCAATGTCTTAAAATCTCCGTACACACACTCACACACACATTTAGCTGAGAGGCTGCCAGTTCACACCTCTGATAGAAATTATGTTCATTATCTTGCAATCTGGGAAATCTTAAAGTGGACAGTCTCTAGGAAACAAAGAAATCCATAGGTAAGCTCTCTAAAATATGCTAAGAAAAAGGATTTTCCTACTTCGGGGTAATATTTTCCTTAGCTCTAATTTTTCCCAAAACTTGATTAGTATGGATGAGGCAGCAAATTCAAAGAGCATTTTAACTTCATTTGATCTTTTTTTCTTTCCTGTTTCAGAAAATTAAAACATGACATATAATGCCACTCTAATTTCTTATTAAATGAAAACTTTAAGTTCAATTAAGGGACATAACAGGGAAGTAAATAAATACTCAAGATCTTAAGGAATTCAGAATGTCTTACAATTAAGCTGTTTATTGAAGAGTTCCTAAGAAAAGAAGTTGCCTAAGATACTACTCTAAATAGGAAAGGTGCTCCAAACATCTTGCTTTTGAGAGATCCTTCTATTAACCTAAAAGGCCTATGTTGAATCACTCTACTCATTACAAAACTGAATCAAGTTACCTTTTCCAAGCCAAGAATTCGTGCGAGCACTTGACTGCCATTGAAAGTATATGTTCTGGGACTTTCCAAATCAGAACTTGGACTGGGAAATACTGTGGCTGTAATCAAAGAAGGAACAGATTGGCATTCCAAACACACACAAATGCACAGGACTGCATGAGAATCCATAAACATCATTTGTGACCTCATATACCCTACAGCAAGGATGTGCTCAAATGTGCCTCTTCCATGAACATTTTATACTGGAAAAATGGCAAATTCCATGAGTTTTTCTTTTCATATAAAATTGTGATGGCTTTGGTCTGTTCTTATTTTTTTTCCAATCATTTAGACGTCATTTACTTTCATTCCAGTCTGTGACATTAAACTTCATCACCAATATTATTGCCCAATAAACCGAATCATTTCTGTGCAGGCCTGGAGGATTTGAGGTACCTACACTAGCTCCACAGATCCATCATATCCAACATCTGTTCAAAGGATCTGCCAATGCACATCTGGCGATAATGATCTTTTCTTTTAATTATCCAATTGGGACACTGAAATCTGCTTAGAATCATAAATTCCTTTCTCCAAGTGGTTTCTGAATAATATTTTAGATCAAATAAATGGGATAAAGCAATTAGCCTGGACTACAGTATACTCTAATTAAGTAATTCCCAATGCATCTTCATCTAGTATTGTTTATTTATGATGTAGCAGAGTTTTCTGGGTTTGGAGCATTAGCTAGAAGACTACATTCGTATCTATAACATGGATGTTCATTAAGCCAGTATATTGACTTTTATAAATTTAATACAGAAGTCTTTTGTCATCCTCAGAGCAAAGAATCTTAATATTCAATGGTACCAGTGACTCATCAGCAGTAGGGCCTAGGCTTTATTTTAGTGCCCATGGGACTGAAGAATTTGCCATCTGATTCCTTTAGACTATGGAATATATTTGTGAGATAACTGGCCAGAGTGAGAAACATAATCTGTGGCTACCAAGCAAAGCAAAACTTACTAGACCATAACATTATAACCTTATTTCTATGGTGCTTTAACCTACTCAGCCAAACACCCACAGATCATTCATAACAGAATATTAACTCCTCAAAACCATTCACCACCATGTTCCTACTATATTAACACGGGACTTTTTTTTTTTTACTTGCTCCATCAACTTGCATTGGAATGTTATTTAATATCATAAAGTCTTAAATATCCCATGACCTTTTTAAAGAAACTCCCTTTTTATCCAGAGCACCAGCCATATTTCAACATACAGGAATCTTGTTTTGTTCACTAATATATCCCCAGCCCCTAAGACAGTGGCTGCTTAGTATTAGGGACTTAATAAATATTTGTCAGATGAATGTGAGCCAGTCATGCTGTTTAAAGCATTTATTTTTTTAACATGTGGCTTCTAATCAGTGTTTCTCAAGTCCACTTGGAATTGAATCAGTTGTGCCTAAGGCTCAGGAATGCAGCTTTTGAGGGAGTAACTCAGGAAGATTCTCTGCACGTGTAATTTGAGAGCTACTGGCCCAGATGTGAAGCAAGTCCACAGTCACACTGAAGACTGTGATACTGAGCATTAAGTGTGAGGAAGAAGTGTACAGCTGAAAGAGTACTGGCCTGCAAGTCCTTCTAATGCCAGCTCTGCTGTATGGCTATAGACACAGCGCCTAACTTTGCTGAGCCTCATATTTTTCATCTGTAAAATGGAAAATCTAGACAAACCTCTGAGATTGTTTCCAATAATTTTTATTAATGAGCTTTCTAACCCATCCCCGCATCATCTCATTGCAGACAACATAAGAGTCTAGAGTCAGTTCTGGGAAGTGGTGCAATTCTCAACATGTAGGCTTTTGCTCCTGTAGGGTATTTCAGTAAGAACTTAATTTCTAATTATTCTCGACACCTTTGCGTAATTGCACTGCCATACTCAGGCAACCATGAGGAACATTTAGATCTCTCAGGGATATTCTAAGCATTCCATCTTTGTTTGAAAAGTTTAAAGTATAAACCTTTCAAAGATTAGACCTTTACTGTTCCATAAGGCTTGTTCTAAACTCTACAGAAGAAAATAGCTTACCTAGTGATGCATGCCTTCTTTCTGGAACTTGGGTGCTCTGGAATGATAAATTGCTGTCCTTATCCAGGTTGGATGACTTTCTCAGAATCTCACTAGAGAAGAAAAAGCAAGAACTCTGTAACTTCTCCCACATTAATTTTAGTTAGTTACAGCAATGTATTATGTGGCAGATTCCAGGGCTGTCTGAGGACTTTCAAATATTTAATATAGTTTCCAGGATTTTAATGGAAGAATTCACCTAACCACACACCAATGAATATATAAGGTCTCTTATGAAGTATATTTTTATTCAGAGAAAATGGCCTAGATGACGTTTAAAATAGTTATTTTTACTTTAATCTTGTAGAAAGGACATTTAAAAAGACATTAGAGATAAATACTTAAAATATGTATGATATATATTTTTCTTTTAAAAAGTTGATAAGTCCCAAATAAATGAGAATCCAAGAGTGCTTTGGGGACTGAAAGAAAGGTCTGCTTATTTGTCAACATTAAAAGAAAAATAAGTTTTCTATGTTAAATTATAGATGGCCTTTTAAAGATTTTCAACACAGATGCAAGGAAGAAGAAAAAGGTCAAATATATATTGAATACCCAGTATGTGCCAGGAATTATGGTTGATGTCATCACAGATGGCACCAGGTATAAAAAGAATAACATTAAAATAAATTTTCCATTGCACTGAATGTGTCAAGCCAGTAATAATTACATTATGGTGCCAGGAATCCCTGTACAACATGATCACACTAGGTTTTGGAAGAAAACATTGCTGGGCCTTCCCACAATTAGTAATCCCCTCTTTTCTAAAAATTCACTTTTTGCTTAGTTTATTATTAAAATGGAGATGATCACATTTTCTTGAAAACTGGATGTATCAAAAAGCGTGTGCCTAAAATAAGTATGTATATTTCAAAAATAAAATCAGTCTAAATGCCAGGATGCAAATAATTTTTAGAATTCCAAAAAGTTGGTGAATTTTATGGAGTTATTTATAAAAACCTTGAGGTACATAACAATGGCTATAAAAAGATAATGGAAAAGCAAGAAATTCTGCTTACTACCGTGGTTCAATTTGACTTCTGTTTTAGAAAGAAGATCTGAATCCTGGTTCCAGGGTACTTTGTGATTTATAATTGGAAAAAGAAAAAGAAGTGATATTTGTTTTCATTCCCTAGTGTTTTTCCAATATTCTCCATGAAATGTACTTTTCGCTCCAAAAGTTCTGCATTCTTAATATATATTTGAATTATTCATGACCCTGACTGTATGCCCCTAAATCTTTTTACATTCCTTATGCCGACTATGTGGAAGGGAAAACTGTTCAGGTAAAAATAAGAACTGACCTGAACATTTTCCCTTTTCTCAAAAAGAAGTTTTAGAAAGTTTGAGAAAGTCGAGTTTACTTTTCTTTTTCTCAACCTTTTTTTAGTTTGGCTTGAAATCCTACGAGGACTATTGAATATCAACACATTTTGAAAACAAAAGCAAAAACTGCCTTCATAAAAATTTTAAGGACTAGGGACAGCAACAAAAATGAAAGGGAGGATGACGAAGATCAAAATGAGCAATGAAAGAGCAAGAGAAAATAGACTGAATAATGAATGGTGGTGAGGAAGTGGGAAAAAAAAGAAAGAAGAGGCAATAGGAAACTGAGAAAGTGTGCTCTTGGAGAAGCAAAAGCTGCATCTGCCCCACAGAGGACGCTTCACTCATCTTCCCACATTCAGATAACAAACCTAAAATGACTCCCACAAATAGCATTTAAACACCATGGAAAGACAAACTCATTCCCTTCCCAGCAAGCAGCTGGCTCTGCAGCTCTGAGCTTGCTCCCCAGTAAAATGACTGCTCCTAGACAAGGACCCACAGCAGCTCCCATTCTAACAGCGCTTTTCTCTCACCAGGAAGTGCCCAGTATGACGTGGTTGCCCACATCCTTTTATATAGCCTTAATGTGTCCTTTTTTTTTTTGGAAGTGAGAGTTGGATATCACTTGTGCTTTGCTGTTCCCCTTCCTGAAAATGTTCTCCAGCTTCATTTTGCATTGACAAGGTGCGGTGTGACAGCATGTGTCTATTCCCATTACACATCAAAACTGTTTTCTTTAAACTCTTAAAATTGAAACCACAAAATAAATGTGCAACAGTGTATGTGCGTAAAAAGATGAATTAATGCTGTCAGTTGAAACACAGCTTATTTCCCCCCCCCCAAACAAAGGCAATTAATTCTATTAACTTCCTATTAACCTACTTAAAGAGGGCAAGAAAGTAGCTGGTCTTACTGAGTTAATGGCATTCCCTGAAGTTTCTAATGAGCAGGATCATGCTTATAGACAAAGCACTACATGCTTCTTAGAACAGTGGTTGAGAAATAGCACCCTTCCCATTATTTCACACAAGCACTTAGTGCACACACTTATGTCATATCTATCTGTACCTATTCCCACCACTTTTTCTATTTCCGCTGTGACATCTTTGGGAAAAGCTGCCATGTCTTATTTATCTTTATATTCCCGATATCTAACATAGTGTAGGACCATAAGATCTGATGGCTGATTAAATAAAAAGAGACCATATTGTTGGGGTATAGCAGAAAGTACTTTAGAGTTAGAAGATATCTTTGGAATTTCAGCTCTCTCTTTCTAAAAGATTCCAGCCATTGTCTCCTTCATCAGCAAATTAGCAATGATAACACCTACCTTGCAAGGTTGTTGTATGACATGAGGTGTGTGTACCAAGAGTCTCTCTTGGCCCTGTCATCATAGGTACTCATCAATATTAGCTCTTGGTCAGAGTACCCATACAAGATGTTGCAAAGATGCAACCTTCACCATCAGTATGGAACTGGAGGCCCATACTTTAGATGTAATCCCTTCAGAATCCTAGAAACTTCAAAAGCTCCAGATACCAAATGGATGTACCCCATTATTTTATAGATCTGGAACCTACAAGTATTGACTAGTGATATGGAATGAGGCACAGGCCCTCACCCAGAGTTGTATAACCCCTTCCTCATTTTATGGATTTATGTAACTTCTTTATCTATTTATGAGATAAATATTCCACCAGTAGTGTGTACCAATTTCCCCCTTTTTAGACTGTAAGGTTCTTAAGAAAAGCCTACAGTGTACTGTGTTGGCAGATAGTAGGATGTTTAGCACATGACAAGCACTGGATACTTGATAATGAAGAACGTTACTTGGAACAACTTACCACTAAAGCATCTTTTTTTAAATGGCTGTGGCCTGCTCTCCATTGTTGCATATCTGATTCTGCAAGGATTCTTAGAGAAGGAAACACCCAGCCATAGTCCCAAAGTTATCATCTTACATTGTACCTACCATATTCATTTAACTCACCGACATTGACTACGTTCTTATTTATGTAAAATAATGGGCAAGTAAAACAAGATTTTACAGGGATTATGGTACATTAAAGAGAATAGCTAAGTAAGGACCAGCACAAAGGAGGACTGGAACACATGACAGGGCCCCTAAATCTGAGTTAGTACCATTTGTATTTCTTATAGAGCAAGATTCTTACTCACATCCTTAATGGAAGCCTCTTGCAACCAGAAAAATTTTTCCTTCAGCCTTCTAATAGCCCAGTAGTTCTCAAGTGTGGATAATTCCCCCTACCCCAGGGGACACTTGACAATGTCTAGAAACATATTTGAACTTGACAATATCTGGAAACATATTTGATTGTCACAACTGTGCGAGGAGCGTCACTGACATCTAGTGAGTAGAGGCTAGGGGTGATGCTGAAACATCCTACAATGTACAACACAACAAAGAATTATCTGGTCCCAGTTATCAGTAGTTGAGAATCAAGGCTGAGAAACCCTGTACTAGACTATGACAGATAATGGAATTATTGAACTCATCCCCATTTCCAGTCCCCATGACCACATCAAATCAGGAGAGATGAAAGTCCTACTCAGGAGCTCTAAATAGCTCCAAGGAAGTCTCAGAGACTCTGTCTCATACTGGATATCTCTGGGAAGTATATGAAAGTATTGCACAAAACTTAGCTGTCCCCTGAATTTGGGACATAGGCCCATCTGATTCCAGAAAATTCAACCCTCTAGGTGAACCAACAAAACCTGAGTCAAACACCAAGTGGCCCATGGCATCAGTTTACTAACTTTTACTGGACCCAGCCACATGCACAGTACCATGGGCGTGGCTCAGGGCCTCTCCTCTAAGATGGTGAAGATGTAGATTCTGCCTCAGTGACATTTGTAGGGCTCTGTTTTGGAGTGGAACTCAATACGGGAAACATTTTGGATTTAAGAATTCCATCATTCTGAGGGGAAAAAAAAACTAAGCACTGAATAGATTTTACTTGTTCTCAGACATGTCTACCAATAGTTACTTTCAGGAAATGTCACATTTATATATATATCGTCTTAATGGTAAAATGCATGTACTTCTACTGGGTGTTTTTTTTCCTATGAGTAGGAAACATCAGTACCTGTGTAAGTGATACTGTGTGCCATGGCATAATCTATAAGAGGAATTCCTATCAGAAAAGGGACATATGGCAAATCCTGGAAAGAAAATTCTGACATTCTTTTTTGTCTCTAAGGGTTAGTTAAATTTACATATGTATTTTTTCTCATTTCCCCAGAATTAGAATTACATGGGTATGTAGTGGCACCTGGAAACATACGAGATTTGCTGTAAGTCTAGTTCTGATCCCACTTCCAGATGACATTTATCATTAACTTTTAACTGAAAATAAGGAATAAGGACACTGTAGTGGTTTGAGGCCCCCTCAGTAATTTGACGCAGTTGTCCTTCCTGGATATCCCAAACAGAAGTCACCCACAGGAAAATTTTAATTGTTTTAATTATTCATATTTCATCCTGACCTTCATTCCCTAAGGGTCATCCATACTTCAGCTATGGATATCTGTCCACATTCAAAACATATGTCTCTCATAGGTGGCCCAGTTACAATCCAACAATAGGTATCAGTTAAAACATTAAGATTTAGAAATGTCTTAATATGTTACTGTGTCCTAGGGTTTTCTACATTCTTAGGAAAAACTTTGGAGTTAGTTATAGTATATAGTGGGTAGAGGCCAACTAATACATTTCCAAAATTTGTTGGGCTATTATTATGGGCAGATCAGGGGGTATCCTACATGTGCCAGCAACACACAGAATATCGGGAGAAGGAGATAACACCACTGCATCTCTCAGATGACACTGTGCAGATTATGTTCTACCTAACCATGAAACAAGCAGACTAATTTGGCAACACTGCAAGGAAATGTGTAATCTCTCCATCACAGTAGCAAAGCTATCGGCCTATTCCCGTAAGACAACTATGCAAGTGACTCGATTTTTCCCTTTCGCTGAATTCTGGCATTCTTTCTCCATGACCTATCTCAAATATACATTCTGCTATTCTGGTAACCACCACCCCGTCTGTTCTCCACGACCACACTCTTAAAAGCCTCTGAAAGAACTCTCCTGGCATCTGCCCACCCACACCTATCTCCACTTCACTAATATACTCTCCAGTAAGATCCATATTCCTCAGGCAGAAACAATGTGTTATGGTACCTGTGAAACTATTCACCATTTGTTGTGTAATATTCTGGGCACAGTGAGACTTAAACAGACATTCATTACATTCACCATGTTATATAGCAGTTTACCTGTTATCTTGTCTCTACTTCTCTCTTTCCCACTTGAACTGTAAGTTTATATAGGGCAAGACATATGCCTCATTCATTTCTGTATCTGTAGTGACTTGCATAGCCTCCAGCATGCTGTATGAATTCAGTATGTTCTTATTGAATGAATGGTTGGGCTTACATAATAATTAAGACATTCTTCTACTTTGTTTTTGATAAATAAAATTTTAACCATTCTTTTTTTACTTTTATCAATTTTATTTCATAATTATCAATATCTCTGTTTAAATTACATGTAATTATGTTTTAATTCATGTATCTCTTTGTGGTTTTAACTATGTAATAACAAAAATGTAATACTAACACAAGCTAGAGGAAAGTTTTCAAACTCTTAAATTCTTTTTGCCTTTTCTTTTTATGCTGATTTTAGCTAAAATGGTTACCAAATGATTATAAATTAATCTAAAATTAATACAAGAAGAGACCTCTACATCCTTTTTCATCTATATAACCAAATGAAGGCAAACATCTATTTTACTTCCAGTTATCTTACACTCCTAATAATATCTTTTGGTTAGTTTCTAAGCTCATCCATGTTTTTCAATATTAAACCAAAGCTTGACACTTTAAAATTTGACCTGACTAAACTCTGATTAAATATTTTTTCAAGTTCTGCAGGAGCCATACAATAGGAGCAGAGGTACGAATTTAGAAGCCGCAGGTCACGAACGAGTGTCAACAGAAATAGGGAGCAAATCCACAGAGGCAATTGCCCCCAGGATCTGCAGGAAAGCTGAATCCCTTCTCCAAATAATGACCCTGTATGCTCTGGGGAACGATCTTTGCCATTCGCCAACTGTGTGAGCAATGGCACATGGCCAGGGTCTCCCACGGTGCTGATAGATTCTGAGAGGCAGTGTAAGGAGGAAAGAAAAGGGTAAGATCTGTGATATTGGATCATCTGTTGTGCAAATGAGCAAGAAAACTGTAAATGTAATTGTTTCTTTTTTCAGACAGCTAGTTAGAGTCAATGCTGAGTACAGTGTTGGATTTTTTTTAAACATCTCACCCTGAAGCTAATGCTTAGAGAAGTATGAATTTAATAACAGAAGGCTGGTGCCAGACGCAAAATCACATCAAAACACTTGGCGACTGGCCAACAAGTAGTGACTGCAGTGTGATCACGTCTTTCAGAAGAGCATTCTATTAAAAGAAACATGGCAGGCCTCTTTTGATGAGACCAAAGGTGGCATTTTTTCCCCTCACTGATAGAACAGAAAAGGAAGACAGTTTTGATTTCTAATGAGGCTCCGCTGGAGAATCTTCCTTCACTACAGGGAAGCAATTTTAGTGGAATTGTTTATCCGATAAAATATATGCCAGTTTCATTGCACAGCTATATAAAGCATAAAAGCTAATAGCATGATGGGAAATATCATTAATGCAATTTTATTATTGTATATAATTTTCTAAATTAAACTCCAATTACTTAGTAGTTTAGAGAAAATAGTGAATATACAGCAATATACAACTTGAGCTAGACAAACTACCTGGAGATGAGACTAAAACTAAGTAAAGCAGACATGATCAGCCATCTACAGAATAATCAACAGATGATAAAATAAACGTGGACTTTAATCCTCCTTCCATAACCAACTCAGTGTCTCATCTCATGCAACCCCATGAGTTTGGTTCTCTATAAAATTAGATAGACAAATACTTCTTTAGAGGGAACTATAGTCGTCTACTTCTTAGATACTGTTAATTATGTCCCTTATAGTTCTTTGTAAAATGGTAATCCAGTTTGTAAATGATGGACATTAATTTTTCTCAGAGCTCCTCTAATGCCTGGTTCACACAATGTCCATCTCAAGTAAACCTCTTTGTGAAGATTTACCTGATTACCCCAGCTGAAAGCTCTCTTTCTGCTTTAAGTATAGAGGGTGCCTTCCTTCAGCTTCCCTCTGGCACTCTTCATTGTACTATCTCCTATTATTGTTACTGATTTAACGTTTTCCCTCCCCTGCTAGAACATCAGCATATATTATTCCTAATTCATCACTCACTTAGTGACAAGCATAGAGACCATCAACACTGGAACAAGAAGGAATGCCATTTTTCTTTGCATCCCACCTTTGAACTGATTATACAAGAGGGAATAGACCCTAGGTGGCTGTGGTCTTCTTACAGAATTAATTACACACTGGTGCTCGTTGAGGTCATACTTGCATATGCCTAGAACTGTGCCGTTCTCGTAGACAATGTGTCATGTCATGTCATTTCCCGGCTAAAAACTTTTGGATGGTTTCTCCTTATACTAAACACACAATGCGAATCCCCTTACCTTTTCTTTCATGATCGGTTCTGCATGCTCTGGTCTCTGAGGTTCCTTTTCTACATATCCCAATCCCTTTCCTCATCCCTTGCTGTGTTGCAACCATGTTAGTTGACATTTTGCTCATCTAAATGGTTGGGTTTGTCCCCACCTCAGGATCATTTGCTGTTTCTCTGCATGCAACACTCTCTTCCAGATATTCATATGCTGCTGCTGGTTTTTCCTTGTCCTTGGTCTCTACCAAAATGTCACTTCTATCAGAGGCCTTCTTTTGACATTCTATTAAATCCCTACTTTACAATTTCTACCTGTTAACCTACTTTATTTTCTCACTAGCACACTCTTTATTATTAATTATGCTATTTATTTATTTGATCATGCTGTTGCTTTCTCTTCCTTTAGAATGCAAGTAACAAAAGGATAGAGAAATTGTTTTATTCACCTCTGTATCCCAGTGCCTAGAATGGTGCCTGGCACATAGAAGCCTCTCAGTCTATTAATCTATTTTTTAAATAGATTAATGAATGAACGAATGGACATCAGATTGTTTTAAGCATCAAGCCTAATTATTGAAACAACAAAATCAGTGTGAATCAGCAACCCAACAATTAGGGGTTCCAAGTTGTGTCTCATGACAATTCTTAACATGTTTATATTTTTTGCTAAACAGGTTGCAGTTGCGCTCTTAAAGTATCACCTATATTATTTGATGACCAAAATCATGAGAATGGTATTAAAAGAGAAATTGTGCTACATGCTAAGGAATTTAGTATTAAAGTTTGGCAACTAAATATCTACGATTATAGATAAATATAATATTTTCTTGAGAGACACTCAAAAAATATCTCTAACAGAGAATTAGTTCTTGGTTGATTCAAGATTACAATATTGTTTTCAGTTCTGAAGACAGATAGGCTTCTGGGAGTCTCTTTAGGTTTAGAATCCCAGGAAGGAAAATTGAAGTTGTAAAGTCAGGTTGTTAATAGTTCAGATTCCCTATTCATTCTTCAACTGCTCCTTACACCCTACAGTAGAACACGCAATAACCTCATTTAAAGGTTGTCATTCAATTACGTATACTTTTAACTTTATTACTTTGAATTTCAGCACCCTTAATTTCTTTTTTTGCACTTCCTGGGTTTTATTGTATCTGAAAGTATCACGCAGGGTAGTACCAGTATGTCATTCTTCCAGGATGATGGCCATGACACTTATCCTACACTTATGACATCTTATGCTTGTGACGAGTCTCAGGCAATGTGTCACTCATAATTTAAGGTTGGATAGAGAATCTTTGAGGGATGTAAAGGAGGACTACCTTAGTCACCCATCTTATAAAGCAAATTTGAGACATTCACCCAAAGTAGATTGTACTCAATCTCACATAAACACAGTTATTCCAGTTTGTACCTACTTCGTTATTTCATATTTAGATCATCACATTTATAGACATAGAAAACAAACTTGTGTATCTAAGCTTGCATGGCTTCCTGGCTTATCTCATAAGGAAACAAGGTTTGAGCTCTCAGAGTAATTGAACACACTTGAGAAGTGCCCCCACCTGTCTTTAAATAGTGCAGCATCAATCCCTTTCCTACGAAGCAGGTCCTGTGGGCCATAGGGGGTGTCTTTGCATTTAGAGTCTGTGTCACATAGTAGGGTCTGCAGGAATGGGAAGAATCCAGTACTAGGAAGGTTTCGAGGTGCGAGGTAACCTAAAATTAAAAAAAAAAAAAAGCAGTCATTACATCACGATGGCACATTTGCCTGGGAAAGAACATAAATGCAGCAACTCTGCTTTATGAAGTTACCTCCTGGATTACCACTATCCACGTCCCCCAGCCGAACCCCAACTCTGCAACTAACATTCACCACTAAGTAGGAGCAGTCTTGGAGGGTGTTATGTTTAACTTCCCTTTTCTAGATTTGCTAATATGTATAAAAACACTTAAAAACGCCTGGTTACCCCATGAATTCCCTTCCTGGGATTTATTCTAAGGAAATATTTATGAGTAGTTGCAAGAATATTTGCCAGAATGTTTTAAAAATAAATCACAGTGTATCCACATGATAAAACACAATGCAGCCGATACAAATGTTGTCAATTAATACAAAAAGTATTTATAACACATTGTTAGTTTAAAAGAACAGATCAGAAAACAGTATGAACAGAAGAGTCCTAATCTTTTAAAATACACACACACACACACACACACGTGTATTAAAAAATCCAAAAGATTGTATCACCAAAATTTGATTCATGGCTTTTTTCCTGGGTAGTGTATTTCATTTTATTTTCTTCCTTTTGACTGTATATTAACTATGTTTTATCACAATTTACATGTCTTCTTTTGTGATCAAAGTAGGTATAAATGCAGCTATTCTTCCAAAAACAAGGAGCTATTTTTGGTCTCTTTAAAATTTAACATTTTAATTATCCTAGATACACAACTTCTTTTTCCGATTTAAAAACCAATAGTGAATGGTATGAATGAAAATGCAAATTTTCTCCAAAATTAAAGTCATACAAAACAGTAATTTTAATAGTAAGGGGTTTTGTAAACTTTAACATTTGCTTTATAAAATACGACGATGGCATACACATGAGTCATGACAATAGGCAAGCTGGGAAATACACATCTTTTCACAATTAGATTTGCTATGAAAACACTAGATTTCTTCCTTTGGGGGACTGCACAGACAATGAACTTTCAAAAAAAGGCAAATTTAGGAAAATTAAGGCTAAAAAGCAAAACTTTAATCTCCTCATGAATGTGTTAAAAAAAAAAAAAAAAAAAAAAAAAAAAAAAAAAAAAAAAAAAGAGTGCCAGTACAGGTCCGTTTTCATTTTAAAGAGAAAGGAGAAAAGTGGGGAAAAAAGAGAGAGAGAGAAAGAGAATGGTAAGAGCAACATGGCCATGCATTAATCTACCAGTAGAAAGAATAAATAGGTATTTGATTCCAGTAACTTAAATACAGGTCTGTATAAAGAAAGAGCTGGGGGAAAAAAATAAAGAGGGGAAAATATGAAACCTGGCCAGAAGAAAAGCAAAGAGGGAAAAAGAGAGATTGGATAATGCTATAATGTTGACCTTAAAGATGGTAGAAAAAGCTGAAAGTCAAGGAATGTGGGGAGCCTCTAGAACTTCTAACCAGAACAATCTAGAAGACAACTTTTCCTATAGTGGGTCCAGAAGGAATGCAGCCCTGCCAACACCTTGGATTTTAGCTTGCTGAGACCAAATTCTGGACTTCTGACCTCCAGAACTGTAAAATAATAAGTTTGTGTTGTTTTAAGACACTCGTTTTGGTGTAATTTATCACAGTAACTACAGAAAAAATAGTTTAGAAAATAATGCCAGTATGAATGAAAGATTCGAAAACTCAGAAGAAATTGGAGAGAACTGAAGCCCGTCAAACTATTCACTACTTCCTTCCATGTGGACCCTCTTTGACACCAGAGAGATTGGTGCCTTTCCTAATGTTAAACCTAAGTGAAAATCACAGTGAACCAATAATGATTGCCCACCAATGTTTTCATCATATGCAATTCCCTGAATAAAATAGAGAGTAGCTGCCACACTGCCTGTTAGCTTTTCATGTCATCCCTCTGCAACAAAATTTTACCACAGTGAACTACATATGGCAAGACCTTTAAAAGTCTGCAGTGGAGGTTCACCGTGCATGGTAATCCACTCTGTCACACAGATCTCCGCTGTAGCCTCTCACTCAGGGTGTGGGACTGCAAATGAGCTTATTCCTACTCTCTCTCAAATACATGCAGTGGCTGATTTGAATGGAAGATAGATGGAAGGGCAACAGAAAGAGATGACCAGATGACCCCTCTGCTCTATGCCACTTATCAGCGTGATGGTGTGGCTGAGTCAGGCAGTACTGAAAAAATGAGACACTCAAGAAAAGCCATATTGTAATACAAAGAGAGGGAAAGAAGGAAAAAGATGTCATGGAAAGAAGAGCTTTCAGTGACATCCAAATTAGCTTTCCTGGCATTCATTACAAATTGCAAATGATTTGAGAGGAATTTGAAGGAATTTAACCCACTACATTCTTTGGTATGATATCTACAGAGGACAAAACCTAATTTATAGGAAAATTCATCACAGAGTTTCTTTAAAAATAAACTCCCATGGTGTTGAAAGTATGGACAGTCTATTCTTTGCACAGTTTTTTGATAATGGATATTTAACGTGTTACATGGGATCGTGCAAATTAAGGCATGCACAAGTTTCATTTAACAGAGTGCCATGCAGAACATGGATGACTTGCACTATTTATTTTACCATAATCTTTTAATCAAGGCCTATACCCTCATCAATGTAAGGGTACCTGTTGCAACAACAATGACAACAGTGATTTCTTAAGTATCTACTGTATCCCATGTACTGTGCTAGGCATGTAACATTTACTTATGTTATTCATCCTTCCTTGACATCTACAATATACTTTCTCATATACATCAACTTTTCATAAATTCTGGAAATCCTCTAGAAGTAATATCTGAATTAAATAGAATTAAATTTCCTGTAACTTTCTTGTAAAAAATATTTTTTCCATTCTCTTCCCATCTCAGTTATGTATACAAATAAAAAGAGCAATGGTGGAATCAAAACGTTAAACATTTTAAAGAGCTGCTAATTTTAACTTGAGCCCATTCTATCCTTGAAGGTGTTTCTGGCACTTTCAGGTCCTGAAATTACATTCCCTTAAGTTCCCCAGTGCTAGGATAAAGAAAAAAGAGAAGCTTCTTTCTTTCACAAAACTTCCATGCAGCAAGCATAGGAATTGCAAAATTAAGGCTAATAATTGAATGTCTATGTTCCCAGCCAAAGCACAAATTTAAGGACACAAGTAAAGGAAGATCATGACTGTGCAAACCATGGCAGCCCCATACAGGTAAAAAAAAAAAAAAAAAAAAAAAAAAATCTCAGGCAGGGTTTTGAGATAGAGTTTGTTTAAGCAGGATAAAGTCCTTGGTACCATGATTCCCAAAAGTCTCACCCCAGGTTAACATTCATGCCCATCTCCAGGAGAAAAGCTATTGAAGAATTTGCCAGTTTCATAGGGTCAAATTCAGAAGATGTCAGCATCATCTGGGAGTAGGGTGAGGTATGTGTTGGTTGGCAAAATCCTAAGCTGGTTACGGCTTAGCTTCTCAGGGGCTCCAGGCAAAGGCAGTGAGCAGCCAGCCACCCATGGGTGGGGAGAGGTCATTCTCACTGAATGGATACAGTCTACCTCATTGACACTGTCCAGTCATAACATTGACACAGTCCACGTTATTTCAAGGAGTTGAATCAAACCAAACTATAAACAATTTTGGGAACAAGCCACCAATGAACTCAGCTTTAAAGTAAATCAGATTCATTTTTCATTGCTGTAAGAATGAAACTAGAATTATAAAAACAGTTCTAGGAATTTTTTTAAATGCATGCTTTGTAAACAATTGTGATATCAATGGGTACATGTAATGTTTACCTCAAAGGGAGATCAATTTTGATTTTCCTTTTCCTTTCCTCACAAAAGACTCTATTCCAAACACTGTTAGTGTGATAGAACGTAAAGATTAGCGTGATGGTTCTCCAACTTTGATCCTTGGACCAACAACATCAGTGTCACCTGGGAACTTATTAGAAATAAAAATTTCAGATCCCACCCCAGATCTCCTTAATCAGAAACTCTGGGGGTGGGGTTCATCAATCTGTGTTTTAATAAGCTCTCTAGGTAATTCTGATGGACAGTGACGTTTAGGAACCACTGGGTTAGACTGCAAAGCTTTCTATGAGAATCAGTAAATTTTAAGCTTGTGGGCCATGCTGTCTCCATCACAATTACTAAATTTTGCAATTATAGTGTGAAAGCAGCCATAGACAATGGGTGCCTCAATGAGCCTGGTTGTATTCCAATAAAACTTACAAAAATAGGCAATAGGCTGGAATTGGCCCTTGGGCTGCAGTTTGCTGACTTCTGGGAGGATAGCCTTTCTTACAGGCATCTCCCTCCTTCTCCTGCCTTGTTCACTTCCTGTTTTCACTTTCTCCCCCCATCCTTCTTTTCCTCTTCCCTCATTGCATCTAATCGACTTAATTCTTTTTCCTCTATTTCTTAATGTTTTCTTCTTTCGTTTTCACTCACTACTTCCTCTTTTCATTCAATTTCCAACTCCTCTTTTCCCTTTTCTTCCTGCTGCTGCCTTTCCTCCCTCCTCCCCTCTCTGTATTCATTGGTGCAGCCACGTATACAATTGTCTCTCAATATCTTCCTTTACTTTGTCTTTTTCATCACCATAGAAGAATTTTGACTCACTTCCATAATAAATTCAGGAGCGCGATCCTCATTGGCACTGTCTAGAAAAGTACTATTTTCTATTTATTTTATTATTGCAGAAAGTTATGTCACAGTCTTTTCAGGAATGAAGCTACTTCCATTTGAAATCATTAGGCTCTGGAAATATTCTGTAGGGTGCCTTGGTGATATTTGTACATATTATAGTAATGGTGGAATCGGAGACTTTCCACTGTTTCATTCTGTTTTTCTCAAAACAGGTCAGAAGACAACCTAGTTGGTATTTTTATATTTCCAGGTGAAAGGCGTTTAGTCTTTACCCCAGTGAAGAATAGAATGATACATTTTGGAAGGAAAATTCTGACTTAAAAAAAAATGGAGTTACTCGTTTGAGAGCATTACATTTTTCTCAGTTTTTTTGGATACAGGGTCACAAGGGCAGAATAAGTGTTAGGTCTTCTGATCATACAAATAATGTCTCCTTGTCAAGCACCACAACAGGGATTTAACACCATAACAAGAGTACAGAATAAGACAAGCATATCCTAAACATCACCTGCAAACAATCAAATACCTAAATGTGAATTTTAAAAATATAGGAAAGGAAAGGAATCTTAGACGTATATTTGTGATAATTTATTAAAGTTTTTTTAATCTTCTTATAGTTTTCAAGCATATTTTGTTCTCAGTTACATTTGAAAAGACGATTTAAATTGTAAATAATATAAACTTGGCCTTTCAAAGTAGTTCAAAACATTGTATCAGGAGCCTGTAGATCTGTTCCTATTCTTCGCATGCACCTTTCATTTGAAGGATGAGTCTACTTACTGAGGGGAGGTGTCCTGTCCACCACCCACCTTCAGATAAAATCAAATACACCAGCTCTTCCTGATTCTGGTCCCTTGGAGTGAGGGCTTCTACACCTATGTGGCCTAGAGTGACTTCAGCCTAGGGCTAAAAACCAATATGACTTCGAACCTGCAAATAGAGACTCTAATCCAGTAAAACTGAATCTTTTTAAGAGACTGGATTAAAAAAATAAGCTATTTAAAAGAAATAACAAACCTTACATAGTTCTTAGCACAATGCTTCACACATTGTAAACAATTATTAAATATGTGAATAAATGCATGGCTGTAGGAACCCCTGGGGGAGTCCCAGGAAGACTGCATGACTCAAAAGTCTAACCTGATATACATCTTTATGTTTATTGTTTGTAGGATAAAGATTCAAATTGTATCCCAATGTTATAGTAAGTTCAATGGATAATATTGCATTATCTTCACATGCCTTGTAAAACAGATTTAACCGATTAATAAAATCAATAATATTTATTGTTGTAGGGTCTTTTGGTGTTGGTTTTTCTGAAAATCTAATTAATACACATTGACATCCATAAATGTCAATCTCTGGATTTATTATCCACAAACTGAATCTGTTCACCATCTATTCAATAATATTTACTGAGCAGGTATTGTGTACTTGGCACCAAGAAAGGTATTAAGTAGGGTTCATCCTTCTATTTTTAAAAAAATTGTTCATCTTAAAGTTGAAAAATATTACTCTGGGTTCTGATGGAAAGAGAGAAAAAGAGAGTATGTGAATCTGGTTTATAAGGTCATCACAGTTTTATTAAGTAAAATGCATATAGAAATCATTTGTTTTCCAAACTGCCAGAAATATTGTGTACTAAAAAGTGTGTATTTGAAAACAAACAAAAAACATTCGCTAACAAAGAAACCTTCAGCTGGGAGCAGGGGCTCACACCTATACTGTCGCACCATAGGCTGCCAAGACGGATGGATTACTTAAGCCCAGCAGTTCAAGACAAAGCCTGGGCAACATAGTGAAACCCTGTTTCTACAAAAAATGCACACTCAAACCCACAAACTGTCTCGGCATGGTGGTATATGCCTGCAGTCCCACCTACTCCAGAGGCTGAGATAGGAGGATCACTTGAGCTCAGGAGTTCAAGGCTGCAGTGAGTCATGATTGTATCACAACACTGCAGCCTGGACAACAGAGTGAGATCCTATCTCAAATAAAATAAAATAAAATAAATACAATAAAATAAAATATAAACCTTCAAGGTTTTGAAGGAATTTAACATACATCATTTCATACAAGCTCCATGACAATTCTGTAAGATAGGCAGGGTGAGTGTTCATGCCCATTTTGTAGATAACCTCAGAGAAATTAAGCAATTTGGTCAAAGTCCAAATAAATAATCAATCATATATAAACATAAATAATAAAATGCCAGAGATGGATCTAGAACTATATGATAGATTACAGTAATGTAAACATATTCAGCTAAGCTTCAGAATCTTGGAGGAGGAAACAGACTGAGGATTTGAAAAACAGGTACACTTCTAGTTTTGCTGTTGAATCAGTGAATCACCAGGGGGTAAATTAACCTAGGACTCTATTTCCACATGTCCCAAATTGAAGATAATGGATCTTGCCATCTCAGAGGGCACACGGAAGATCAATTAGGCAATGCTTGTGTAAGGTACTATGAGCATTGAAGACACAAGGCCCCATGGAACCATGAGTTACCATTGCTCATCGGGCTCCTCTTGCATCATTGGTCTTATTTTCCACTTGCTGACTGTGGCTTCTCTGCTCGAACTGGTCTCCCAGCTCATGCCTTGAGCCAGTGAATGGTTTGGAGTGTTGCACGATGTACTTCTCTTCCTAGTAATTCATAATATGTACCTGTATCAACCAGTGTAGTGTTTAAATTACTGTGTGCTCAGTGGGTGTGGTGCCATGATACATTTTCCCTCCTTCTCCCCAGGCAAGTCTTGCTTCATAGCACAGATTCTTTTCCAAGTTCAAATCCATTGGCAAAAAGGTAGACTGTAGGTGGCAAAGAGGGCTCAGGCAAGACGCCTAATCCTGAAAGCAGTGATTAAGGAGGTCCTGTACTCAAAAGGTTGGCACCTGAATATGCTCAATGGCTACAGCCACAAAAAAAACAAGAAAAAACCCTTGGGTCATTTGGCTGGGTGTCCTACAATGTCAGGATCTTTCCCACATCCCCTGCATCCCTCATAGCTGCTGCTAAGTACCACAGCCAGACAGATTTTGAAAGGTACAAAAAGTGTCCATAGGGACTCTGGACACTTTGACTGTGGATCTTGAGACTCTGGCTATGAAACTATAGGCAAGAGGCATTGGGGAAAGATCTCTGCCTTCTTTATATCTTTGGATTATTGCTACTATTTTTTTAACGGAAGCAGAGTTTTTAGAAGGCAGTCTGGACTCAGGACCTTGCTGTCTCTTTGGATGTTACCTCTTTGACCCTTAAGTGTACACCTGAATTGATGGTCAGCCCAGAAGACCCCATAATCCCACCTTCCTCCATGTCCAGACCAAAATGTAGCTCCTTCTCTTCTGAATATTAAAGAGATCCTGCTGGGTGATGGGTTCCAAAGATTATGGCCTGGTTTATTTAAATTTTACACAAAATGTTTTGATTCAAGGCTGGGAGATATAACAGTAACAAATACATGGCAGATATTAAACTCTGTTGTGGACTGAATCTGGGGGAAGTTTAAAAATAAAAATCTCACTCATACTTTCAAAACATTTCCACTTAACAAGGAATATTGAGTTCTTCACCAGGCACAGTAGCTCATGCCTATAATCCTAGCACTTTGGGAGGCCAAGGCAAGCATGAGGTCAGGAGCTTGAGACCAGTCTGGCCAACATGGTGAAACCCTGTCTCTACTAAAAATACAAAAATTAGCCGGGCATAGTAGGGTGCACCTGTAATCCCAGCTACCTGGGAAGCTGAGGCAGGAGAATTGCTTGAACCCAGGAGGTGGAGGTTGCGGTGAGCTGAGATCGCACCATTGCACTGCAACCTGGGTGACAGAGCAAGACTTGGTAAGAAAGAAAGGGGGGTGGGGGGGAAGAAACAAGGAATGTTGAGTTGTATGGCTCATCTGGGGTGAGTAGGGCTTATTAGTCTTTTTAGATAAGCTTTACAGTAACTGGCATTTTGCTTTTCTGAAACTTGTCTTTTAGTAGCAAAGATTCACAATGGCATTTTTAAAAATCTCCCTGCTATGGCCATTTGCAAATAGAATCCTGGCAACTATTTTTCCCCTCTAAATATAAATTAAAGTTTTTTAAAATAGACCCCTAGAATCTCATTTCCTTGTAGGACATTCTCCCTCTAAAATTTAGCCTCCTAATTCTCCTTAGGTGAGGCTAACCAGGAAAATGGTTTTTAGCCTCTGGGCAGGTCTGAATTAAGCTGGGTATGCATACACTGGGTATGACTGTGCTGACTGGTCATATCAGAAAGGCCTGGCGCTGGTGGGTTAAGAGCCACTGTGCTGAGCCCCATCGGTTGCAGCCCCTCCCCTGAGATAGTCTCCCTTTCCACAGATCCAGCAACACCACTTAGCACCCAGGAAAGGAGGGGTACCCTGGAGGAATGGTACACTGGGGGAGTGGTACTTCCTGCAGCACCACTGCATCTGTTCTGATTGAGGAGGGAAGTGCTGTGCTGATACTTAACTGTGTTGCACTAGGCATCTAGGAGTTAACTCACAGAGCCTGCACTGAGAGAACGAGTTGAGGATTTAATTCCTCTCCTGTTACTGTGATCTCCAATGTGATGCTGGGGTTTGGAGGAGTAGAGTGGGGAAGCATCAGGGATTTCTCTAAACCAGACTCTGGAGCCAAATGAGTTTAGGAAACTAAACTCTATCTCCCCTTCTGGGAAAGCCAGAATATATTTGCATATTAAAGACTCTGAACAGTTTTTCAGTAAAAAACCTGAATAACTTTGGTTAATTCCAGATTTCCACAATCTGATTACAGAACATGTTTTCCTTTCCTTCTTTAAATTTTTCTTCCTGTTTTTTAGGGTAGGATTGGATAATATGCTGGGAATGAATATTCCATGGGGCACACTTTGGAAAACGGAGCCTTAATCCATGATCTCACATATTCCCAGCTGAAAAGATGCCTGGAATTGAAAAGTTGTTTTTCCCCCCTCAGGAAGAAACTTCTTACGTAAGAAAATATTTTGGTTTCGAGTCTTGATGTTCTAAAACTTATTTGTAAACTGTCACCTTACTAATGTGGCTTTCAGATGGTAATTCAGCAAGCACCTTAGTGTTTGTGCATTACTCTTTGTTGGAGTCCCTCAGTAAAACCTATCTCAGACATTGCCTGGAGAAGGGAATTTCATTCTAGAAGGATTTGAGGAGGCTTATTAAAGTACACACTCTATAATGTGGAAAAATAATGAGGGACTCAGAATGAGAACAACCAAGGATAGGAAAAAATAAAGCCAATACAATAATATGGGCCAGAGGTCTGTGTGTTGATAGAGGTTGGCCACAAATTTGAATCTGGGTGTCCTAAGCAACTCAAGGAAATACAGAAATGTGATCATTTACCCAGTTCACAGTTTCCATAAAATAAAATAAAAATAAATAGGCCAGGTGTGGGGGCTCACACCTGTAATCCCAGCACTTTGGGAGTCTGAGATGAGCGGATTATGAGATCAGGAGATCGAGACCATCCTGGTCAACATGGTAAAACCCCATATCTACTAAAAATACAAAAATTAGCTGGGTGTGGTGGCGCGCGCCTGTAGGCGCAGCTACTCAGGAGGCTGAGGCAGGAGAATCACTTGAACCCAGGAGGCAGGGGTTGCAGTGAACCGAGATCATGCCACTATACTCCAGCCTGGGTGACAGGGCGAGACCCCATCTCAAAAAATAAAAATAAAAATAAATTAAAAAATAGATGTACTGGGATAGATACAACTTTTACTATACAGAGAGAAATCATACTTGTTAGGGACATGGGCTTCACTTTAGTGAGTCAAATGTGAGAGTGTAGTATTAAATTTGAGAGGGGCTATTCTGTTAGAAAAAGTTAATTTAACACCAACCACTGACAATTCCCTTAACCCAGCAGGTTTCCTAACAGGGGATTTAAATCTTAATTACCATACAAAGGTCTGACCAGACCTAGGAGGAACTCCCTTCAGCACAGGACTATAGATGGTTCCTCCCAGGTGACTGAGGAAACAACCACAATGGGTATTCAGTAATTGATAGGGAGACTCTTGTGGAAGCAGAGTTAGAAAAATTGCCTAATAATTGGTCTGCTCAAACACAGGAGCTGTTTGCACTCAGCTGAGCCTTAAAGTACTTACAAAATCAAAAAGACGATCTCAATCCTGACTCAAAAGGTTACCTACACCCTCTCTGAAACGAATTTGTGTAAGAACTATTTATGGGAATGCATCTTGATGGGGCAGCTGGGTTGTTATGAAATACTCAGGAACCCCGTCCAGCTCTAGGACTCACCCCTGAGCACAAAGGCAATGTTGGGCATGCTGGTAAAGGACCACTAGAATCCAGCAGCCTGGACCCCTTTCTTTGTGGTCAAGAAAGGCAGGAAAAGGGGTGCAGGACTGCTACATTGGTGAGCATAACTAATCCAAAAAGCAGAGGTCCATGAGTAGTTACACAGCCTGGAAAGGAATAAGCATTAGGACCATAGAGGACACTCTAGGACTAATGCTCATCAGAAAATGACTAGGGGTGCTGACTCTAATATGTATTCTAGAGAATTGGGACCAAATTGACCCTCAGATGCTAAGAAAGAAATGACTTATATTCTTCTGCAGTACCGCCTGGCATATCCTCTTCAAGGGGGAGAAACCTGGCCTCCTGAGAGAAGTATAAATTATAACACCATCTTACAGTAGACCCCTTTTGTAGAAAAGAAGGCAAATGGAGTGAAGTGCCATATGTACAAACTTTCTTTTCATTAAGAGACAATTCGCAATTATGCAAAAAGTGTGATTTATACCCTACAGGAAGCCTCCGGAATCTACCTCCCTACCCCAGCATGCCCCTGACTCCTTCCCCAACTAATAAGGACCCCCCTTCAACCCAAATCATCCAAAAGGAGATAGACAAAGGGGTAAACAATGAACCAAAGAATGCCAATATTCCCGATTATGCCCCCTCCAAGCAGTGGGAGGAGGAGAATTCGGCCCAGCCAGAGTGCATGTACCTTTTTCTCTCTCAGACTTAAAGCAAATTAAAATAGACCTAGGTAAATTCTCAGATAACTCTGATGGCTATATTGATGTTTTACAAGGGTTAGGACAATCCTTTGATCTGACATGGAGAGATATGTTACTGCTAAATCAGACACTAATCGCAAACGAGAGAAGTGCCACCATAACTGCAGCCCGAGAGTTTGGAGATCTCCGGTAGCTGTCAGGTCAATGATAGGATGACAACAGAGGAAAGAGAATGATTCCCCACAGGCTGGCAGGCAGTTCCCAGTGAGTGTAGACCCTCATTGAGACACAATCAGAACATGGAGATTGGTGCCACAGACATTTGCTAACTTCGTGCTAGAAGGTCTAAGGAAATCTAGGAAGAAGGCTATGAATTATTCAATGATGTCCACTATAACACAGGGAAAGGAAGAAAATCCTACTGTCTTTCTGGAGAGACTAAGGGAGGCATTGAGGAAGCATACCTCCCGTTCACCTGACTCTATTGAAGGCCAACTAATCTTAAAGGATACGTTTATCACTCATTCAGCTGCAGTCATTAGAGAAAACTTCAAAAGTCTGCCTTAGGCCCAGAGCAAAACTTAGAAACCCTTTTGAACTTGGCAACCTCAGTTTTTTTATAATAGAGATCAGGAGGAGCAGGTGGAACGGGACAAACGGGCTTAAAAAAAAAAAAAAATACGGGCCACCGCTTTAGTCATGGCCCTCAGGCAAGCGGACTTTGGAGGCTCTGGAAAAGGGAAAAGCTGGGCAGATCGAATGCCTAATAGGGCTTGCTTCCAGCGCAGTCTACAAGGGCACTTTAAAAAAGATTGTCCAAGCAGAAATAAGCTGCCCCCTCATCCCTGCCCCTTATGTCAAGGGAATCACTGGATGGACCACTGCCCCAGGGGATGAAGGTCCTCTGAGTCAGAAGCCACTAACCAGATGATCCAGCAGCAGGACTGAGGGTGCCCGGGGCAAGCGCCAGCCCATGCCATCACCCTCACAGAGCCCCGGGTATGCTTGACCATTGAGGGTCAGGAGGTTCACTGTCTCTTGGACACTGGGGCGGCCTTTTCAGTCTTACTCTCCTGTCCCAGACAACTGTCCTCCAGATCCATCACTATCCAAGGGGTCCTAGGACAGCAGTCACTAGATACTTCTCCCAGCCACTAAGTTGTGACTGAGGAACTTTATTCTTTTCACATGCTTTTCTAATTATGCCTGAAAGCCCCACTCCCTTGTTAGGGAGAGATATTCTAGCAAAAGCAGGGGCCATTATACACCTGAATACAGGAGAAGGAACACCCATTTGTTGTCCCCTGCTTGAGGAAGGAATTGATCCTGAAGTCTGGGTAACAGAAGGACAATATAGACTACAAAGAATGCCCATCCTGTTCAAATTAAACTAAAGGATTCCACCTCCTTTACCTACCAAAGGCAGTACCCCCTTAGACCCAAGGCCCAACAAGGAATCCAAAAGATTGTTAAGGACCTAAAAGCCCAAGGCCTAGTCAAACCATGCAATACTCCAATTTTAGGAGTACAGAAACCCAATGGACAGTGGAGGTTAGTGCAAGATCTCAGGATTGTCAACGAGGCCGTTGTCCCTCTATGCCCAGCTGTACTTAACGATTATACTCTGCTTTCCCAAATACCAAAGGAAGCAGAGTGGTTTACAGTCCTGGACCTTAAGGATACCTTTTTCTGCATCCCTGTACATCCCGACTCTCAATTCTTGTTTGCCTTTGAAGATCCTTCGAACCCAACGTCTCAACTGACCTGGACTGTTTTACCCCAAGGATACAGGGATAGCCCCCATCTATTTGGCCAGGCATTAGCCCAAGACTTGAGCCAGTTCTCATGCCTGGACACTCTTGTCCTTCAGTACATGGATGATTTACTTTTAGCTGCCCATTCAGAAACCTTGTTCCGTCAAGTCACCCAAGCGCTCTTAAACTTCCTCGCCACCTGTGGCTACAAGATTTCCAAACCAAAGGCTCAGCTCTGCTCACAGCAGATTAAATACTTAGGGCTAAAATTATCCAAAGGCACCAGGGCCCTCAGTGAGGAATGTATCCAGCCTATACTAGTTTATCCTCATCCCAAAACCCTAAAGCAACTAAGAACGTTCCTTGGCATAACAGGTTTCTGCCAAATATGGATTCCCAGGTACAGTGAAATAGCCAGACCATTATAAACACTAATTAAGGAAACTCAGAAAGCCAATACCCATTTAGTAAGATGGCCACTTGAAGCAGAAGCAGCTTTCCAGGCCCTAAAGAAGGCCCTAACCCAAGCCCCAGTGTTAAGCTTGCCAACGGGGCAAGACTTTTCTTTATATGTCACAGAAAAAACAGGAATAGCTCTAGGAGTCCTTACACAGGTCTGAGGGATGAGCTTGCAACCTGTGGCATATCTGAATAAGGGAACTGATATAGTGGCAAAGGGTTGGCCTCATTGTTTGTGGGTAGTGGTGGCAGTAGCAGTCTTAGTATCTGAAGCAGTTAAAATGATAGAGGGAAGAGATTTTACTGTGTGGACATCTCATGATGTGAATGGCATACTCACTGCTAAAGGACACTTGTGGCTGTCAGACAACCATTTACTTAAATATTAGGCTCTATTACTTGAAGGGCCAGTGCTGCGACTATGCACTTGTGCAACTCTTAACCCAGCCACATTTCTTCCAGACAATGAAGAAAAGATAGAACATAACTGTCAACAAGTAATTGCTCAAACTTATGCCGTTCGAGGGGACCTTGTAGAGGTTCCCTTGACTGATCCTGACCTCAACTTGTATACTGATGAAGTTCCTTTTTAGAAAAAGAACTTCAAAAAGCGGAGTATGCAGTGTTCAGTGTAATGGAATACTTGAAAGTAACCCCTCATTCCAGGAACTAGTGCTCAGCTGGCAGAACTAATAGCCTTCACTCAAGCACTAGAATTAGGAGAAGGAAAAAGGGTAAGTATACATATAGACTCTTAAGTATGCTTACCTAGTCCTCCATGCCCATGCAGTAGTATGGAGAGAAAGGGAATTCCTAACTTCCGAGGGAACACCTATCAAACATCAGGAAGCCATTAGGAACTTATTATTGACTGCACAGAAACCTAAAGAGGTGACAGTCTTACACTGCCAGGGTCATCAGAAAGGAAAGGAAAGGGAAATAGAAGGGAGCCACCAAGAGGATATTGAAGCCAAAAGAGCCACAAGGCAGGGCCCTCTCTTAGAAATGTTTATAGAAGGACCCATAGTATGGGGTAATCCCCTCCGGGAAACCAAGCTCCAGTACTCAGCAGGAGAAATAGAATAGGGAACCTCACAAGGACATACTTTCCTCCCCTTAGGATGGCTAGCCACCGAAGAAGGAAAAATACTTTTGCCTGCAACTAACCAATAGAAATTACTTAAAACCCTTCACCAAACCTTTCACTTAGGCATTCATAGCACCCATCAGATGGCCAAATTATTATTTACTAGACCAGGCCTTTTTAAAACTATCAAGCAGATAGTCAGGGCCTGTGAAGTGTGCCAAAAAAATAATCCTCTGCACTGCAGGCCATACATTTCAATCCCTATATCTTTAACCTCCTTGTTAAGTTTGTCTCTTCAAGAATCAAAGCTGTAAAACTAAAAATGGTTCTTCAAATGGAGCCCCAGATGCAGTCCCTGACTAAGATCTACTGCGGACCCCTGGACCAACCTGCTAGCCCATGATCTGATGTTAATGACATTGAAGGCACCCCTTCTGAGGAAATCTCAACTGCATGACCCCTGCTATGCCCCAATTCAGCAGGAAGCAGAGTGGTCGTCGGTCAACCTCCCCAACAGCACTTGGGTTTTCCTGTTGAGAGGGGGACTGAGAGACAGGACTAGCTGGATTTCCTAGGCCGACTAAGAATGCCTAAGCCTAGCTAGGAAGGTGACCGCATCCACCTTTAAACATACGGCTTGCAACTTGGCTCACACCCGACCAATCAGATAGTAAAGAGAGCTCACTAAAATGCTAATTAGGCAAAAACAGGAGGTAAAGAAATAGCCAATCATCTATCACCTGAGAGAACAGCGGGAGGGACAATGATCGGCATATAAACCCAGGCATTTAAGCCAGCAATGGCTACCCTCTATGGGTTCTTCCCTTTGTATGGGAGCTCTGTTTTCACTCTATTAAATCTTGCAACTGCACTCTCTTCTGGTCCGTGTTTGTTACGGCTTGAACTGAGCTTTTGCTCGCCGTCCACCACTGTTGTTTGCCACCATTGCAGACTCACTGCTGACTTCCATCCCTCTAGATCTGGCAGGGTGCCCGTTGTGCTCCTAATCCAGCAAGGCGCCCACTGCTGCTCCTGATTGGGCTAAAGGCTTGCCATTGTTCCTGCATGGCTAAGTGCCCGGGTTCATCCTAATGGAGCTGAACACTAGTCACTGGGTTCCACGGTTCTCTTCTGTGACCCATGGCTTCTAATAGAGCTATAACACTCACCGCATGACCCAAGAATACATTCCTTGGAATCTGTAAGGCCAAGAACCCCAGGTCAAAGAACACGAGGCTTGCCACCATCTTGGAAGTGGCCCACCGCCATTTTGGAAGTGGCCCGCCACCATCTTGGGAGCTCTGGGAGCAAGGATCCCCCGGTAACAATACCAGTGTATGGAATACCAAGAAAGATAATGAAAACAGCGTAAAGTCGTTAGGGGTTAATCAGAGAAAATGCCCTCTTCAACTTCTTCCCCAAATCTTTGCCCTTCTAGTAACCTGAGCTAACTTCAGAGTTATTGCCTGGAACTACATACTGGCAAAATTTTCAGGAAGTACTCTAGTGAGTGAAATATCAGACAGGAGCAAGAGTCAAAAAGCATTCTCTTAATCCTAGCTTTACAAATGATTTATTGTGCAACCATAACCCTGTACCTTGAGTCAATTTCCTCACTTATGCAGGAAAAAAAATCTGAGTCATCCATCCATCACAACTGTTCCAAGTAGAAGAATCCCCTATAAAAGGAGATGACCATGTTGGAGTATTAAGCACTTAAAATGAAGATTATGTTTGGAAATCAAAATGTAATTTTGATAACCCATTAAAAGTAATGAAATGAAGAAAAAAATTTTTAGTAATTATCCCAATAGAGGTATGTTACTAACAACTGTCTTTTCACTTGGAGATCTGACTCAGTTATTATCACAGTGAATTTTGTATGCTATGGTATAAAACTAAAAGCCAATGAAATTTATTGCTGGGATCATTGTATAGGAAAAAAAAAATTGACCCCATCAAGGCAGAAGCTTAGTCACTTCTTTGATTCAACAGATGGTCTATTCACTCGGGAGGCTCAAAGTCTGGTTCCAGATCCTATCACTCCTCAACAGTTTGTGTGATATTTAGGTCTTTAGTATTCATATTCCATCTATTTACAAATGATACTGGTGACAGCCCACCAGTGGAAAATGAGTGTCACAACCTTTTCTTTCCAGCAGCACTGCTGACAGGTAGCAACCCCGTCTTCTCGTCAGACTTGACTTTTTTCCTCAACCAAAGATTTCCTTACCAAGACCTCTGCCAATCGCAAAGAGACAATTTATGTGACCCATGGCTTGCTTTGTAACCCGCAACATGTTACTGGCCTTCTCCCTCCCTCTGTGCAGATCCATTTTTCATCAAAGCTACTGTCTCATTAAGGGGAAAAACAGCAGAGAAAAATTCCCTGGTGGTATGTTCCCAAGTTGTACAGTTAAAATTTATCATTAAAAATATTTTAACATAGCAATTAGCATTTCTGTTTTTTTTTTTTAAGAAAAAGTTCTTTTTTTCTGAAAAGAAAACACTTCAGAAAAATACACAGGAAAACCAAGAGATTCCATTTTACATCTATCAGATTGCCAAAAGTTTAAAACACAAGTGTTGAGAGGATATGGAGGAATGTGAATTTTCATTCCACGGTGGGGAAAAGTAAATTGGTAAAGCTAGTGTGGAAAGCATTTAGCCACACTGGACAAAGTTTAAAATGTGCCTAAGTCTAGAGAGGTACTCTAGAAAAACACACACATGTGCAAAAGGAGACATATAAGATAATATCCATTACGATGTCACTGGTAATAAATTGAAAGTGTTCATCAAAAGACCATGGACAAATAGATTGTGATATATTTATGCATGGAGTCTATGGGTCAGAGTGAATGAACTCAAGCTACCTAAATCAATGGAGATAAACTACACAACACAGTGCTGAGCAAAACATAATGTTGAACCCAAAAAGCATAATGCAAAAGGATGTGTGAGTGGCATGCCATTTACATAACATTTAGACCCTTGCAAAATAATACTATGTGATGTAGTCAGGTATATAAACATATAGTAAAAAATATAAAACAAGCATAAGAATGTTACACACTGAATTAATGATAATGGTGTCCTTCAGGAACAGAAGGAAGCAAGCAGGAAGGGAGGGAGAAAGTGGAAGCTACTAGGTTTACACAGGGGCCTCCAAGGTACCTTTAATGTTTGATTTCTTTTAAATGATAACACAAATAGATGCTGAAGCAAACATGACATCAAAATATTAGAGTCTGATAAAGTTGGGGAGCAGATACATAAAGGTCTGTTATTTGTATGCTTGCCAGTGTGCTTTAAATATTTCACAGTTTTCTTAATGATGTATTGGAATTGCATTTGACCATAACTAGGTTTCAGTTACAAAGTACCAGAGAAGGCTCATTACAATGTAAGCTTACCTACAAGCCAGTTCAAGAATAGCTTTATAGCAATGCTCTCTGAGTTGATAAATTCCATTCTTTGGTTTTGTCAATTTTGTGGGTAACTCATTGACCTAGGTTTTATTTTTTTACGCACTGTCCTCCTTGCCCTGTTTATTATGATACTAGCCGGGATTTCTCTTTCTGAGGGGTAGAGCTAATTCAGAGCTCATTAAATGCATAACTCCAAACTGTTCCATTATGTACTACCTCTGTCTTCTCTCCACTGAGCATCATCTGCTATTGTGTTTACTCCATTACCGAGCTTAATTAAGTCCTTCAAGAGTTTCTCATAATCCTTCAAACTTCTGGTTGTTGGCAAACATGTACCATTTATTTGTATTGCTTCTGAATTATTAACAAATATGTTTTTAAATTGTCTCTCGGTTTCTAAAAGTCAACTCACTGTTCAATGAATGCTGTCTCTCATTTTACATATTTGCCCATCTCAGCTGGTTTTTGGAATCCAAGATCAGACTTTTTATCTATTATTAAATTATACCTCAAATTACTTAATGCAACAGTTATTCATAGCCTTGTGGGAAGATCACACACACAAAAATGTAAAGCACTAGATGTTCCTAACCACAGATACTCAGTCAATCCTTTCAAGGAATTTCCACAGATTAGAAAGACACAACCTCATTTATTAAAATGATACCACGATTGCTGCCTGTGCAGTCATTGCTTTTTCCCGTGAAAGGTAAAATTTGCTCAACTCCTAATGTGAATTCCCAAGATCTCTCTTCTCACATTTTTAAAAAACAGGTTAACCATTAGCCAGATGGCAGCTCTTGAAAGATATTCTCACCATTAATAGTAAATGATACCGCTTTCTTAGTGGTTCAGTCTTATTCTGCAGTTTCTTAAGATTTTTAAAAACGATAGCCAGGGAGAACAATCCCGTTCATTCCCCTTGACTCCTACAGCTTTCACTGGCAAACTCAGACCAGCAGTCTGCCACTTGGTAGAGCAAAGTAACTTGAGGTCATGTAGCATTGTGTTTAGCCTCTGTCTTCCTTGAGAGAACACTGATGAATAGTTTCATATGATTTTACTGTATGGATGCTATCATCGAATTCTTGTTACTCTTTCACATTTTGGGTAATGTTGCCTTCAAATTAATTTTGAATCTTGAAAGTCCCAGTTCTTATGTAGTTGATAAGTATCCCCTTTGTTGTTTATTCCTGTGTAGATATTGATCCAATCTGTGTCTACACCCACAATGGAGAATCATTACTCATTCATTCATTCATTCAATCCAAACATGGCTATTGAACATCTTCTGTGTCCACAATGTGGAGATGCTGTTGGTGGACAAGAAAACTATAACCATTTCTACGTTTAGTGAGAATAATGAGAAATAGGAAAAAAACACAAAGTTCATAGTGGAGCAAAACAAATCCTAGTCACTCCATCTTTATTTTGGGCCATTATACCTAAGAATTACATCTAAATTAACATCATACCTTTCAGGCAATTACTCCTCTTTTCCTAGTTTGAAACTCCCAGGATTGGACTTCTCTAAGGCAACAATAAAATTAAATCCTACCCAAAGGTCCAAAAATTAAAAGAAAGTGGGATGTGAACCAGCACATGATCTAGGTTACATGGTATATTTTGCCTCTTCCCTCTTGTCCTTTTTTATGCATATTTAGTGAACCTTCAGTAGCCCCTTCTGTGTCTCAGGCAGACGACGGCTTTTATTCTTTTAGCCTAATGATATGAAGAAAAACAGAAGGATGGGAAAAAGTCCTCAAGTGCTTCATCCGCAGAGATAACAGATACTAAAATTGCAACCCTCATACCATCTTTTCTTCCTGGTTCAATACATAGAAAAGGTGAAAGATGCATGAAGCTGCACCATAAGACACAAGAAAATCTTCCTGTAGACAGTGGTGGCTTTCTTTTTGGAAAAATGTGACTATGTGAAACAGAAGGATGAGAACTCAGAAGTCATAACGCCTTTTCTCTGGCTCTAAATCAATAAAATGTAAGTGAGGGAAACTTACTAAATAGCCAGTATTTAATATCAACCCCTCGGTGCCTGCTGTGGAAAATATTGATGGATATATAATAGAAATGAAACGTGGAAGATATCTGAAAGCTTGAACTTACCTCCAATTTTCAAATATCAGAATTGGTATAAGTTTATCATTGACTGCTTAGTATGTGTAAAGGAACAGTTAAGTCAGAGCAAATGTCATTAATGTCTCCCAGTCTAATTATTTCTTTCCCTTGCTATTGCCCCTCTTGTTTTGTTTCACTCAGGTCAACAAAATGAGCTGCCAGCTTTTGCTTATTGCTCCTAGACATTCGCAGATTCCCCCTGAGCACCAGACCCTTTTAATTTTTCCTTTTGGTGAGGTCATACAGTTTTTAATCTTGTGTTACTTAATAAAATGTTTAGGGAAATAAATGAACAGAAGCGTTAAATTCCAGGCAAGTGGCTTTCCACATTCAGATAGGCTGATGAAATCAGACACAACATAGAAAGCTGAAAAGAAATTAAGTTTAGATATATCAGTAGGATTAATACCAAAATACTGGTTGGGGATAGATAGGCTAATGGCTACCATTTGTTGTATTCCTAATATGTTTCCCTATATGTGACATATATTGTCTCTAATTCTTATAACGACTCGGCTAGTTGGGGATTTTCTTTCTGCTATATACAGTGGTAATTAGAGGAATCCCACATGTAATTGAAAAGACTTTGCATCTTTATTCCTAAATCATTTTTCCTCCTTGCTTACAGGAAAATAAGGTATATTATTAGTAACTTTAATGTAGTTACTTACAATTCCTTTAAAAATATACAGTGATGAATTCCCTGAACTAAAGGCCAGGTGCAGTGGCTCATGCCTGTAATCCCAGGACTTTGGAAGGCCAAGGCAGGTGGATCACTTGATGCCATGAGTTTGAGACCAGCCTGGGCAACATAGTGAGATGTCATCTCTACCAAAAACACAAAAAAATTAGCAGCTATTCAGGAGGCTGAAGCATGACAATTGCTTGAACACGGGAGGTGGAGGTTGCAGTGAGCTGAGATAGTGCCACTGCACTCCGACCTGGGCAACAGAGCAAGACTTGATCTCAAAAAAAAAAAAAAAAAGATGCAACTGAGTCAGAAATTTGTCATAGGATTTGTCATAGAACTAAGACATATTCTTACTTAAATTTCAAAATGCTTTAAATATATATATATATTTATTAATCTAAGAAACAATCACCCTCGGCTGTTTAAGAGAGAAAAATCACTTATTTACACTTTATAGGCTAGAAAAGGAAGACACTGTAAGAGTAAATGATATGCCAGAGGCAGCCCAGTCAGTAGCCATAAATAACACCCACTTCTTGTCACATCCTGTGGGCCACTCCACTGAGAAGTCAAGACTGTATCTTAAGTGCTGTTTTCCACTCAATGCTCCATTTTCCTGCTTGCTGCAGTAACTGTGGTTTCATACAGAGAGTACTAGAACTACCAGGTAATCCTTGAAAAATGTTCTAAGTCCCTCTTTCCTCCCCCTCGGAACCATATTATTTTAAATCTTTTCTCAGCCAGTGCTGGAAGATTCTCCTGTTAGTTGACCAGGAAGTTGAAAATCACTTGGTTTATTATTCATTTTTGCTTTCTATATTAATAGTTTTATGATGCCAGTTTCCGGCCAGGAAAGACAGATATCAATTACCCTCAGTTTCAGGTTGCACATATTTGTATTCAAAAGCAAAGCTTCAGTTAAAGTTTATGTTAATTGACTCTCTTTAGCCTGTTTGCTTTCACTTCTTAACAAAACAAGTAAACAGGCCGGGTGCAGAGGCTCACGCCTGTAATCCCAGCACTTTGGGAGGCCTAGGCGGGCAGATCGCCTGAGGTCAGAAGTTCAAGACCAGACTGGCCAACATGGTGAAACCCTGTCTCCACTAAAAATACAAAAAAAAAATTAAAAAAAGAAAAACAAAAACTACGCCTGTAGTCCCAGGTACTCTGGGGGCTGAGGCAGGAGAATTGCTTGAACTCGGGGGAGGCGGAGGTACAGTGAGCTGAGATCGCACCATTGCATTCCAGCCTGGGCAACAGAGCAAGACTCTGTCTCAAAAAAAAAAAAAAAAAAAAAAAGGAAAGAAAGGAAAAGAAACAGAAAAGAAAGAAACAAAAAAAGCAAACAAAAAAATGGGGGAAGGGATTTAGATTTAGTTTCCCCCCTAAATAAAGGTGACCAAATTATTACGCTGCTCCTTGGATTACTTTTTAACATTGGAATACTCTGATACATACTACTTTGTAGTACATTACCAAACTAACACATGAAATTATACATTTAAAAGTATGTGTATATAGATATCTTAAATATATACATGCGCAATGCATATGTTTTAGGAAGCCCAACAGAGAATGTCAGGACAGGGAACAGAAGGAGACCTGGAAGAAAAGATTGACAATGAAGTTTTATTCCCATATAAAACAATTAGAGGATCTTGAATTTTCAAATACAAAACTGATGTTAAAGGAGCATTGGGGATTATGTTTTGTTACTAGAGGACTGGAATTATTCTTATTAATAGTGTTACACACATTGTATTGACCTCAGATGAAAGTATGAGTCCCACTTCACAAGTCCATATGCAGTTAGATGTTATTTACTGAAATTGTTAATTCTTTTTTTTTTCTTTTTTTGAAACAGAGTCTTGTTCTGTTGGCCAGGCTAAAGTGCAGTGGCTGGATCTCGGCTCACTGCAACCTCCGCCTCCTGGGTTCACGCCATTCCCCTGCCTCAGCCTCCCGAGTACAAAATTACAGGTGCCCGCCACCACGCCCAGCTAATTTTTGTATTTTTAGTAGAGACAGGGTTTCACCATCTTGGCCAGGCTGGTCTCGAACTCCTGACCTTGTGATCCACCTGCCTCGGCCTCCCAAAGTGCTAAAATTGTTAATTCTTCCTGGCATTTTAATGCTCTTTTTTCTGAACAGCCTTCCCACCCTCAGGATAAAACCCAACCCTTAGCCCTCAGCAGGACTCCCACCAGCCCTCACCCGGTACTAACTTTCAACCATAGGTTGTCTCTCCTGCCTGCTAAAGTGAACCACATTGTTTATATTTTGCCATAATACTTTTATAATTGTGCTACAGGGTTCAAAGGAAGATAGTCCCAGAGCAATGAATATTCTTTGTTCAAGCAATTGCCGTCTTTCTCTTCACCATTTGCAGCCTGATGGTCTTAAGGCTAGGTGGACAGGAAGGAGGATCAGTGGCCTGTGAAGAGTCATTAAGGAGGCTGCTGCATAAATATGCAAGCCCGTGACCCATCATTCCACCGCACACAAGCCCCCTGCTGACTGCCAGTCCTTTCGTGGTTTTCTGGAATCCATATAACCTGTTATTTCTCTTAAAGAGTTTGCTCAAGGGATCTCCTTTTCAATTACTGTAATAATAACATATGTAAGAGAATGTGTTTTAATGCTTTTTAGCTTTAAAAGTACTTCCACAAATAACATCCTTTTGAGCTTCGTTCATATAACCATGGAAGATAAACATCATTTCCCTTCTTATGGATTAGGGAATAAACGCTCAATGATATTTGTAAGTAAACAAAGTTGGAACTTGAAATAGGAGTTGTAATTTCAAGCCCTACACTCTTTCCACGAAATCATTCGGTATATATCGTGTGAGCTGCAAGCTGATGGAAGTCTCCTCTGATGAAAACCTCTTCCCTAACTTGGCTATGTAACAGGCATTTCCATACAGTAATGGTTCTCTGGAGATGAGTGCATTTAAACCAGAATAATAGACTATGTTACTGAGATGTGTAAGACATTGGATACCTGACATATCTATAGAAATTACTGCCTGTTAGTCAGTAACACCTAGAGTCACCCAGCAGACAACAGGTGTCTGTAGTAACAGATAGTGGAATATAAAAGTTTATAAGGAAAGGAGGCTACGTACTATCCTGAGCATGAGGTCATTCCTGAATATGACATCACAGTGACAGGTTAAGACATCAGGGTTCAGTACAAAGGTATTAGAGAGGGTTTGGACTCCTCATGGGAAACAAGAAGAAAAGCCAGAGTATCTGATGGTTTTAGAGCATTGATTGCACTTGGATATCATAAGCAATTTTATGTGAAAGTCTTTATACACCAAACAATCAGGACAGAATCTACAAAAACAAAAGAAAAAAATTAACCACACTCAGTTTCTTTTGGATGAATGTAATACTGATTTTCATTGTTTATCTAGAGTATACTAACTATTAATAGAAGTCTTATATGCTTTACCATCTTGGTGCTCTCTTGGGGACAATGAGGTTGAAAACCACCGTTCAGATGGGTATACCAAGGCGGAGTAGCTCACATGACATACCAAGCAGCTTTATCATGGGTATTCAATTTATTGAAAAGGTACGTGGCATGTCATGCTGGGTGCCCTAGCTTTAACTCATGTACATATTTTCCCCTTAAACTACCATTAATCCATCAAAATATCATTTGGTATGGCTTGGTCTTCGTGATTTTCAAATTTATTATCATGAAGTTTCTCTTTCTTCCTTTTATCTTTTATATAAAGAATATTTTTGACCTATACCAAAGATAGCAATAGTTTTTGAGACAGGGTCTTACTATGCTGCCCAGGCTGGAGTACAGTGACATGATCATAGCTCACTGCAGCCCCGACCTCCTGGGATCAAGTAATCCTCTTGTCTCAGCCTCCTGAATACCTGAGACTACAGGCATGTACCACCACACCTGGCCAATTTTTTTGTTTGTTTGTTTTATTTTGTGTATAAACCACATCTCTTTATGTTGCCCAGGCTGTTCCCAAACTCCTGGGCTCAGGTAGTGCTCCACCTTAGCCTCCCAAAGTGCTGGGATTACAGGCATGAGCTACCATCCCTGGCCAGCAAATGTTTACATGTATTCACCATTTCAGCTTGTAGACTGCATTATTTCAGAACCCTCCCCCGCAAAAGTGCAAATAACCCTTTATTTATCAAGTGGCAATCTGAGTCACAACAGTTGATTTTCTTATTACTCAAATTAAACAAAATATTTGAACTTGTTTTCCAGTAATTCTTTAAATCCAAAGGTATCAAATGGGAGAAGGAACTACAAATGCTAAGGTCAAAGACACTCTCCTACTGACCTCAATGGCCTTAACACTAAAACTTTTCGACTCCCAAGGCTGAATGGAGATCCTTAACCATCAAAAGGGGGGAACTTAGCCAGAAGCTTCTCATAACTATTATCATCTCAACTGCACAAAAGTTGATGTGCTCATTTGAACTTAGGAACCAAGTAATGGTTACAATTCTCCCTGAGGGTCAATTTACCTTACTGGCAAAGTTTTACATGTATACCATGCCATATATAGACCTGTCACAATATGATTGGAGAAGGAACTCAGAAAAACCACTGTTGAAGGGCCAATCGCAGTGGTTCATGCTGGTAATCCCAGCACTTTAGGAGGCTGAGTTGGGCAGGTCACTTGAGGTCAGGAATTCGAGACCAGCCTGGCCAACATGGTGAAACCCCGTCTCTACTAAAAATACAAAATTTAGCTGGGCGTGGTGGCACGCACCTATAATCCCAGCTACTTGGGACGCTGAGGTAGAACAGTGGCTCGAACCCAGGAGGTAGAGGTTGCAGCGAGCTGAGATCATGCCACTGCACTCCAGACTGGGCGACAGATCCCATCTCAAACACACACACACACACACACACTCTTGACTAAAGTCAGTGAATGATACAGTTCTTCATGCCTGTGTAAGAAGCTTGTGCTATAAAGCCCAAATCTCAGTAACAATGAGCTTCCTATACTTTTGATGCACAAGACTTTCGCTGTTTTAAATATTAACTGAAATTAAGTGAACTGAATCAAGATTTCAAAAGATTTGGTGATAGGTTACAGTGAAGATTTGTGTGGTGTAGCCCAGGCCTGGACTCAAAGCCTGGTTCCAACTCGACCACCCTAAGACCTTGGTCCACTGACTTTACTTTCTCTTTTTCTTAGGGGCAAACCAGAGACAACAGCATGTACCTCAGAGTAATATTTTAGAGATCAACTGAAAAGTGTAGGTAAAAGATTTACCATTGTCCTGGGTACAATGAGTACTACTTCATCATGCAAAAATCTCAATTTTATAATGTGATTTATTTCAACAAGCCCTGGCCTAAAGTAATTTGCTTTTATATGTAACAATTCTGCCTCCTCCATTTTAGCTTTAGGTACACAAGGATAAGATTCTTCCTTCCATAACACGGAATGTCATTTATTCATTCATTTATTCTATAGACATTTTAGCACTTTATATTTGTAAGTAAATGCAGTAGAATTATTGGGGCAGGATGGGGAATGAAGAAGGGAGGAAGGAGAGCAGAAATGTTCAATAAAGCGTCTATCTGCTTCCACAAGAACATCAATTACGTAGGCACTTGAAGAGTCAAATAATGTTATGTAATCACAGATTCCTAATATAAATGAAAAGATCATTATGTAGTTTTTACATAATGAATAAAAAGTAACAGTGGTGGAAGAAGTCAGGATCTCTGGATTGAAGGCCAGACAATGACAGGGGAAATAAATAATGGGAAGTATTTTAAGACATGGCAAGATACTGTTTGCTCAGCTAATCAGTCATTCTGGCTAGCATCCATTGCTGTCAACTGTATTTATTGTGCACCAACTATTGGAGTGGGGATGGCAAACCACCATCGTGACTGGCCAAAGGATCCAAGATTATCTATACTTCATTTTAAAATACATCCAGATACAATGGGTTAAGGACATTAGTCAATTTGAACCTATAACCTAGCAACTATCAATTAACTTTTGTAGTTACTTCTAATCTACAATCCAGAGGCTGTGAATTAACTTTTGAAGTTACCAAATCAGGAATACACAGACCAGGGATACTTAAGTCTAAATGAGAGCCTCTAGGAGAATTCAAGACAGCGAAGCCCTTTGCATGGATATGCTTCTCCTGTCTGTACCTTCAGTCAGTCCTGAGATGTGTTAGGTAGCATGAGGGGTGATGGAAATAAAGTTTTATCTGTAACCTGAAAAGTGGTCAGTTAACGTGGCTTGATGAGAAATACTGTAAATGCACCTCCATCTTTACATGAACAGAGCTAAGAATCAGCAAACCCAGGCTCCTAATACCATCCAGAGTTCACCTGTAGCCTAGAAGTGCCATTCAGCCTTGTGTCCCATCAGTCACCAGGTGATTCTGGAGCTAATGCCCACTGCTGCTAATGGATTGGTGCATGTGCCTCTAAAACATTTTTCCAGCAAGGTCCTTATCAAAGTGCCTACAAGGACAAACAACGGGGTATTTGCAGAGCTTCATGAGCAGGTTTGTGTGACTGCTTGTGTGCATGCTTGCAAATAAATATTTTCATGTGTGGCAAACTGTGAGGCTTGTTTTCACTGTAAACATAACAACTGCCAACAAGATTGTAGGGGACAAAGACCCACAGAACTCACGTTTCTGTAACTACCAGTTAAGTATTATTTATTATTGTTATTATTATTATTATTATTTTGTGACACAGTGTGGCTCTCATTGCCCAGGCTGGAGTGCAATGGCGCAATCTTGGCTCACCACAACCTCCGCCTGGCAGATTCAAGCGATTCTCCTGCCTCAGCCTCCCAGGTAGCTGGGATAACAGGCATGCACCACCATGCCCAGCTAATTTTGTATTTTTAGTAGAGACGGGATTTCTCCATGTTGGTCAGGCCTGTCTCAAACTCCCGACCTCGGGTGATCCACCCACCTCGGCCTCCCAAAGTGCTGGGATTTCATGCGTGAGCCACCATGCCTGACCCAGTTAATTATTAATATTGTCTATTAAGATGAACCTGACAATCATGAATGTCTAAATTGGATCAGGATATTCTTCATGGATTGGAAAGCACTGTCAAATATTTATTAAAATGGTTTACTGCAAATACAGATTTTAGCTTCGATTAACACACAAATTTTTTCTGTGTGTTTGTCACTGGACTGAGTCTTAAGAGCAAATATAGATATGAAAAATAAAATTCTTACCTAAATGTGCATACAGTCTTCGTGTGTGTGTGTGTGTGTGTGTGTGTGTGTGTGTGTGTGTGTGTGTTTTGTGGTGGGGGGAGTTCAGAAAGATAAGATAAAAAAAGACAAGTATATGTACAAAACAATTTCAATTGGCATGATTCTTCTTACGCTAATAGAGTTATGCACAGGGTATGATATTAAAGTATGAAATTTGGGCTCCTAATACAACTTGGTGGCAGACAGTAGAGTGAGCAAGTGAGGGCTAGAGAAAGTGGTACGTGCTATGTGTTTTGAAGGATAAGTTGGAGCTAACTGAGAGAACGACAGAGAAGGGAGAGAATAATATATTCAAAGGTATAAATGTAAGAAAACCCTTGAGGAGCCTGAAGTACCATAAAAGCCCCATGATAATGCAATAACTTGAATTCAGATATAAAGCAATTGGCTCACCTGATCATTTCATTATCCTTGCAAGACAGCCCTCTGCATTTTACATGATTCAATGTTCTAGATCCCACTTATACTGCTATGGCAGCATTTCCTTCAGTTCGTTGAAAGTGGCTGGAGTGTGAAGTTTGTGGCAATGAGTGATGGAGAGGGGGCTGTGTAAGAGATGGCTCTGAAGAGTGAGGTCATGAAAAATCTTAGGTGCCACACAATAGAGTCTAGATTTTATCCTGAATGTAATGTTGAGTCAGAAGAATATTAAGCAGTGAAAATGGCATGTACGGATTTATGTTTAGGAAAATAACCGGCATTAATATATAAAATCAACTGAAGGAGCTAGAACATATGCATGGAAATGGGATAATATAATGAAGATCTGAACTAAGGCAATTGTAGCAGAAATGGAGACAGAGGGTTTCAAGAGACATTTGGAAGGACAAATCGACAGAATTTAGTGACTAAAGGATGTGGACATGAAGGGAAAAATGGCTGCCATCTTACTGTTTTCAACAACTTGGTAGAAGACGAATTCATTTCCCACATTAGGCAACGGCCAGTTTGGGGAAAAAGGGAAGATAAAGGATTTAGTATTAAATGTGTTGAAAATGTGTAATATACCCACACTTCCTTGATTATTTTTCTTTAGGTATTACAATTGGGTTAGTCTAATGAAATGAAAAGCTATTAGATTGCAATAGGTGGAAGTGAGCTGGATTTGATTCATTTTTCAAGAGTTGATGGGGAGATTGGAAACAAAGCTGTCAGAGGCTTAGTTTGACATTATTTGTCATCAGCTCAAACTAGAGTTGTAATAAATGGGAAGAGGAAAACTTGATTTCATGAAGGAAGAGGAAACGAGAATGGAGACACCTGTTCTTGGAAAAAGACTGCGAATTCCTGGTTATGATCGTGTAGTTGTCATTAGTAATGCTGAATTATGTTAGTGATGTGACACAGTGGCTCCTGGAATGAGTTTTAGTAGCACAAAAGGGTTAACTTTTTTTGGAAACTTTATTGATTCCTTGATTTAACTATTCCATTAATCATTCATATATATCATTCATATATGTTCATCCATCCACCCCTCCCTCCCTCCCTCCCTCCCTCCCTCCCTCCATTTAATAAATATTTATTGAACATCTGCTAAATGCCAGGCACATTGAAAGAGCAGGGAGAGTTTAGGAAATTTTTAAATAGTAAGGATAAAATTGTGGTCAGAACATTCTCCTGGAGATAATATGGGATCTAGGAAACAAGATAGCAATAACTAAAGTAGATTAACACCTACTTTTTGCTGAATTAGTTTTAGCTATGGCTCAAGTTTTGCTTTATTCTTTTCCCCAGGCCTTATTTATGCTGTTTTTCATAAACTATATAATCTTTCCTTGCTTATGGTTTCATGAGATTCATATTCCTTCTTCTAAGAATGGGGAAAAAAAAAACATGTCAAAAGGAAAAGCATTACTAGGCTAAAACTACTAGGAACTGCTACATTCACAAAAAATCTAGACCTTCACTAGCAAGGATATAATAATAAAACAAGAGCTACATTTTACTAATTAGTGCACAGGCCCAAAAGCCTCTGAATATTTCTGCTCTCAGAAACCATTTTCTTATCAATTTACTTCCGTGTGATTCCTATCTGGTTCCTACTGCAGGGAGCAGAATTCTTTCAAATGTTGGTTCGATGAAACATCTTTAGTGCCCTCTCTTTTAAAGTTCAAAAAGAAACAAAGTCATTAGCAGTGGAGGTCGCTAAAGATTTTAGGACTAACTTAGCATTCAGAGGACTTTTATCCATTGTTTCTCTTAGCACAATTTCACATATATGATTCAGTACATAAGTATAGCAACCAAAGAACAATGTTTCCCTTCTCAAATCTTAGGATAATTTAGATTAGCAGAACTAATATAAGAACCATTGATTTCCCTTTTTCCTCCAAACATCAGACCAGTTTTTTAAAGCATGAACTGCAATAAACAAGTGGTGTTCTTTGGCTAATAAGCAACTAATAGTTCAGTTCTACTCCTGTGACTTTTTACCTCTAGTAGCAACATGATATGTGTCAGGCGTCTGAGCCCAAACCTGCACTTATACATCCAGATGGCCTGAGGCAACTGAAGAACCACAAAAGAAGTGAAAATGGCCAGCTCGTGCCTTAACTGATGACATTACCTTGTGAAATTCCCTCTCCTGGATCAGAAGCTCTCCCACTGAGCACCTTGTGACCCCCGCCCCTGCCCACAAGAGAACAACCCCCTTTGACTGTAATTTTCCACTACCTACCAAAATCCCATAAAACTGCCCCACCCCTAACTCCCTTTGCTGACTCTTTTCAGACTCAGCCCACCTGTAACCAGATAATTAAAAAAGCTTTATTGCTCACACAAAGCCTGTTTCATGGTCTCTTCACATGGACGCGCGTGACATTTGCTGCCAAAGACCCGAGACAGGAGGACTCCTTTGGGAGACCGGTCCCCTGTCCTCGCCCTCACTCCGTGAGGAGAACCACCTATGATCTCGGGTCCTCAGACCAGCCCAAGGAACATCTCACCAATTTTAAATCGGGTAAGTGGCCTCTTTTTATTCTCTTCTTCAACCTCTCTCACTATCCCTGCACCCTTCAATCTCTCCCTTCCTTAATTTTGGTTCCTTTCCCTTTCCGGTAGAGATGGAGGAGATGCGTTTTATCCATGAACTCAAAACTCCAGTGCCGGTCATGGACTTGAGAAGACAGTCTTCCCTTGGTGTCTAATCATTGAGGGGACGCCTGCCTGATTATTCACCCACATTTCAGAGATGTCCGATCATCGCAGGGATGCCTGCCTTGATCCTTCACCTTAGTGGCAAGTACCACCCCCCACTCTCCGTGTCTCTACCCTCTCTTTTCTCTAGAGTTACCTTTTTACTATGGGCAATCCTCCACCCTCCATTCCTCCTTCTTCTCCCTTAGCCTGTGTTCTAAAAAACTTAAAACCTCTTTAACTCTTGCCTGACCTAAAACCTAAGCGTCTTTTCTTCTGCAACACCGCTTGGCCCCAGTACAAATCAACAATGGTTCTAAATGGCCAGAAAATGGCACTTTTGAATTCTCTATCCTACAAGATCTAGATAATTTTGTCAAAAAATGGGCAAATGGTTTGAGGTGCCTAACATCCAGGCATTCTTTTACACATTGGTCCCTCCCCTAGTCTCTGCTCCCGATGCAACTCGTCCCAAATCTTTCTTCTTTCTCTCCTGTCTGTTCCTTCAGTCTCCACCCTAAGCTCTGAGTGATCTGAATCCTCCTTTTCTATGGGCCCATCTGACCTGTCCCCTCCTTCCCAGGCTGTTCCTTGCCAGGCTGAGCCAGGTCCCAGCTCTTCCTCAGCTCCCAACCCTATAATCCTTCTATCACCTCCCCTCCTCACACCTGGTCTGGCTTACAGTTTCATTCTGGAACTAGCCCTCCCCAACCTGCCCAACAATTTCCTCTTACAGAGGTGGCTGGAGCTGTAGGGGTAGTCAAGGTTAATGCTCCTTTTTCTTTAGCCGACCTTTCCCAAATCAGTTAGTGTTTAGGCTCTTTTTCATCAAATATAAAAACCCAGCCCAGTTTATGGCTCATTTGGCAACAACCCTTAGATGCTTTACTGCCCTAGACCCAGAGAGGCCAGAAGGCCGTCTTATTCTCAATGTGCATTTTATTACCCAATCCACTCCCGACATTAGAAAAAGCTCCAAAAATTAAATTCCGGCCCTCAAACTCCACAACAGGACTTAATTAACTTCGCCTTCAAGGTGTACAATAATAGAGAACAGGCAGCCAAGCAGCAATGTATTTCTGAGTTGCAATTACTTGCCTCCACTGTGAGAGAAACTCCAGCCACGTCTCTAGCACACAAGAACTTCAAAATGCCTAAACTGCAGCGACCAGGTGTTCCTCTAAGACCTCCTCCCCCAGGATCTTGCTTCAAGTGCCGGAAATCTGGCCACTGGGCCAAGGAATGCCTGCAGCCCAGGATTCCTCCTAAGCCGTGTCCCATCTGTGTGGGACTCCACTGGAAATCAGACTGTCCAGCTCACCCGGCAGCCACTCCCAGAGCCCCTGGAATGCTGGCCCAAAGCTCTCTGACTGACTCCTTCACAGATCTTCTCAGCTTAGTGGCTGAAGACTGATGCTGCCTGATGGCCTCAGAAGGCTCCTGGACCATCACAGATGCTTTCAGTAACTTTTACAGTGGAGGGTAAGTCTGTCCCCTTCTTAATCAATATGGAGGCTACCAACTCCACATTACCTTCTTTTCAAGGGCCTGTTTGCCTTGCCTCCATAACTGTTGTGGGTATTGATAGTCAGGCTGCTAGACCCCTTAAAACTCCCCAACTCTGCTGCCAACTTGGACAATATTCTTTTATGCACTCCTTTTTAGTTATCTCCACCTGCCCAGTTCCCTTATTAGATCAAGATGTTTTAACAAAATTATCTGCTACTCTGACTATTCCTGGACTATAGCCACATCTAATTGCCACCCTTCTCCCCAACCCAAAGCCTCCTTCATGTCTTCCTCTTGTATCCCCCCACCTTAACTCACAAGTATTGGACACCTCTACTCCCTCCCTGGTAACCAATCACATGCCCATTACCATCCCATTAAAACCTAATCACCCTTACCCCACTCAATGCTAATACCCCATCCCACAGCAGGCTTTAAAAGGGTTAAAGCCTGTTATCACCCACTTGTTACAACATGGCTTCATGTCTTCCTCTTGTCTTCATGTCTTCCTCTTGTATCCCCCCACCTTAACTCACAAGTATTGGACACCTCTACTCCCTCCCTGGTAACCAATCACATGCCCATTACCATCCCATTAAAACCTAATCACCCTTACCCCACTCAATGCTAATACCCCATCCCACAGCAGGCTTTAAAAGGGTTAAAGCCTGTTATCACCCACTTGTTACAACATGGCCTCTTAAAGCCTACAAATTCTCCTTACAACCCTCCTATCCTACCTGTCCAAAAACCAGACAAGTCTTACAGGCTGGTCCAGGATTTTCACCTTATCAACCCAATTGTCTTGCCTATCCACACCATGGTGCCAAACCCATATACTCTCCTATCCTCAATACCTCCCTCCACAACCCATTATTCTGTTCTGGATCTCAAACATGCTTCCTTTACTATTCCTTTGCATCCTTTATCCCAGCCTCTCTTTGTTTTCACTTGGACTGACCCTGACACCCAACAGGCTTAGCAAATTACCTGGGCTGTACTTCCACAAGGCTCCAGGGACAGCCCCCATTACTTCAGTCAAGCCCTTTCTCATGATTTACTTTCTTTCCATCCGTCTACTTCTCACCTTATTCAATATTTTGATGATCTTCTACTTTATAGCCCCTCATACAAATCTTCCCAACAGGACACCCTCCTGCTCCTCCAACATCTATTCTCAAAGGGATATCACGTATCCCCCTCCAAAGCCCAAATTTCTTCCTCATCTGTTACCTATCTCGACATAATTCTTCATGAAAACACACGTGCTCTCCTTGCTGATCATGTCCGGCTAATCTCCCAAACCCCAACCCCTTCTACAAAGCAACAACTCCTTTCCTTCCTAGGCATGGTTAGGTACTTTCACCTCTCAATACCTGGTTTTGCCATCCCAACTAAATCATTATATAAAGTCACAAAAGGAAACCTACATAAATCCTAAATCCTTTCCCCACTTCCCTTTCTGTTCCTTAAAACAGTCTGAGAAGCTGCTCTCACACTAGCTCTCCCTAACTCATCCCAACCCTTTTTCATTACACACAGCCAAAGTGCAGAGCTATGTGGTCAGAACTCTTATACAAGAACCAGGACTGTGCCCTATAGTCTTTTTATCCAAACAACTTGACCTTACTGTTTTAGGCTGGCCCTCATGTCTGCGTGCAGCAGCTGCCACTGCTTTAATACTTTTAGAGGCCCTCAAAATCACAAACTTGCTCAACTCACTTTCTATAGTTCTCATAACTTTCAAAATCTATTTTCTTCCTCACACCTGACGCATATACTTTCTGCTATAGTATCTTCCACATCTATCATTGAGGCTAACACTCTGACCCCTCCACTACCTCTCAGCAAGCCGAACTCACTGCCTTAACTCAGGCCTTCCCTCTTGCAGAAGGATTGCATGTCAATATTTACACTGACTCTAAATATGCCTTCCATATCCTGCACCACCATGCTGTTATATGGGCTGAAAGAGGTTTCCTCACTATGCAAGTGTCCTCCATCATTAATGCCTCTTTAATTAAAAACCCTTCTCAAGGCTGCTTTACTTCCAAAGGAAGCTGAAGTCCTTCACTGCAAAGGCCATCAAAAGGCCTCAGACCCCATTGCTCAGGGCAACACATATGCTAAGGTAGCTAAAGAAGCAGCTAGCGTTCGAACTTCTGTCCCTCATGGCCAGTTTTTCTCCTTCTCATCAGTCACTCCTACTTTCTCTCCCACTGAAGTTTTCCACCTATCGATCCCTTCCCACTCAAGGCAAATGGTTCTTAGACCAAGGAAAATACCTCCTTCCAACCTCACAAGCTCATGCCATTCTATCATCCTTTCATAATCTCTTCCATGTAGGTCACAAGCCACTAGCCTGCCTCTTAGAACCTCTCATTTCCTTTAAGACATTTGCCCTGCATTTCACTCCATCCTTGGCTACTTTCCCCTTGTTCTTCAGACTCTCTTCCTAACCCCTCTTCTTGCTTGCTTATACTCAGTCCCATGAATAGCAGTGAAAGGTTACTTAATAGACACTATGCGCTTTCTAATATACCATAAAAAATCGAACCACCCCCTCTACCCAGTTGCCCCATCAATCCCCATTACAACTTCTAACAGCTGCTGCTCTCACTAAATCCCTAAGAGTCTGGGTGCAAGATATCTCTTTTGGTGCTCCCTCTCATCTTTTCACTTTACATTTCCAGTTCTGCCTTACAAAGTTCTCTTCTTCCTCTGTGGCTCCTCCACCTACATGTGTCTACCTATCAGTTGGACAGGTACATGTACACTAGTTTTCCTTATTCCCCAAAATCAATTTGCAAATAGGACTGAACAGCTTCCTGTCCCCTCATGACACCAACACTTTACGACTATTTTGTTTTGTTCTGTTTATTATTAATATAAGAAGACAGGAATAAGCCTCAACTTACTGCTGAAAAAGGAAGACTCTGTACATTTTTAAATGAAGAATGTTGTTTTTACCTAAATCAATCTGGCCTGGCATATAACAACATAAAAAAACTCAAGGATAGAACCCCAAAACTCACCAACCGAGCAAATAATCACACTGAACCCCCTTAGGCACTCTTTAATTGGATGTCCTGGGTCCTCCCAATTCTTAGTCCTTTAATACCTGTTTTTCTCCTTCTCTTATTCCGACCTTGTGTCTTCCGTTTAGTTTCTCAATTCATACAAAACCGCATCCAGGCCGTCACCAATCATTCTATAAGACAAATGCTCCCTCTAACAACCCCACAATATCACCCCTTACCCCAAAATGTTTCTTCAGTTTAATCTCTCCCATTCTAGTTTCCCATGCCTCCCCTAATCCCACTCGAAGCAGCCCTGAGAGACCTCACCCATTATCTCTACATACTACCCCCCAAAAGTTTCACTGCTCCAACACTTCACCACTATTTTGTTTTGTTTTTCTTGTTCATATAAGAAGACAGGAATGTCAGGCCTCTGAGCCCAAGCCTGGACATATACATACATCCAGATGGCCTGAGGCAACTGAAGAACCACAGAAGAAGTGAAAATGGTCAGTTCCTGCCTTAACTGATGACATTACCTTGTGAAATTCCTTCTCCTGGCTCAAAAGCTGCCCCAATGAGCACTTTGTGACCCCTGCCCCTGCCTGCAAGAGACTGTAATTTTGACTATAATTTTCCACTACCTACCCAATCCTATAAAACTTCCCCACCCCTATCTCCCTTTGCTGACTCCTTTTTTGAACTCAATCTGCCTGCACCCAGGTGATTAAAAAGCTTTATTGCTCACACAAAGCCTGTTTGGTGGTCTCTTCACACGGACACGCATAACAATGTGTATAACAAATACACCAGAAGACCTGGGTTCAAATAGGAAGCTCTGCCATTTACTAGCTGTTTAATCTCGGGCAAGTTAGCTACTCATAGTAATCTTTTATTGAGCCCTTACTATGTGCATCTATAGACTGCAGGCATCCTTTTGTGTGATACCACAAATTATCTTATTACATGCTGTTTTATTAGTTTTATTCTCTTATTTTACACCCCAACAATGCTATGAAGTAGATTCTTTGATTATCCCCAACTGAGGCACAGAAGAATTAACTTCCCAGTGACACAAAGGTCAAGATGAGACTCGAATTGAGTACCCTGATCAAAGGCCCAGGGGTTTGATCATTAGGTTTTACTTGCTTCTCTGAGTTTTGATTTTTCTCATCTGGAAATGGAAATCACAGTAATTAATCTCTCAGGTTTGGTACAATAATTGAAAGACAAGTTACATAAAAGAAATCATTATTGTCACTATGCTGTTTTCTCACACTCCCAAATCAAAAGCCAGGAGAGTGCTTTTATTTCAAACCATTCCTTTGTCCCCCAGATCCAGTCTCCACCATATTCTACTACTCTCTCTTCCCAATATCTTTAAGACTTACTCATTCTTCTCCATTTTTGTTTCTCCAATTTTATTAGTGAGAGTACCCACTACTTTTTATATTATAATTTCAATAACTGCGCCATTCTTTTTCTTGCTCCAGCCTTTCCTTGCCCTGATGTAGCCTTCTGACACTATCTGATTAATATGCACAAAACTCCATATTTTTATTGCCATGGGTCATTCTTCATTGCTTATGGGATAAAGATATTCCTGTATCTTCACCCTGGTATTTACGACTTTGGGTCTCTTGGTCCAGTTTTACAGATTCAGACTCATTTCCCAGCAGAATCTAATGGAATTTAGGAAAAAGGGGGCATTTCCTTATCTGTTAAGTATCTGATATGCTAAGCACTGCTTGTATTTGGTGGGAAAAACAGACTTAGATATAGATCCTATGAAGGGAAGACCAGAGGCACAAACATCAAATAAATGCATACGTAGTCAATTACAGTTATAAAGGAGGGCTGGTGTAGGAGTGAAAACTAACCTAGTATAGAGGTTCCCTGAAGCAACATAAAACCCTTCGTTCTCCCCTTCGTTCTCACCTTCACAGAATTGTTCATTCTCTTCCTTTCCTTACAAAACTCCCCACTCTTATCCATGCAAATCCAAGTATCCTATTAGTTTTTTTTAAGGACACAGCTTAAGTCCTATTTATGCTATTAAGCTTTACCTGACTTCTCTAGCCTCCAAAAATCTTGCTTTTTTTTTTTTTTCTAAAAATCTTAGTGCATTGATGGTTCTTTGTTCCTGCTATCACACTTGATTATTATCACACTTGAAAGTAATAGATTACAGACTTTACAGTTACTATAACTTGATTATCCATGTTTTTACCTAAGAATCCTGCATTCTTTTCCTTTAGATACCATATGATACTATAATAAATAAATATTTGCTTAACAAATAGCTGAGTGTTTTGGGGTGTGCACATCTAGGTGCTAGAAATATATGTAACAAAAGCAAGGACTGCAATCATGGCTGTAATACGTTGAGCAAACTTCCTAAAGCTTATGATTAACCTAATTCCACTCTTGTTCATTTGCTTTCAGTTTTATTTGAGCTAAAATTTAATACTCTGCACTAACATTGCAGAAAAACTGATTGCTTATTGTTCTGGAAGTTTGGCTACGTTAATACTAACTAATGTTAACAAATTCCATAAAATCCCTAAAGCTAAACCTGCCTATGAAATACACTGGTCCCTGTTATATACCTTCTGGATTATATATTTAATGCCAAATTTCCACATAAAACCAAAGATAAATCAACAAAATAAAGGCCTTAAATTTCAGTTCTTGGATATGTCTCTGAAAGGAATGTAATGTGCTTAATAAAGTTCTGTAATTTTTTTTTTTTCTGATTTTCAGTTCTGCTTATCATAAAACCTAAAAACAGCTAATCAAAGCTAACAGGATTCAGTGGAGGTAAGTGAAGTTTTCACAGGAGTTAGGTTCAATTTTGGTCCAAAATTTTTCCAGAATAAACCATGTTACAGCTGTGTAGAGAGGTGTATGAAAGTTTAGGTATGCCATGTGGCATCATAATTCATGTTTCTTTTTGTGGGTTAAATGTCAAAGTACAACACTACTCAAATGGGAGGAATTCCAGCTGATCCACACTTATCCCAGCCCCCACACCCCCTATGATATTACCACTCTTGAAAAGACTATGTTCAAAACAATGATTCAACAATAGGAAGTTCATTTGCCATAGAATCCTTCTGTGTGGTTATCAAAAAGCTTCTCAAACTCCAGGAGTTCCATCTCTTCTATATTCAGAATATCTAACTTCTGCCCTTTGAACATGGTGCCCTTTCAGCAAACATGACAAAATAATAACCTGCACAAAAGGCAACCACTCCGGATTGTATTCCCTTTTTCCACTGACTCGTAAGTAAATTTGAACAGATTTCTTTAAACTTCCAGCCTTCAATTATTGTTGCACCAAATTCATTCATTTGTTCAACAAATATTTGTTGGGTGACTAAGTGCCAGGCAATATTCCAGAGAGTAATTCTGTTAGCTGTGCCAACAGCAAGGTGAGCATCTCTATAGACATGAGTGACTCTGTTTGACAGATAGCATAGAGAGTAGAAAGAGGATACGGGAAGTAAGAACAAATTAAATCTTGCTTCAACACTTAGTGAGGCCTGTCACTAAAATCTTTGAAAGTAAATGTCTCCATCTGTAAAATAGTAATAGCTCAAAAGCATTTAATGGGTGCCTCAACGTGCAGGCCCTGCTGGGTACTAGGAATTCAGTGTGGCCCAAAGCAGATAAGGACACTGCCATGATGGGGCTGAATATTGCAAGCATGTTTATGCCCTTTGTTATTGCACCATTGAATCTTATTAGACTGTGTGGTGGTTTTAAAATGTGTCCACAGAATCTTTGGCACTTTTCCTTTCAAAAGGTGGAGCCTAATTCCCTTAAATATGAATCAGGCTGAAGCGCTTATTCTCATGAATAGAATGTGGCAGTGTGATGCTCTAAGGCATTTAAGGACTGGACAGAAAAAGGATAGTTTCTGCCTATCTTGGATTGCTTGCTCTGGGGAAAGCCAGTCACCCTCTCTTGAGGACACTCAAGTAGCCTCAAGGCCCAGTAGGGGAGAAGCTGAGGCCTCCCACCAACTCTCAGTGCCAATGCACCAGCCACGTGAGCTATCCACCTTGGAAACAGATCTTCCAGCCCTACTTGAGTTGTTGGATGACTGACGTCCTAGCCCAAATCCTGACTGCAAACTCATGAGACACACCAAGGCAAAGCCATGTGGCTAAGTCACTCTTTAATTTCTGACCCTGGCTGGGCACGGTGGCTCACGCCTGTAATCCTAGCACTTTGGGAGGCCAAGGCGGGCGGATCACAAGGTCAAGAGATCGAGACCATCCTGGCCATCATGGTGAAAACCCATCTTTACTAAAAATACAAAAATTAGCTGGGCATGGTGGCGCGTGCCTATAATCCCAGCTACTTGGGAGGCTGAGGCAGGAGAATTGCTTGAACACAGGAAGTGGAGGTTGCAGTGAGCCGAGATCACACCACTGTACTCCAGCCTGGTGACAGAGCGAGACTTTGTTTCAAAAAAAAAAAAAAAATTTCTGACCCCTAGAAAATGGAGGATGATAAATGTTTGTTTATTGTTGTTGCCACTAAATTTTGAAGGGCAAGTTGTTATAGAGCAATAGATAACTAATACAGCCTGTGATGTAAACATCTGGATGGATATAAACAATTATGGTGGAAAACTTCACAAACTTCCCTTAGTTTACCTCCTACGCTGGAAAACACAAAATTAAATAACTCTTCACAGACTTCCAATGTTTCCATTACTACAGGATAAAATCTAGACTCCTAGTCTAGTATTCAAAACCCTATATGATGAAACCCCACTCAAATTGATCTTTTTTTGTTTTCTTTTTTTTTTAGAAACAGGGTCTTACTCTCTCTTGCCCAGGCCTGGAATGCAGTGATACAATCATGGCTCACCACAGCCGCAACCTCCCAGGTTCAAGTGATCTTCCCAACTCAGCCTCCCAAGTAGCTGGCACCACAGGCACATATCACCACATATGACTAATTTTTTATTTTTATTTTTTTTTGTAGAGATCGTGCCTCCCTCTGTTTCCCAGTCTACTCTCAAGCAAAACACTCTACTTTGTCTAGACGAATCTACCTATTTTTAGCCAGTTATGCCTGAGAAGCTCTGCCTCCAAGATCTTGATCATGCCACTTCCGCCTCTTGAAAGCCACTTCCTCTTTTTGCATATTGACCTTTTTTCTTCCAAGCTGAATTTAATCCTGCAGTAATTCTTGATTACCCTAATTCACAGCAATCTTTTCCTTTCTAAACATCCAGTAGTTTTCATTGCCAATGCTGCCTACTTAATATTTATTTTCCTATTTGCACAATTGTGACATGTCACTATTAATAAATATTTGAGTTCCCATTATGTGCAAAGTACTGTGCCAAGATCTATACTTAACATTTTTACTTTAATTACATTTAACTTTTTGTTTTTAAAAATATATTATGGCCCGTAATCTATCTTGTGTGTTTCTTCACTTTACAATTCGATTGTAAGCAACCTGAGGTCAGAACACAGTCCTGCTCTTTACAGCCCTAGGCACATCCTTATAGAATATAAATCTCCAGAAGCATCTTTTTTTACCATCTCCACATAGGGCAGCAATTTCAAAATAGTGAAAAGATCTTTTGATAGTTATGAAGCCAGAAGTGTAGTGTTATAAAGCTGGAGTGGGAAGCGCTTGTTTGCAGGGACCTGGGTTCCCTGGGCATGTAACTCATCAATGAAGTCATCTTGGAAAAACACCAATTCAGGAAATTGTGAACACATCCTTCCTTAGACACTGCTCCAACAGGACTCTCTGAGAGGAGGTTTGCTCCTCTTCTCAGCTGTCCTAAAAATGTGTCTTCAATATAAGACATGAAGAATGGTGTGAGACTTCTGATATCCTGAGGATCACAGTGAAAGACTGAATGCTGAAAAGAAGGATAGGATGCTGGCAGCCACTGAAAGCCTGCAAGCTAACTCAGGTGAAAGCAAGTTCTTCTCTGTGATTATTCAAAGAATTAAATCCATTCTCTGGTTTGTTTTCACAGTGATGAGCAAGTCAAAAATGCACACTGATCTAAAATTATTTTTAAGTTGAAAAGAAAGGAAAAAGTAGCTCACAAACTTGAAGTAGCATAAGAATCACCTGGCGAGTTCTTCAAAATTTAAACTCTCTGGTCCTCAACACCATCCCACTCACCACCACCTCCAACTCCACCTCCACCTCCAGATGCCAAATCAGAAAGCCTAGGGTAATACTCTGCCATCTCTACTTCAGCAGATGTACTTAGATCATTTTGATTGAGGTAGAGTAGCTGGGTACATATGTTTGTCAATCTCCAAAATAGAGAAAAGACAAAAGAAAAATATTGGTAATAGCATGTGATTTCTGTATTATTTTCTCCTTAGTTTGCTCCATTTTCACTTCCCAAATTTCTCCTAAACTGTGTAAATCTTATTTTGGACAGTATGAAATTAGAGGGTTATGGCTAACCTTGCATTGAAAGCCTTCATAGTACAAAGAGTAATTCTCTATTTTTAAAAGAAATATGGATTTTAAAAATCTGAAAATAAAATGGAGGATTGAAGAATGGGGTGTTTAAAAAGCCTAAGGAAATAGCTAGCTCTGATAGAGAAGTACACAGATTTCTTTTAGCCTCAGTTACTATTTCTCTTGGGCAATCAAGAGATCATGAAAAAGAAGACTGAAGTGGAAGTCTTAACACCAGAATTCCCAATCCAGTCACCAGCCCCTACTCATTAAAACCATCTTCCACACAGCTGCAGGAACACCTTCTAAACTATTGTCTAGTCCCAATGGTCCTGTTGTATTTGTTTGTACACATGTGTGTGCGTGTGTGCCTATGTGTGTGTATTTGCAAGTATTTGGTATATACATAGAAAAAAGTCCTAGCAAATGTACACTGAAATGTTAACAATGGTTCTCTTTAGAGGGTGAGATTATGCAGGACTTCCATTTTTTACAATATACCACTCATATCTCATTATTTAATTTTTAATAATGAGCATGTATATCTAGAGTCAGAAAAATCTCTAAACATTTGAAAATAAAACTAATTTAGTTTAAAAAAATCCAATGGCTTCTTATCACCTTTAAAATAAAATCTAGGCCTGATGCGATGGCTCACACCTGTAATCCGCCCCAACACTTTGGGAGGCTGAGGTGGGTGGATCACTTGAGGTCAGGAGTTTGAGAACAGCCTGGCCAACATGGTGAAACCCTGTCTCCACTAAAAGTACAAAAATTAGCTGGGCATGATAGTGTGCACCTGTAGTCCCAGCTCCTTGGGAGGCTGAGACAGGAGAATTGCTTGAACCTGGGAGGCAGAAGTTGTAGTGAGCCGAGATCACATCACTGTGCTCCAGTCTGGGCGACAGTGCAAGACTGTCTCAAAAAATAGAAACAAAGTCTAATACTTTTGGTTTGGACCAAACAGCCTTATCTCTCAGTACTCAACAAGCATCTTCCTCTTTCAGGCAAAAGAGATTCCAAATTCCTGGCACATCTAACTCTTTCACATTCTGTGTCCTCACTCACATAAGCTGCTTTCTGGAAGAAATGGAATGACACTGGTTATCTAACTGACAAACTCCTACTCATTCTTCAAGACTCATGCTAAGTCTTAGCACTGAACTCCACATTGGAGCTAAGAAAAAAGAAAAGTTGGTAACCCTGATCCTGTTTTTACTTTAAATATTGATATTTTGTTCATCATAAGGTTTTGTATTAATTTTGATTTTGTAAAATACTCTCTTGAACTATCATTGATCTTGATCACTGAGTTTTTTCAAACCCTCTAATTTTGTACTGCACTTGCCTTGGTCCCAGACAAAGTTGCTGACTCCAACTTCTTTGCTTCTGTCTTGGACCTACCTCCACTGTGGAATTTTTCACATTGCAATAGTTTCTGATATACTTATTGCTCTCCTATAGGCTTGATTGCTGTGAGGGCTCATGGCTTTCTTAATTAGTGCTTAATAGATGCAACAGGCGCCCTTTAAATATGTGATGATGGCAAGAATAAATGTGAAACTTTAATAATGTCTCTTAAAATTTCTTATTTTTGTTGTCATTTTTGAGATGGAGTTTCACTCTTGTTGCCCAGGCTAGAGTGCAATGGTATGATCTCAGCTCACTGCAACCTCTGCCTCCTGGGTTCAAGCAGTTCTCCTGCCTCAGCCTACCAAGTAGCTGGTATTACAGGTGCCCACCCCCAGGTCCAGCTAATTTTTTGTATTTTTAGTAGAGTTGGGGTTTCACCATGTTGGCCAGGCTGGTCTCGAACTCCTGACCTCAGGTGATCCACCCAGCTCAGCCTCCCAAACTGCTGGGATTATAGGCATGAGTCATGGCACCTGGCCCCATAAAGTATCTTAAAATTTCTGAGCCTCAGTTTCCTCATCTGACAAATGATGACAAGATGCTAGATTATCTTCATGATACTCAAGGATAGGTGCTATACTCTAAACATATATAGTATCATAAATAATACAGTATAGAAAATAATGTCCAACACTTTTATAGCTCTTACCATATAGCAAGCACTAATCTAAGTATACCAAGGTTTTGTTTAGCTTAGTTTTGTTTCGTTTTTGCTATTTACTTTTCAGATCCAGGTAAATCTGACATTAGCCAGGCATGTTGGCTAATGTAACTTGTAGTACCTGTAACCCCAGCTACTCAGGAGGCTGAGGCAGAAGAATCACTTGAACCCGGCTGGCAGAGGTTGCAGTGAGCCGAAATCGCGCCACTGCACCCAGCCTGGGTGACAGAGAGAGACTCCATCTCAAAAAAATATATATGTTATAAAGATATTATAAATATTCAACCATTCATCTTTACTTATCGGATAGACTTGGGCATTAGTGCTCCCTATCTGACAGGAGGCCCTGTCTGACAAAAGGCCCTCTGCTCTTATGAAGGAAAGAGAAAAGGAGTAAAAACCAAGAGACATTTGTACGGGCAATTTCACTGAGACAATCACCTTTGGGAAGCTTGCCAGGTAGATCACACAATGTGGGGATGATACAGGATGGAGAGAAAATACCCTTCCTTACTCTTAATTTTTCTACTTGTTAAAATTAAGTTTTATTGTACTTCAGATATTTCCTATTCTCTGATGCAATTCTGTATACTGAGCCTAAGAGGGTATTAGTTGAGAAATCTTGTCATCATGTTAGCTGGAATTAGGGCGTGGCCATCCACATTGCATGAGAATCACGCCAGGATCTGGGGGAGATGGACCACTGGCAGCAGGAGCTGTAGTCATCCCTGTGAGTGAGTGAGTGCAGCCGTGTCCACATCTGCCTCCCCTCTGAGTGCTTCAGGCAGCTCTGCACGGGACACTGGAGGAAACAGGGTCCCAATCAAATCCCAATCTCAGTTTCTATGGCTTCCACAGAATTTATCTCCAGGTTGGTATTTGAAGGGTCAGTAATGTTTCCCAAAAAGTCACTGACTACTATCTGCTGATGGAGGAAGTACAAGATGGGTCTTTGGCCGTGAAATTCAAAAGCTGTTCCAAAATTTTCTAAAAGTTCTTAAGCAAGAAGCAGGCGGTTAATTCTCCTACACAAAAATCTCTCCTACATATTTGGAACTCTTTCATATTTGTGATGGAAATTCCCAGGTGGATCTAGCTGGGAAGGAGTGATGGAGCTTTACATTCATTTTCTTTCCCCCCATATGGGCATTATAGACATTATTTTGATCCCATAGTCAGATTTACCTGTATCTGAAAAGTAAATAGCAAACCAAAACAAACTAGCTCCTTGTCCCTTACCCATCTCAGACTCACATTGAGTTTTTCTTACTAACATTGGGTGAATTTTGTAATCCAGTCCCCCATATCCGTCTTCCAAATTGTATCAGATTCTGACCTGTTGCATTGCGACTTTGTTCCCTGTTAGGAATCATGCAGTACCTTGTAAGTACGGTGGTATTATGTGATTTCTGCTATTAATGTACTATCCATCCAATGAGTGAGTCAAGATTGAAGCATCAAACACTCAAAGACCTTTATAAGCCAATACTTCAACAAGAGAGATATAAAGGAAAATTGATTGGGGTTTGAGTGATCAGACAAGGCTAAATGGGAACGCCTTGGATGTGAGCTTGGCTTTTAACTGGCATTCAGGGGGAGATATAAGGACATGCCTCAACGTGGGAGTGAGAATGAGAGATGTGGAGGACATTCAGACACTTCCTCCTTAAGCACAGGCATTCTACTGCAGAACAGCATGAACACAAAGTTGGAAGAATCCTGAATTTGAAGGTCTTGAAAGTCAGACAATGAGAAGGTTGGGCTCAAACAGTATTTTGGAAGATTATTTGATGATGAAACATGGAAAGAGTTGGAGGTAGGTGCGCACACACACGCGCGCACACACACACACACACACACACGCACACGCACTTTTACACAGTCACAAAGCTAAGGAAGCAATCCAAGCATGAGACAATAGGATCTTGAACCAAGGGGTGGCAGGAAGGATGGAAGGGCAAAGTAACTCTGGGACACATTGCACAGATGGATTCTGACTTGCATGCCAGCGGTTATGGGAGGTAAAGGAAGGGAGTAGTCAAGGATGATTCAGATGTTTCCAACCTGAAAGACTAACTAGTGTTGCTGGTACTCATGAGAATGCAGAAACTGGATTGGGCAATCCACGGCAAAAGACAAATGATGAGGAATCCTGAGCTTCTCAGAACAACAACAACAAAAAACCTATGGAGATTTTGAGCTAATCAAGATAGCAAACAAAATTATTTCCTGTGGGTCCCTCAGTTTTCATCATTAGCTCATGGGTGTGCTGGAGAGCAGGGTGCAGCCTGGAATCCTGCACTCGTGCCCTTGTCCTCACTTCCCTGAAAACATACCACAGGAAAAGTCAGCAGCAAGAGCGACGCCAGAACACACCTCACTCCTCTGACTTTCACAACCCTCATCAGTGAGATGCCCCGCAGGCTCTTTCAACATGAAGGCTGTACAATAGCTCCTCTTACCAATTCAGGCACTGGAGTCATGACAACATGCACGGATCCCACAAAACCACTTGCTGATCAACAATTTCAATCTTCCTTCTCACATTTTTTTCCCCAGAGCTACTAACAAGTAGAAAAACAACTTGAGTTCATGTTTACAGCAATGCTCAATATATGATAGTGCTAATAAGTGGTATGAGGAAGAAAAATGAGTTACTGTAATGAACCAGACCTCAGCACTGCCATCGGTGGCACCCATGACCTAAATAAAACCACCTGTCTGCAGGTATCTTGTTCAAAAATCCAGGCTCCAGCACATAATAACCATGTGAACATTGGTAAATTACTTAATGCATTTTTCTGTCTCAATTTTCTCATCTTTAAAATAGGGACAATCCTATTGCATGGCCCAAAGAAATGATGTGAGTATTAACTAAGGCATGCAAAGTACTCAGCCCAGTGTCTGACACATAGTAAAGCCTTCAATAAATGTTCATCCCTGTTATTACTTTTATGCATCCCTGAAGATAAAGGGTATACTTTGGAGGCAAAAAAAAGTCATGCCAAAAATGTTGGACATCCTTGCATTTACCAAAGCTGTTGAGTAACATCTGGATGGGTGCTATTTAGTATAACTCTGTGATAATATAAATCTGGATATAATTCAGTTCGTGGATGGCTCCTGCCTGCCACCAGTCCTGATTTTCAAATGTGAGATGGGCTGAATTTCTTATCCGCAGAGAGCCCAGGAATGTTAGAAAGTGACAGCCTTGAGATAGTTGGGGCTTAATGCAATGTATGGTCATATTTACACAGTATGATTTCCATTGCACTTTTAGAGGTATTTAGGGAACAATAGAAAAACATTGTTTTTCAGTAACTTCACAAAAGTGTGACTCCTTATTTGACATGACTACTTTTGTTTGGAGTCTACTTATCTCATTCTGTCAGGGTTTTACTGTACTTGAAAAATAGTTGCATAGTAATTAGGGACGGCTTGCCTGAACATTCATGGGTATGTATGTATTAAAGGGAGACAAAATAAGCTTGCTGCATGTTACAGCTTGGCTTAGTCTAAGTGTGTCTTGTGGAGATTTGTGCTGTTTTGTTGGCCCTTGTTCCTAAACAGGGTTTTTCGGCTTTAACATTTGCCTCTTGACAAGCTGCTGCATGTGGAGATTGTAAGAGATTGAAACTACTTCAAACTTGGCACCTCAGCTCATTTCTTCCCTGTTTGAATGAGAAGAATTAGGGCCTGCCTGCCAGGCTTAAAAGGTTTTCTTTACCTGGGATTTATTATTTGCAGAGGCTAGTTACCTAAGCCGTTTGTTGCAACACAAAAGGGAGTGAGTGAAGTCAGGTGATGTCGGGAATATGTATGTTATCTGGACCAGCACCCCTGGTGTCAGGGATTGCAGCTGGTTCCCTCTCATCAAAAATGCAGACTTCTCCAGATGCCACACAAGCAAAAAGACTATGAAGGGAATCCTTTAAGTTGCTAATTATAATTGTTCTAAATGAGTTATCAGGTCCTACAGACCTGCCTGGCTCCTCTGGGAACAGAATGTACCCACAGTATTACAGAACAGAAGTTGTTGTGGGATCCATGCATGTTGTTATGACTCCAGTGCCTGAATTGGTAAGAGGAGCTATTGTACAGCCTTCGTGTTGAAAGAGCCTGCGGGGCATCTCACTGATGAGGGCTGTGAAAGTCAGAGGAGTGAGGTGTGTTCTGGCGTCGCTCTTGCTGCTGACTTTTCCTGTGGTATGTTTTCAGGGAAGTGAGGGCGAGGGCATGAGTGTAGGATTTCAGACTGCACCCCACTCTCCAGCACACCCATGATCTAATGATGAAAACTAAGGGACCCACCATGGCTGAGTTTCATCTAGAGGTGGATTCTAGAGTTCCATCTTCGCTTCTCTATTGCCCCGCTAGCACGGTAGCCCACAAGCGATTTTAACTCTATTAAAGAGGACCTAATTTCTATGATACTTCAGCTACAATGATTCATGAAGAATTAGTTGGACACAGGTAGCATTGAATACTAATAGTTAGGATAACTCTTAATACATACATTGGAATGCACCTACTCCCCATATTTCTTGATTTCATAATTGAGACAAAGCAGGGGTGCTTCTATTCCTAGTTTCTAATTTTAGTTCACTTTTACAAAATGTAAATGATGCAATGTGAAAAATTAGTACTGACTAACAGATGTAAGAAATATGAGTTCATGAGCTTAAAACCAGATTCTGGAGCCAGACTGCTTGGTTTCAAATCCTGACACCACTACTTATTAACTATACCATCTTGGTCAAGTTACTTAATTTCTCTGTGCATTAGTTTTCTTAACTGTGAGATGAATAATACAGTCACCACCTTACTAAGTGTCTGGTATACAGTATGAGATCAAGAAATATTTTTATTATAATGAATTATTGGCCAATTGTAATCTTTCAGCACAAAAGACATATATGAGAAACAAAGAAAAACAAGAGCAATTTAAAAAAACAGGATAAAAGCATCTAAATCTAAACTGACATCTCAAAGTTATTCTCTTTCTACCACAAAAGCGGGGGAAAAGGCCAGGTTGGGTGGCTCACGCCTGTAATCCCAGCACTTTGGGAGGCCGAGGCAGTGGATCACGAGGTCAGGAGTTCAAGACCAGCCCGACCAAGATGGTGAAACACCATCTCTACTAAAACTACAAAAATTAGCCAGGTGTGGTGGCAGGTTGCCTGTAATCCCAGCTACTTGGGTGGCTGAGGCAGAGTATTGCTTGAACCTGGGAAAATTGCTAGTTAGCATATTAACTATTTAAGAGTATTTATCCTACTTATATGATATTCCTGAAGACCATGCTACTTAAGATACGTACAAATATATAAATGGATTATTTCTGAGGTCCATGCTACTTAAGATATGAACAAACATATAAACTCCAACAGTATACGATGGAGCCAATCTGTTATAAGTAGCTAATATACACATAATATGAAGAGAGCAAAATTATGCTGTTTTTATGAACAATCTAATAAAATCTCATCAATAACTCAAATGACTTGAGAAAAAATCCTTTAGAAATAAAGTACTATTGGCCGGGTGTGGTGACTCACGCCTGTAATCCCAGCATTTTGGGAGGCCAAGGTGGGCGGATCACGAGGTCAGGAGATCAAGACCATCCTGGCTAACATGGTGAAACCCCGTCTCTACTAAAAATACAAAAAAAAAAATTAGCCGGGCGTGGTGGCGGGCACCTGTAGTCCCAGCTACTCGGGAGGCTGATGCAGGAGAATGGTGTGAAGCCGGGAGGCAGAGCTTGCAGTGACTTGAGATCGCGCCACTGTACTCCAGCCTGGGTGACAGAACGAGACTCCGTCTCAACAAAACAAAACTGAAATTAATTTGTATTTAAATGTAAGGAATTATTTAGTCTAGCACCAAGAGTTCAAATGCTTTCCACTAACTGAATTAACATTTTCTTTTGAATTAGCCTATTGCGCATGATTCATGTAAATTCTGCTATGGTTCTCATCTGATTTCTTAGAACTGGGTGATTCAAAAACACTGTAATTATTTTTTAAAGTCACTAACTTTTTACTCTCTTTACAAAATAACTCAGCATTGTCTTCTTTTACATAGCAAATTACCGCAATTTTTGTGAAATACAATCTAATTTATAGAAATTTGATTTACAAGAAGCTTTTTAGGAGATGGCTGTTTTGTGAAGCAAGAAGTATCTGGTTTGACTTTTCCTCCTCTTTTAAGAAAACTGGCTTCACAGGGAAAAAACAAAAACAAAAACAGCATTCGTCAAACCACTGGGGTTAAAACCCTCATCCCCCTCAGTTTTGAGGACTTTTCTTAGTCCTTTCTACTTTTTCATTCTGGATCCAAAAGAAAATAATGGAGTGTCAGGCATTCTGCCCATTTTACAACTTGACAGTTACTAAATGTAACTGAAAGAGCACTAATTAGAGAACAATCTTCTCTTGAACTAAATGTGTTGACACGCTTACACCACTCAAATACCAGCCCTAAAGAGAGAGAAGAGATGTGTATACTACTCTGGATTTTCATTTGTTCAGTTGATCAAATACAAGACTACGGTTTCCATTACAAAAGTAAAGAATGATGTAGCGCTAGGTTGCTGCTTGTTTGTGTTGTGCATATCATGGCAAAATGTATGAAATGAATAATCAATGGGTCAAAATTTTAAAAAGGCTAAAATATTTTCTGGCTTCTGCAAGCTTCATATTTTTCTACATAATATTACAAACTCAACTTGCTGACCAACTTGAAAATCTAGGGTAAAAAACACACAAATTGTTCGTATTGATCCTTCCAAGTGAAAACACTATACAAAAAAAAAAAAAAAAAAAAATTGAAATGAAACACTAAAGTGGTATCAAAATAAATTTTAACTAGAATCTGAAAATTAGGGAAAGAAACAAATTTCATTTACTTACAAGTTGGTTTTGCAGTTGGAGGAAATTTGGTCCGGGTGATAGCCAAAATTATGAAAATAATAACTGGCCATAAGATCAAGACAAGTGTCCAAAGCTGCAACATAATGGTAGAAAAAATGGTTAGTTTTATTGTTGAACCAAAGATTTTTAAGACCTGACTACAAAAAAAAAGTGTCATACTATAACATTTCAACACAAGCTGAATATTTGACCAACTGTAGATATTATTAATAAAAAATGATTTTTTTAATATGTAAAAGACCTGTAAATGCACAGAAGAATGATTTTTCCAGGCTTAAAACCACGAAATAATCTCCTGAAGACTTCTTTTGGATCACCTCTCGTGACTGCCCCAATCATGATTATATTAAAATTAAACCTGATTGGTTACTTCATTCCTTAAAAATCCTTTAGAATTTCCCACTTCCCTTGGATAAGACACAATGTTCTAAACAGGGCATACGGAACCCAAAGTAATTTCAACCTATGCCTATTTTAGCCTTTTCAATGTCAGCATTCTACGCTCAGTCATAAAGACTGGTGTGTGACATGGGTCATGACCCATAAATAATGTTGAATAAATGAACCTAAGAATGGACCAATGGAGAAATAATTGAGTCAATGAGTGAGGGAGTAAAAAGGAACTTCAAGTCCCATGTAGTTCCACATACTCCTTAATGTCTTGCGTGTCTGCTTCTATCATAGAATTTACACTGTTATAATGATTTTTTTTGCCCACTTCCCAAATAAACTGGCCGTTCATTTATGGTAGGGGCAGTGTCTTATTGATACCTAAATTTCTACCACTAGATGAAAACTAGATGCTCAAAAACACATACTGCATTGAAATTGCTTTTTTTTTTTTTTTTTTTTTTTTTTGAGATGGAGTCTTGCTCTGTTGCCCAGGCTTGGAGTGCAGTGGCACGATCTTGGCTCGCTGCAACCTCTGCCTCCCAGGTTCAAGCAATTCTCTGCCGCAGCCTCCTGAGTAGCTGGGGTTACAGGCACCCGCCACCATGCTTGGCTAATTTTTGTATTTTTATTAGATATGAGGTTTTGCTATCTTGGCCAGGCTGGTCTTGAACTCCTGACCTTGTGATCCACCTGCCTCGGCCTCCCAAAGTGCTGGGATTACAGGTGTGAGCCACCGCACCCAGCCTGAAATTTCTATTAGAGAATTTCACTTTAAGTAGTTTATGAGCTGGTTTTCCTCCCCATGTAGATATGATTCAGTTTGAAAAACACTAACTGCTTAATATTTTATAGATCTATATAATTGGCTCCAGAGCCACGAAAAACACATATTCACAAGAACATTAACTGTGATATGCAAATAGTTATGGTGTTCAAACCACACCACAGGGACAAATTTTGCATATACTTAATAAAGTGAAACTTGGAACTGCGTTTCTGTATAGTTTTGTGGTCAGACTTACCTTTCCTCTCCCACTTTTCAGAGACAATTTGCTTCAGCCAAATCTCAAACAATCTACCTGGAGCTCTTCCATTCACCAAAGCAATCCAAACCCCATAAATTACTCATCCTTAAATAGCTCCTAATGTACATTTGCTACTAAAATCTCCATTGCACGTCCAAGAGTGCTGCTCTCCTCGCTGGTAGGCCTGTCTCACCAGCTTCTTAGACTTTGGGTATAAGGGTAAGTTTTCAAAAATGGAAGTTCACTATAGATCCAAGGAATCCAGAGGCACTGGGTTTGATCAGAGCTTGAAAAGCACCCATACAGACTGAACAACTTAATCTAAAACAGTGCTTCTCAAACATTTGGGTGGACTCCAAATCAACTTGGGATCTTGTAAACATACAGATTATGGTTCAGAAGATCTGAGGTGGGGGCTGAGATTCTACATTTCTAAGAGGCTCCCGGGTAGGTGATGCTGACACAGCTGATCCGTGGACTGCCCCTTGAGGAGAGTGGATGTAGATGTATGCCACCCTGCCTATCTAACAGGAGTGTTCACAAAGTCCTGGAATATTTTTGTTGGAAAGTTTCTTTGGGATCACCTAATGAAGAGAATTCAGGACGTTTGTAAATTTGAATGGGAGAAAAAGAGGTTATATATTTATTTTCTCTAGCTTGTTATTAACATTTAGTATTTCCATTAATGACGAATGTAGGGAATGAACCACAGTGTTGTTAGAAGTACCTGTGACTTTGTCACTAATAGAAATTATGGATATTTAAAAATCACATTAGAGTTGTTGCAGATACCTTAAAGTGCTATTTATACTCATTACTACATTAAAATTAGTTATGAATTCACCACTAGACCTTTGATTTTAATGCATAATAAGGAGACACACATATTACCATATCATAAATTTGCTTTTTTTTCTTTGAGACGGAGTCTTGCTCTGTCGCCAGGCTGGAGTGCAATGGTGCGATCTCAGCTCACTGCAACCTCTGCCTCCTAGGTTCAAGCAATTCTCCTGCCTCAGTCTCAAGAGTAGCTGGCACTACAGGCGTGTGCCACCATGCCCAGCTAATTTTTGTATTTTTAGTAGAGACAGGGTTTCACAATGTAGCCCAGGATGGTCTCAATCTCTTAATCTCGTGATCTGCCCGCCTTGGCCTCCCAAAGTGCTGGGATTACAAGCGTTAGCCACCGTGCCCAGCCAAATTTGTTTTTTTTATACTCTGATAACTGAATTTCAGTATAATTGGTTTTATTTATAATCCTTTTTATTTTGTTTTACTTGATGAATTTTAAAACATTATTCTTAAAGAGGCTGTAGGTTTGACCAGACTGCCAAAGCCATCCTAAGGTACTGTAATCTGATCCAACTCTTATTTTGTATTTTCCAGGTGCAGAAAGTTAGCATAACTTGTCCAAAGTCATATATCCAATTGTGAGGCAGAACAGGGAACAAGGATCTGAATCCCAAGATATATAGGAGGCCAGAATTTTTTTTTTATATAATTATCGTACTGTTCTGAGCAGCAAATAAGAAAGCATTACAGAAATTATATTGCAAAAATATGAGTGCTACAGAAATGTAAGATGTGTTATTATTCTAGCCTCATCTCTGATTTATTTTGAAATTAGAGATTGTTCTTTAAAGATCCTGGATACAAGGTATCATCTTTATTTTATGTTTCTCATTTGAACTGTAGAGTAGAAAGAATTAAGGTTAAAAAATTAATGTTTGTGGATTTATCAGTTTTGTATTTGAGGCCATAGTTATTCTTTAAGGAAAGTATTCATCTGAGTAGCCTTGATGCCCCATAGCTACTTTAAGGAACATCTATTCATTTTCTATGGCAACTTCATGAGAATTCAGTGACTGAGATCAACTATACCAACATATCCACATTCAGATAAGGGGCATATATTGTATGGTATGTGTAAGTTGTCTTTTGCTTGATCTAATTTGTTGATTTCATGAGGATGTTTTGGTGAGTCTTAAAATTAATTTTAAACATATTTTGAATCCAGACAAAAATGTAATATATACCAGAGACGTTTAAGGCATTTTAGACTCTGTTGAAGGCAAAAACCACAGCCAGCCTATAAACAAATCTATTATTACAAGATTTCCCTGGGATTTCAGGTCAGGGAAAGGTTTAGAGAACATTTCTGCATACTGCATTTTAGAGGGATAATAAATACAAAGCCCTCTATACTACGGTCTCACAAATGTTAAGCTTGACAGGTTAATCACAAAAGCAAGAAATAAATAAAATTTAAATTTTCATAGCAGCAGTGTTGTTCACAATACCATTTTAAATATGATTATAAGCAACCTAGAAGCAAATGCGGTGTCAAGGATTCGAACTCTAAACCAATGAGCCATGACTTTTTTCTGTTTGTTTAGAGAAAGGGATAATATATTAATTTGACACATATAGACATCGGAGCTACTTGAGTTGCTTGAGGAAAGCAGTGTTTAAAGGTTTCATATTTTTGCTTAGAGTGTAATTATTTTACACTGTCTATACATCTCCTTGGCATTCTACCCCCCTATACTGTTGGCATCAAAGGGTATGTGCACACTAAATAGTGTATAATTCCTTAGTGGGCCAGGGCATTGGTATCCTTTTATTTCTCCAGGATTTATTTTCTACTCACATGTACCATTCTGTTCTCTTTTTCTTCTTCTTTTCCTGAAAAATTCAATCCAAAAGTCCATAGGTAGGTCCTAGCAAGGTAAGTGTACATACTAGTACTTGGGGAGCCACAGCGACCCAGTGAGGGAAGTGGGGACTTAGAAGGGTGAAGAGGACATGGGCACTGAAGCAGTGAGATGTGGGGTGTCAGAGCCCAAGTGGGGTGAAGAAGGTGTCAGTGCAAGAAGACAGGACAGAGGCAGTGGCAGGCGATTGATTTCATAAGAGCAGGTTGATGATAAAAGTAGATATATCCCCCATTAGGGGAGTCAGGCTTCCCACTATCCATCAGGGGAGTCATAACAATTGGAATAGAAGGAAACTAGAATGAACTTGGTAGTGTTGGGTTAGAATGAGCAAAGTGGGCATAAACTCCTAATTCCCAAGCGTATAAAGAGACATAAAATGTAGATTAAAATGCGTGTGTGTATGATTTATTTTTTACTTTCTGGTTCCACAATTTATTTCTGCCTCATTGTGTACCTTCTTTGTCCAATTCCTGAAAACACCTATTTTTCCAAAAAATCCTAGCTTCTTTTAGTAGACAACTGAGTGCTAGGTGTGATCATTGCTCGTGGGGTCTCACTATTTTCAATACTCGACATAGCTAAAGATGATATGTAGAAGATAGAGACAGATGATACAAAAGAATAGATAGTTATATAGCTTGCTTGATTGATTGATATAGACAGGTAGGTAGGTAGATTGATAGAAGCATGATGGATTTACTACAAAGGGATTGGCAATGAATGATGAGGACACATCCAAGAATACAGATACCAGCCTGTGGCTGCATTTAAACGTTAAAATATATTTGAAAATAAAATATATTTAATTAAGCAAACTAGGAATCCATGAATCTCTGCTGATGGAAACAAACACATAGGTAAACATAAACAAATTGAAAGCTTAATGAGGAATGGAGCACATATCTACAAAATATTTCCCTACAACATGGGACAAATTGTCATCACGCACAACCTAGTGTGATGAAATGGAAAAAAGAGGATCATTTCTCTGACATTCTTGCCAAAGATGAATAATAACCTGACTCAAAAAATAAAGAAACAACCGATACTTTACAAGACAATTGGTCATGAAGGTTCGAAAGTGTCAGGGTCGTGAAGGTCAAGGAAAAATTGAGAAACTGTTACAGACTAAGGGAGACGAGAGCCATGAAAACTGGATGCAGCACGTAATTCTAAACTGGATCCTTTTGCTGTACAAAGGCCACAGTTCCAACAACTGGTGAACCTTGAGTCTAAGGATTTGATGGTGGTATTTAGCTATGTTTATTTTGTAGAAAATTTACATTAAAGTATCTGGGGGTAATGGAGCACCCATCTCAAATTGTTCTAAAAAACAAGAAAAAAAGTTATTTGCACTGTTCTTGCAACATTTCTTTAAATTTGTTTCAAAATAAAAAGTTTAGAAATTATTTAAAAGATTTCTGCATTTCTTTTTGAAATTCCAGACTAATTTTTAAAAGAATGCAAAAGATGAAGCAACAGAAAAAGAGATAAACACAAGCGTCACATCTAGAAACTCTATCCCGTTGCATGCAAGTATTGAGGTTTGGAGAATTAATGATAATGTCGGGGCACATTTCAGTGACCTTGCAGTCACTAAGTCATGAACTCAAAATTACAAGTTTAAATCTTAAGCAATTCCTGGAATTAATCAAATGTAAATTCATTGCAAAATTTTCATTTAAAGCTAATCTGCAGTATCTATTAACGAAATCAAATTATCTAGTAATATTTTCCCCTGCACCTGCTAAGAACTATTATTTCAAGTATTTACAAATTTCAAAAACCTGATGTTCAAAAAAATTTGGGCAAAGCATATAATTTCAACTTTAGAATATCACTACTTTATTACGTTGTCAGAATCCTTTATTCTAATTAATGCTAGTCTATCTGATTCTATTTTTGTCTACCATTGTTATTATCTTACCATTTTCACTAAACAGTAAAGAAAATAAGATACAGGTGAATTTTAAGTAAACAAGTCTAACTATATATTTTTTAAATTATATGAAACTAAACTACTGTTTGGAGACTCTGTGAATTTAATTGCCACATCTTATTATCCTAGAGCAGAAGTAACAGACTGGCGGTGGAAAGATCATATCAGACTCACGGAGCGGTTTTGTTTCTTGCACACGGTTTTGTTATTGTTTTCAATGAAATGTGAATGCCTTTAAATGGGGAAAGTACTCTCTAGTTCATCTTAGATGTCACCATTCCTCACTTTTTAATGAAGTGCTTGGTGCACTTTACCTATACATTACATATTTTGTCCCTACAGACATTTGAGTTTGTGCCTTTATACTAGAGTAACCTGAGGCTGGTTATGTCAAAAATAAATGATACTCAGCAGGGCATGGTGGCTAACACCTGTAATCCCAGCACTTTGGGAGGCCAAGGCGGGGGGATTGCTTGAGGTCAGGAATTTGAGACCAGCCTGGTCAACATGGTGAAAATCTGTCTCTACTGAAAATACAAAAATTAGCCGAGCATGGTGGCATGTGCTTGTAGTCTCAGCTACTCAGGAGGCTGAGGCAGAACAATCATTTGAACCCAAGAGGTGGAGGTTGCAGTGAGCCAAGATCTCACTACTGCACTCCAGTCTGGATGACACAGTGAGACGCCGTCTCAAAAAAAAAAAATTAATAAAAAAAAGAATTATATGATACTGAATATCAATACAATTTCTATATTTGAATAGGATTTCTTTTGCCTCGATCCAAAAACAAAAACAAAAGGCTAAGATGAAGAGTTTTCATTCCTCTTCATATCATCATAGTTTTGGAGAGTTTTAAGGAAATTTAGAGTATACATATAAATATATATAAAACAGTAACCATTTATTTAAGATGTACACATAAATACAACAAAAAATTATTGAGCATCTACTATGGACTAGACACTGGAGATATAGCAATGTAAGTTTTCAGCCTTTTGAGAAAGGGAAACAAAAAAATAATTACAACTAATTTGCATTTCTCTATGATTAGTGAGGATGAGCATTCTTATATGTTTGTTGGCCACTTGTATGTCATCTTTTGAGAAGCATCTGTTCATGTCTTTTGCCAATTTTTTAAATGGGATTATTTGCTTTTTGCTTGCTGATTTAAGTTTGTATAGATTCTGGATATTAGACTTCTGTTGCATGCAGAGTTTGAGAGTATTTCCCCCATTCTTTAGGTTATCTGTTTCCTCAATTGAGATATATATATATAATTTTTTTTTTGAGACCAATTCTTGCTCTGTTGCCCAGGGTAGAGTGGCACGATCTCAGCTCACGGCAACCTCCACCTCCCAGGTTCAAGCAAGTCTCCTGCCTCAGCCTCCCAAGTAGCTGTGATTACAGGCATGTGCCACCACGCCTGGCTCATTTTTGTATTTTTAGTAGAGACGGGGTTTTACCATGTTGACCAGGCTACTCTTGAACTCTTGACCTCAGGTGATCTGCCAGCCTTGGCCTCCCAAAATGCTGGGATTACAGGCATGAGCCACCACTCCTGGCTGATGATTTCTTTGGCTGGGCAGAAGCTCTTTAGCTTAATTAGGTCCCATTTATCAATTTGTGGTTTTGTTACAATTGCTTTTGGGGACTTAGCCAAAAATGATTTGCCAAGGCCAATGTCAAGAAGGGTATTTCCTACATTTTCTTTTAGGATTTTTAGAGTTTGAGGTCTTACATTTAAGTCCCTAATCCATCTTGAGTTAATTTTTATATATGGGGAAAGGTAGGGGCCCAGTTTTATTAACCTGCATATGGCTGGTCAGTTACCCCAGCACCTCTTATTGAATAGGGAGTCCTTTCCCCCATTGCTTGGTTTTGCGAGCCTTGTCAAAGATCAGGTGGTTGTGAGTATGGTGCTTTCTTTCTCAGTTTCCAATTCTGTTCAGTTGTTATATGCACCTGTTTCTGGACCAGTGCCATGCTGTTTTGGCCTCACATAAGTCAGAATGGCCATCATTAAAAAGTTAAAAAAATAATAATAATAATCAAAACAACGATGACAAAAAAAAAAAAAAAAAAAAAAAAAAAAACAGATGCTGGCGAGGCTTCAGAGAATAGGGAACACTTATCTACTGTTGATGGGAGTATAAATCAGTTCAGCCACTGTGGAAAGCAGTTTGGAGATTTCTCAAAAGAACCTAAAACAAAGCTACCATTTAACCTTGCAATCCCTTTACTGGGCATATAACCAGAGGAAAAAAGATCATTATACCAAAAAGATACATACACTCATATGTTCATCACCTTGCTACTAACAATAGCAAAGACACGAAATCAACCTACCTGTCCATCAATGGTGAATTGGATAAAGAAAATGTGGTACATATACACCATGGAATATTACATAGCCGTGAAAAAGAATGAAATCATGTAATCATGTCATTTGCAAAAACATGGATGGAGCTGAAGCCATGATCCTTAGCAAGTTAATGTAAGAACAGAAAACTAAATACTCTATTCTCACTTATAAGTGGGAGTAAACATTGAGCACTTATGGACATATACATGGGAACAACAGACACTGCAGAGTACTAGAGGAGGGAGGGATGGAGGCATGGGTTGAAAAACCACCTATTTGGTACTATGCTCACCACTTGGATGCAATATACTCATCTAACAATCCTGCACACATACTCCCCATATCTAAAATAGAAATTGAAAAAAATAATTACAGCTAGCTGGAATGCATAACATGACATAGGAAGTAAAGAATGCAAGAGAAAGATAAATCAAAGACAGCTGAGTCTAAAACAGGAAGGATGAAAAAGGGTCAAACACAAGAAATAAATATGTGTTGGATGGAGCGTGAGAAAGAAGTGGGAGTCTTTTGAGCAGAAGAAGCGTATGTGTGAAGATCCACAGATGGGGAAGAGAGGGGGATATTCCAGGAACAGAAATAAGTCCAGAATGACTGGTACGTTAAGACTTAGGGAAAATATATCTGCCATATGGTTATCCAACCTCTATGTGAATGCTTCTAGTGACTAGAAGTTTACTATGAGACTGCTTCATCATTAGACAACTCATGTTGTCTGATATTTTTGCTTATATTAAGGTGAAATATTTCTTCCCGTAACTACTGCCTATTTGTCTAAGTTTGGCCTCCTCTTCCACATGAGAATTCTATGAGTATTTGAAGAAAGACAAAATCCCCTCTTTCCCTTGGCAATGTTAACAATTCTGTTAAATACTGTTACAAAATATGTTCCCCAGGATGAATTCTTGTTGTCAAGTGGTCTTGTTATAATTAACGTTAGCATTCAATACAATACTCCAAATTATAGTAGCTAATATATATTGACTGCTTAGATTGTGCAACATGCTCTGCTAAACACAACATGTATTATCACTTTTAACATAATAACCTCCTTTCCTCTTGCTGATGGGAAGACAGGATCTTAAAATCTGTCTTTGAGCTTTTCTTCTAGAAGCCACTAAGCAGTAGAGCTGGTGTTTGAACCCAGGGAGTCTGGCTACACTAGCAGAGTTAATCACTAAATTATAGAGTTAACCCACTACAAAATGGATTACTGGCTGTCTTTGATTTGAATACTATACTTTTATTATTCTATGAGAGCACTGAAAGTCATTTAAAGGACTCCTTGTAACCTAGAATTAGAACTTTTTATTGCAAACTTGAAAATAAAAATTGCTCAAACTTACATATATAAAGTATACTATCTCTTTTTTCCTTTTTTATTTCTTTCTTTTAGCATTGTCCTAAAAGACAAGAATGACTGTTATTTGATGATAACAAGAGGATCCAAGGTTTACATTGCAAAGTAAGAGCTTGCTACCTAAGACCCAAAATAAACCTTAGTTCCCTGAACAAACTTAGTTTCCCAGTGAGGAAATAAAAATGGCTCAGAGTTCTCAATTAATTAGTCTTTCTGGGATACGATTTGGCTGTGTCCCCACCCAAATCTCATGTTGAACTGTAGCTCCCATAATCCCCACGTGTTGTGGGAGGAAGCCAGTGGGAAGTAATTGAATCATGGGGGCGGGTCTTTCCTGCGCTGTTCTCATGATAGTGAACAAGTCTCATGAGATCTGATGGTTTTATAAATGGGAGTTCCCCTGCACAAGCTCTTGCCTGCTGCCAAGTAAAATGTATCTTTGCTCCTTCTTTGCCTTCCACCATGAGTGTGAGGCCTCCCCAGCCATGTGAAACTGTGAGTCCATTAAACCTCTTTCTTTATAAATTACCCAGTTTAAGGTATGTCTTTATTAGCAGCATGAGAACACACTAATACACTGGTGTACCTCACTGCCATCTAAAGAAATGACTCATCTGAAGACTGGAATCAAGAAAGTTTTGTGAAATCCATACTTATAGATTTGAACTTTAAAGATTGGTAAATTTTTTATGGTGTTTACAGAAGCAATGGATTTTTATCAGACGTTAAGTCAATTAACTCTTCTATTGCTCCCATTTCTGAAACCTCTTCACCTCAGTTACTTTTTAATGATTGACTACATTCATAAAATTTGCATTCTACTATGTGCCAGGCACCATAATCAATAGGTAGAACTAAAATTTTCGAGCAATTAAAAGGGATTAAGGGAGTAAATGATACCAATTCAGAAGAGATAAAAGGAACTGGAGCACTGACCACATAGTTGAGTAAGTTGTGCAGGACCTAGTTTATTTCAATCTGATTTAAGATTATTTTGAAATTACAGTTTAATCCTAATTTGTTTTATTTTAAAAAATATTTTAATGCATAGACAAACTTGCTCTTAAATTTTGAAGCAAAGTTTTCTTCTTTCTGCAGTCACTGTGAAAGGTAGTAATATGAGCAAGGTGGGGATTGCAGGAGGGTATGTCAAGCTTGATCCAAAATGTAAGCCCTTAGCAAGTTGTGACAACGTCTGAGTGGAAAAGCTAGTTCTGTCATCAACTGAGCTACAGTGTGATCCGCTACCGAAACAGTTACCACAGAAAATAAACAACTAAAGTTAATTTCCCGTGTTTAGGTCAGAAGGCTGGAATTAGATCCCACCTCTGTTGAAATCTGAAGTCACTCCTTGATATGCCTATTTAGGACCTATCTTCTTTTTTAAAAATTTGAGATTTGGGGGTACATGTGCTTGTTGGTTACATGGGTATTACATATGTAATGGTGAGGACTAGGCTTCTAGTGTGCCCATCACCAAAATATTGTACATTGTACCAGTAGGTAATTTCTCACCCATCATCCCTTCCCCACTATGACATTCCCAGAGTCTATTTTCTCTGACTTTATGCCCATGTGTAGCATTTGTTTAGTTTCCACTTATAAGTGAGAACACATGATATGTGATTTTCTGCTTCTATGTTAGTTCACTTAGGATAACGGCCTCCAGCTCCATCCATGCTGTTGCAAAGGACATGATTTCATTCTTTTTTATGGCTGTGTAGTATTCGACGGTGCTTATATACCACATTTTCTTTTCTTTTCTTTTTCTCTTTTTTAAGATGGAATTTTGCTCTGTTGCCCAGGCTGGGGTGCAGTGGTGCAATCTCAGTTCACTGTAACCTCCACCTCCTGGGTCCAGTGATTCACTGCCTCAGCCTCACGAGTAGCTGGGATTATAGGTGTCTGCCACCACACCCAGCTAACTTTGTATTTTGCGTAGATACGGGGTTTCACCATGTTGGTCAGGCTGGTCTCAAACTCCTGACCTCAAGTGATCTGCCCGCCTCAGCCTCCCAACGTGCTGGGATTACAGGTGTGAGCCACTGCACCTGGCCTGCCACATTTTCTTTATCCAATCAACTGTTGGTGGACACTTAGATTGTTTCCATGACTTTACTATTATAAGTAGCATTGCAATAAACATATGAGTGCATGTGTCCTTTGGGTAGATACCCAGTAGTGAGATTGCTGATTCAAATGGTAGCTTTATTTTCAATTCCTTGAGATATTTCTATACTGTTTTCCATAGTCTGAACTAATTTACATTTTCATCAACAGTATATGAATGTTTTCTTTTCTCTGCATCCATGCCAACATCTGTTATTTTTTGGCTTTTCTGGTTTTCCCTTTTTTTCTTCTTTTTTTCCATAAGATATTGGGGTACAAGTATTATTTGGTGACATAAGTTCTTTAGTGGTAATTTGTGAGATTTTAGGGCATCTAGCACCCAAGCAGTATACAATGCACCACATTTGTACTTTTCTATCCCTCGTCCCCCTCTCATTCTTCCCCCCAAGCCTCAAAAGTCCATTGTATCATTCTTATGCCTTTGTGTCCTCATAACTTAGCTCCCACATATTAGTGAGAACAAACAATGTTTGGTTTTCCATTCCTGAGTTACTTCACTTAGAATAATAGTCTCCAATCTTATCCAAGTCACTGCAAATGCTGTTCATTCATTCCTTTTTATGGCTGTGTAGTATTCCATCATATATATATACACACACACACATATATACACACATATATATATACACACACACACACATATATACACCACAGTTTCTTTATCCACTTGTCGATTGATGGGCATTTGGGTTGCTTCCACAATTTTGCAATTGTGAATTGTGCTGCTACAAACATGTGTGTGCAAGTACCTTTTTCAAATAATGACTTATTTTCCTCTGGGTAGATATCCAGTAGTGGGATTGCTGGATCAAATGGTAGTTCTACTTTTAGTTCTTTAAGGAATTTCCACACTGTTTTCAATAGTGGCTGTACTAGTTTACATTCCCACCAGCAGTGTAGAAGTGTTCCCTGTTCATCTCATCCACGCCAATGTCTATTCTTTTTTGACTTTTTGATTATGGCCATTCTTGCAGGAGTGAAGCGGTATCACATTGTGGTTTTGATTTTTGTTTCCCTGATCATTAGTGATGCTGAGCATTTTTTCATATGTTTGTTGGCCATTTGTATATCTTCTTTTGAGAATTGTCTGTTCATGTCCTTAGCCCACTTTTTGATGGGATTGTTTTTTTCTTACTGATCTATTTGAGTTTGTTGTAGATTCTGGATATTAGTCCTTTGTCAGACGTATAGATTGTGAAGATTTTATGCCACTCTGGGTTGTCTATTTATTCTGCTGACTGTTCCTTGTGCCATGCAAAAGCTCTTTAGTTTAATTAGGTTTCAGCTATTTATCTTTGTTTTTATTGCATTTGCTTTTAGGTTCTTGGTCATGAAATCCTTGCCTAAGCCAACATCTAGAAGGATTTTTCCAATGTTATCTTCTAGAATTTTTATACTTTCAGTTCTTAGGTTTAAGTCCTTAATCTATCTTGAGTTGATTTTTGTATAAAGTGAGATGAGGATCCAGTTTCATTCTCCTACATGTGGCTAGCCAATTATCCCAGCACCATTTGTTGAAAAGGGTGTCCTTTCCCCACTTTATGATTTTGTTTGCTTTGTGGAAAATCAGTTGGCTGTAAGTATTTGGGCTTATTTCTGGGTTCTCTATTCTGTTCCATTGGTCTATGTGCATATTTTTATACCAGTACCATGCTGTTTTGGTGACTATGGCCTTATAGTAGAGTTTGAAATCAGGTAGTGTGATGCCTCCAGAATTTGTTCTTTTTGCTTAGTCTTGCTTTGGCTATGTGGGCTTTTTGGTTCCATATGAATTTTAGAAACACTTTTTTCTAACTTTGTGAAGAATGATGGTGGTATTTTGATGGGGACTGCATTGAATGTGTAGATTGCTTTTGGCAGTATGGTCATTTTCACAATATTGATTCTACCCATCCATGAGCATGGGATGTGTTTCCATTTGTTTGCATTGTCTGTGATTTCTTTCAGCAGTGTTTCCTAGTTTTCCTTGCAGAGGGCTTTTGAGTCCTTTGTTAGGTATATTCCTACATATTTTATTTTTTTTACAGCTATTGTAAAAGGGGCTGAGTTCTTGATTTGGTTCTCTGTTTGGTCACTGTTGGTGTAGAGAAGAGCTACTGATTTGTGTTCGTTAATCTTCTATCCGGAAATTTTGCTGAAATCTTTTATCAGTTCTGGGAGCTTTCTGGAGGAGTCCTTAGGGTTTTCAAGGTAAACAATCCTATCGTCAGCAAACAGTGACAGTTTGAATTCCTCTGTACTGATTTGGATGGTGTTTATTTCTTACTCTTGTCTGATTGCTCTGGCTAGGACTTCCAGTACTATGTTGAAGAGAAGTGGTGAGAGTGGGCATCCTTGTCTTGTTCCAGTTCTCAGAGGGAATGCTTTCAGCTTTTCCCCATTCAGCATTATGTTGGCTGTGGGTTTGTCATAGGTGGCTTTTATTACATTAAGCTATGTCCTTTGTACACCGATTTTGCCAAGAGTTTTCATCATAAAGGAACACTGGATTTTGTCAAATGTTTTTTCTGCATCTATTAAGATGATCATGTGATTTTTGTTTTTAATTGTTTATGTGGTATATCACATTTATTGACTTGCATATGTTAAACCATCCCTGCATCCCTGGTATGAAACCCACCTGATCATGGTGGATTATCTTTTTGATATGTTGTTGGATTCGGTTAGTAAGTATTTTGTTAAGGATTTTAGCATCTATGCTCATCAAGGATATTGGTCTGTAGTTTTGTTTTTTGCTTATGTCCTTTCCTGGTTTTGGTATTAGGGTGATGCTGACTTCATAGAATGAATTAGGGGGTGGGGGTTCCTTCTTTCTCTATCTTGTGGAATAGTGTCAAAAGGATTGGTACCAATTCTTCTTTGAATTTGTGGTAGAATTCTGCTGTGAATCTGTTTGGTCCTGGGCTTTTTTTCTGTTGGTAATGTTTTAATTACCATTTCAATCTCCCTGCTTGTTATTGGTCTGTTCAGGGTATCTAATTCTTCCTGATTTAATCTAGGAGGGTTGTATTTTTCTAAGAATTTCTCCATCTCTTCTAGGTTTTCTAGTTTATATGCAGAAAGGTGTTCATAGTAGCCTTGAATGATCTTGTGCATTTCCATGGTGTCAGCTGTATTATCTCTTGTTTTGTTTCTTAGTGAAGCTACTTGGATTTTCTCTCTTCTTTTCTTGGTCAGTCTTGCCAGTGGTCTATTTTATTTATCTTTTCAAAGAACCAGCTTTTTGTCTCATTTATCTTTTGTAACTTTTTTTGTTTCAATATCATTTAGTTCTGCTCTGATCTTGGTTATTTCCTTTCTTCTGTTGGGTTTGGGTTTGGTTTGTCCTTCTTTCTCTAGTTCCTTGAGGTGTGACCTTAGAGTGTCAGTTTGTGGTCTTTGGGTCTTATTGATGCAGGCATTTAGGGCTATGAACTTTCCTGTTAGCACTGCCTTTGCTGTATCCCAGAAGTTTTCATAGCTTGTGTCATTACTGTTGTTGAGTTCGAAGAATTTTGAAATTTCCATATTGATTTTGTTTTTGACCCAATGTTCATTCAGGAGCAAGTTATTTAAGTTCCATGTGTTTGCATGGTTGTGAAGGTTCCTTTTGGAGTTCATTTCCAGTTTAATTCCACTGTGGTCTGAGAAAGTGCTTGATATAGTTTCAATTTTCTTAAATTTACTGATGCTTGTTTTATGGCCTATCACATGGACTATCTTGAAGATAGTTCCATGCACTGTTGAACAGAATGTGTATTCAGTGGTTGTTGGATGAAATGTTCTGTATAGATCTAAGTCCATTTGTTCCAAGGTATAGTTTAATCCAATGTTTCTTTGTTGACTTTCTGTCTTGATGACGTTTCTAATGCTGTCAGTGGAGTACTGAAGCCCCCCCACTATTACTATGTTGTTGTCTATCTCATTTCTTAGGTCTACTAGTAATTGTTTTATAAATTTGGGAACTCCAGTGTTAGGTGCCTATATGTTTAGGAATGTGAGGCTTTCCTCTTGGACAAGGCCTTTTACCATTATATAATGTCCCTCTTTGTCTCTTCTAACTGCTGTTGCTTTAAACTTTGTTTTGTGTGATGCAAGAATAGCTACCCCTGCTTGCTTTTGGTGTCCATTTGCATGAAATGCCTTTTTCCCCCCTTTACTTTATGTGAGTCCTTTTGTGCTAGATGAGTCTCCTGAAGGCAGCAGATGGTTGGTGAGTTGTTATCCATTCTGTGGTTCTGTATATTTTAAGTGGATCATTTAGCCCATTTACATTCAGTGTTGGTATTGAAATGTGAGGTACCATTAAATTCATCATGCTCTTTGTTTCCTGTGTACCTTATTTTGCTTTTGCTTTTTAACTTGTATATTTGTTTTATAGGTCCTGTGTGATTTATTCTTTAAAGAGGTTCTGTTTTGACAGATTCCAGGATTTGTTTTAAGATTTAGAGCTCCTTTTGGCAGTTCTTGTAGTGGTGGTTTGGTAATGGCAAATTATCTCAGCATTTGTCTGAAAAGGACTATATCTTTTCTCCATATATAAGGCTTAGTTTTGCTGGATACAAAATTCTTGAATGATAATTGCTTTATTTGAGGAGGCTAAAGATAGGGCCCCAAACCCTTCTAGCTTATAGGGTTTCTGCTGAGAAATCTGCTGTTAATCTGATAAGTTTTCCTTTATAGGTTACCTGGTGCTTCTGCCTCACAGCTCTTAAGATTCTTTCCTTCATCTTAACTTTGGATAACCTGAGGACAATGTGCCTAGGCAAAGATCTTTTTGCAACGAATTTCCTGGGTGTTCTTTGTGCTTCTTGTATTTGGATGTCTAGGTCTCTGGCAAGGCCGGGGAAGTGGTCCTCGATTATTCCCTCAAACGTGTTTTCCAAGCTTTTAGAATTCTCTTCTTCCTTAGGAACACCAGTTATTCTTAGGTTTGATCATTTAACATAATTTTAGACTTCTTGGAAGTTTTGTTGATGTTTTCTTCTTCTTTTTCTTTGTCTTTGTTGGACTGAATTAATTCTAAGACCTTGTCTCTGAGCTCTGAATTTCTTTCTTCTACTTATTCAATTCTATTGCTGAGGCTTTCCAGAGCATTTTGCATTTCTAAAAGTTTGTCCAAAGTTTCATAATTTTTTATTTGTTTTTTTTTTTCTTTAAGCTATCTATTTCCTTGAATATTTCTCCCTTCACTTCTTGTATCAGGTTTTAGATTCCCTTGCACTGGGCTTCGCCTTTCTCTGGTCCCTCCCTGATTAGCTTAATAGCTAACCTCCTGAATTCTTTTTCAGGTAAATCAGAGATTTCTTCTTTTTTTGGATCCATTGCTGGTGAACTAGTGTGATTTTCTGTGGGTGCTGAAGAGCCTTCTTTGGTCATATTATCAGCACTGGTTTTCTGTTTCCTTCTCATTTGGATAGCCTTGGTCAGAGGGAAGGTCTCTGTCTGAAGGCTGTTGTTCAGATTTTTTGTCCCATGGGGTGTTCCCTTGATGCAGTACTCTCCCCTCTTTTCCTGTGGAGGTGGCTTCCTGTGAGCCAAGAGCAGTGATTGCTGTCTCTCTTCTGGGTCTAGCAACCCAGCTAGTCTACCTGGCTCTGGACTAGTACTGTGGGTTGTCTGCAGAGTCCTGGGATGTGAACTGTCTATGGTCTCTCTGCTGTGGATACCAGTGCCTTCAGCTTCTCCTGTGGGGGTGTGTAATCGGGAGAGGAGAGTCTCCCTTTCCACTTCCGCAATTAGGGCACTCACAGTTTTGGAGGGGTCTCTTGGATCCTTTAGGAGCACTCCACTTCCTTCAGAAGGTCTGTGTCTGATCTCAGGTCTCAAGGTCATGTCCCTGGTGCTGCCTGATCTGTGTCCAGTGACAGCAGGAGTTGCCGCGGGCTCCACACTGACTTTTAAGTAATAGCCATTCTGACTGGTGTAAGGTGGCATCTTAGTGTGTTTAAATTTACATTTCTCTTGTGATTCATGATATTGAGAATTTTTTCATGTGTTGGTTGACCACTTGTATTTCTTCTTTTGAGAAATATCTGCTCATATCCTTTGCCCAATTTTTAATGGGGTTGTTCATTTTCTTTCTGTTGATTTGTTTGGGTTCTTTATAGATTCTAGATATTATTCATTTCAGAGGCATAATTGGTAAATAATTTCGCCCATTCTGTAGGTTGTCTGTTTATCTTGTTGATTACCTGTTTATCCTGTTGATTATTCTGCAGAAACATTTTGGTTTGATTAAGTCACATTTGTCTAATTTTGCTTTGTTGCATTTGCTTTCAGGGTCTTCATTATAAGTCCTTTGCCTAGGCTAATGTCCAGAAAAGTTTTTCCAGGCTTTCTTTTAAGATTCTTATAGTTTAAGTCCTATGTTTAGGTCTTTAATCCATCTTAATTTTTTTATGTGATGAGAAATAGGGATCCAGTTTCATTCTTCTGCATATGGCTAGCTAGTTACCAAGCACCACTTATTGAATAGGGTGTCCTTTCTGCATTGTTATTTTTGTTAGCCTTATTGAAGATCAGTCGGATGTAGATATGTGGCTTTATTTTGGGGTTCTCTATTCTGTTCTATTGATCTGTGTCTGTTTTTGTATCAGTATCATGCTGTTTTAGTTACCATAGCCTTATAGTATAATTTGAAGTCAGGTGACGTGATGTCTCCAGATCTGTCCTCTTCCTTAGGAGTACTTTGGCTATTCAGGCTTTCTCTTGGTTCTATGTACACTTTAGGATTTTTTTTTTTTAATTCTGTGAAAAATGATGTTAGTAATTTGTTAGGAATTACATTGAGTCTATAGATTGCTTCGGGAATATGGTCATTTTAACAATATTGATTCTTCCAATTCATGAACATGGAATGTTTTTTCATTTATTGGTGTTATCTACAATTTAAAGAAATTAAAGCATCACTGTTTTGTAGCTCTCCTTGTAGAGATCTTTCACCTCCTTGGTTAAATATATGTCTAGGTATTTTTTGTGCAGCTATTTTAAATGGCATTAAGTTCCTGATTTGGTTCTCAGATATATCAGTGCTGGTGTATTAAAAATGCTACTGATTTGTGTATGTTGATTTTGTATTCTGAGACTTTACTAAAGTCACTAATCAGGCCTAGAAATCTTCTAGAGGAGTCTTTAGGGTTTTTTAGGTATATGATCATGGCATATACCTGTTCATCTCAGTGAACAGAGATAAGTTGACTTCCTCTTTTCCAATTTGGATGCCTTTTATTTCTTTCTCTTGCCTGATAGCTCTAGCTAGGACTTTCAGTGCTATGTTGAATAGGAGTAGTGATACTGAACATCCTTGTCTTGTTTCAGTTCTTAGGGGAAATGTTTCAACTTTTCCCCATTCAGCGTGATTTTGGCTGTGGGTTTATCATATATGGCTCTTATTATTTTGTTTGGGTTCTTTATAGATTCTAGATATTATTCATTTCAGAGGCATAATTGGTAAATAATTTCGCCCATTCTGTAGGTTGTCTGTTTATCTTGTTGGTTACCTGTTTATCCTGTTGATTATTCTGCAGAAACATTTTGGTTTGATTAAGTCACATTTGTCTAATTTTGCTTTGTTGCATTTGCTTTTCATTTATGCCTAGTCTGCTGAGGGTTTTTTTTTTTTTTTAATCATGAAAGGATGTTGGATTTTTATGGAATGCTTTTTCTGCATCTATTGAGATGATCATATGGTCTTTGTGCTTGGTTTTGATTACGTGGTGGATCATGTTTATTGATTTGTGTATGTTGAGCCATCCTTGCTTCCCTGATCATGGTGAATTATTTTTTCATGTGCTGTTGTAGTTTACTAGTATTTTGTTGAGGATTTTTGCATCTATGTTCAGCAGAAATATTGGCCTGTAGTTTTCTTTTTTGTTGTTGTTGTGTTCTTGCCTGATTTTGATAATCATGGTGATACTGGATTCATAGAATGAGATGGGAAGGGAGCCCTCCTCTTTGATTTCTTTTGGAATAGTTTCACCAAGACTGGTACCACCTCTTCTTTGTACCTCTGGTAAAATTTGGCCATGAATCCATCTTGTCCTGGGCTTTTTTTATTGGGAGATTTTTTTTTAATTATTATTGATTTAATTTCATTACTTGTTATTGGTCTGTTCAGGGTTTCTATTTCTTCCTGGTTCAATCTTGGGGGTTGTATGTTTCCAGGAATGTATTCATCTTCTTTAGGTTTTCTAGTTTGTGTGAATAGAGGTATTCATAGTAGTCTTTGATGATCTTTTCTATTTCTCTGGTAACGGTTGTGATGTCATCTTATCATTTCTAGTACTTATTTGAATCTTTCTGTTTTCCTTAGTCTAGCTGGTGGTCTGTCCATTTTGTTTAGCCTTTCAAAGGATCAGCTTTTCATTCATTGATCCTTTCTTTTTTTTTTTTGGCCTCAATCTCATTTATTTTTGCTGTGATCTGTGTTATTCTTTTCTTCTGATAGCTTTTATTTTATTTTGCTCTTGTTTTTCTGGTACCTTCAAGTATGATGTTAAATTGTTAATTTGAGATCTTTCTATCTTTTTGATGTAAGCATTTAATGCTATAAACTTTCCTCTTAGCACTGCTTTTGCTATATCCTCGGAGTTTTGGTATGCTGTGTCTTTATTTTTATTTGAGAGATTTTTTTTAATTTCTGCCATTATTTTATTATTTACACAAATGTTGTTCAGGAGAAAGTTGTTTAGTTTCCATGTACTTGTATAGTTTTGAAAGTTTCTCCTTAGTATTGATTTCCAATCTTATTCCACTGTGGTCCAAGAAGATACTTGGTATGATTTCAATTTTTTTTGAATTTATTGAGATATCGCTTACAGACAAGCATACAGTTAATTTTGGGGAATGTTTCATGCACAGATGAGAAGAATGTATATTCTGCAATTGTTGGGTATAATGTTCTATAAATGTCTATTAAGTCCTTTTGCTCTATAGTCCAATGTAAGTCCAGAGTTTCCTTGTTGATTTTCTGCCTTGATTATCTGTCTAGTAATGTCAGTGGGGTGTTGAAGTCCACCACTATTAGTGTATTGCTACTAATCTGTTTTCCTAGGTCTAGTAGTATTTATTTTACAAAGCTGGGTGCTTCAGTATTAGGTTCATATATACTCAGGATAGTTAAATCTTCTTGTTGTATTGAACCTTTTATCATTACACAATGTATTTGTCTTTTTTTTAACTGTTGTTGGTTTAATGTCTGTTTATCTGATATGAGAATGGCTATTCCTGTTTGCTTTACTTTTTCATTTGTGTGATATATCTTTTTCTACCTTTTTACTTTGAGTCTGAATGCATCTTTAGTCAGTAGGTGAGTCTCTTGTAGACAGAAGATGGCTGTGTCTTTTTTGAAATCCTATTTGCCACTCTATATCTTTTAAGCAGGGCATTGAGGCATTTATGTTAAAAGTTAATGTTGATATGTGAGATTTTGTTCTTGATGTAACGTTGTTAGCTAGTTCTTTTGAAGTTTCTATTGTGCAGCTGCTTTACAAGATCTGTGAACTTTGTACTTATGTATCTTTTTCTGTGTTGTCCTTTTGTTTCTATATTTAGAAATCCTTTGAAAATTTCTTGTAGGACCAGGCTAATGATGACAAATTCTCTTAGTGTTTTCTTGTCTGGGAAAGACTTTCTCCTTCATTTATGAAACTCAGTTTGGCAGGATATAAAATTTCAGCTGGCATTTCTTCTTCTTTAAGGAGGCTAAAAATAGATCCTCATCTTTTCTGTTATAGGGCTTCTGCTGAGAAGTCCACTGTTAGTCTAATCAGTTGTCCTTTGTAGGTGCTTTGACTCTTCTCTGTAACTGGCTTTAATTTTTTTTTTTTTTTTTTTTTAGTATGGACTTCGGAGGGTCTGGTGACTATATGAGTTGGCAATGTTTGGCTTGCATAAACTCTCACAAGTATTCTCTAAATTTATCTGAATGTCTAGTAATATCTGGATGTCTACCACTCAAGCAAGATTAGGGAAATTTTCTTAAATTATTCTCTAAAATATGTTTTTCAAGTTGTTTACTTTTTCTCCTTCTCTATCAAGAATTCCAAAAATGTGTAGGTTTGGTCACTTTACATAATCTCATATTTCTCATAGACTTTGTCATCTTAATGGAAGATAAACTCTAATATTATCTAATCTTTCAGCCTGCAATCTCTTTGCTGTCCCAGGGCTCTTTCCTGTCATTAACTAGCATCTCATTAGGTAAGCCTTCCTATTGCTAACCATCTCTGCTGGAGTATTTCTTCATTATTTCATTATTATTATTTTTTTTTCTTTTTTTTTTTTTGAGACGGAGTCTCGCTGTGTCACCCAGGCTGGGGTGCAGTGGCGCGATCTCGGCTCACTGCAAGCTCCGCCTCCTGGGTTCACGCCATTCTCCTGCCTCAGCCTCCGAGTAGCTGGGACTACAGGCGCCCGCCACCACGCCCGGCTAGTTTTTTGTATTTTTAGTAGAGACGGGGTTTCACCATGTTAGCCAGGGATGGTCTCGATCTCCTGACCTCGTGATCCACCCGCCTCGGCCTCCCAAAGTGCTGGGATTACAGGCTTGAGCCACCGCGCCCGGCTATTTCATTATTTTTAAAGTTAAATTACAAGCCCAGCAGGTTAGCAACTACACCTGGTTGGCTTTCTCTATTACCTAACATTTCTGTTAGTACTTAGTGTATTTTTCTTTATTTTCCTTTAATATTCATTTTTTGGCAATACAATTGAGAATTGATATTACCACAAATATTAAATACCATCAATTTCTAAGGCCTCCTTACCAGATATGATCTGTTCTTTGGTGGGCTAATTGTTAAGTAGGGATCAGAGAATGTTAGGGAAAAAACTCAACTTGGGAGCAACAGAGAAGCATCAGGAAGTAATGGAAAGAATAAATTCATGCTTGGATAAATCTGCCTTTGAGCCTTAAATTGCTGTGTGACCTTGGACAAGTCCCTTGAGCATTCTAGGACCCTGTAAAATTAAGTCAGTTATATATGTCCCAATATTCCAGAATTCTGATATCTTACTTTACAAGGAAAAGAGAGAGACATTTACTCCAAGAATAATTTTGAGGGAAGTCACCACCAAAATTAAAGATTCCTTTTTTTTATAGCCAAACTAAATATTTAGCTTATGCTATTCTCATCCTGTTTCTCAGATTGTATAGCTGTTTGTAATTCTCTTCTCATTTTCTATTTTAGCATATATATATACACATATATACACACGTACACATACACACACACATATATATATATATATATATATAGAGAGAGAGAGAGAGAGAGAGAGAGAGAGAGTCAAACTTTTTTGCCCAGGCTGGAGTACAGTGGCTCAATCTAGGCTCACTGTAGCCTTGAACTCCCAGCTCCTAGGCTCAGGTAATCCTCCCACCTCAGCCTCCCAAGTAGCTTGGAATACAGGCATGCACCACCATGCCCAGCTAATTTTTTGTATTTTTAAATAGAAACAGGGTTCACCATATTGCCCAAGCTGGTTTCGAACTCCTAGGCTCAAGTCATCCACCTACCTTGGCCTCTCAAAGGATTACAGGCATAAGCCACTGCACCTGGCCAGCATATACTTTTTAAAAAAAATTTATTTATTTTTCTTTTTTGAGACAGAGTCTCACTCTGTTACCCAAGCTGGAGTGCAGTGGCATGATCTTGGCTCACTGCAACCTCCACCTCCCAGGTTCAAGTGATTCTCCTGCCTCAGCCTCCCAAGTAGCTGGGATTACAGGTGTGTGCCATCATGCCCAGCTAATTTTTGTATCTTTTTAGTAGAGTTTTGCCATATTGGCCAGGCTGGTCTTGAACTCCTAACCTTAAGTAATCCGCCTGCTTCGGCCTCCCAAAGTGCTGGGATTACAGGCATGAGACGCTGTGCCCAGCCCCAGCATATACTTTTATAATCAACACATTTCCTCAATAATCTCCAATCTACCTTAATATTTTTACTATATGTTTGTTTTTCTTTTCTTTTTTCATGTGTCATTTGTTTCTCTATTAATAGATTCTTAACTTCTTCCCTTTTGAATTGTTCTTCCTACCACCTTGCTTTGTGATGGAATTTCTAACAAAAATTAGGCAAAGTTGTCATGGTGGTGATGCTTCTATTTTTTTTACCGTTAAGTAAGGACTATACATTTCCTGTGTCCATAGCTTAATTTCTGTTTTTCTGTGAGTAAAAGTATATTTTGAAAGTATAATTTTTAGAATGATTATGAGTATAGAAATATAAATGCTTGCGTTTTAAATTATTATTTGATGGATAACCAAGTCTAATTCCTACAAAAACACGCTTCTCAAATTCATATGTACCTTCATTTCACATTTTGTCTGTCTTCTAATTTGCTGTTATATAATTTTTTTCATTTTATCCCCCTTTAGATCTTTAATTCCAACTTTCCAACCTCTTATTCCTCTCTTCCTTTTTAAGCATAATGCTATCACACATATCTCCTTCCCACATGTGTCTTCAAGTATTTTTCCCAATATGGAGAGACAGAGCTGATGCTAGGCAAAACTGTGAAGGAAATTTATCTTTCCTTGCCCTTTCACCCTCCACTTGGAATTGTCCTTCCTTTTCCTTTTGCATCACCATCTTCTACAGGTCTCTCTTTTCCCTCTGGTTGGTTATAATAGATTCAGGTTGGCCTTCTGTACTGTCCCAAATTTTGGACTTTTTCTGACCTCGCTCTACCATGAAGACTTATCTGTCCTGGTTTCCATTTGTTTAAGGTGCACTTAAGATCTGAATCATTGCCTGTCCCAAAATGAACTAACGGCTCATGTATTCTCCCTCCCTAGGAAAAATATAGTTACCAGAGTTTATTTAGGGGTTTTGACTATATGGGAATAATGCAAGATGTCATGCTTGAAAAACTTTTAATATATCTGACTTGCATCTCCCCTAAATATTTCACCATGTCCAGCAAACACTGACTAGAATGAAGAGAAACCCTAAAGGAGAAAATTGATATACCTACTACTTTCAAAATGAGGAAAAAGACTTGTCATTAAAATTTCTAAAGATAAAATTTCTCAACGAAAAACAAACATATTCACCTGAGATTTGGGTGGATTTTTTTTCCTATAACTTTTTTTACACAAAATAGAGTTGTAAAAGAAACAGACCTCAGCATTCAGGTTACTGACAATAACACATACAGATTTTAGTTCCTCCGTGTTTTTGTTTTTAGCTATTGAATTTTTATCACTTACAAACTTTACTGTATGTGGATTTCTTCCTTTTACCCACAGTATCTTCTCCTGAATTTCCTTTCATTATTAATCTGCATAAAATCTGACACACATTGCTTCAAATCCCTCACTAATCTATTTGCTAAGCGTGTCACCATTATAAAGCACTTTGAAATACATTAGCACATTTGGTACTTCCCCCAATATCAGTTAGATGTGGCAGGCTTCATGGCACATGTAACTAATCATGTCACATCTAACTCATCATGCCACATCATGGTGGGAAAACCAGTGCTTAGAGAAACTGTCTTCAGCTACTTAAGTTACATGAGGAGCAGTGGCAGAGGCCCCAACTCACATCCTCTGACCTCATCCACACACCCAGGATCCTTTCCCTGCTAATGCCACACAGAATCAACCACGTGATAATTATGGGGAGATTTTCTTCTGTGTTTTTTTTCCAGTTAAAAAACAAACAAAAAATTCAATGAGTTTATAATTTTATATTCAAACCCCACACCCATGCAATCACATGCCTTAGGATTTTAAAACCCTACCCACAAAATTCAGAAGGGTAAGTGAACACCTACGTCCTCCTCTTACTAAACACATCAAAACACTAAAGTAAAGTGTCAGGCACACCAAGCAATCCTAGAGTGAGATAAGGTGCATAGATAAAATGCTGGTTTCTGTGATGCATATTATTTGCATAATATGTACATTACTCATTCAAGACTGGGAATTACCACTTTAAAATAAAGTATATTGAATACCTTTTAGGATTGCCCTGATTTTCAAACATTCTTTTGAATATATAACAATTCCCAGAAACCAGTTCCATTCTCAATCATCCTGGGAGCCATCTGATGAGGATCTAATAGTTAACTTTGTAATCAGAATGCAAACATTAATGTAAGAGTACAAAAAAGATGTTGCAATGAGCAAGAGAAGACAGATTGTAGTAGTAAAGCTAAGTGATGCAACGATATTCTTAAAACATGGCACATACACATACTTTTGTTTGGCATTCCCAGTAAATGATTTTTAGATACTAAAATTTCTCAGTAGCTTTTCTATACGAATAGCCTTCAAACTATTTCTGTTCTGTATTTTACCTTTCAATCAAACTTTCTATGGCTTTTGGTTTTCCAATATATTTCTTCCCATTTATTGTACATTTCAAATAATACTCTTCTTTCCTCTATCCCATTTTTAACTAAATTCGTTAAGAAAAATTCTGGAAGCCTTTTGGCTTGAACCCAGAATTCAATGTTCCAGTTCAGCCAGTAACAAGTCATGTTCTTTTTTTCACCCAGGGCGTGTCCTGATTTACTCTTTTAATTTACTGAAATCAAAAGCCTGCTTTTTGGGGCATGTTAAGACTAGCTCCATTAGCTATAAGACAGATAGGGGGATGAATTCTAAATATATTACTTCCTGCTTTGGAAAATGCCTTTAAACTCTTCTGTTTTTACTTCTCATTAACCTCACCTTTTAGGATTACCTGGCTTATTGCCCCATGACCCACACTTCCACACTTTTTTTTTTTTTTAACTCACCGGCTGCCTTTTTACACCTAGCCAATTTTTCCAGACCAGGATCCGAAGCTGATGAAACTGGGAAGCCATCCTTCAAACACCCCAAATGAGAGATCTCCTCTTCTTTTCTCCACTCCACAAATGAAGAACTGATGCCCCGTCCAACTTGGTGTATATCAGTGTATCAGTACCCCTTTCACGGCATAGCTTCCTTGAGGGCTGGGGTAAGAAACCCACGGTTCTTCTGTTTCTGCTGGATTTTTCCCTGTGGTTAATCCTTAACCAAGAGGCACTTCTCAATCAACGCTTCTTCCAAAAGAAGGACCCAGATCAGTATCTTTGGGTGGCTTATGCTTATTTTAAAATAATATCCAGGTGCTGCTTGTTGCACGAAGTCCAGACTCAAGAGAGAATGAGGATCATTCAGATGATGCCTAAAAGAAAAAAAAAAAGCGGCAGCTGAACCCACACCTCCTACTCTCCATGAAATTAATTGCCTATCCACACCTTAGAGAGCATGTCACCTGCACTGGATGCGTCACAGGAATTAGGGGGTGGGACCCTTGCCAGGCCAGTAGGACTTGTCCTACATTCTCTTGTCTTCTTTCCTGCACACAGTGTCTGCTCTAGCCGAGGCAAGGCACAGAGAGCATTTCACAGACACTGGGCCCAGTGGCTCTTTAATATTAAAGTGTCATTAAAATGATTTAAATCAATAAGGCCATAGCTTAGCTGCAAAGCTCTGAGCCTCAGCCCATCATTAGATATACTAGGGAAAGTATCCGTCTTTAACCTAAAGTTGAATGTTTCGATTTTGGGGGAATAACTATGTTGACCAGGTCCCACCTTTCATCACAGTGTACTCAGTTAAACACAGTGCAGAAAAGGAAAGGTAGGCTGTAGGGGACATAAATGACAAACTGGAGTCAATTCGCGAGTGGAGATTCATATGTCTATTACAGGCAAGCCACATTGTTTCAGGCTCTTATAGTGAAAGGGGACGCAGGGTGATCCAAGATATTTCTATGTCCTCTTTCCATGATACATTCCTCCCTCTCTAAGACCCTGCCTTTCAAAGTTATCCCCAAGTTGACATCTTCAATGAAACCTTTTTGGATATACCCCATAGAATAGATTCTCTTGCCTTTGAGTCTAGCATCATTCTTTGTTGCCCTCTCTCAAGGAACTTAAACTTTTTGCATTATTTTTATTTGTGTATGTCTTATTTTTCTTACAAGATAAGTTATTTGAGGACACGGACTATATCACAGTACTTTATATATCATTAGTGTTCAATACTTGCTACTGAATGTAATTGACTAAAATACTGGAGCCAAGGCTAGTAGGGTGAAGCTCCCCTTTGATCCTCACACCTATCCTGACTAATCCAGACTCTACTTGCAAAATCCGTTAAAGCATTAAGAGTTGGCCCTTCAGCAGGTGCGGTGGCTCACGCCTGTAATCCCAGCACTTTGGGAGGTCGAGACAGGCTGATCACTTGAGGTCAGGAGTTCAAGGCCAGCCTCACGAACATGGTGAAACCCTGTCTCTACTAAAAACACAAAAATTAGCCAGGCGTGGTGGTGGGCACCTGTTATCCCAGCTACTTGGGAGGCTGAGGAGGGAGAATCACTTGAAACCGGGAGGCAGAGGTTGCAGTGAGCTGAGATGGTGTCACTGCACTCCAGCCTGGGCAAAAGAGCGAGACACCATCCGAAAAAAAAAAAAAAAAAAAAAAAAAAAAAAAAAAAAAAAAAGGAATCTAACACAGGTCCTGCCTCATAGTAAGTGGTCAATTAATTCTTATTAAATAATTGGGTAGCAATGTTTGCTAAGGACTTATTGAATCATCCTAGGAGTCCTATTATATAGAAACTGCCATTATTCCCCTTTTCAGTGGAGGAAAGTGATATTTAGAAGTGCCATAGCTTGCCGGAGTTCACCTAGTTAGCAGTGAGGACAGTGGGAACAGCAGAGAAGGAACTCGAACCTCGTTTCTGTACTTTTAGTCTCTATGCTCTGTTGTCTCCAGTCCCATGTATTACACTTCACAGAAAGAGCTGAGAAACAAATGAACATCAGGGATTTTCCCTGTTTCTCTAGGGGGGCCTATAAATCACTTGTAGAGATTTTTTTGGAAGTACACACATGAAAAATTATTGCCAAAATGAGTGCACAAAGAGTAGTTGCTCCAGGAATTCAGGAAAAGGAAGGATGCTCTTTCAGGCTTCTTGATAGAGTCTCACGGCACTTCCCAGCCTGGCTCTTGCCAGCTTCATCAGTTGTCTCTCCACCTTCAGCCATCCCTCCTGCCATCTGCTAGAATACTTTAGATGAGGACTGTTCACTTTCAGGCTTTGGTCATGCTGTTCCCTCTGCCCAAAATGAAATTGTGCTCATTCTCAAACGACTGACTCAAGTGTTACTTCCCCTCTGAAGCCTTTTCCAGCACTTCCACCCACCACACCCCCACCCCCGGCTGAATTAATCACCCCTTCATCTGTTTTCCCATAAAGCTTTGTTCGCACAGATAGTCAACTCCCTTATTACCTTCTATTATAGTCAGTCTGTCTCTCTGTCCATACTCTGAGCCCCTTGAGTACAGGGACCATGTCTCATGGAACACCACGATTTCGAGATAAATTCTATATTCCTGAATGGTGAGAATTCTGACCCAGCTAAATCTAAGAGCTGGTCTGAAGATAAAGTAGAAGATAAAGTTGGAGAGTTAGGGACCTAAAGCTAAGGAGGAGAAGATATCATATTGTGGATTTAGAATGAAACGTTCCTGGAAACTCTTCTTAAGAGAGAGAGTATGAGGCCGGGCGCGGTGGCTCAAGCCTGTAATCCCAGCACTTTGGGAAGCCGAGACGGGCGGATCACGAGGTCAGATCAAGACCATCCTGGCTAACACGGTGAAACCCCATCTCCACTAAAAAATACAAAAAACTAGCCGGGCAAGGTGGCGGGCGCCTGTAGTCCCAGCTACTCGGGAGGCTGAGGCAGGAGAATGGCGTAAACCCGGGAGGCGGAGCTTGCAGTGAGCTGAGATCCGGCCACTGCACTCCAGCCTGGGCCACAGAGCGAGACTCCGTCTCAAAAAAAAAAAAAAAAAAAAAAAGAGAGAGAGTATGATAAAGCCGATGCTGTGGGATGATGAAAATGTTAGTAGAATGAGACGTTGATTGAAGTTGAGACTTGAAATCCTTTTTTTTTTTTTTTTGAATAAAAAAAACAAGTGAATTGAGTTAGTGATGATGTAAAGCAGTTCAGAAATTTTAACAGCAACCAGATTATAATTTTACTCCTTCACCTCAACACTGGTTTTTGTGTATAGTATCAGTGACAACCCTTTTTTTTTTTTTTTTTTTTTTACCATTAACTTACTTTTACATTAAGGTGCAATGGATACTCATCACCTACAGGACCTGATCTTTATAATAAACCTGTGAGGTCAACATTATTATACCTACTGTATAGATGAAGATGCATAGGACAAGTAACTTCCTGAGGTCACACAGATAATGAGTGTCAGAACAGTAATTTGAACCCAGGTTTCTGTGTCTGCAAAGCCTGTTCTCCAACAGGCCCTCATAAAGCAAGCATGGGTAAGAAAACACAGCAAGTGCACGCATTTAACCTAGGTGGAAATGTGCAACAAGTTGGGAAATCGAAGCTAACTCATGGTAAAAATAACAGCATCCTTCTTTTACAAGAAGGATGAGACTCCACCCAAGGATTATAATAATGAGGCACCAGTTGCTAATACCTCATTACCTAAGATCCACCTGCGATGTAAGACATTGATAACTGAGGCTATGAAGCAGGTGGGTGTGAGGAAGGTATCAGATTCAGGATTTTCAAGTGCTTTATCAGCACTGAGACACTCCAATGATAATGTAGACAAAAGAATTGTGTCAAGAAGCAACTGGTAAAAATCTGATCCACAAAACCCGAAAGCAAGACATATTTCAAGGGAGCTTTACAAAGTCTCGCTCACTCCAAGCTGTTACAGAGCACCTTATCCCTCCAAGGTGATTTCAATGGCACAGAATTCCTCATCACAAATAACACAGGCATGTCAGAGACCAAGTTTGATAAATCAATCGATTATCTTACATTGAGCCATGTGAGTATGGCAATTTCAGGGTGATTTCCCATCTTGCGAAGAATTACTCATCCACTCACTCAGGGTGAGTAATCATTTTCTTAAACTGGTGATGTTGAATTAATTAATTTTACTACATGTGTAGTGTAATCTTGTGAGGCTAAGAAAAAACTGACACCCCTAAAATTTGGAATTTTTTGGCCAGCCTATTCAACTGATGGGAAGATACGGGGTAGAGTATTCAGAAAGATCATCTCCTCCTCTTTGCAGTATAAGTTTTAATAATCAAGTCTCCATTTTAAAGGAAAAATGAAAATGAAAAATAGTATTTTTTCTTCTCAATTTATGTTTTTCCCCTCATAAAACCTTAAACAGCTTAAAAGACAAATCTGTATATTTATCTACTATCACTTGTTTCTTTATGGAAAAAATACAACAAACCAATTTTTGCATGTGTTTTAGTCTTTGATGACTGACCTGTTCCCAGAGAAATTTAAAAAAAGAATATCCCAATAGTAAAGGTTTCTATAGCATGCATTCTCTTGGGCACAACAGAAACTGTCTTAGAAAAGATTAATTTTGGCAGGGCGCGGTGGCTCAAGCCTGTAATCCCAGCACTTTGGGAGGCCGAGACAGGCGGATCACGAGGTCAGGAGATCAAGACCATCCTGGCTAACACAGCAAAACCCCATCTCTACTAAAAGATACAAAAAACTAGCCGGGCGAGGTGGCGGGCACCTGTAGTCCCAGCTACTCGGGAGGCTGAGGCAGGAGAATGGCGTAAACCCGGGAGGCGGAGCTTGCGGTGAGCTGAGATCTGGCCACTGCACTCCAGCCTGGGTGACAGAGCGAGACTCTGTCTCAAAGAAAAAAAAAAAAGAAAAAAGGAAAGATTAATTTTATTAAATAAGCTAGAAAATTATCATTTCTAGCATTTTCAAATTCCAACTTATAGGAAAAATAAATCACCCAGTTATCTGTCCCCTCAATCTTGAGCAACACACAGGTTTTCTTTCTTTCTTTTTTTTTTTTTTTTTTTTTTTTTTTTTTGAGGTGGAGTCTTGTTCTGTCACCCAGGCTGGAGTGCAGGGGTACAATCTCTGCTCACTGCAATCTCTGCCTCTGGGGTTCAAGCGATTCTCCTGCCTCAGCCTCCTGAGTAGCTGAGACTGCAGGCGTGCACCACCATGCCCAGCTGATTTGTGTATTTTTAGTAGAGATGGGGTTTCACCATGTTGGTCAGGCTGGTCTCAAACTCCTGACCTCGTGATCCGCCTCCCATTTCGTATGTGCAACTACTACTATATTACTTTGAAAGCATAAGGCTAGTGGGTAAAGGAACTGGTCAATAATTTCAATTCAAATAAATAATCAAACATTTTAGTTGGAAAGTCTCATTCAAGCACTAACTGATCAGCAATATTTTGTTTTGGTTTTTGAGACAGTCTTGCTCTGTCACCGAGGCTGGAGTGCAGGGATATAATCTCAACTCACTGCAACCTCTGCCTCTCAGGTTCAAGTGGTTCTCCTGCCTCAGTCTCCTTGGTAGCTGGGATTATAGGCATGCACCACCATGCCTGGCTAATTTTTAGTATTTTTGGTAGAGACGGGGTTTTGCCATATTGGCCAGGCTTGTTTCAAACTCCTGACCTCAAGTGATCCACCCGACTCAGTTTCCCAAAGTACTGGAATAACAGACGTGAGCCACCACGCCTAGCCTGATCAGTAATATTTTGGAAGCAGAGAAGGAAAGGTACAGGGGGAAATGAAAGAGAACAACTGATTGGCATGTATAGTGGTAGCTGATAGCTTGACTCTTGAACAAGAGAATGTACAAATAGAGTAGGATAAATTCACAAGTCCACACTCAAATATATCCATTTTTGTATGTGTTTATATGGATGTAAATATATGCTGTGTTTATGTGGATGTAAGCATATACCCATATATGCTTCTTTACAAATATGTAGCTAAAGATAAAAAGCATATGCAAAAGTATGTTAAAAAAAATTCACAAAATTTTAACCATTAGATAAGCACATATGGATTGTAAATGGAAAGAAAATGGTATATAATAAAAATGAAACATCTGGCTCTCCAGATATGCATTTTAATGAGTGTTTTAATGATAGCATGTGACAAGCAGAACATATGGCCATTATATCAGTGAAGTCTTGCTACAGATAACTGGACAGAGATTTTGAATCAAACTTTGTAGCATATAGTTTCACCCACGGTATTTTTCTAAACACATCAACTTCGAAATTAACTAACTGTGCATTCGTTAATTTGTATTATGATTGTGAGCATCAAGTTTGTATTTTAACCCTTTTGCAAGGGGGAAGTACTCCCATATAACACACAATAAATATATCTCAATCTAAAATAATCATTTAAGTGGCAGGAATGACGTTAACCTTGCCCTTTTGTTACTACCTGTGATTTTTTTTTTCTGGACCATGAACTTGTTTTGAAAGCTAGTTGTGACCTGTATATAGACAATAATAAAAGAAGAAAATTGTCCAAAACACTCTGAGAGACTTGCACAAACTTCCCTACCACGGAGACTTTTATAGGAAACATAATCTCATTCTCACCTACAGCTTGACCCTCAAATCATCAGCCTTCCTCCAATAATGAAAGTTCACTGCTTAGAGCCAACAACCATTTTGTGTAGCACAAGGAGCCCATGAAACAGAATTCTGTTGACATCATGGCTCTGCAGCCTCAGAAGGTCGTTGGCAAGATGCCACTTTGATATAGCAACTTCATTCTCTAAACTAGGGGCCATGTGAGAAATGTCAAATCACATTGAAAGTGAAGGTACAAACTTACTGCAAGGGGAGAGAATGCCACAGGGCTTATTGAAATAATTGTTTTGACTCACAAGAACGCAGAGAATGTGGAGGGAAAGAGCAGAGGAGCTATACTGAAGAGATAGGTGTCGAGGCCAAGCTACCACTTTCTGGGGGTCAATTGCTTTATCTAGAAAGTGGGGTGATAATTATTCTCAGCCTACAGGTTTACTGTGGAATTAAACTAAAAGATCAAACAAATATAAACAACCTAGAGGATAGTTGAGGCCCCTTCTGCCTGCCCAATTCCTGCCATCTGTGCACTGTCTTGGGTTAATACCCTATAAAACCCAGATGGAAACTCATTGGTGGTGTATATTAATTGAAAGCAAAACAAAACAAAACAAAAACAAAAAAACCACACACAAAGTATTCCGTGAGTTTAGCACACTTTTTTTTTTTTTTTTGAGATGGAGTTTCTCTCTTGTCACCTAGGCTGGAGTGCAATGGCACAATTGTGGCTCACTGCAACCTCCGCCTTCCAGGTTCAAGCAATTCTCCTGCCTTGGCCTCCTGAGTAGCTGGGATTACAGGTGCCCACCACCATGCCTGGCTTTTGTATTTTTAGTAGAGATGGGGTTTCACCATGTTGGCCAGGCTGGTCTTGACCTCCTGGCCTCCCAAAATGCTGGGATTACAGGCGTGATTAGCACACTTATTAATGATTAGGGGGTGACAAGTTGTTCCATGTATATGGCCTCTCACCATCTCCCCAACTCAACCTTTTTTCTCTCCCCCTTCCCTTTCCTTCTTCTCGTTACTCCATTCTTCCTTGTCCCTTTCTAGGACAATTAAATTCCTCTCCTTTCTGCTCAGTAGTTTAGAACCCTTCTCTGAAGCTTTAGTGCTTCCTGACCTCCAGACTCCAGAGGAATGCATTCACATCCAAACTTCTCAGTCACTAGAATAAAAGCTGTTCTCTTTTCACTACACGAGAAACCCTGGTAGCAGCTCCTAAAGTAGCAAAAATTTCACCAACTCTTTACACTTAATTACTATTATTATTGACTAAAATAATGCTTGATCACTTGGAACCTTCAGAACAATGACAATCAAGGAAGATAATGAGATTAATTCCACAGCAATTATTTCAAACTCAAAGTAATATTCAATTCACATCAGGACACATGAAATACTGTCACTTTCTATTTTTTTCTTATACTCAAGGCAGTGTGAGGAGAAGTGTAAACCCCTCTGGGATCCCTGACATATTCTCAGGAGCCCAGAAATTCTTTCTGAAGATTGAGCACTTTGTTGCTTTCATATTTATAACATCCTTTGAAAAATTAAAGTTAGCCTACTCTGCTTCATCTGGATGACCCAGTCTGAACAATTAAGTATGAAGCAATCCATCTGTGGTAGAACTGTTTACCCTCTTAGTGAATTAATAAGATTATCTAGCTTCTTAATATGGCAATGTAAAAATGACAGCAATTGTTACATAACTGCTATTGTAACTCACACTCAAAAGAATTGCTCAATTCCTTTAAAGTTATAAAAGTAATATGTCTCTTTAGCAATGACGTTTCCTAACTAAAATTTTTCTCTTTTTTTTAAATGAAGTCTTTGATTTTGAATCATGATATGGCAAAGCAAAGTAAATACTACTTTAATTGCAGTGGGTCAGTGAGAAAAGAAGGAGGTGAACTTAATACAAAAATTATACATGCACAGCATGGAAGAAGTACATACAAATGTTTTTTTAAATTATGTTTCAGCACAGAGCTGGCCTGCAGACTGCTGAAAAAGTCAGCAATAAATAACTTATTCATGATATTCTAAAAATTGTTTGAACATAAATGGAAGTTTCTTAGTTATAGTTTAAATCAAGAGGAGATTTCTCTTTGGAAGGCTCTTATTAAACATAAAGTCTGAACTAGCAAACAAAGCCTAAGAGTATTAATGGCATTACGTACAACTTATATACACATGCATTTCCCACATTTAGAATATACTGACTATGCTAACTCTTCCTTGTAGGTTAGAGTCAACCATTTAAATATCCAAAGATATGAGGTAAATATTCACAGTTAATCCCTATGATTAAAGGGATAAAGAACAGAAAATTAGATCATGAGCAACACTGGAAAAACTCTGGGGGCAAACATTTTGAGACCTGTGATGACCTTTTGATGTGTCAACTTGGCTAGGGTAAGTCTCCAGTTATTCAACTGAAGGCTAATCTTAGTGTTGCCGTAAAAGTATTTTGTAGGTGTGACTAAAGTTCATAATCAGTTACCTTTAAGTAAGAGAGGATCATCCTAGATTATCTGAGTGGGCCTGATCCAGTCAGTTGAAAGGCTTTAAGAGTGGAACTGAGGCTTCCCTGATAAAGAAGACATTCTGCCTGTGGCTAGAAGATTCGGCCCCGAAGTTCCAGCCTGCCTTTCCTGATATCCAGCCCTACAGATTTCAGACTTGCCTATCTATCTCCCACAATTACATAAGCCAGTTCCTTGCAAGAAATCTCATAATATATATCTCCTACTGGTTTATCTTCCTTGGTTGAATCTTGACTGGCCCCAATGACCTGATGACATGCAGATGTTCAGCACTCATAAGGTACTGATACCCAATACATATTTTAATCCAGCAGAACTTTGTAGGTATTTAAAAACTAACACTTCATTTAAAAACATTTTTTACTTTTTAAAAAGTTTCGGAGACAGTTTTGCCCGTATCCCAATACTTGAAGGGAAAAAAGGCACTTGCATTAATTTTTTAAAATAGCATCTACTTCTTATGAAGTAATGTTATTGATTATAAAACTGGGAAAGCTTTTTCAAGCAATTGCGGTAAACTTTACTGAACAATAAAGAGCCTGCAATGTAGGAAAACTTTAATGCAAGACAAATGGTCTTGGCAAACAGCCATTAATCGTAGGTACCAGCATGATGTCTCAAAGCATCAGATAGAACTGACTCAGGGGTTACACATCCAGAGAAGAAACAATTTGTCACTCTAGGAGAAACCAAGGAAGATTCAGAATGAATGTGGATCCATGATCCTCCCTTTTCCCAAATCTCACCAGCATCATGGACCCTGATATTCCAAGATTATAAAACCAACCCTCCATAAATTCCATTACTATCTGTTAAATTTTTTTATTTTATAATTTTTGTGCATACATATTAGGTGTATATATTTATGAGGTATCTTCGATATTTTGATACAGGCATACAATGTGTAATCACATTAGGATAAATAGAGTATCCATCACCTCAAGCATTTATTCATAGTGTTAACAATCCAATTATACCCATTACCATTTTAAAGAGAATCATAGTGGGTGAGAGAAATGTAAGACACTAAGCATTTATACCAAAGACACTGAGCCATAATATAGAGGTTATGTAAACTGGAAAAGACTGTTAAACTCTAAATTACCAAGTTTCTACAATTGTTTTTATTCCACATTATCCAGTGAAGGAAAATCTTGTAAAGAAGATCTGATCTAGGGGCAGGGCACGGTGGCTCACACCTGTAATCCCAGCATTTTGGGAGGCTGAGGCGGGTGGATCATGAGGTCAGGAGATCGAGACCATCCTGGCTAACACGGTGAAACCCTGTCTCTACTAAAAATACAAAAAATTAGCCAGTTGTGGTGGTGGGCACCTGTACTCCCAGCTATTCGGGAGGCTGAGGCAGGAGAATGGTGTGAACCCGGGAGGCGAAGCTTGCAGTGAGCCGAGATCGCGCCACTGCACTCCAGCCTGGGTGACAGAGCAAGACTCTGTCGCGAAAAAAAAAAAAAAAAAAAATTCTATGTCAACTGAAATATATAAAGGTATGTTTATCATAGCAAGGGTAAAGTTTTACTATTGTCAACTGAAACATCACAAGATCTACAAATCTAGAAAAGGAGACTTTACTTGTAAAGGGTTACAGCCTACAAGGTGGCCATCCCCACAGGCTGGGAAGCACAGCCTCCCGCAATGACCAGAAACAGGCACTTTGAAGGAGGAAGAGCTGGGAGAGGAGCTTTATGCTGAGCTTATTGGCCAAACATACACATTCAACAGCTTACAAGAGGAGTTATGATCACGCATAAAGGTGGTCCTGACATGTGTATTGAACAAACATGCATATAACATATGAGCCATGTTCATTCTGGGGTGGCGACTTAACATTTAAGTATTTTACAGTCAGGCCCTAAACACCCAAAGATCTTTTCAGGGTATAAAGGCACTCAAGTGCGCATCCTTTATAACCCATCAGAACCAGTCCTGGTTGGTGATCTTCTTGTCAGAAGAAAATTATTAAGATCAGTCTCTTGTCCAATCAAAACTGTAGTTATGGCTTGTGAAACAGGGAGAGTCAGTTAGTCAGTGTCTGGTGGTGAGCTACAATTGTTTTAATATAGCTTATCATGAGGCCAGTACTTGGTTAGCTGCTAGAGAAAAAGGAAAACCTACGGCAGTTAGAACATAGTCTATTCTTTAAGTGTAGTGGTGTGTGACTTAACCTTTATCTGGCATTGCCTTAGGTCTTGGTACATTATTGCCACAAAGAGTCCATTTTGTCAGTATTATGATCTCATTTTTAACATTAATGCTGGTCAGCTGTTCTGTCTACACTGCAAAACAAAGAGGATATCATGAAGTGTGTCCAACCTCCCATGCTGTCATGGCTAGGAACTCAGTTTTTAAGGTTTCTCTCTCCAGGGTTCACCTTGGTCAAGAGGGTGTTCAATCCATGAAGGAACTTAGGATTTTGTTTTTACACTACAATGGTATGTTTTGAAAGCTGTTAATTTAATGTACAAGAACAATTATTAGGAACTTTGAAGTAGGTAAATAAAATATTATTGACAGTTAATATGAATACTAAGAGAAAATATACAAGCTTGTTACCTTTAGGAACACTATAGTAGTAACACCTCCAAGATGGTGCCTAGTGATCCTTACCTCCTGGGGTAGTATCTTCCCGAACTGAATAGGACTGACTTCCATAAATAATAATTGCATTAAGATTTCCAGGGCTATGTTGAAATAGACATTGAGGCTTTCAACTTCTCTCTCTTTAATTACCTTTTCTAGAGAAAGTCAGCTATCCTCTTGTAAGCACACTCAGGCAGGCTACGGAGAAGCTTGAGTAAGGAGGAAATTAGGCCTCCAGTCAACAACCAACACCAGCTTGCTAAGTTATTCATGTGTGCCAACTCGGAAGCAGATCTTTCAGCCCCAGTAAAGGTTTCAGGCAACTAAAGCCCTAACCAATATCTGGACTGCAATCTCGAGAGACCCCACCCCCACTCCAAGCCCAAACTGTGGGATAAGACATTTTGAGTTCCTTTTGCTGTGTGTACACTCTAGTTTAATTAGATCCCATTTGTCAATTTCGGCTTTTGTTGCCATTGCTTTTGGTGTTTTAGTCATGAAGTCTTTGCCCATGCCTATGTCCTGAATGATACTGCCTAGGTTTTCTTCTAGGGTTTTTATGGTTTTAGGTCTTACATTTAAGTCTTTAATCCATCCTGAGATTTTTTTTTTTTTTTTTTTTTTGTATAATGTGTAAGGAAGGGGTCCAGTTGCAGTTTTCTGCATATATCTAGCCAGTTTTTCACAACATCATTTATTAAATAGGGAATCCTTTCCCCATTGCTTGTCTTTGTCAGGTTTGTCAAAGATCAGATAGTTGTAGATGTGTGATGTTATTTCTGAGGTCTCTGTTCCATTCCATTGGTCTATATATCCGTTTTGGTACCAGTACCATGCTGTTTTGGTTACTGTAGCCTTGTAGTGTATTTTGAAGTCAGGTAGCATGATGCCTCCAGCTTTGTTCTTTTTGCTTAGGATTGTCTTGACTATACGGGCTCTTTTTTGGTTCCAGATGAAATTTATAGTAGTTTTTTCTAATTCTGTGAAGAAAGGCAATGGTAGCTTGATGGGGATAGCACTGAATCTATAAATTACCTTGGGCAGTATGGCCATTTTCATGATACTGATTCTTCCTTTCCATGAGCATGGAATGTTTTTCCATTTGTTTCTGTCCTCTTTTATATCCTTGAGCAGTGGTTTGTAGTTCTCCTTGAAGAGGTCCTTCACATCCCTTGTAAGTTGTATTCCTAGGTATTAAATTCTCTTTGTAGCAATTGTGAATGGGTGTTCACTCATGATTTGGCTCTCTGTCTATTATTGGTGTATAGAAATGCTTGTGATTTTTGCACATTGGTTTTGTATCCTGAGACTTTTGTTTATAAGGTATAATCACTATTTACATTAATTCTAAGATGGAACTAGGTGGTATATATTATACAAGTCAGTTTCAACAATAACAAAAAAATTCTTACTACTGTACTTTGTTGATAGCAACACCCATGTAGCAAGTCTTATTAGTAAGGAGTGACTGTTTGCAAAAAACATTGTGTGGCTGGGACTTGCTGAAGAAGTAAGCATCCTGATGGGTCTTGAAATTATAAAGACTTCTCACATGCTGCCAGCTCTCAAGACTCTCTCATCATTCTGCTTCAGGGAAAATGCTGAAATTGGTTTGTAGGCAATGAATGCAGAGAGACAAGTAGAAATTAATAGAAAATTCTGTTATCTTTAAAGACAGTTGTTACATTGTGCCATCCACATATTTCTAAAACCCAGTGTTTAAGGAACAAATGTGTTTCGGAAATGGAATAGAACACTAAAATGTTTCAGAGACGTACCTTTCCCCAATTGTGATATTTGTACTACAGTGAATATAGTGCTCAATTCATAGTGTCAACTTCAATTTTTACTGTCTTTTAAGACTTTTTCAGTTTGAAATAATTTTAGGCTTACAGAAGAATTAAGAACACTGTACAGTGAGTTCCTATATCCCCTTCATCAGTTTCCCCAGTGTAGCATAACCATAGTTCAATGATTGAAACCAGGAAATTAACATGGGTACAATACTGTTAACTAAAATATAAGCTTTATTCAGATTTTCCTCATCTTCCTACAATAGTCTTTTTTTCTGTTCCAGGATCCAATTTGGAATCCTATGTTGCATTTCGTTGACATGTCTCCACACTCTCCTCCAATCTGTTGTTTCTCAGTCTTTCCTTGCCTGCCTTTCAGGACTTCAAAACTTTTATGTAGTACTAAGTTACTATCTAATTTAGTTAATTTGTAGAGTATATCTCAGTTTTGGTTTGTCTCATGTTTGCTCATGATTGGAGTGAGCTTTGCATTATTATTGGGAAGGATAGTACAGAGACGATCTACACTTCTCAGGGCGCCGTATCAGGAGGGTGCATGATGCCACCTGTCACTATATCTTATTACCTGTGATATTAGCTTTAAGCCCTTGATTAAGGTGGTGTCTGTCAGATTTCTCCCCTGTGATGTTACTATTTGGAAGACATAATTTGGGGTGCAGATATCCTTTTTCTCCTTAAAATTTTGCCCAAAATTTCAGCATCCATAGGTGAATCTTGCCTGAAACAATTACAACTGTAGTGTTGTAATGGTAATTTTATATTTACCACCTTTCTTCTAGAATTACTAATTGAATTATTCTTCTGTAAAGAAGTGTTATCTCTTGTCTACCATTTGTATATTTATTCAGTTATTTATTTATGTCAAGATATTTCTTTTTTTGTCTTCCTACATGATGGTAGCAGGTAATTTTTTAAGACTGTATTTTTTAAAGCAGTTTTAGCTTCACAGCAAAATTGAGAGTAAGATACAGAGAACTCTCATCCATCCTCCACTCCCAGACATACATATTCACCCACAGAGGGGCATATTTTTAAAAATTGTGAACCTATACTGACATATTATTATTACCATAAGTCAATAGTTTATGTTAGGGTTCCTTCTTGGAGCTGTGCATTCTGTGGACTCGGACAAATGTATAAAGGTATGAATCTACCATTATAATATCATACAGAATAGTTTTATTACCCTAAATATCCTCTGTGCTCTGCCTAGTCATGCCTCCCTCCTCCCAAGCTCCTGACAGCCACTGATGTTTTTACTATCTCCATAGTTTTGCCTTTTTCAGAAAGTCATATTGTTGAAATCATATAGTATGTAGCCTTCTCAGATTGGTCTCTTTCTCTTAGTAATCTATACTTACATTTCCTTATCATCTGTTCATGGCTTGAGAGCTCATGTCTTTATAGCACTAAATAATATTCCATTGTTGAGCTGGACCACAGTTTATTCATTCACCTATTGAAAGACATCTTGTTTGCTTCCAAGGTTTCATAATTATAAATCAACTTGCTATAAACATCTGTGGGCAGGTTTGTGTAGACATAGCTTTTAACTCCTTTGAGTAAATACCAAGAAGCATAATTGCTGGATCATATGGTAAGAATGTGTTTAGTTCTGTAAGAAATTGCCAAACTGTCTTCCAAAGTGACTGTACTATTTTGCATTTCTACCAGCAATGCATGAGGTTTCTGTTGCTCCACATTCTTGCCAGTACTTGGTGTTGCCAGTGTTTTGGATTTTGGATGTTCTAATAAGTGTACAGTGCTATCTCATTTTGTTTGTTTTAATTTGCATTCTCCTCTTGATGACATATGATACCATGTGGAACATCTTTTCATATGCTTACTTGCCATCTATATCTTCTTTGGTGAAGTGTCTGTTAAGGTCTTTGGCCCATTTTTTAATTAGTTGTTTATTTTCTTATTGTTGAGTTTTAAGAGTTTCTTTGTATAATTTTGATAACAGTCCTTTATCAGAAATATAGTTTCTCCCAATATGTGGCTTCTCTTGACAATCTTTTTTGCAGAGCAGAATTTTTAATTTTAATGAAGTTATCAATTCTTTCTTTAATCGGTTGTGCCTTTGGTGTCTTATCTAAAAGGCCATTGCCAAGCCCAATGTCATCTAGATTTATTTTGATGTTATCTTTTAGGACATTTATAATTTTGCCCTGCAATTTGAGACCACAAAATGGTCTCTGATCCATTTTGAGTCAATTTTTATGAAGAGTGTGAGGTCTGTATCTAGATTCTTTTTTTTTTTTTTTTTTTGGATGTGGATGTCCAGTGTTCTAGCACTATTTGTTTAAAAGGTGATATTTCCCCAATGTATTGCCTTTGCTCCTTTGTCTGTATTGTAGTATTATAATAGTGAATTTATATTACCACCTTCCTTCTACAGTTACTAATTGGAACTCTTCTGTAAATACATGTTAACTCTTGTCTACCATTTGTCTATTTATTCAGTTACTTATCTATATCAATATGGACTCATTGATAATTTATTTTATTCTTTGGGTTAACTTCAATTATGTTTAACTAATTTATGTTGGTTTTATAAATCCAGAGTTAGAGATAGCTAAACTAGTAGAATCCAATGTGAATGCTTAAGTCAACATTCTGAAACCCAGTGTAGTCTCAATCACGTAACAGAATTCTTTAAAGAGTTATTTCTTGGCCGGGAGCAGTGGCTCATGCCCATAATCCTAGCACTTTGGGAGCCCAAGGCAGGCAGATGACCTGAGGTCAGGAGTTCGAGACCAGCTTGGCCAACATGGGGGAACCCCGTCTCTACTACAAATACAAAAATTAGCTGGGTGTGGTGATAGGCACCTGTAATCCCGGCTACTCGGGAACCTGAGGCAGGAGAATCGCTTGAACCCAGAAGGCGGAGGTTGCAGTGAGCAGGGATAATGCGATTGCACTCCAACTTGGGTGACAAGAGCAGAACTCTGTCTCAAAAAAAAAAAAAAAAGTACTTCCTTAAATGTGCGTGTGCGTGTGTATGTATGTATTCCATACTAGACTTTCTACAAATGTTTAATAAATGTTTGCTTTTCAAATGAGTAAGTAATTTCTTATCACTGAACACGTACTAAGTGCTCAAGGCATAACAAGTACCTATGTCACATAAAGATTATGCCCCTGACAGGTCGGACGTGGTGGCTCACGCCTGTCACCCCAGCACTTTGGGAGGCTGAGGTGGGCAGATCACCTGAGGTCAGAAGTTTGAGACCAGCCTGGCCAATATGGCAAAACCCCATCTCTAGTAAAAATACAAAAGAATTAGCTGGGTGTGGTGGCGGGCACCTGTAATCTCAGCTACTCTGGAGGCTGAGACAGGAGAATCACTTGAACCCAGGAGGCAGAGGTTGCAGTGAGCTGAAATCATACTACTGCACTCCAGCCTGAGTGACAGAGTGAGACTCTGTCTCGGGGAGAAAAAAAAAAAAAAAAAAAAAAAAGTTTATGCCCCTGACAATGAACATTATGGAGTTTACATTTTACCAGGCTTTTATTTCATCATGAGTATACATGATCAAAGAACATTAATTTTTTCTTTAGGACACAGTGTTAACATCACCATTATATCATTTGCCAAATGTTAGTCACGAGCCTTGGTTGAAGTAATGTATGCCAAGTTGCTTCACTGTAGAATGACCATTTTCAGTGAGGTACGTTGAGACTATGCAAAAATCCTGTTCCTCATTAAACTTTTTCCCACAATTTTACCCACTAAGTCAATCTACCAGACTTTTATTTACTTGATTACTGGATCCAAAGAGTTCAAAATACTTTGACTAAATAATGGTAACATTAGAAAACTTCACCAAAAAAAAAATGTACTGGCCTAACAGAATATAAAGGTTGAAGTAGAAATATATATATAATTTCAATCAAGCCCAAGACTTCTCTCTGTTAGTAGGGTGTTTTAGTTAAAAACACATGAAGGGCTTTTGCCTGAATTTACCCAGATAGTTACAGTTGAATGACTAAGATGGAAGGTTAAATGCTTTGTCAGCATTTCAAAGATGAATTTCAATATCTATTATATCATCTTTATGATATGAAATATTTTCTTTTCTGCTAATGCCCTACTGCTGTGAATAATCAAACCATTCAAACTACTTTCTCTAAAGCAATTTAAAAAAAACTAATAAAAATTCTGAGTTTTGATTCTAGGCCAGAAGTCTGCCTGTAGTGGGGGGGGGAAAAAAGGTTGGAAGGTCATTCATTGTTATTCTCCAGGAATTTTAGAAGATAGTATACTTTTAAAGCTTCTTGGAAACTCTAGATAATAGGCAGCCAATATTACAAATACAGGTTAAACAAGAGATGTTAATTAAAATAATCATTTAGGGAAGAATATTACTGTTACCATTAACTTAATTTCTAAAACAATCTATAGATTTTACCTTTTATCACCTAACAAAAAGAATGGAGAAAGATTTTTATTAGAAGGCCACAGTTCATATACATCATTTTCTATGAGGCTAACATGCATCAACTCTCAAAGCTCCCTCATGTTAATTGCAGTAAACACACAGCCTTTGGCAAATCTATATGGGGCAGAGTTGAGAACTTAGTGGCATCCTTATAAGTTCATAAAACTACTGTGTATAAACCTAAAGGATAAGTAAGTAACATAAAGGGATTAGTGAAATTAAGTGAAAAAAATGAACAAAATGTGTATATAAAGCGTAAAAATTGAGGTCAACAGTGTATCTTAATGCTTAGAATAACCTTACGGAGATGTGTGCCAAGTCTACAATATTATGCTTAATTGTGGTCTAACTTTAAGTGCTCTGAGACATTTCTGGTGAATGCCAAATCATCTAGACAACTCAAGGAATTGAAAGCTTGAGAAGAAAGTCAACAGTTTACACTGCTATTCAATTTTTTCATGCCCCAGGACAAGTCACTAGGTCTCTCTGTACCTAGGTTCTTAAACTCCACATCTGTAAAATTGAAATTATGATCCCAAGTTTCTTCTCAGTATTGTTGTGAACGTTATCCAATAAGAGGTATGGCATTTTAAAATACTGAATGGGTTCCCCTGTAATAGTCAAATGTCGGCCGGGCACGCTGGCTCACACCTGTAATCCCAGCACTTTGGGAGGCTGAGGCACGTGGATCACGAGATCGGGAGATCGAGAGATTGAGACCATCCTGAATAACACAGTGAAACTCCATCTCTACTAAAAGTACAAAAAAATTAGCCAGGCGTGGTGGCAGGCACCTGTAGTCTCAGCTACTCGGGAGGCTGAGGCAGAAGAATGGCGTGAACCTGGGAGGTGGAGCTTGCAGTGAGCCAAGATTGCGCCACTGCACTCCAGCCTGGGCAACAGAGCAAGACTCCGTCTCAAAAAAAGAAGAAAAAAAAATAGTCAAATGTCAGTATCTGTTCCCAAGAAATACAGTAGATTTTCTCTTCTGAGAGATTTTTTAAGTCATTTGTCCTGAAAGTTTTCAGCAGCCACTAATCCAGGAGAACATCGGATTAAATTTTTTGACATCCATTACAATTTTATTCTTTTATAAATTAAATGCTGCTTTCATGTAACAGTTCTCAATAAGGCTTGACCAGTGATACATGATCTACACACATCTACACATCCACTCTTGCCTTTCCAAATTATTCTCCAGCCAAAATGACATTTCAAAGCACAGGTCTAAAGATGTCACTCCCTTTCTTAAAGCCCTTGAATGGCTTCCCTTTGTGTTTAGGACAAAGACAAAACTGCTTAATGGTCCACAAGACTGTCTATGGTCTAATACTTTACAGTCCCCCATCCTCTAAAACTCTCCCCACCCGTCTTCTTTCACTGTCTCTTCATCTCACTCTTTCACTGTCTCTTCCTCTCACTCTTTCCCTTCCTAGGGTCACACACTTCCCTCCTGCCCTCTCTGAGTTTCATACCCACTCACTCTCTTTGGCAGTCATATTCTTACAAATGTCTAACCTAACATCCACAGCACTGTGCTTATCTCCTTGGTAGCCCTTATAGAGTTGGCATTTACATTTTTTGTGTGTGATTATTTCATTGCTCTTTGTCTCCCTCACTGGATTGTAAACATTAAAATCCTTCACATATTGACATCACGGTGTATCTCTAGGGCCCATATAGTGCTCGACTCAGTAAATTTTTGTTGAATAAACAGTATTTCCTTAAATCAATATTTCCCAATGCAGCCAGTGGTGATCAATAACACTGGGCAGGAAGAAGCTCCATTTCTGGATGACGTTTGTTCATATTGAAGATAAACAAAACAGTTTATTGGTAATGACGCTGATCGCTTATGCAAGAGCTTCCTTTCAATAAGCTATTTTAAGAAAACCAGCTTATTTCCAAGCCTGGGACCTCTACTGAGAATACAAGCTTCTCTCATCACAGCAAGGAATAGAAATGCAGTGATGATCACACCCATTGTTGAAATGCATTAGTAGGTCTCCGAGTTGCCCCTCAAAGGACAACAGCCCAGCCTGCTAAAAGGTCTAACCTAGTTTTCTGCCATTTGATATCATGTGATAATGCCTTTCTCCACACTCTTTAATTCTCTTGTGGGATACTACTAATCATTTTAGCTTCCTATTGCTAAAGTCCTCTGGGTATCTTGTTTCTTTAAGGACAACAGAAAACAGCTGAAATACTTTGTTTGTTGAGGCAGAGTCTCGCTCTGTCGCCCAGGCTGGAGTACAGTGGTGCGATATCGGCTCACTGCAAGCTCCGCCTCCCAGGTTCATGACATTCTCCTGCCTCAGCCTCCCGAGTAGCTGAGACTACAGGTGCCCGCCACCACACCCGGCTAATTTTTTGTATTTTTAGTAGAGACGGAGTTTCACCATGTTAGCCAGGATGGTCTTGATCTCCTGACCTCGTGATCCACCCGCCTTAGCTTCCCAAAGTGCTGGGATTACAGGCATGAGCCACTGTGCCCGGCCTAACTGAAATACTTATTGGAAGTATATGGGATGGCATATGCTTCCTGTTTCTAAGAAAATAAAGCCTGTCCATAAACATTAGTACATCTTTGGAAAATACAAATAGATTAAAGAGGAAGCAAACATTTGAGTGACATCACCTCTCAGGGAAAATATTTGGGTTCTGTGAATTAAAGGGCTTCACAGCAGATTTCTGGAGTAGAATAAAAACAAAAGCAGATGTATACTGGTTAAAGCCCAGACACTCGGGATGAAGAAGTCCTGAATTCTCTTTGAGTGCAGAAAAGATTCTTTCTGCCCTAGAGCAAGGTGACTTCTTCGGATCGCTGTTACTCTCTTCAATAACATGGATTTCATCTTATTTCATCTATCTTTTTTTTTTTTTTATAAATTATTGAAATCAATTTATCAAGTGTCTTTTCTAGGATATAAGCTACTTGAGAGTAGGATTTTATTTGAAGGACCCTTTTAGCAAAACTGTAGTTAAAAAAGCAGTATTTAATTAATACATTGATCTTAAATAATTGATAATTATGTATCTAATAATAGTTCCTGTGCCAAGAACTACTTTAAGTGCCTTACACACATGTTAAGTCCCATCTCATATCTTCTATGTTGTAGCTGGAGGCTCGGCAATGTAGTTACTGTGATGAAAGAGTAGGCCTTTCTAGCCTGGCCAACATGGTAAAACCCGGTCTCTACTAAAAATACAAAATTTAGCCAGGTGTGGTGGCACACGCCTGTAATCTCAGCTACTTGGGAGGCTGAGGCACAAGAATCATTTGAACCCGGGAGGCAGAGGTTGGAGTGAGCTGAGATTGTGCCACTGCACTCCAGCCTGGGCAACAGAGCAAGACCCTGTCTCAAAAATAAAAACAAGGCCAGGCGCGGTGGCTCATGCCTGTAATCCCAACACTTTGGGAAGCCGAGGTGGGCAGATCATGAGGTCAGGAGATAGAGACCATCCTGGCTAACACACAAAACCCTGTCTCTACTAAAAATACAAAAAAAAAAAAAAAAAAAAAAAATTTAGCCAGGCATTGTGGCAGGTGCCTGTAATCCTAACTACTTGGGAGGCTGAGGTAGGAGAATGGTGTGAACCTGGGAAATGAAGCTTACAGTGAGCTGAGGTTGTGCCACTGCACTCCAGCCTGGGCAACAGAGTGAGTCTCCGTCTCAAAAAAATAAAATAAATAAAATAAAACAAAACAAAAAATAGAGTAGGCCTCTCTGTTGTTGAAGCCTTTTATCCCCTTTCATAGTTTCTAAAGGGACACCCATGAAGCATGAAACAATCACTTAAATAAACAATGAGACAAATAATAGTGTGACAAATATCCCAGCCAAACTGCCAACATCTTTATGTCACAATATGTAAGCTGTCTAACTCATTCCCATGAGAAATGCTACAATGAGTAAGATCTGGCTCATTCTCCAAAGAGCACTTAACTTTTGAGGGCTGATAAAATTGGCTGCTTCTTCCACTCCCACTCCCTTCACCAACAACTTTTTTCCTGCTGGACTCCCAAAATGCTTACAGCAAAGTATATATCATTAGGCGGGAGATTGTAGACTTTATTTTTGAGAAAATTGATTTAACCAAAAGAACATACTTCAAATCTTATTTGGGGAGCATCCCGGTGAGAGAGCCAGACCTTCCATCTGATCACTCTGTGGCAAGGCCCACGAATTGGCAAACTGTGCCGAGAAACAGAGCTCTCAATAATATTTTCTTTAAAAATGAACAGCCTGAGACCACCAGGCAACTAAGGGAAATTTAAACTCAGAGATGGAAACTGAACAAACAGAACAGAGAAAACAATGATAAGAGAGAAAACAAATGGAAACTTTAAAACACTTACATGATTTTACTTAAAATGTAAGAACAGATACAGAAACCGTCTAAAAAAAAAGACACAGATTACTGAGGGATCATGGCAAATGGGAGGCAGGACTAGAATTTCAGCTCCAGACAGAGCAGCGAGCAGAGGCTTGCATTGTGAATTTTAGCTCCAGATCGACTGCAAAAACAAACCAGCAATTCTGAGAGGACCCACCGAAACTCTGAAGGAAGCGGGCTACTCCTACAGGACCCAGAAGACACCTCAGATACTGTGAGTGCTCCAACTGCAGAAGTGGGAAAGGGAGACCCTCCTCTCCTGAACACACACCTCCACTGGAGAAGCTGAAGGTCTGATTGCAGGAGAAGTTTCCGGCTGTACCTGGGGCTGAGTGAAGTTAGAGAGCCAAGCCAAGTGAAATACAAGAGTAGAGGAAGCAGCAGAACGGCCCTGGGAATTCACTGGGTCCCTTAGCAGCCCATTCCTGCCTGACACCACAAGGATCCATCGGGAGGGCGGCCAGAGGAGCAGGGGGTAAAACTCCACAGGGAGAAGGACTTCTTTAGCTTAACTTTATGACAATTTGAACTGGGCGAGAAGCTCCTGGCCAGAACTCACAGGCAGAAGAGAAGCCCCTGGCCAGAACTCACAGGCATGCAGACTCCACAGGCAGGGGGAAGAACTAAAGCCCTTTTCTTTGCAGATAGGAGGCAGAACGCATGGCGCAAGTTTTCAAGCCCGTCTTGCCCTCCACCTGGAAACAGACTCTGGGCTGTTGGGGGAGGCATGGTGGGAGTGAGACTGGCCCTTTAATTTGCCTGGGAGCTGGGTGAGGCCTGTAACTGCCAGCTTTCCCTGCTTTCCTGACCATCTGCATGACGCAGCAGAGGCAGCCATAATCCTCCTAGGTACACAACTCCAGTGACCTGGGAATCTCACTCCCATTCCCCACAGTAGCTGCAGCAAAACCCAGCTAAGGAGAGTCTGAGCTCAGACACACCTGGCACCACCCTTATCGAATGGTTCTTCCAAAGTTCACCCTAGTAGCCAAACACAAAGGGCATTTAATATTGGGAGTTCTAGGGCCCCATCTACCGCCAGTCCCTCTCCACACTATTACAGCTGATGCTTTCTGGAAAGGGCCACCTCCTGGCAGGATGCCAACCAGCACAAAAACAGTGCATTAAACCATCAGAGCTAAGGACCCTCATGTAGTCCACTGCACCCTCCACCATCTTCAGCAGAACAGGCACTGATATTCACAGCTAAGAAACCCATAGATGGCTCACATCACAGGACTCTGTGCAGACAACCCCCAGCACCATCCCAGAGCTGGGTAGACTGGCTGGGTTGCTAGACCCAGACAGGAGACAACAATCACTACTCTTGGCTCACAGGAAGCCACATCCACAGGGAAAAGGGGAGAGTACTACATCAAGTGAACACACCTTGGGACAAAAAAATCTGAACAACAGCCTTCAGACATAGACCTTCCCTCTGACAGAGCCTACCCAAATGAGAAGGAAACAGAAAACCAACCCTGGTAATATGAAAAAACAAGGCTCTTCAATACCTCCGAAAAAATCACACAACTTCACCAGCAATGGATCCAAAAGAAGAAATCCCTGATTTACCTGAAAAAGAATCCAGGAGATTAGTTGTTAAGTTAATCAGGGAGGGACCAGAGAAAAGTGAAACCTAATGCAAGGAAATCCAAAACATGATACAGGAAGTGAAGGGAGAAATATTCAAGGAAACAGATAAAGAAAAAAAACAATAAAAAAACTCAGGAAACTTTGGACAAACTTTTAGAAATGCAAAATGCTCTGGAAAGTCTCTGCAGTAAAATTGAACAACCAGAAGAAAGAAATTCAGAGATCTAAGACAAAGTCTTAGAATTAACCCATCCCAACAAAGACAAATGGACTTAACAGATATATAAAGAACATTTTATCCAACAACCACAAACTACACATTCTATTCAACAGTGCGTGGAACTTTCTCCAAGATAGACCACATGATAGGCCATAAAACAAGCTTCAATAAATTTAAGAAAATTGAAATTATATCAAGCACTCTCTCAGACCACAGTGGAGTAAAACTGGAAATCAATTCCAAAAGGAACCTTTAAAACCATACAAATACATGGAAATTAAATAACCTGCTCCTGAATGAGCATTGGGTCAAAAACAAAATCAATATGGAAATTTAAAAATTATTCGAACTCAACAACAATGACACAATCACACAACCTATCAAAACCTCTGGGATATAATCAAGGTGGTGCTAAGAGGAAATTTCATAGCCCTAAATGCCTACATCAAAAAAACTGAAATAACACAAACAGACAATATAAGATGATACCTCATGGAACTATAGAAACAAGAACAAACCAACCCTAAACCCAGTAGATGAGAGGAAATAACCAAGATCATAGCAAAACTAAATGAAATTGAAACAAAAAAATACAAAAGATAAATGAAACAAAAGCTGGTTCTTTGAAAAAATAAAGAAAATTGATAGACCATTGGCAAAGATTAACCAAGAAAAGAAGAGAGAAAATCCAAATAACCTCACTATGAAACAAAACAGGAGATATTGCAACTGACATCACTGAAATACATAAGATCATACAAGGCTACTATGAACACGTTTACACACACAAACTAGAAAATCTAGAAGAGATGGAGAAATTCCTGGAAAAGTACCACCCTCCTAGCTTAAATCAGGAAGAATTAGATACCCTGAACAGGCCAATAACAAGCAGTGAGACTGAAATGACAATTTAAAAATTACCAACAGAAAAAAAGTCAAGGACCAGATGGATTCACAGCAGACTTCTACCAGACATTCAAAGAAGAATGGTACCAGTCCTTTTGACACTATTCCACAAGACAGAGAAAGAAGGAACCCTCCCAAATTCATTCTATGAAACTAGCATCACCCTAATACCAAAACCAGGAAAGGACACAACCAAAAAAGAAAACTACAGACCAATATCCTTGATGAATATACCAAGTGGGTTTCATACCAGGGATGAAGGGATGGTTTAACATATGCAAGTCAATAAATGTGCTATACCACATAAACAGAATTAAAAACAAAAATCATATGATCAGCTCAATAGATGCAGAAAAAGCATTTGACAAAATCCAACTTTCCTTTATGATTAAAGCCCTCAGGAAAATCAGCATACAAGGGACACTTCTTAATGTAATAAAAGCCATTTATGACAAACCCACAGCCAACATAATACTGAATGGGGAAAAGCTGAAAGCATTCCCTCTGAGAACTGGAACAAGACAAGGATGCCCACTCTCACCACTTCTCTTCAACATAGTATTGGAAGTCCCAGCCAGAGCAATCAGACAAGAGTAAGAAATAAACACCATCCAAATCAGTACAGAGGAATTCAAACTGTCACTGTTTGCTGACAAAATGATTTTTTACATTGAAAAACCCTAAAGACTCCTCCAGAAAGCTCCTAGAACTGATAAAATAATTCAGCAAATTTCCAGATACAAGCTCAATGTACACAAATCAGTAGCTCTTCTCTACACCAACAGTGACAAAAAAGAGAATCAAATCAAGAACTCAACTTCTTTTACAATAGCTGCAAAAAAAAAAAAAAAAAAAAAAAAAAAAGACAACTTGGGAATATACCTAACAAAGGAGTCAAAAGCCCTCCGCAAGGAAAACTATGAAATACTGCTGAAAGAAATCATAGACAATGCAAACAAATGGAAACACATTCCATACTTATAGATGGGTAGAATCAATATTGTGAAAATGACCATACTGCCAAAAGCAATCTACAAATTCAATGCAGTCCCCATCAAAATACCACCATCATTCCTCACAGAGACAGAAAAAACAATTCTAAAATTCATATGGAACCAAAAAAAGAGTCCGCATAGCCAAAGCAAAACCAAGCAAAAAGAACAAATCTGCAGGCATAACACTACCTGATTTCAAACTGTGCTGTAAGGCCATAGTCACCAAAACAGCATGATACTGGTATCAAAATAGGTGCATAGACCAATGGAACAGAATAGAAAACCCAGAAATAAACTCAAATACTTACAGCTAACTGATCTTCCACAAAGCAAACAAAAACCATAAAGTTGGGGACAGGACACCCTTTTCAACAAATGCTGCTGGAATAATTGGCTAGCCACATGTAGGAGAATGAAACTGGTTCCTCGTCTCTCACCTTATACAAAAGTCAACTCGAGATGGATTAAGGACTTAAACCTAAGACCTGAAACTATAAAAATTCTAGAAGATAACATTGGAAAAACCCTTCTGGACATTGGCTTAGGCAAAGATCTCATGACCAAAAACGAAAAAGTAAATACAATAAAAACAAAGATAAGTAGCTGTCATCTAATTAAACTAAAGAGTTTTTGCACAGCACAAGGAACAGTCAGCAAACAGACAACTTCTTGTTGTCTTCACAATCTATACATCTGACAAAACACTAATATCCAGAATCTACAACAAACCAAAACAAATCATTAAGAAAATAACAATCCCATCAAAAAGTAGGCTAAGGACATGAACAGACAATTCTCAAAAGAAGATATACAAATGACCAACAAACATATGAAAAAATACTCAGCATCACTAATGATCAGGGAGATGCAAATCAAAACCACACTGCAATACCACTTCACTCCTGCAAGAATGGTCATAATCAAAAAATCAATAAAGAATAGATGTTGGCATGGATGTGGTGATCAGGGAACACTTCTACACTGCTGGTGGGAATGTAAACTCGTACAGCCACCATAGAAAACAGAGTGGAGATTCCTTAAAGAACTAAAAGTAGAACTACCATTTGATCCAGCAATCCCACTACTGAGTATCTACCCAGAGGAAAAGAAGTCATTATTCGAAAAAGATACCTGCTCATGCATGTTTACAGCAGCACAATTTACAATTGCAAAATCATGGAACCAACCCAGTGGTGTGTGTGTGTATGTGTGTGTGTATATACACACATATATATTTTATTCTATTATACATATATAATGGAAAACTATGCAGCCATAAAAAGGAATGAATTAACTGCATTTGCAGTGACCTGGATGAGACTAGAGACTATTATTCTAAGTGAAGTAACTGAGGAATGGAAAACCAAATGTTGTATGTTCTCACTGATATGTGGGAGCCAAGCTATGAGGATGCAAAAGCATAAGAATGATGCAATGGACTTTGGGTATGTGGGGGGAATAGTGGAAGGAGGGTGAGGGATAGAAGGCTACAAATATGGTGCAGTGTATTCTGCTTGGGTAACGGGTGCACCAAAATCTCACAAATCACCACTAAATAACTTACTCATGTAACCAAATACCATCTGTACCCCAATAACTTGTGGAAAAGTTAAAAAATTAAATTAAATTTAAATTTAAATTTAAAAGATACGGTATCCATGAAACAAAAAAAGGATGCTAGATGCTATACTACTTCGAAAAACCCAACAAACAAAAACAAAGTACTCTTGAAAATTAACAGTATGATACAGAAATAAGCCCTGCTTTTTTTTTTTTTTTTTTTTTTTTTTTTTTTTTTTTTTTTTTTTTTTTTTTTTGAGACAGAGTCTCACTCTGTCACCAAAGTAGGAGTAGAGTGGTGTGATCACGGCTCACTGCAACCTCCTCTTCTCCTCTTCCTGGGCTCAAGCAATCCTCCCACCTCAGCCTCCTGAGTAGCTGGGACTACAGTCACACACCACCATGCTTGGCTAGTTTTTTTGTAATTCTTGTAAGATGGGGTTTCGCCTTGTTGCCCAGGTGAACTACTGAGCTCAAGCTTTGGCCTCCCAAATTGCTGGGATTACAGGTGTGAGCCACCATGCCAGACCAGAAATAAACATTTCAACAGAAGCATTGAAAAGTAAAATAAAGAATAGAAATAAAATATGGAGATACTGCAATCGAGGGGAAAATTTATTTAACCAATCCAGAAAGCCTAGCATCTAAATAATAATAGTTGCTGAAACAGACAGCACAGAAAACAGAAGAGATTATCATAGGATAAAATATAAGTATTTTCTAGAACTAAAAGGCATACATTTTTACCTTTAAAGAGACCCATTGATAAATCTCACTTCAAGCCACAATATATAGAATTCATGAATAACAGAGACTGAGGATAGATCTTAAACACAGGGAGGGGAATGTCACACATCGGGGCCTGTCGGAGGCGGGCGGCAAGGGGAGGGGAGAGCATTAGGACAAACACCTAATGCATGCGGGGCTTAAAACCTAGTGACAGGTTGATAGGTGCAGCAAACCACCATGGCACATGCATACCTATGTAACAAACCTGCACATTCTGCACATGTATCCCAGAACTTAAAGTAAAATAAAATTAAATTAAAAGTAATAAATAAATAAGTCTTCAGAATGTAAAAAAGATATATATTTTACAGTGGATCAACAATCAGTATAAAATGATCACTCAATGAATTTATTAATGTATAAAAAGAATCATTATAGCACCAAACTTCCCAACTGCAACACTGAAAGCTGGAAGCAACTGAAGAACGTGTTTGAAAAGGTAATTTTTATCCTAGAATATGTACCCAGCAAAATTAGCAAATGTGAAAATAGAATAAAGATATTTTCAGTCAAAAAAAAACTAAAAGTACTTACCACAAACTCTTTCCCAGGAAACTACCGGAAGGATGTACTTCTTTAAAATTGAGGAGTAAATCAGGTAAGATAAAGATACAAAGAACAGAGAGCCCCAAAGAGGAGGGAGATGGAGAGCCTCCCGTGGATGGGGAAGAGGCGCAGTCTCGGGGCGGTATGTATGTTGTTGGCTCTGGAGCAGCTCGTCCCCATTACAGCAGGACAAAGTGTTAAGGAAGCCCATCTCCAAGAACCTGCAGATGACAAAACTGCAGTATGTTTAACGTTCAGAGGAGGTTGTGAAAACATAAAGATGAAGAGCGGCACCTGTTAAAGAAACTTAGACTACAAACTCAGAATTTAGCAACAAACCTTTGTCAGTAAGAAAAACTCTGCAGAAAGAGAGGAAGGGCTGGCTCACCAGCCAGAGGCCAGGGACTATGGAATCACGGCTCCTAGGCACATCAAAGTTTGATTTTCTTTTATGCTTGGATACAAGCTGAGGTCTCTTCCAAGTATTGTAGTCAATAGGATCTCTAGAAGCAAGAGCTTGGAATGCAGGCCTTGTAGGTGCTGAGCTAAATTTCAAAATGGGCATTTGAAAGCAGTGTAGACAACAAAAGCTCTTTAACTGTCTACTATACAGAGTGATCTTATGGGGTAGCAGGTCCCTTCATCAGTATAAATTCTAGAAAAAGCAAAAATTATGCAAGAAAATGCTCATGTGCACAACTATAATACTAATAATGCATCAGCTGTGAACAATGTTTTCATAACACTATAATGATTCAATTGTTCTAAAAATATGGTATAACTATACAGAAGAGTTGTATGTGTATGTGCATGCATGTATGTGTGTGCTAGCTGCATGGATGTGTATCAGTGTGTGAAAGCTAGCAACATCCTCCTCTTTCATCCTAAGACATAAGTAGAAAATATCTAAAACTTTAAAAAAAATCAAGAAATCAACACCAGAGCTATGCAATTTAGAAATATGGAGGTAAATATCGGAAGAAATAGCTTAAAGAATTCAAAGTGGTTGCCTCCAAGTAACAGGAATTGAGAGTTTTCCATTATAAGTCAAATACTTAAGTCAAATACTTTTTATTTTTAAATTATGTCCAGTCATTACTGTAATAATGATTAAACATAAACTTTAATTGGGTATGCAGAAGTAGAATAGTCTAGAAAGAACTATTCCTTAGGTGACATTCCTTACCTCGCTAAATGTATAACCTTCAGCTGCTAGTCCTTCACCTTGCAGGCTCAAAAGCTTAATTTCACCTTTACATAAAAAGCAGGTCTGTCTCTGGGAGAAGCAGTGAAACTCACTTTAATTACACTTATGAAATTAGGTATATTAATTTAAGATGAGACCTTATTGCACCAGTAGACAGCACGCCCATTCTGGAAAAATGGTGCATTCTTTTTCTATGTTTAGTAAAGCAATATGGTTAGGTAAATGAGAATCACTGGTTTATACAAGGAAACGACTGATAAGATCTAGAAGCCCATTTGGTCACCACAAAATCTGGAGATACCTATCAGGGAAACTATACATAGTTAGAAGTTTTCTTGGAATCAAAAGAAATTCAATAAATTGAATGTTTAATGGCTTCATCCTAAACTCTTAAAATGATTCCACAAGACAGTGTTATTATCCCCTGCCCTGGATATTTGGAACATTATCTTCGTCTAAGAATAAGAAACTGATGCTCAGGAAATTAAATAGTTTGCTCAAGGTCACACAACTAGCTGGGATTTGAATATAGGTTTGCCTGATAGATAATATTTCTGTTGCACCACATTGCCTTTCCAAAACAAATAAGGAAAGGGGGGATCCAAGGAATAACTTTTCTTATTAAGCATTTTTTATGCTTTTTGCCATGACTAGGTCATTAATAAACCTATCTTCTAAATACAAAGGGTTAAAAATGAAAGAAAACAAGGGCAATTAATAGTTAATTAATTCCTACTATGTAAGGCTCTGCACTAGCAAATTTTCAATTCTTATCTACTTCTTTTTACATAATTTATTAAGTACATTTATGGGTTTCTACTTATTTTTACACACTATTATTTATTACAAATAAGTAGCAGTTATTTTGTATTATTAAACCAGACTTGAAAATTTGTGTTGTCATATTTTGGAAACTTTACTGGTATTTTTACTTCTGTGAATTTGGTTGGGTAAAAACATGTCTAAAATGTCTAATGCATCTCCAATGAGTAATGCCACAGTCATTTCAGAAAATGAAAATGGAAGTAATAACATATCATATTTTGTTACCACCATTGCTCTACAGCCAGATTTTAATGAGCCCAGCTCTGTAATCTGCCTGAGCATTTATAGACCTCAGGAGGGGCACTGTATGGCTTTGGGCTAGAAGCAGCTGAAAAGAATGTGTCTCGCTCGTGAAGAGCAGCGTTGAGTATGGCTGTTCTGTGTGCAGCTCACCAACTGTGCTACTCACGGCGGGGGCATTGTTCAGGGAAGGAGTAAGGCTGGCCAAGCTTGCCATTAGACGTTAAGAGGGTATGTAAAATCTATCAATATTTCTCCATCCCGTTGCGAAGAAATGGAAAAGAAGACAGTAGCCAGCTACTGCATTGCCACTACAGAAAAGTAACATTACAGATTTTATGACATTTTTCTTGAAGAAATCCAACTATATACCTTGGGAAGATAGGGAACGCATTGCAGGAAAGACAGAAAAATAACATTTAAGATGGTGCCAGAAATTCCACCTGCCATCCCTCTCAATATGCTGAGTAGGTGCCCAAGATGAGTACGAGCGGGAGACATAGTCTGTTCTCTCAGTTTATCTCACTTTCTCTGAGCCACTCATAGCATGAGAATCAGATGCACTTAATAGAATTGTGGTAGTCAGGTGCCAAGGATGGTTTTCTTACCACATGCTCCCTGCACACACACAAGCCAATTCCTTCATCTGGTACCCAACTGAAGAAAAACGCCGCTCGTTCCAAAGCTGGAGGAAAAACTGGCAGAACTGGATTCAGCTGTGAGACAGCGTGGTGTGGCCTCCAACATGGCATTATTCTAAAAGGAGTTCAGGAGTAACTTTGACTATAGTTGTTCCTTAACTCCCACTTACGATGCAACCCAGCCACAGTAGGCTCTAAGCAGCTTCAAGATAGGACAAACCAAGAGTGCCAGGCTAATCTAGTGCTTGAGGAAGTCAGTAAGATTTTTGAGATGCCATGAGGACAAAAGTTATAGTGAAGACACTAGCTATTCTTATGCATGGCTAAGACACTGCAAGTCTGAGGCTCAGTCCACTTCCAACACCAGGAGTTCCATGTAATCACCAGGTAGCAGGAGAGAAAACAATTCCAAGAAGACTCAGGTCTCATTCTTGAAAATATAATGGTACTAATGGTGTGGGTAGTTCTGTATTTTAACTTGTTCTATAAAGCAAAGATTTCCTTCTTAGTTTTTTTATGTATTCCCTAGTTGTATAGTAGTGTAATCTGAGAGGTCTTCATTATTTTTGAACTCTTGATAGTGGGCTCTACCAGGACAGGGAAGCTAGTTTAAAGCTATGTGTTCGCTTTCTACAGTTCAAGATGTCTAGTGTATCACTGTGGGGTCCTATCTTTGTTTGGGGATAGATCTCTCATACGTCTTTTTGGCCAAGCAGATGTAAATCAAATGCCTACTCATGGTCCTTTGATCCTTGGGATTGCTTCAGATATTGGTAATTTAATACAAATGTAAATATACTAGCCTGCAATGTTAAGTATTTTATTGCATAATGTAAAAGATGTTCTTGTGGTTTAAAAAAGAGTACATTTCACTATACACCTATTAGTATGACTAAAATAATAAAACCCTCACTATATCAAGTACTGACAGAGAAATTTCTGCAACTCTCATTCAACACTAGTGAAGATGCAAACTGGTACAGCCACCCTGTAAAACAGTTTGGCAGTTTCTAAGAAAATGAAACATATGATTATCACATGACCCAGCAATTTTGCTCCTAGGTATTTTCTGAAGAAAAATGAAAACATGTATCCACACAAAAATCTGCACATGAATATTTAGAGCATTATTCATAATTGCCACAAACTAGAAACAACTCAAAAGTCCTTCAGCAGGTGAATAAATGAACTATTGTACATCCATATGGTAGAATACTACTCATCGATAAGAAGGAACAAACTATTGATAGATGCACCAACATAAATGAATCCTCAATACATCACACAAAGTGAAAGAAACCAGACTCAAAAAATCAATACTATATTATTTCACTTACATGACAGTCTAAAAATACATAACACGTTAGGGTCAGAAAACAAATCAGTAATTGACAAGGATTAGGACTGAGAGCGGGATTTGACTCCAAAGGGGAAGCTCAAGGAAATTTTTAGTGTAAGAGCACTATTCTATGTCCTGAGTGTGGTGCTCAGGACTATGCATTTGTCAAAACTTATATAACCATACAATAAAAGAAGACTAATTAAAATCAAATTAAAAAAAATGTACAGATCCACAAGAAGACTTGTTTAAAATGCAGAGATTAGCTAATTCCCCTAGCAGTGTGAATTTAGATAAAAAGATAAGAGAAGTGGTTATGAGACAAAAAAGAACATGTCTAAGAACTATGGTGCCAGGCCCGGCCCAAGGAAAGGATCATCAGAAGTGAGTCCTCTGTGAGATGGTCTACACATCACTGCAGGACACAGAATGGCTGGAAAAAATGGAAGTATTTCTGTATTTAAGAATCAACTCCAATTTGTAAAAAATAAAAATAGAAAATCATTTCAGAATTGTACATTGCTCTTTATCTTTGGAATGCGGGCATGCAAATAATTTTTCATATAACAAATCTGTAGAGCCAGTGAGCACAACAAAATTGTGTGTGGAATTGATTTTAAATGAACCTTGCATTTTCTCCAGCATTCCACACAATAATTTGATAGAAAAATAATTTTTAGTAAAAATATAGAAACACAATATTAACAGAAATAGGCAACCTAATTAATTTGTAAAAGTTCTCCTTCTCACTTCTGTGGACATTTCTATAAGTTACTGGAGGACAGCTGGTAAGAGAACTAGAAGGAAGTCGATTTCAGATGGGGGCAAAATCTGAGAGGCCAATATAGCCTAAGGTGAGTAATGTTGACTGACTACTCAAGTGGGTGAGGAATTAAGAAGCTGGAAAGACAACTTAAAGCTCATCTAAGAATCCCTCTTATTTTATGGATGAGGAAAGCTGTGGCTTAGGGATATGTAGGGCTTAGTCTTCTGCTTCCAAGTCAAGAGTTTTGTTTTGTTGTTGTTGTTTTTCCCCAGCAAAATTGTGATTTGCTGTTCTTTCCAAAAGCAGAGAATATAGACTGAAATGTACAATTTAAACCCGATGTGACGCAATGGGCAAAATGGTGTATGTTTGGGAATTGTATTGAAGTGGTAAAATACAATTCTTTCTAAACAATGTCCTGTTACTAATAACTATCATTCTGTAATTTTCAGAACTCAACCAAGTGGAAAAAATTCATTATTAGTTCTCAGAAAGGATGAGTCTCTTCTCCCCACCTCTAGTAACAAGAAAGTCATATCAACACCAAAGAGAAAGAAATGAGCCCAGTGTCACAGTTGCATATAGGAATGTATAGCAGGTACTCGGCTTGCTTCTGGAAGGTTTGCCCTCTGACCACCACCTGTTCAATTAATTGTGTAACCAAAGCTCAATACTTGGTATGCATTTATTCATTCCTTTAACAGAAACAAACAGTATTGCCCCTAGAAAGAGGGCAGACAAGGTCCTAACAGATGGGTAAGGGGTTAAGGCCAGAAATGGCCCTCCTCCTGTGAATACTGACCCTCACCTTCAACTTGTCATTATTTTTTATTGATACATAATATTTGTACATATTTGTGGAGTACATGTGATATTTTCTTACATGCAGAGAATGTGTAACGATAAAGTCATTAAAGGTATTAACGGTATCCGTCACCTCAAGTATTCATCATTGCTCTGTGTTGGGAACATTTCAAGTGCTCTCTACTAGCTATTTTTAAACATACAGTACATCATCGTCAACTATTGTCATGCCACTCTGCTGTTGAACATTTTAACCAATTACTTATATCTAATTATATGTTTGCACCCATTAACCAACCTCTCTTCATGCCCTCTCTCCTATCCACACACCTTTCCTTATCTCTGGCCTCTATCATTCTACTTTCTACTTCTATGAAATTCACTTTCTTTAGCTGCCACATATGTGTAAGAACATATGATATTTCTTTTTGTCTGCCTCGCTTATTTCACTTAACATCATAGCCTCCATTTCCATCTATATTGCTGCAAATGACATGATTTCAATCTTTTTCATAGCCAAATAGTAGTCCATTGCATATATATACCACATTTTCTTTATTCATTCAGTGACAGATATTTGGATTGATTCCATATTTTTGCTGCTGTGAATAGTGCTGCAGTGCAGGTATCCCTTTGATATACTGATATCCAAAAGAAAGGATGTCGGTATATTGATACCAGTATTTTGAAGGGATACCTGCACTCCACTCAAATATTGGGATTGCTAAATTGTACGGTAGTTCTATTTTTAGTTTTTTGGTAAATCTCCATACTGTGTTCCACCATGGCTATACTAATGTACGTTCCCATCAACCGTGTATAAGAGTTCCCTTTTCTCCACATTTTCAGAAGCATCTTTTGTTGTTCATAATAATCTAACTAAGGTAAAATAATATCTTATTGTGGTTTTGATTTGCATTTCCTGATGATCAGTGGTGTTGATCATTTTTTATATACCTGTATGTCTTCTTTTGAGAAATGTCCATTCATGTTCACTTTTTAATGGGATTCTTTGTTTTCTTACTATCGTTTGTGTTCCTTGTGTATTATGGAAATTAGTCCCTTGTGGGATAAACAGTTTGCAAATATGTTTTCCCACTCAACAGGTTGCCTCTTCACTGTGTTCATTATTTTCTCTCCTGTGCAGAAGCATTTTAGTTTAATATAGTCCTTTTTGCCTACTTTTGTTTTTGTTGCCCATGCTTTTGAGGTTCTAGCCATGAAATGTTTGCCTAATGTCTTGAAATGTCTCCCCTATTTTTTCCTCTAGTAGTTTTATAGTTTGGGGTCTTACATTTAAGTCATTAATCTACTTCGAGTTGATTTTTGTATATGGTGAGAGATAGAAAATCAGTTTCATTCCTTTGAATATGAATCCAGTTTTGCCAGCACCATTTATTGATGAAGATATGCTTTCCCTAGTTTATGTTCTTGGTGCCTTTGTCCAAATCAGTTAGCTATAAATATATAATTTATGTTTCCACTATTCTGTTCTATGTATCTATGTGTACGCTTTTATACCAATACTATCTGTTTTGGTTACTATCACCTCATAAAATATTTTGAAGTCAGGTAGCGTGATGCCTCCAACTTTGTTCTTTTTGCTTAGAATTGCTTTGGCTATTTGGGATCTGATACGGTTTGGATTTGTGTCCCCACCCAAATCTCATGTTGAATTTTAACTCCTAGTGTTTGAGGAGAGGCCTGGTGGGAGGTGATTGGATCCTAGGGGCAGTTTTCCCCTTACTGTTCTTTTGATAGTGAGTTCTCATGACATCTGGTTGTTTAAAAGTGTGTAGCACCTCTTCCTTGTCTCTCTTCCTTCTGCTCAGGTCACATAAGATGTGCCTTCTTCCCCTTCGCCTTCTGCCATGATTGTAAGTTTCCTGAGGCCTCCCCAGCCGTGCTTCCTGTTGAGCCTGTGGAACTGTGACCCAAGTAAACCTCTTTTGCTTATAAATTACCCCGTTTTGGGTGTTTCTTTACAGCAGTGTGAAAACAGACTAATACAGGCTCTTTTTTGGTTCTATACAAATTTCAGGATTTTTTTTCTATTTCTATAAAAAATGACATTGATATTTTAATAGCAATTGCATTGAATCTTTAGATTGCTTTGGGTAGTATGGGCATTTCAACAATGCTAATTTTTCTGATCCATGAGCATGGGATGTCTTTCCATTGGTTTGTGTCCTCTTCAGTTTATTTTATCAGTGTTTTGTAGTTTTCCTTGTAGTCATTCATCCACTTGGGTAAATTTATTCCTAGGTATTTTTTTGTAGCTATTGTAAATGGGATTGCCTTCTTGATTTTTTTTCAACTAGTTCATTATTGGTGTATAGAAATATTACTAATTTTAAGTATTGATTTTGTATCCTGAGACTTTACTGAATTTCTTAGTTCTAAGAGTTTTTTGGTGGAGCTTTTGGTTAAGAGTTTTTATAACGAAGAAAAGTTGATTTTTATCAAATTCCTTTTTTTTTTTCATCTTTTGAGATGATCATATGGTTTTTGTCCTTCATTATTGTATTAGTCTTTTCTCACACTGCTATAAACAACTACCTGAGACTGGATAACTCATAAAAAAAGAGGTTTCATTGGCTCACAGTTTCACAGGCTGTGCAGGAGGCATGGCTAGGGAGGCCTGAGGAAACTTATAATCATGGTGGAAGTCGAAGGGGAAGCAGGCATAATCTTCACATGGCAGAGCAGGAGAGACAGCATTTGGTCTCATAGAATGAGTTAGGGATAATTCCCTCCTCTTTAACTTTTTGGAATAGTTTCAGGAAAATTAGCATTAATTCTTTATACATTTGGTAGAATTTGACAGTGAAGCCCATCTGGTCTTCAGCTTTTCTTTCTTCAGAGACTTTTTATTACTGGTTTAATCTTGTTACTCACTATTGGTCTGTTCAGGTTTTCCATTTTTTTTTTCTGATTCAACCTTAGAAGATGGTATGTGTTCAGGAATTTATCCTTTTCCTCTAGGTTTTCCAGTCTGTTAGTGTATAGTTGTTCATAATAGTCTCTGATGAGACTATTCATTTCATTAATCCTTTGTATTATTTTTTAAGTCTCTATTTTATTTAGTTCTGCTCTGATCTTTATAGTTTCTTTCCTTCCACTAATCTTGGATGTGGTTTGTTCTTGCTTTTCAAGTTCCTCGAGGTGCATCATTAGACTGTTTATTTGAAATCTTCCATTTTTCTGATGTAGGCATTACTGTTACAAATGTCCACCTTCGCACTGCTTTTGCTGTATCCCATAGTTTTCGGTACGTTGTATTTCAATTTCCTTTTGTTTCAATATATTTTTTAAATTTTCCATCTTAATTTCTTCATTAACACAATGGTTGTTCAGGAGCATGTTGTTTCATTTCCATGTATTTGTATCATTTCCAAAGTTACTCTTACTGATTGCTAGTTTTATTCCACTTTTATTCCAGTTTTATTAATAGTGGAAAACTTCCCAAGTCTAGCAGGATGTTTACACATCTGGATACAAGAAACTCAGAGATTCTCAAATATTTATAATCAAAAAGACATTCTCCACAGCACATTATAGTCAAGCTGTCAAAAGTCAAAGATAAAGAGAGAATTGTAAAAACAGTAAAAGTATCTGGTCACCTATAAGGGAATCTCATCACATTAACAGTGAAGATACTTGATCTGAGAACATACTTGATGTGATTTTGAATTTTTTTTTAATTTGCTGAGACTTCTTTTGTGAACTAATGTGATTTATCCTGGAGAAGTTTCATGTGCTAAAGAGAAGAATGTGCATTTTGTAGCCATTGGAAACAGTAAAGGTTGTTAAATCCATTGATCTAAAGTCCAGTTTAAGTTCAGTGTTTCTGGTTTTCTGTTCACATGATCTGTGTAATGCTGCGAATCGGTGAAGTTCCCCACTATTATTGTACATTGTATTGGAGTCTACTTCTTGCTTTACATCTAGTAATATTTTTTTTTTTTTTTTTTTTTGAGATGGAGTCTCATTCTATTGCCCAGGCTGGAGTGCAGTGGTGCGATCTCGGCTCACCACAACCTCTGCCTTCTGGGTTCAAGCAATTCTCCTGCCTCAGCCTCCCGAGTAGCTGGGACTAGAGGCATGTGTCACCATGCCCGGGTAATTTTTATATTTTTAGTAGAGACGGGGTTTCACTATGTTGGCCAGGCTGGTCTTGAACTCCTGACCTCGTGATCTACTGCCTCAACCTCCCAAAGTGCTAGGATTACAGGCATGAGCCACCACGCCCAGCCTACATCTAGTAATATAATATTTATATATCAGAGTTCTGTGGTGTTAAGTGCATATAAATTTATAATTGTTACATCCTCTTGCTGAATTGATCTCTTTATCATTGTGTAATGACCCTCTTTGTCTTTTAAATGTTTTTGAATTAAAGCCTGTTTTATAAATACAACTATTCTTGCTTGCTTTTGGTTGCCATTTGTATAAAGTATCTTTTATCCATCTCTTTACTTCTTTTAGTCTATATTTTTATATAAAAGATATGTATATGTATATGAAAGTACACAAGATATTTACATATACAAGAAACTGTCTTTACCTTTTAGTCCATATGTATATTTAGTCTATATGTGTATTTCTTTTGTTTTCTGTCCACATGACCCATCTAATGCTGAGCATGGGCTGAAGTTCCCTACTATTATTGTACAATGCATTGGAGTCTACTTCTTCCTTTGCATCTAGTAATATAATTTTTTGTATGTATATATTTTTTGTATATATTTACATATAGACTAAAAGGTAAAGTTAGCTTCTTGTAGGTAGCCTATAATTGGATCATGTTTTTAAAATCCATTCAACCAGTCTATACAATTTAAGTGGAAAACTTAATCCATTTAATTCAAGGTTATTATTGACATATCAAGTTTTGTTCCTATCATATTTTAGATTGTTTTCTGAATGTTTTATATAACATTTGTTCCTTTCTTTTCCTCTTATTGTTTATCATTCTAGTTTGGTGGTTTTCTGTATAAAAGACACATTTTGTAGTGGTAACATTTCAGTCATTTCTCTTCCTCATTTGTGTGTTTGCCTGCCTAGTGTGTTTTATACTTTTGTGTGTTTTGTTACGGTAGATATTGTCCTTTTGCTTCCAGGTTTAGGACTCTCTCAAGCATTTCTTGTAGGCCCATTCTAGCAGTAATGAATTCCTTTGGTTTTTGCTTATTTGGAAAATACTTTATTTCTCATTTATTTATGAAAGATAACTTAGTTTGGTATAGTGTTCTTGGCTGGCAGTTTTTTCTTTGAGCACTCTGAATACATTATCCCATTCTCTCCTTGCCTGTAAGGTTTCTGCTGAGAAATCCACTGTTAGTCTGATGAGATCCTCTTATAAGTGACCAGATGCTTTTCTCTTGCTGTTTTTACAATTCTCTCTTTATCTTTGACTTTTGACAGCTTGACTATAATGTGCTGTGGAGAATATCTTTTTGCATTATAAATATTTGAGAATCTCTAAGCTTCCTGTATCCAGATGTGTAAATATCCTGGCAGATTTGGAAAGTTTTTCCACTATTAATTTATTAAATGTACTGTCAGAGTGCTCAGGTGGTGAAGGCAGCAGGTGTGCTGCAGCCCTGCTGCTGGGGAGGTCAGGGTTGCTGTAGGTTGGTGGCTGGGGATCACAAGCTTCAAGACCAGGTGGTGGCTGCGGGTAGGGTTTCCTGGCTTCAAGCCACATGAAAACATACAACAGCCCCACTTCTTGGGATTAGGTTTGCTGCCAGTGGCTCCTGCTTCAGCCAAAGAAGTGGCAGCGAAGAGCAGTGACAGCTGTAGGCAGGGGATGTCAATGGGGTACCAGGGATATAGAGATGAAGGGACTATTGGGTCCTAGGAAAGGATTCAGCCTGGTAGAGACTGAGCTCTCAAAATGTCACCATGCTGTAGCTGCTTGGGATCTTGAGGTGTGTGGGACCCCACATGAGATCCCTTTCTGGAGCGATGCTGTCATGCAATCTCCAGGCAGCCACCTTTTTCTCACATTGGGGAGCTTCTCTGGGCTCCCAGCTGATCCTGCCAAGCAGGCTGTCTCACTTCCTTCTCTTTCCTTTTAGGTGTTTCTTGTCACTTCACTTTTGAATTCCAATATTTACTCGCTATTTTGATTCTTCTTTAAGGAGGAGGTGACTGTTAGATGCCTCTAGTCAGTCATCTTTAATCTCCTCCGCACAATTTGCCATTTTTGAGAGACTATTGTGCTAATGAACATGAGGGAGAGAGGGAGAGGGAGAGAGATAGACTCAATCCAACCAAGAACTGATCATAAATTTTTCACTTGAGTACTAACAACTATAGTTATTGGTTACAGGACATTGTTTAGAAAGTTTGCAATAGGTAATTTTTATTCATTGACCAAATAAATGAATCACTGATCAATAAAATATTTTTATAGGCTTTTATACATGCTCCTACATCCCTGGAAATTTGCAAGAGCAAAGCATCATAAAAGGACCAGACACATAATAGCAGAATAGCAGCATAATCTTTCCAGAATTATCTGTTAACCATTCTTGATCAAGCTCAAGCAAGTCCAACCAGTCAGGTACTTATAAAGATAACACCAGTAAAAATTTCTCCATGTCCTTTTTAATTTTCTCCTTCCTCCTAAATCCACATATGTCTGTTAGAAAATTACTGCTGAAGGCTGGGCATGGTGGCTCATGCCTGCAATCCCAGCACTTTGGGAGACTGAGGCAGGTGGATCACGAGGTCAGAAGATTCAGGAGATTGAGACCATCCTGGCCAGGCCAACATGGTGAAACCCTGTCTCCACTAAAAATACAAAAATTAGCTAGGTGTGGTGGCTAGTAATTCCAGCTACTCTGGAGGCTGAGTAATCTCAGTACTCAGTACTCAGTGGTGGCAATCCCAGCTACTCAGGAGGCTGAGGCAGGAGAATCACTTGAACCAGGGAGTCCGAGTTTGCAGTGAGCTGAGATCATGCCACTGCACTCCAGCCTAGTGACAGAGTGAGACTCTGTCTCAAAAAAAAGAAAAAAGAAAAAAGAAAAGAAAAGAAAGAAAAGAAAATTACTGCTGAAACTCCATCAATGAAAAATAATTTAAAATGATAGATGATGTTGATCAATCACCAGTGGTGGATTAAGTGGTAGGAAAGGGAAGCTGAAACTCAAGCTCTGAGATTTTTTTGTATTTTTGTTTAATTTATCTTGTTTGTCTCATAAATTCTAATTCTATTCACATTCAAATATAAGCTCGCCAGAAACTGTCCTTGCTTCTTTTGTTCACTGCCATGTCTTGAAGGTCTAACACTAATAGACGTTTATTTATAGAATGAACAAATTGATGAATTAATAGGGTGAAAATCTTTGATCAAGAGAAACTTCAGATGTTTATTAGGTCTTTGTTTAAAAAATGAAGTGTCTTTTTTATGACTTCAATAAAAGTTTTGAAGAGGTTAATATACAAATGAAAGATATTGTCAATATAATTTCAGGTTGAGCATATTCACCTTTGGTATACATCGTCTGCACCACATTTGCTCTAAGACAGTATGACAGTTGTCTATGCCAACAATTTTAATACTCACTACATCACTCCAAGTATTAGTAATTCTAAATATGAAATCTCATGACATTTTGACAGAAGGCTACCTACAAATGTGTCTGAATTATACATGCAAACAAACCTGAATGAATATCAAAGGCGAAGAAGATCTTTTTCTCAGAGGGCAAGAAGAGAATTCATATCAGTTTATCATTTAATACTTTGGCAAAGGCTTTTGCTAGAAGACTTTTAATGTTCTTTTCAGTATTCAATCATGCAACTGTCTGAAGAGGATGTAGTGATTTGGGTAATAATTTTCTCAAACACATTTACATCCCTAATTTCTTTTTGAGCTGAGTCAATCAACATGCCATTTGGGATGCACCTGGAGGCTCCTTGTTTAAGGTTTTTTTTTGTTTTGTTTTTGGAAAGTGAGAACTATTGGACATCCATTTGCACTTGAACTGCCTGTAAATACCTCCCAAAGCCCCTTAGCTCTACAGAGGGAGAACAAAGGAAACAGCCATATTCAGTCAGTGCTTTGTGATTTCTGTATTCCATAGACTTGAGAATAGAGGAGGCACTCGACTCTTTTTGGGGTCACTGTCTGGAATAGAGAGAAAGAGGCTGTTTTCCACATTTTCAAATGCTCTCCTCTCAGTTTGCTGCAACTTCCTCTGACAGCCATGTTCGTGCATGGCACTGCCTCATAGGAGTTTCTCCCGGTGTTGCACTCAAATGGCAAGTGAAAAGTATGGTAAATATTACACTCTGTAATTACTTATTAGACATTGAGCCCAAAATCCTTTCTTTAGTTTTATTTTTTCTCCTTTCATTCATACTCAGGGTTCCTAGACCTTCAGCTCCGAACTCAGAGCCAGAACCTGCATTCAAAGCTTTAACTGCAGCTCAGACTCAGCACAGTTCTTGGGGGAGGAGAAAGGAGGCTGAGTGATGTGGTGGATAGGTGGAAATGAAAATAAAAATACAATACCTAAGTTGCTGTGTTCATACAACCAATTCCTCATCACCTGTCATTACATTCAAGGATCTGTAATATGACTCGTGCCCATCTTTCTGTCTCAATGTTCTATAGCTTACTAACATTAATTTTAATGTTCAGCCATTCTAGAGCAATCTGCCTTCTAAGATTGTGCTCTGCACTTATCTCATCCCTGTGCTTTGGTTCATGTTAATCCTGCCCCCTGAATTATATCCAGTCTATCTCAGCTCACTCTAATCCTACTCATTCTCCCAGAGCTAGCTCAAATCACCACTAGCCTTTTATTTCTGACCCCCACCTAAATAAAACAAGATGAAAACAGAATTAATTTTTATAGCTACATGGGAAAACACTTGGCTAACCTCCTTGAGATGGAAAGTGGTGTCCAGAGGCATAAGCCCAAAAAACAAAATGAAACCTATCCTGCTCTTGCAGGAAAAGAAAGAGAAAGGTCACAAAGAGAAGGTGAAATAGAGACCCTGCAGGGAAACAGCCAGCAGAGATCTCTGGTGGCTGAGCAGTCAAAAGATACTTGAAGAATGGAGAAACCAACTTCAGATTAAAATTGTTTGTATGGAATAGGAATTTTTGTGTCAACTTGGCTAGGCCTCAGTGATTTAATAGAGTACTAATTTAAGTGTTGCTGTGGAGTCATTTTACAAATTTGGATAACACCTACAATCAGTTAGATACTCCCTTGAGTATAGGAAATTACTTTCAATAATGTGGGTGGGCCCCATCTAATCAGTTGAAGGCCATCCCAGAGTTGTGGGTTTTCTGGAGAAGGAATTCAGCCTTGAGACTGCAGCATTAACTCCTGCCTGAGTTTTCAGGCTGTATATATGTATCTAATGTATCTATATCTACAGATATGTATATTGCAATGTATATGTATATATAATATATATAATAAATACATTTATATACGTGTATGCTCATATGTAATATATGTATGCATTATAATATATGTATATATTCTGCAATATATACATATAATAGATGTTTATATGTGCAATATATACATATATAACACATATATACATATATATAACATGTATATTCACATACAGTCAATCCTCATTATTCATGAATTCCATATTTGCTGTTTTGCCTACTTCCTCAAATTCATTTGTAACCCCAAAATCAATACGATATTTTTGCAGTCATTTGTGGACATGCAAAATAGTGAAAATGCTGAGTTGCTCCTCAGGTATATTCCCACTGAAAGCCAAACAAACAGGCAACGCTCTGCCTTCTTGTTTCAACTCTTTTTTTGAGAGGGAGTCTCGCTCTTGTTGCCCAGGTTGAAGTGCAGTGGTGTGATCTGGGCTCACTGCAACCTCTGCCTCCTGGGTTCAAGTGATTCTCCTGTCTCAGTCTCCCGAGTAGCTGGGATTACAGGTATGCACCACCACACCTGGTTAATTTTTGCATTTTTAGTGGAGACGGGGTTTCACCACGTTGGCCAGGCTGGTCTCGAACTGCTGAACTCAGATGATCTGCCTGTGTTGGCCTCCCAAAGTGCTGGGATTACAGGAGTGAGCCACCACGACCAGCCTTCTTTCAACTCTTATATTGTAAACAAGTCTCCTTTCTGTGGTATATTTAATGCCATGCTTTTCACATCGTTGTGCTTTCTGTTGATTTTGCTGTTTAAAATGCCCCTCCCTGGCACAGTGCTGAAGTGCTGTCTAGTGTTTCTAAGTGCAAGAAGGCTGTGACGTGCCTTCTAGAGAAAATATATGTGCTAGATAAGCTTTATTCAGGCATGGATTTTAGTGCTCTTAGTCTTGAACTCAATGTTAATAAATCACAAATATATAGAGAGTCATGCATTGTTTAATGAAAAAGCTATGTTCTAATAAATGCATCATACTTTGTCATTTTACAAACATCATAGGGTGTACTTACACAAACCTAGATGGCATATGTACATTTTTATTTATATAATTTTTCATATGGAACACCAAACATCCCAGCACCATTACTGAGTATTAATAATTTCCTCTACTTGACATGCAATGCCAGTATCAAGTGCCATGTATCAGTTTTCTATATATGGTCCATTATAATCTTATGGTACCACCATCATATATACAGTCTGTTGTTGACTGAAGGATCATTAATCAGTGCATGACTATATTAAGTAAGGTGTCTTTAAGCAGAAACACACATAAAGCAAGGTTATGTCTTGATCATTTGATGAAAATTTTGTGGACAGAAAGACTCCATGAATTCAACCCTGTATTTCCCATTATATTTCTTACTATTCATACAAGCAACCATTCAATATTTGCTAATTCAGTATTTGCAGTAACATAATAGAACATAATTACTATGAATTGTGAATAACAAGAATTGACTGTGTATCCATATACGTGCATACATGTATCTATGTCTGTCTGTCTGTCTATCTATCTATCTATCTATCTATCTATCTATCTATCCATCCCACTGATTCTGTTTCTCTGGAGAAACTGACTGACACACATGGCTACTGTCTCAAGTTGTAAACTGCCCCCAGTGCTCCCAAGAGAAACTGGAAAGGGAGTGGAGGAGGTAAGTCAGAGAATGAGAAGCCAGACACAGAAGTAATTTCAGATCAAGTCCCCTCCATCTGTCATTGGCTACAGCCTCCCTTGGGGGACATTAGTGCCCCATGCACTTTCTGCTCTGGGTTAGTCCTGGCAACAGGCTTCCGTGGCCCAAGCATTGTCCTCTGAGGGAGAATGCAAGGCCAAGACCACAGGAGTGAAGCAGCCACAAGTTGATAGGCCAGAGGAGGAAGTGACTAATAGATATCACAATGGCACCAGAAGGAGGACTCACCCATTTTCTTTGTAAACCTCCCATCCTGCTCAAGGAGCTCACCAGTGCCTGTGTATAGTACATGTTGAATAAATGTTAAAAAAGGAAGTGACTTGTCCTGCTGCATTTCACTAAGATGCACAGGACAAACAAAGCAGAAAATCAGAAGTACTTTTTTTGATGCTTCTCTAGAGCACAGCTGTTGAAAAATATTTGTGAAAAGAAAGAGTTTTGAAAATATTTTCATGGTTACTTGACAGATAATTCCTTTTCCAGAACCAAATGATATAATTAAAGTTGTTAGTCTTTTGCCCCCAAATGTTGAGAGCTTATCCTAACAGTAAGTCAGGGAAGAAGCCATGCATAATCAAAACAGCTTTGAGAACAACAAAATGGACATTGACAAATCAGGAAGCTTTTTTTTTTTTTTTTTTTTGAGATGAAGTCTCACTCTGTCACTCAGGCTGGAGCGCAGTGGCACTGTCTCAGCTCACTGCAACCTCTGCCTTCCAGGTTCAAGAGATTCTCCTGCCTTAGCCTCCCAAGTAGCTAGGATTACAGGTGCTCACCACCACACCCGACTAATTGTTTTTCATATTTTTAGTAGAAACAGGGTTTCACCATGTTGGCCAGGCTAGTCTCAAACTCCTTACCACAAGTGATCTGGCCACCAATGGCCTCCCAAAGTGCTGGGATTACAGGCATGAACCACCATGCCTGGCCTAAATCAGAAAGCTCTTCTAATCTCTCTCTCTCTCTCTCTCTCTCACACACACACACACACACACACACACACACTCTCACATACACACACAAAAAGGTGACTTTTGCCATAAAAAAATTTATACTCACCATAAAATTCAAATACAAGTAAATCAATAGAAGAGCAGGGAGATCTAAGCTATACTTTTAAGTGTATTTTTCTACAAGGTATCCACAGAACAAGGAAAAATATTTGTGTGTAAAATGTGGGAAAATATATTTGTAGAGCTATTTACCATGGCACCTGCCTTCTGGAAGAATCACTCCAGCCTTCTGTAACTTTCAGAGCACTGGACTCCTACTGTTTTCTTAAAACACTGCGAATAAATTTTTGGCAGTCAAGGACTAGATTATTCCATAAGGCAGTTGAGGAATTGCTCAACTGTCAGGGAGCAGTCTTATCACCTGTAGAATCGGGTCCCAACTTTTTAGCATAGCATACAAGGTCTTTCATCAGAGGTCCTCAACCTGTCTCTCCAGCCATATTTCCTGCCCCTCCTATTTCAGTGCTGCTTATAATAGAGCCATCCAAGTTATTCATGCTTCCTCCAGTGGAATGGGCCATGCTCTGACATGCCTGGGTACCTTTCCACTTCCTGTTTCTTCTGTTAGGCATATAGTTGCCCCCTATGGCAAACTCTTCCTCATTCTTGAGGAACTAGCTCAAATTGGCTGTTGGGCAACCACTGATCATTTCACTGCCAGGGAGGTAAGTCAAATTCACCTCTGTCCTCCCAGAGTTTCTTGCACATCACACCTGGTAGAACTTTTTATCATATTGTGTTGTAATTGTGTAGCGAGTAAGTTCCTTAAGGACAAGGACTACACCTTATTTGTCATTAACGATCTTGCTGATCGTTTTACTGCAAGGCAGGTAAGTCAAACTCACCTCTGTTCTCCCAAAGTTCCTTACATATTACACCTGGTAGAACTTATATCATATTGTATTATAATTGTGTAGTGAGTGAGTTCCTTAAGGACAAGGAGTATGTTTTATTTATCTTTGTACCCCAGGTGCCCAGGCAAATAGCAAGATTTTAATAAATTAATACTGTATAACCTTTCCATTTGAGGAACAATGATGATATGACATTTTTTGACAGAGGCAGGTAGTAGGTGAATTATTTGTTACTTTAAGGACACTTAAGAGCAATATAGAGTAAATGAAACAACAAAAACTCTCCCAAAATAGATTAAATATTGAGAAATAAACTCAAAAAAGAGTGGAGACTAGCTGCAGTGGCTCCCTGCACTTTGGGAGATCAAGGTGGGAGATCACCTGAGCCCAGGATTTCGAGACCAGCCTGGGCAACATGATGGCAGGAACATGTCTCAGACCAAAAAAAAAAAAAAAAAGAAGAAAATGAAAACGTAAGGCCGGGCGCGGTGGCTCAAGCCTGTAATCCCAGCACTTTGGGAGGCCGAGACGGGTGGATCACGAGGTCAGGAGATCGAGACCATCCTGGCTAACATGGTGAAACCCCGTCTCTACTAAAAAATACAAAAAACTAGCCGGGCAAGGTGGCGGGCGCCTGTAGTCCCGGCTACTCGGGAGGCTGAGGCAGGAGAATGGCGTAAACCCGGGAGGCGGAGCTTGCAGTGAGCTGAGATCCGGCCACTGCACTCCAGCCTGGGCGACAGAGCGAGACTCCGCCTCAAAAAAAAAAAAAAAAAAAAAAAAAAAAAAAAGAAAACGTAGATGAAGAATGGTCGAATAATTAGGTAATTAATAGTTTAATAATTAGTTTAATAATTATGTATTAGTTATATACTAGTAATAATACTTTAATAATAATTTATTAATAATAATTAAATAAAGGTTTTGCCAAAATTGAAATTTGAAGTTAAGGCTTAATTTGAGACTTGGACATGGAAATCACTTCCCAGAATTTAGCAGGTGCTGAAGGGTGGCGCCATTATCAAGGAATGGAAAGAAGCAGAACCTGAACTATGGCCTACTTGGAGAAAAGTGTAGGTGCATGAGGAAGGAGTCTAGTCAAATGCTCAATGCCTGGGAGGTTCACTGAGATAAATCGTGGTTCTGGTGGACATGGAGAACCTGGAGATCTGTGATCTGGGGTAGGTAATACTCATAGGTCTAGCCAGACAGGTGGCTGATAGACATCAGGAAACTCTGGACACAGGAAACAGGGTCCTAGATCTGAGGCTAGAGTTCAAGGGCAGCACTCAGTCCTTTGAGAAGGCTGGCAAAGCAGTCTTAGTGAAACACAAGTACCAAACATGCTCTCAAAACAGAAACTCAGGCAAAAAAAGAATACAGAATCTGGAATCAGGACACATTATGGAACCTTTATCAAGGCACAAGCCTAAACACAGTTGTCATACCAAGACACAATACCAGCATGGAACTGGCAGCAGAATTGATGAGATGCTTAGTCATTGGAGCCCTTCACTGAGAGCTCTTGGAATTTCTCAACCAGGAATGCGACTGGTCCCAGCCAGAGTTGCGCTAAATTTCAGGGAATTAAGAGTTTAAATTAGGGCAGAGAGAGGAGAAGCAGCAGGGAGTCAGAAAAGTCAAGATAGGTTTCAAAGGAAGGTGGTGAGAGCACTCACAAGGACAACTGGGTGCTCCCTTCAGCATGCCAATGAATATGTGACGTATACAGATGTCAGTAAAGATTATGGGTGACTCAGGATGGGAGGAGAGAGGGAGGAGAGAGGGTCACCCATAATCTGAAGAAGGAGGACACTGAGTCAGTAGGAAATGGGAAGTAGAAAAATAATACTACAAAGAAAAGCCTAATTGATGCATAGTTAAGCAGCTCCAAAATGGCACATCGATGACTACCAGAGACTGAAAGAAAGAAGAGAAGAAGAAAAAAAATCAAGGGGAGAACTGTGGAAAACTAGCCCAGGACACATCCATATACATTGTTTTGATTCTACCTCAGGACCCAGTAGATGTTTTGATCCTGTGTAAAATATTTTAAGCAGAATTATACAAACATGATCGATTTTAATTTTCATCAAGAATGTATTTTCTCGAGCTCATTCCATTAAGCCAATTTGATTCTTTGTTCAATTTTCTATACAGTGCAGTTCATTTTTTTCATTTTTATCTTTAATGTAACTGAAATTACTTTTATTGACATTGATTCTTTCTAACTTAAATATTACTCTGCGACTATGATCATTCTGTTGGATTTCTTGAAAACATAATTTTTTTCCAATTATGGCTTCCACCATGTGGTTTTTCTCTGGCAGCTCTTCTTTCTAACAAGCTCAATTTCCCCACATCAAATTTGACATATCTAAACTTTGTTAAGATTTGATTCTGATATTAGTTTTTAGTCAATAACAAACCTTATCATGTGAAGTTTTAGCTTTTGGTTTTTTTATGGCTTATTTCTACCAACTCTAACTTTGACTAATTTTTCCAACGTGCTTCTTCCATAAGTTTTTAATATTTAACAAATTTTATGAAGTGCAAGTTCCATGATTGTCAGTTTTCTTTGGGGATATGTTGACCAAAAGTCTTTACTATAATATCTGCATAATGGAGTACTATGCAGAAACAAGCAAAAAGTATAAGAAAGATCTCTGAGATTAGTATTGTTAATGAATACATATTGTGATATATATAGCATGTGTAGTATATAGCTATATATATATAGGATGTATATAGTATGCTGCCTTTTATGTAAAACAAATGAAAACTAATATATATAAAAACACACACATACACAAATATTTGCTAATTTTGCAGAAAGAGACATAGGAAAAGTAGGCCAGAAGCTAATGGCGATAGTTATCTATATAGATGGATGGAAATGGGCCAATAGGAGTGATAACTTCTGTTGAATACACATTTCTGTTTTGAACCATATACAAAATGATATAAAATGAAAAGAATATGAAAAAATGAATCCCAAAATTGAATCAAAACAAAAGCAAATGAAGCTAACAAATTTGTTAGCTAACAAAGCTAACAAAGGACCACTCGAAAAATCATTCATTTGTATTTAATTCCAAACTAACTCATTAGACAATTAGGAGTGACTCCTCTCAAATGATCTACAAATAGTGAATTCGATGAACCTAGGTCTGATCGTTTGGTGGGCTCTGTGCTAATTGTTCATCCTCCTGGTGGAAGAGCAGAAGCAGATCTGTGTGTCCTTCAGTGACCAAAAGGCAATTCAGCTCAGGAAATCGGTCCAAACAAACACTATGTTCCCATTAATGGGAGAAGGACTAATCCAAGATTTCCCCAAAACAGAATAAAATGGCAGAGTGGCTGGGTCAGTGGTACTTGCAAAAGAGAAAACCCTGCTTTTCCAATGTTAGAAAAATCTCAGCTTTGATCTTAGAGAGAGCAAACAAAAAAGCACAGCAACCAAAGGAGCACTGCAAGGAATCTTCATAATCAAGAGAAAAAAAAAAACTCATCAAGCTATATGTTCATGAAAAAAAAAAAAAAAAAAAAAAAAAAGACAACACTAAAATCAGTAGCAAAGACCTCATAAGCCGCCCTGTGACAGGTTAGGGGAAAAGGAATATCAGCAACTGGAACTGGCTTTCTCAGGCTTTCTGTGTAGTCCAGACTGTATAACCCTCATATGATAAAAACACATGCACTTGATCTAGTAAGAGAATAATTATAAGCCAGGCACGGTGGCTCACGCCTGTAATCCCAGCACTTTGGGAGGCCGAGGCAGGTGTGTCACCTGAGGTTGGGAGTTTGAGACCAGCCTGACCAACATGGAGAAACCCCATCTCTACTGAAAATACAAAATTAGCTGGGTGTGGTGGCGCATGCCTGTAATCCCAGCTACTTGGGAGGCTGAGGTAGGAGAATGGCTTGAACCCAGGAGGCGGAGGTTACAGTGAGCCGAGATGCTGCCATTGCACTCCAGCCTGGGCAAAAAGAGCAAAACTCCATCTCAAAAAAAAGAAAAAGGAAAGAAAAGAAATTTAACAATAAGAAACAGCAAAGAGGAACTTGGCCTGTGGGTTAAATGAGTAGACGGTGAGGGTTATGTAAAAGGAAAGATAGATTTTTTTTGAAAGATACCAAATTTGCTTCAAAAGCTAGGTTTCAAAAATTCTATATACAGATTCACTTCCTATATTAGCTTTTATCCCAGCTTCATTTGTAAATACTGAAAACTTCCGTGTTTTAGGGATTTGTTGCAGAACTTTTTACGATTATGAACATATTCATGCAATGACCCTCTCTTGAACTTCACTTGTATTGATTTTAAATTTATTCCATAATAAAGCTCCTAAATGTAGAGGATTAACTACAATATTATTTCAATTTTAATAGAACAATTGTGTAAATAGTACTTAGCTTGCAGTGAAACGTAGATTGCTGCTTTATTCTAAAGTTCCAAACTACAAAATACCTGCACTCTCTCGATCCTTTCTGATGCTCTCATCCTTCCTTGCCATTTTTCCCTACAGTCTTTCACATTTACAAACTGATTATATATATAATATATAACATATATAATATATATGACACATAATATAAAACATACATATTATATATGATATATAATATAAAACATATATATTACATATGATATATGATATATATTACATGTTATATATGATATATATTATTACATATAACATATATTATATATTACATATTATATATGTTATATATTATATATTATATTATCTGTATTATACATTATATATATATGTATAGGTAGTGGTTGGTTGGCTAGTCACACTCATGCTTTAAAAGTTATTTTGAAGGTTCAGATAGAATCTATATGTAACAAACTTCCAGAATGGAAAAATTGCTGGACAGTCTAAAAGTATGACAGAATCTGCAATTAGCCTGGAGAACATATTTCAATGCACAGTTTATTATACATAGCAGGATGCTCAATTTTTGTGAGAATTGTTTCTTTAATTTCAGATACTGTAGGAATGGTTATCAAGTTACATATTGGAAACAAGTGACCTTGTGTGCAAATCATTTTACCTTCTATTTCTTCAAGGAAAGAGTTAAAACAATTATATTTAATCCTCTGGCAAATAATAAGGTGGTTAGAAATTTCTGGAACAGGGGCTATTGAGCTCAATTATTATATTTTAAATGTAATTAGTATATCACTTCAAAAATAACAAGAGCCAAAATATAACAAAAAGTCAGAAAGAGAGAGAAAGAGAGAATTTGGTTCTGAAAGATTTCATAGAGAATCAATTTGGTAGACCCAGTGAAATACTCTTTATATCCTCACTTCTAAAATTCTTCTTCCACCAACTCTTAAAAGGTGATTAACAACAGTATGTAGTTTATAGATTGTCCAGGCTTCTTTTACTTTTCTTCTCTCTTTAGCCTACTACCTGTCTTACTGATATTTGGCTATTCGCTAACTTCCACTGAAAATTATTAAAATCTGCATCATTGGAGAACAGCCAGAAAGAAGAGCATGATGAATGTGAGCTAGGACCTTCGCCAAGCAGATGCCTCTGCCTCCGTGGAAGTCAAGAGCTCAGTGGTATGTAGGGTAACTTGGAGACAACAAGGAGGTACAGGAAAGCACAGGAGTGGACACAGAAGAGTTGGTCACTCAGAAATGAGGCAGAGAAAGATGTTGTGTGATGGATAGGCATGTAAAGCAGGCCCCTTTGTGTGTAAACTATGAAGGCCATTCATGCACTATTTCAAGGACAAGGGCTCAGAAGTTATCACTGTATAGCTCTGGGGGACATTATGCTAAATGAAATAAGCCAGATACAGAAAGACAAATACTCCATGATCTCACTTATATGTAGGATCTAACAGAAAAGCAGAGAGTAGAATGATGATTACCAGGGCATGGCAATGGGTGATGTTCTCAAGAGATGCAAAGTTTTAATTATGCAAGATGAATGAGTTCTGGAGATCTAATGGACAGCATGGTGACTAGAGGTATCACTACTGTGCTGTATACATGAAACTTGCTAAGAGGGTAGACACTGTTTTCACCACATACAGAAACAACGGCAACAATGTGAGGTGCCAGATTAGTTAATTATCTCAATCGTGTTGATTATTTCCCATTGTATGCCTGTATCAAATCATCAAGCTGTACACCTTAAATATACAATTTTTTAAGAAGTCATCACTTAAAAATTAAGCAGTGATGTTCAAACAGTGATGGGTACACATAGCTGGGGTTGGTACATAAGAAGTCCCACCAAAAAAAAAAAACCACACACACAATTTTAAGATGTATTTCATATTTTCTCCAAACTTCTAAACATTGGGATTTTGTTTTGATGGTAAATGTAAAGTAACCTGAGTAGATGGTCTGGACACATTCCCATTATACTTTATTTCACCTCTGCAGCATTTCCCAAAATATAGGACATCTTTGCTCTCTTGTCACAGATTTTTAAAAATGCAAACATTTCACCACATGCTCTATGGCAATGCCTTTTTGTCCTATGGGTAGACAAATGTAAGTATGAGAAAATTTTGAAATGAAACCAATAACGAGCATGAGAATAGGAGAGCCAGCAGTGTTTCATGGGTGTTTAAGAAAGTTAACCAGCAACTAATACCTGGAGTGTACATAGTCAGTCTATGCCATTTGATTCTTCTGACTCTTTTTCTACCACTGTGGTCTTTACTGCAGATACCACTTTGAGAATGTGTCTGTGCTCTACACTGAAGGGAGAGCCGGGTCTGCCAGCAAGCCTGTTAACATCGCTCCAGTGTGAAGACTGATCAGCCCTAGCCTTTGTTTCATAAAGAATTACAGTGATGCCTTACATAATCGAAACAACAAACTGCCTTGTTTGAAGGTCTGAAATTCCAGGACGTGGGTGTCACTGTCTAACCTCACCTACTACTTTTCTTTGAGCAGTTTATTTAGGAGAAACCATTCCTCCTGCCTATTAAAATTATCATTTCTTAATGTTTCAGCTGACGTGTTTTCTTTAACGTATTTTTGGTGCATCTGTTCTTTCCTCACCTTGATTAAGTGTTGCCTGAGACAGAGGCTAGTGGGTAGTGGAAGTTCTTAGGCAAATGAAGACAGATCAAATGCCCTCCCCAGCTTTGAATTTTAACTAGAAAAAGAACTATGTGAGATATAATAATGCATCCTGTTTTGTTCCTGCCTACCTGAAAACCAAAATACTTGTAGATGAAGAGGATAAAATGCAACAAGAGGGAATCAATGAACTAGATTGGAATTTAGGAGACCTTGATTCAAGACCTAGCTCAGTCATTAATTAGCCCTATGGTCATTGGCTAAGAGCTTGATATCCAAGGCTCTCAATTTCCTCTCTCTCTCTCTCTCCCCCCCACCAACACACACACACACCCCTCTCTCTTTCTGTCTCTTTTGTTCCATAGATTGCTACTATATTGTACTAGGATGGTGACACTATGCTAGGTGGTGGAAATACACATACATGTAGGAGGTGGATTTGACAAGTCTTAGAAATTGATAGAATCTGGGGAATGAACAGAGGAAGAGTCAAAAGTAACTTCCAGCTTCCATCTTGGGAAATTAGTTGGGTGTAGCAATAATCATAATAGAGAATACAGAAAAAGTCAAAGGTTTTTTTGTTTTGTTTTGTTTTGTTTTGTAAAAATGAGGTCTCATTATGTTGCCAGGCTGCTCTGAAACTCCTGGCCTCAAGCGATCCTCCTGAAAGGATTATAAGCATGAGCCACTATGCCTAGCCAGAAAAAAAATAGGAGTTTTGAGGAATAATAAGGGAATAGGAAAATGACATGTTATTTTAATTCTAAAGTTCCTTTCCTCCAGGGGATATATCTCTACTTCTCTAACTCCAAAAAGAGGTGGAATCTATACCCTCTTCTCTTGTACCTGAGGTCTGTGACTGCTTGATCAATAGAATATGGTAAAGCTGTGCTTTGTGAGTTTCTAGGTCCAGGCCTGAAGCTTCCACTTCCTGCTTGTTGGGCCATTTGATCTCAGAACGCAGGCATCATGCTGTGAATAATCCCAGTGAGGCTGGGTGTGTTGGCTCATGTCTGTAATCCCAGCACTTTGGAAGGCCAAGGATCACCTGCGGTCAGGAGTTTGAGACCAGCCTGGCTGACATGGTAAAACCCTATCTCTACTAAAAATACAAAAAATTAGCCAGGTGTGGTGCCGGGCGCCTGTAATCCCAGTTACTCAGGAGGCTGAGGCAGGAGAATCACCTGAACCTGGGAGGTGGAGGCTGCAGTGAGCTGAGATCACACTGAGAGGTGACAATGTGCTAGCAGCCCTCACTCTCAGCACCTCCTCGGCCTCTGGCCTCGGTGTCCACTCTGGTGGCACTTGAGGAGCCCTTCAGCCCACCACAGCACCGTGGAAGCTCCTCTCTGGGCTGGCTGAGGCCGGAGCCTCCTCCCTCTGCTAGCGGGGGGTGTGGAGGGAGAGGCACGGGCTGGAACCGGGGCTGCACTGGCGGGCCAGTGCGAGTTCCGGAGGGCGCAGGCGTGGGTTCTGCGGGAACCGCACATGGAGTGGCTGGCTGGCACCGCCGGCCCAGGGAAGTGAGGGGCTTAGCACCCGGGCCAGCAGCTGTGGAGGTTTGCGCCGGATCCCCCACCAATGCCAGCCTGCCCGGGCTGCACTCAAATTCTCGCTGGGTTTAGGTGCCTCCCTGCGGGGCAGGGCTTGGGACCTGCAGCCCGCCATGACTGAGCTTCCCGCCTGCGGTGGGCTCCCGCGTGGCCTGAGCCTCCCGGGCGCTGCCCCCTGCTCCCTGGCGCCTGGTCCCATGGACAGCCCAAGGGCTGAGGAGTGCAGGCGGCAGCTTGGGACTGGGGGGCAGCTCCTCCTACAGCCCGGTGCAGGATCCACTGGGTGAAGCCAGCTGGGCTCCTGAACTGGATGGGCACTTGGAGAACTTTCATATCTAGCTGGAGGATCCTATGTGCACTAATCAGTACTCTGTAGGTAGCTAACCTAGTGGGGGACTTGGAGAACTTTTCCATCTAGCATGCTGTGTCTAGCTCAAGGATTGTAAATGCACCAATCAGCACTCTGTGTCTAGCTCAGGGTTTGTAAATACACCAATCAGTTCTCTGTGTCTAGCTCAAGGTTTGTAAATACACCAACTGGTACTCTGTATCTAGCAAACTCTGTATCTAGCTAACTAGCACTCCCTGACTCTGTGTCTAGCTCAAGGATTGTAAACGCACCAATCAGCACTCTGTCAAAACGGACCAATCAGCTCTCTGTAAAATGGACCAATCAGCAGGATGTGGGTGGTGTCAGATAAGGGAATAAAAGCAGGCTGCCCAAGCCACTCAGCGGCAACCTGCTCGGGTCTCCTTCCACACTGTGGAAGCTTTGTTCTTTTGCTGTTTGCAATAAATTTTGCTGCTGCTCACTCTTTGGGTCCATGCTGCCTTTATGAGCTATACCACTCACCGCGAAAGTCTGCAGCTTCACTCCTGAAGCCAGCGAGACCACGAACCCACTGGGAAGAACGAACAACTCCAGACATGCTGCCTTTAAGAGCTGTAACACTCACCACGAAGGTCTGCAGCTTTACTCCTAACAGCAAGACCACGAACCCACCAGAAGGAAGAAGCTCCAGACACATCTGAACGTCTGAAGGAACAAACTCCGGACACACTATCTTTAAGAACTGTAACACTCACCGCGAGGGTCCACGGCTTCATTCTTGAAGTCAGTGAGACCAAGAACCCACCAATTCCGGACACAACGCCACTGCACTCTGGCCTGGACAAGAGCAGAACTCCAACTCAAAAAAAAAAAAAAAAAAAAAAAGTCCCAGTGAAACAGGAAATTTCCTTTGACCCCCCATGGGTCTCCTAACAGGGGTGCCTTGCTTACTCAGCCCACAACTCTCATGCCTTTGCGAGAGGGGGAGCATGCAGGTGAGCAGGTGCAGGAGCCAGGGCAAGAGCTTTTGAGTGCTGGCAGGAGAAAAACTCTGTGCAGCCCCACAGCAGCAAGGGGGAATTACCTGCAACCCCCAAAGCCCCAGAGGGGTGTGTGTTACAGTGTCCTCTTTTGACTTTGCCATTCATGGATCGCTTAAGTGTTGAACGGGTCAGACGCTCTATCTTTTCATGAGGGCAGAGTGTTGGTGTGACAGCTTTCTATATCCCAAGCTCTTGTCCGGCATCCAGGAAAAATCAGGTTTCATAGATGAATTGAAGGGTGGTGAATACAGAGGCTTTTAAGTGGCTCTCAGCTGGAAAGGGGATGGAGCAGGAAGGTATTCTTCCCCTGAAGTCTGGCCATATCCTGCTGGACGTTTCTCCAAAGTCCCACCATTAAACCATCCCTGTGGAGTCATCCTACTTCTCTCTGACCTTCAGCTGCTTCTTCTCTTCTCCCTTATCTACTCTCCACCAGTGGAGCCTGGGGTTTTTGTGGGTACAGGATGGGAAGTGGGGTGGGCCGGGGTGGTTTTGGAAAAGGCAACATTCAAGTGGGAAAACAAGATGTTCTCACATTGGGCTGCAGTTTCCAGGCTTGAGAGTGGGACTTCACCAGGGCCCCTGCCCTGTTCCTGCCTAGAATTTCTCTGCCTCCTGTCCCTATCACCAGGGCAAATAGGAAGGCCACATGTAGGTGTTCCAGCCAAAAGCATAGCTGAGATCCCAGCTACAGTTGTGAATGAAGATGCCTCCAGGCACTCTTGGCCTTCACGGCTTTCCGCTGAGATCCCAGACGTTGTGGAGCACAGGCCAGCTGTCCCTACCGTACCCTGCCTGGATTCTCAACTCAGAGTCTGTGAGCATAAGATAATGTTTGTTTTTACATGACTAAGTTTTAGATTGGTTTGTTATGTAATAATAAGAACCTTCCAAATTACTAGGGGAACTATTCAAGATAGTTTCAAGTTCCTGGAAAGGTCAGGATAGCACCATCTGAGAGCAACCTCTAGAGCTGGGTGGGTATATACTGGCTGAGAAATAGTCCAGCCAATCACACTTTCTTTTCTATTCTCATTATTCTGAAATTTGTGGTAATCATTTCTTTGCTGTTTTAAGAAAATAGTCTTACCAACCATAGTGACATCTTTTGACAACAGAGTTTTGTCTTAACTTCATCTAAATGAAACTATATTACATGAATTCCCTTCTGTCTTACTACTTTTGCTCTACATTAAGTTTGTGAGATCCATCCATGTGAAAGCAGTTCACTTTCTAAAAGATTAGGTAACTTCTCAAAGCAGAATATTATAGAAGGACAAAGTCCTTGGCCCCTTATAGTGCACAAGATGGGGAAGACATCATGGATTGTGCCTTCCAAAGTTTTGCTATGCCTTCCTTCCTTCTGACTGTGAAAGGAAAATAAATCTTGGGGCCGCAAAATCACTAAGCTAAAGGGAAAAGTCAAGCTGGGAACTGCTTAGGTCAAACCTGCCTCCCATTCTATTCAAAGTCACCCTTCTGCTAACTGAGATAAATGCATATCTGACTGCTTCCTTTGGAGAGGCTAATCAGAAACTCAAAAGAATGCAACTGTTTGTCTCTCACCTACCTGTAACCCGGAAACCGCCTCCTCGCCTAGAGTTGTCCTGCCTTTGCAGACCGAACCAATGTTCATCTTACATATGTTGATTGATGTCTCATATCTCCCTAAAATGTATAAAATCAAGCTGTGCTGACCGCCTTAGCCTCATGTCATCAGGACCTCCTGAGGCTGTGTCACAGGTGTGCACACTCAATCTTGGCAAAATAAACTTTCTAAATTAACTGAGACCTCAGATACTCGGGGTTCACATTTTGGTAACCACAAAGGGATACTAAGTGGACGTGCTCCTGACCTTTCATAAATCCATGAGTGCTTGGTGCCAGCTGGAGCTATCTTTTATTTATTATTTATTTTGAGATAGAGTCTTGCTCTGTTGCCCAGGCTGGAGTGCAGTGGCATGAGCTTGGCTCACTGCAACCTCCACCTCCTGGGTTCAAGCAATTCTCTTACCTCAGCCTCCTGAGTGGCTGGGACTATAGGCATGTGCCACAACACCCAACTAGTTTTTGTATTTTCAGTAGAGGCAGGATTTCACCATGTTGGTCAGGCTGGTCTCGAACTCCTGAGCTCATGATCTGCCCACCTCAGCTTCCCAACACACTGGAATTACAGGTGTGAGCCACCGTGCCTGGGCTTTGAGCTATCTCTATGACTCAAACCAATAGGAAAATTTGCTGAGACTTGGAAGCATCACCTCCAGAGAATTTCTGATCTCCCAAAATTTGATTGAGATATAAAGTTAATTTTGCCATACAACTCATTTTTTTGGACATTACTTGCTTCTAATACAAGGAAGGCAAGTTTTCCTGCTTCCATGGTGACGGAAGGCAGGCAACCCCTTTATTGAGTTTGGGCTTGCTTCCAACAGGAAAGAGAAGTTTGAGTTTTTTCCTGCCTCTAGGATGGTAGATAGCAGTCTTCAGCCTGAGACCCATTACTAGGTAAGTAGATGAATTGGGGTTTGTCTCAGCTAAAGTTAAAATTAACAACGAGCTGGTCTTAATTTCTCCTTATCATTAAAGCACTAAGTTGTGCGATCATTTATTTTCCTTATTTTTGTTGTTGTTGTTGTTGTTTGTTTCTGTTTTTGTTGTTTCAGTCTTTTTTCCATTGGGTTTGAACAACTGTATCTCACTTGATCAAATCCAAAGGAAAGTTCCAAATTATGGGGAACAAGTTCTCTGAAGTGGCTTAATTTCGTCCCCCCCCTCCCCCCTACACACACACACACACCACTCACAAAAGGTAGTATGGTGGGGGAGGAGAAAAACCGCTAACAAAAGGAAAAAAAAAAAAAAGGAAAGTTTTTTAATTTTGACTACTTACAGGGCTTTTATTTATAAAATAAGCCCACCTTTTTGCTAGCCAGGCCAAATTGGCTATCACCCCACACTACAGTTGGATAGCTAAGGTTCTGTTTGTTTGTTTCTACCACCATAGTCTGGGTTTGGTTCCTAAATCAAGCCCTTTCTAGTTTGATACTTTGTAGTTCTGAAATAGCAGCTGTTTGTCCTAGCTGAAACATGATAATGAGATTTTAAAGGACTTTTTTTAAAGGTGCTCAATGGTTAAAAGTCAGCTTAATTAAAAGCTAACATCAAGATGTGTATGTGTGTGTTTGTATTTCAAAAGGCTTTCATATTTTTGTTTTCCTTGTCTCCTAGGACCTTGTCTTTTTTTTTGAACGAAAGTTTTTTTTTTTTCTTCTCAGTTGACTGAATTCTGTTTTCTTCATTTACTTCTGCTGTCTCTCCTTTCTCTCGCACTCCCTGCTGCATGAGGGACCTAAAATAGTTTATAATAGCCTGGAATTCCTTAAAGAAAATGATGAAGGCACCAGACTCCCCTTGGGAGAGAAACCTCTGTTTTTCCTTATGGAACCACAAGAGTGTAAACAGACAAGCTTGTCTCAGCTCTTAAACTGCTTGATTTTGTATTGTGTTACCTGATTTTTTGACTAAAATAGTTATTGCAACGGAGGCTACTCTTGGTTTTTTTTGTTTTGTTTTTGATACGGAATTTCACTCTTGTTGCCCAGGCTGGAGTGCAGTGGCATGATTTTGGCTCACTGCAACCTCCGCCTCCTGGGTTCAAGAGATTCTCCTGCCTCAGCCTCCTGAGTAGCTGGGATTGCAGGTGGCCGCCACCACGCCTGGCTCAACTTTTGTACTTTTAGTAGAGATGGGGTTTCATCATGTTGGCCAGGCTGGTCTCCAACTCCTGACCGCAGATGATCCACCCACCTCGGCCTCCCAAATTGCTGGGATTACAGGTGTGAGCCACTGTGCCCAGCCAGAAAAACTGCACCCAGCCTACCCTTGGTTTTTTTAAGGAAGAATGTCATTTAGACACTTACAAATGTCTTTGTTAAGAAAAAAAAAAAAAATTAAGTGCACTGTAAAATCATCACATGATCTAGCCTCATAAGAATTCTCCATTTTTGGAGACCCAAGGTTCAGTGTGGGCTATGCCCAGGGCTCACAGATCCAGTTAAAAGATAACTAGTCCTTATCTAAATAAAACTGGCCTCCTTATACAATCCTGTGATAGATTTCTGTAATTTTATGTTTGATTTGGCATCCATCTTGAATCTCCCTCTACACCACCAGATTATTTATCTCTGTGTCTTGAGATGTAAATTTTGCTATCTGATTTCTCATCTAAGAGTTGTTTCCTTCAATATACAGATTTAGGACTATTTAACCAACAACTGACAGGATAATAAAACAGGTTATCAAGAATTTGCAAATCTAAGGTAGGAAAAAAAAGGAGGTCTTAGGAATCTATAACATGTACTTTTTTTTTTTTTTTTTTTGAGATGGAGTCTCACTCTGTCACCCAGGCTGGAGTGCAGTGACACAATCTCGGCTCACTGCAACCTCCCCCTCCCGGGTTCACGCCATTCTCCTACTTCAGCCTCCTGAGTAGCTGGGACTACAGGCGCCTGCCACCACACCCGGCTAATTTTTTTATATTTTTAGTAGAGACGGGGTTTCACTGTATTAGCCGGGATGGTCTTGATCTCCTGACCTCATGATCTACCCGCCTTGGCCTCCCAAAGTGCTAGGATTACAGGTGTGAGCCACTGTGCCTGGCCCAGATGTACTTTTATCAGTATTACTAATACAACTATGTATTTATGTGTTGTGTACACAATGTTTCACTACTGAAAATATATAAAAGAGCTCTAATTAATTGGCTTGAGAAAAATAAAAGCACTTGAATCACATACTTTATCAGGAAAAAAGAAAAGACTAATCAAATGTTTTTTTCAAGTCTATGTGACTTAAGTAAAATCTTTAATAAATAAGCTAACTTTAAAAGTATTGGTAAAGTAATATTGGAAATGTCTTAAGAATTGCCAGCATGCATTTTTGTTTGCTTTTATTGATCAAGTAACTTCATATTTATCCCTGCCAAATACTATAAGTTGTCAAAATTTGGCATAAGGGTTACAAAACTATAAACCCAGCCCAAAACAGAATGATTTTTATTTGTGCAATGTTTTAATAAACAAGACATTGATGTTGGTTTAATAAAAATAGCTACATCTTGAATTTAGTAAGACTACCATAACTTATAATCTTGTGGCTTTAGGCACATGCAGGAAGGGAGTTTGTTTTGAAAAACGACTCTTAACGTTTGTTCCAAAGCTAAACTATAAACAAAGTTCCTGCCAAAGTTAGTTTGGCCTATGCCTGGGAATGAACAAGGAACTGGAAGGTTAGAAGCAAGATAGAATCTGTTACGTCAGATCTTTTTCATGGTCTTAGTTATAATTTTGCAGTGGCGGTTTCATAACTTTAAATGATGACTATTGCAGTTTCCATAAATAATCTCAGTAAATGATTAAAATAATTAGGTAAGTGTAATGGAATAAATACTTATAGACCAACCTGTCATAATTTAGAATCGAAAGTTATATTAAATTACATAATAGATATTTCATTATTTGGGTATTTTCCAATAAAAATATATTGTCAGAAAACATTCTTTAAAAAAGTGTGTCCTTTTTAAAAAGGTGAATAATTTTTGTCTAATTCAAAGTATATTTAAAGATTATGTATAAAACAAGGTAAAAAGAATCAGGAAGTAAGAGAGATATAAATAGTTAGAAATAAAGAGGTGGCTGGGTGTGGTGGCTCATGCCTGGATTCCCAGCACTTTGGGAGGCATAGGCGGGCAGATCACGAGGTCAGATTGAGACCATCCTGGCTAACACAGTGAAATGCCATCTCTACTGGAAATACAAAAAATTAGCCAGGCGTGGTGGTGGGTGCCTGTAGTCCCAGCTACTTGGGAGGCTGAGGAAGGAGAATGGCATGAACCTGGGAAGTGGAGCTTGCAGTGAGCCAAGCTCATGCCACTGCACTCCAGCCTGGGTGACAGAGTGAAACTCCGTATCAAAAAAAAAACAAAACAAAACAAAAAAGAAATAAGGAGGTCTTTTAATAAGAAAGCTTAAAGAGAAATGATTTTATATGAGAAACAATCTTGTATGGTAAATTTTGTCCTAGAATAAAATGACTGGTTGTTTAAGAAAGAGGGATGTTCAGGACAAACGAGAAAGTCCAAGCATGTCATGAATCGTCTGTGTAAGTCACAATAATGGGCTTTATTAAAAAAAAAACTTTTATGTGATAAAGTTGCCTATAATTAAAAAGAAATTATAATGGTCTTTCTAAAGATTGGGCTTGATGTGAAAAAACACTTATACACTAAATAATTGGTTAGAACAATGAAATTTTCTTAAGCAGTTGATTTAATAAATTATAAGAGATTTTCATTTTTTTAACCCAAAGTTCAACTTTTATTGCAGCTCACCATTTTTTGTTTTCTCTCCCCTTTTAAAGGGTGCTAAATGGTAATGCTCTCCTTCAACTCATTGTCAGCTCATATAAGTTTTTTTCCATGAGTTCTCTATGTTGGGGCCTGATGCTAACGATGTTTTCTTAAAGGTCTAAAGGAACTATTTTCTTCCAACATAATATTCTGTGGATTGAAGAAGGTCTTTTCTTTTGCCTTTTGGTAACTGGCCTAACAGATTTTGTGTTTTATCAAAACAATTCCTATACCATTATTATGAAGTTTTGGTTTGCTTAGAAAAAAAATGAGATTAAAAAATTTTAATTAAGGTTATTACATCCATGTATCTTTTGGTATGTGCTTTTAAAGTCCTTGTGACATTGAGTTACTGGGCTTTCATTCCTGGGTCTAAAACAGACACCAATTCCTGCTAAATCTTAAACACTGACAGCAATTAAAGCCTCATCTTCAGACCTGGTAGAAGATGCCAATCAAAATAAACTGTATTCCTGAGACACAAGGCCAGAAATTAAAGCTATTTGACTCCTCATGGCCCAGGGACTACCATGGAAGAGGTGGGCATGTGAGATTGTTATGGCTGATTTTGAGAGATAAAATAAGTTCAGTTTCTCTGTAAATTAATCATTAATGTCAAAGCCACACTGATGCAAAACCAGCATATGGGCCCCTGTGTCTGTTTGACAAGGTTTCCTTGAAGCATTAACCAACTCCTTAATAAAGGTTGAAAAGATTATAAAAGGCTTAGGAAGTTACATCTTGTGGTCAAGATTAAAATTTTATAGATTGTTTATAAAATTTTTAAAAACAAATTTTGTTGGCTTCATGCTGTTTGGAAAATTAAATCTCTCTGAAAGAATAAAGGTTTTCTCCTTTTTCTGAAATCCTTGAGTTATCACATTGGATAAATGAATGACTTATAGTGACCTGCAACTCTGTTTTGTGATATGAAGTATTTTAAGCACTTAATATTTAATAAACTTTCCAAAATCAAATTATAAATTATGTCTTTTTCTGACCTATGCAATCCTTTAAGATATTAGGTTCCCTAAAGTCCAAAAATGACATAATTTGGCTTATTTGGTATAAACATTACAGGAAGCATTATCAAATATGAAATGGTGTTTGGTTTTCTTTGGGCTGTATTTTTATAAATATGTTATTGGTATGTGTTCCAAAATCATGGGAAACTCCTATAATTCTGATATGACTTAGTGTACATTATCAGTAATAATTACAATTTTTTTTTTTTTTTTTTTTCTGAGACGGAGTCTCGCTCTGTCACCCAGCCTGGAGTGCAATGGCCGGATCTCAGCTCACTGCAAGCTCCACCTCCCGGGTTTATGCCATTCTCCTGCCTCAGCCTCCCGAGTAGCTGGGACTACAGGCGCCCGCCACCTCGCCCGGCTAGTTTTTTTGTATTTTTTTAGTAGAGACGGGGTTTCACAGTGTTAGCCAGGATGGTCTTGATCTCCTGACCTCGTGATCCACCCGTCTCGGCCTCCCAAAGTGCTGGGATTACAGGCTTGAGCCACCGCGCCTGGCCATAATTACAATTGTTATGTTAAATTATTGTGTGCCACAGATGTAACAAATTTCCTTGTCAATTGTGTCTTTGACTATGGCTGCCCTAAAACCTTTCATCATTCATAGACAATTGCTATCTTGTTTTGATCCTCCTTAGATGGTGGTTTTATAATCAGCTATAAAACTCTAACAGACTCTCTTGAATGCAGATTTCTGATAACTTTGGAGATTGTGATGTCAGAATAGAGGAAAAAACATTCAGGACTCATGGAGAGCTGAAATGTTCGTGAATGTTAAGCAGAACAGTAATTAACTGCATGGACTGAACTAACAGAAGATGAAGATGGAATTAATCTCTTTGACTTTTTGCTTAAAGCATTGCTGATCCTTTGTTTTGTTTTTCAGAGTTAAGAAAACTTTTCTTTTGAGCTATTGACAGCTTTTAACAATTTAGATACTCCTGTGAACAAATATTGGAGCATATTTATTTCTCTCTGCCTGATTTCTCCAGAATTTGGAAACTATTTTTGAGTATTCTTATGCTGATACAGTTATTTGCATAAGTCCAGTAAGAATCTGTTTTCATTTGTAACAGGACACAATTGGAGAAACTGGTTATTTTACCAAGGCTTTGACTGGAATGGTATGCTTTCCTTTAAGGAGTCAAACTTGACTTATGGAACCAATAAAAGCCCCTTAGAAAAACTGACCTCATACCTTGTCTACACAGTCCCTGCACAGGGTTCGTGACCTGTGGTAAGCAAAGAATGTCACTTTCTGACAGGCCTAGGAGCCCCAAGTTTATCTTGGGACCTCAAGAGGAGAGGAATTCACCCAACTCATAGGTGTTTGATGGTACAAATCCATGGCTGGGCACAGTTTTTAAAAAGTCTTATCTGAGATTCCTTGTATGAAACAAAGTTCCATTAAAGCCAATTTAAAAAGCTTATGTGAAAATAATTATTCTTGCTGCACTTTATACAAATAATATGGCCAAGTATAACAAAGCAAATCAATTCTATCATGATTTGTCTTTAGAAAAATGGGAAACTGCAGAGAGAAAAATTGTGTTTCAAAAACTACAGTATACCAGTTGTTAGATTCTAGTTTTGCCTAATGTTTTTTAATTTTTATTATTTTGTACAGTTTGGACCAAATTCTAATTTTTTCCTGTCTACAAGTCTCCAAAATAATGTTTTCAATTTTTTTTTCCTTTTTCTCCCATTTTTTCCTAACCTGAAATCACTGAAAACTAAGCTGTGCTTTCTTAAAGCCCTGCAAACTGAAGCTAGACAACTTACACTTCAGCAGAAAATAACAGTATTTATATACATAAGCCACTTTCATACCTGCCTACTGATGTAATGGACTTCAGAGTAATGTGGCCTATATTAATTTTCCAGGATTGTTCTTTTGTTTGTTGTTGTATTTCTCCCTTCCTTCCAGTATTTTCTCTTCATAGGACATGAGATTTCACAACTGGCTAAAAATGAGCTTTCTAATAACTCGGGACTTACCCATCTAGGAATAAACCATCTTAGTAATAAGAGATGAGATGAAACCTGAGACCAGAGACTCATTTTCTTCTAAAATGCTTTCTCCAAAATATTTTATAAAAGAAAAGGGGAGAATTATGAAAGGCAAATAAATCTTTGGACCCCCAAATCAATAAGCTAAAGGCAAAAGTCAAGCTGGGAACTGCTTAGGGCAAACCTGCCTGCCATTCTATTCAAAGTCACCCCTCTGCTCACTGAGATAAATGCATATCTGAATCCTCTTTTGGAAAGGCTAATAAGAAACTCAAAAGAATGCAGCTGTTGGTCTCTCACCTACCTATAACCTGGAAACCCCCTCCCCACTTCGAGTAGTCATGCTTTTCTGGACCAAACCAATGTTCATCATGTATGCATTGATTGATGTCTCATGTCTCCCTAAAATGTATGAAACCAAGTTGTGCTCTGACTACCTTGGGCACATGTCGTCAGGACCTCCTGAGGCTGTTTCATGGGTGTGCATCCTCAACCTTGGCAAAATAAACTTTCTAAATTAACTGAGACCTGTCTTAGATATCCGAGCTTCACATGACCAACCTTCATTCATTCTACATATATTTATGGAGCACTCAATTTATTCCAGGCTCTATTCTAGCTTTCAGGAAGAGGCAGTGAATAATGTAAAGTTCTTTGTCCTTGTGGAGCTTACATTTTAATAGAGGGAGACAGACAATAATCAAACCGATTTATGGAGACATGTGGAGGAGGAGGAGGTGAGGAAGAGGATGAGAGGAGGAGGAGAAGAGGAGGAGGAGAATACTTTATAGTGTGGTTGAAACATATGGATTCCATAGATTATATTGATTCCATACAATTCATGGAATTCCATGAAAAATAAGAGGGAGAGGAGGAGGTGGCAGATAGGAAGAAAGGGGAGGAAAAGGAAAGAAAAGAAAAATCAAAGTAAGAACTTATACTTACAGAGAGTGATAGAGAAGGAGGTGTTCCTCTCCTTCCCAACTATGGTTTATCTTTTAAATCCCTCTCACAATCATCCCATAATCCCTTTTCAATCTCATTTTCAACATCTGGAATCTCAGTCCCCTTCAATCTTAAAACTCCACCGCTTTCCCTGTAGGGAAACAGCTGCATCTTGTATTTGTCATGGAAGCCTCAATCTTCAATCAAATAGGGTAATGCAGCCTTTCCTTTGCTTAGGAGTTTCAGACTGTCAACTGGGATAGGTGGGTTCTGGTCTCTGGAGGTGAGGAAGAAGCTGAATCAGAAAGGCTACTGCTGTCATCCTCTCAGGTTACCTAAAAGCAAACAAATCTCACTAGAGCAAACATTAATTTTCTTTTCCAAACAACACAATTTAGTCTCCTATGGGGAAGTCATATTTCTCTTTGAAACATGGCTTTGATTGCCCTGCTTGTGAAATAGCAACCTGGGACTCATTATGATAACAAGCATGTGACTACTTCCTGTGGCTACTTGAATGTGTGGGCCACAACCTTAGTGGATAATGGCTCTCTCTGGTTGAAAAAATCCTCACATCTTTCCTGATAGCAGTAGGGAATATGGTCTCAATTCATCTCCCTACAACCTGAAGTGAGAAATTTGGACATAATTCCATATACAGAAGACATAAAAGACTTGTTTTTAAAAGTCAGAGGAGGGGAACTATCATAGCTTAGCATTAGGATGAATCTTGGCATAATGATAGGATGGACCAAAATAATAATAATAAAGGAGGTAGAACTAGTCAGAAAATGACTTCAATTTTCCAGCTGAGAAGCAATGAACACTGAGCTCAAGTCAGGAATAGACAGGAAAAGTCAGAGATAGATTCAAGGCACAATGCACAGGAGAAGCCACAGAGCTGTGCAACTAATTAAATACTAAGAGAAATTGAGAGATGTCAACATTTCCAGCTTGGTGACCCTGTGAATGGTGGTCCTGGTAGCAGAAATAAGAAAGGAAGAAGAGGGAAAATCTGGGTGAATGTGGGGTGGGAGAGGAAAGGGTCTGTTGTGAACATGTGAAGTTTAGGTGTTCACAGACATCCTATGCTGTGTCAAAGTTTCTCAATCCTTGAGGCAATGAAGATTTCTCAGAAGCAGTTTGAGAAGTTACAGATGTGGACCTTGTAGTTTGAGAGATGTTGGTTTGAGTCCTGCCTTCACTCCTTGCTAAGGGTGTGACTCTTGGCAAGGCACTGTCTGCTCAGTGTTTTCATCTGTAAGATGAAATTAATAGTGCCTATCTCACAGAAGATTTAAATGAGAAGATTAAATGAGAAAACTCAAGTAGGCTACTTTGAACATTTCCTGGCATAGAGAACAATGTGTAAAAGTTATGAATTGTTCCTCTTTGATCATTGCTTTACTCAACCCTTCTTAGGATAAAGACCTGTTAAAAATATTCTAAATTATTTTTACATAACACAGGATCACTTCCTCTTTGTTTGCCTTCACACTTCATTCAAGGCTGGTGGTCAATGACAGTTAGCAAACTGTCCCAGGCAGTCTTTCCTATGGTAATGAGACCACCAATAGAGTGTTTAGCAAAAGTGTTTGCCTAGAGAGATTAAGAGGATTTTGTGCAGTTTGCACTTTGTAATTATAACGAGAATTATGTCAATTCATCATACCTTTAAATCCAAAGTCTTGCCCAAGATGACTGCAGTTGAACATGTGTTTATCACAGTGTTAATCTAAAAAGAAGGTACCTTATGTAAGCAAGAAGGAGTCCCCTCCCTGGGAGGTATAATGTGGCAAATCAGTGTGCTGTGGAGGAGGGGTGTGTGAGCAAACAATGTGTATCAGAATCACTGGAACATATCCAAAGCTTGTAAATCAATGTAGCACCTGGATGTTTATTCATATTAGAATCAAAATGTCCATTTCAGAACATGCCAATAGCTTAAGTTTGAATGCCTGTTAGTTCCTTAAAATTAAATGCCGACCAGGCAATTATCATGTAATTTATAAACACTATATTTCAAGAACATTTATTTATTCAACATGTATTGAGTACAGACCCTATTGAAGAAAGGTAGCAGACCTAGAAGAATCTGACAGGTCTCCCCCTTGAAATTTGGCTCTAATATCTTCTGGTTAGACCCCTATGCCTCTCTGAGTCTAATTCTTCCCTTTAAAATGGAGATAACGAATCCAACTTGCAAAGATGTTGCAAGCATCAAATACTGTAATGTGTTTAAAATGTCTAGAGCCATGCTTACATTAAAAAAAGCAGAATTTATTCAATTAACATTATTAATGTAATGGCTGATGATTAAGTAAATGTTCAATAAATAGAAATTACTGCTACCCTTATTTTTATTATACATACTAAGTACTATAGTATGCAAGAGACAAATACACTGCCCACAAGGGACAAATGTCCCTGTTCATGCGTGACTCCCATTCTTGTGGAGAAATGCATAATGTCCTGTAAGGTGGGTCCAAAATTTTGCAAATTAAGAAATTCAGGTAAAGCATATTTCACAGATTTTGCTCTAAAATATATAAACTTCCTGAGACTGAACTTGTCCTACAATCCAAAATTAATGAGATGCAGTTCTATCTGAATGATTTCTAGGTATCAGATTGGAAATAGTTTTAACCTTTGACAAATACCACCAATAAAGGACCTGTTAGCTAAGACTCTGTTGACAGATGACATTTGCCCGTGGCTTGGACAAGGAGAGAGTCTGCTTATATTATGGTGTTTACTGATAGGTCACGATAACCCAATCTCGGTTCCAAAAGAAACCTTTCTAACTGTGTTTTAGCCATTCTAGTTGTCCTTTTTACAAATTTGACCCTGTAGTATAGTAAATGTAACTTTATAAATCTTATATACAAAAGAGCTATAAAAGTTCTGAAGCAGTGCTTATAATTGTTTTGTTATATATTACAAGCCCAACATTTAATTAGATGTACAAAAGTGCCATATAAATATTAATATTTCTTATCCTTATCATTAAAATGCTTTTTAATAGACAAAAGGAAAATATTCACAACAATCTATATCATATTTCCCATTCTCACTGCACATAAGAAAGTCAAGGTGTAATTCACTGTTATTTTTAAAATCACATTATCTTCATGCCTTGTCATTCTTTGTTAACATGTGAAGATAACTACAGTATAATAGGCTGATCCTATTTCTGAAGAGTGTATCTTACAAGTAAATAATAAGCATTAATACACACAACGACTATGTGCTCGATCTCAGAAGAAATGGAAAGTGTTTTGCCATCATAAGCACCTATGTTAAGGCAATTAGAAACCTTAATTCTAGCAGTGCACTTAATTCACTTCATATATTAACGGCTAAGGCACTTCAGGTTTAAAAAGATGAATGATACTTGATTATCTAAGGGCCCTTATATGGTTGAGGAAGGAAACAGACCTACTGGCCATTATAATAGAAGATTGACTGTGTGCCCTCTATCCACATAGATGAGTGTCGACTTAAAATGAATCTTACAGGTCCCTCCATGACACCTTTTGTAACTCTCACTAGTTCTGTGCACTTAATGGAACAAAGCTTTCTACCCATTTCTACACATTTTAGAAATAAAGATTCACTTAGATTTTAGGTGAGACAATCTATTCTCTTTTCAGATTTTCCTTTCTTTTTATTTTTTTATTTTTTTATTTTTTTTGAGACGGAGTCTCGCGCTGTCGCCCAGGCTGGAGTGCGGTGGCTGGATCTCAGCTCACTGCAAGCTCCGCCTCTTGGGTTCATGCCATTCTCCTGCCTCAGCCTCCCGAGTAGCTGGGACTATTTTTGTATTTTTAGTAGAGATGGGGTTTCACTGTGTTAGCCAGGATGGTCTCCATCTCCTGACCTTGTGATCTGCCCGCCTTGGCCTCCCAAAGTGCTGGGATTACAGGCATGAGCCACGGTGCCCAGCCTCTCTTTTCAGATTTTCTTATGCTTATCTATGGCATCATATTTTCAAGTATTCCACCATTCAACCTACTTAATGTAAGAAAGCCATCAAAAATAATAAAATTATAGCTACCTGGAATTAACACTAACTTTTCCGAAAAAGTCTGAAGAAGTTTTACGGCATCAGTAGATTTAAAGCTATGCCTTCTGTTAGGATGATTTGAATAGCCGAGGGAAATGTGTAGAAAACTTGGTTATATTCCTGTTTCAGGCATGGATTTGCTTTGTAATGTTGAAGCTTTGAAGCTTCAACTTCGAAGCTTCAAGCTTCAGTGCCGCTGTTGTAAAGCTGGGAAAGAGAGTGGCTCTTCAGCTGAAATTCTACAATTCTAGGATTCTCAATAGAAAAAAAATAAATAAATCTTCCTTCAACTCCAAGGCTCTCTTCCATTACTATGAGAAAGTCGTCCCCCAAGTAGGTGACTTGACAAACCCTTGTGCCTAGAACAACTGACTTCTTCCTGATGATTTTCTTGAAGTGCTTCTCAAGTGGGAAAAAATAAAGGAAAATTAGCTTCTGGCTATTGCTAGCTGGATGTTGTCAAGAAATAATTGCCTAATTATATCTCTCAGAATCCAAAACAAATGATGCCAGAAAACTAGTAGCAGTAGTAGTAGAATATGAAACAGTCTCTCGCAAAACTTTATTTAAATGCCTAGGCATCAAGAAATATGATCTAGAATAACAAGCTTCTTGTGATGGTTAGTTTTATGTGTCAACCTGTCTAGACTATAGTATTCAATTATTAAATCACCTATTGATCTAGGTGTTGCTGTGAAGGTATTTGGAATACATGGTTAACATCTACAATCAGTTGGTTTTGACTAAAGAAGATTATCATTGATAATCTGGGTGGGCCTTAGCTAATCAGTTGAAGCCTTAAAAGCAAAACCGAGGTTTCCCTGAGAAAAGGAAATTCCCACTAGTTGTGGCCCAAGAGTTTTCCAGCTGGCTGACCTGACCTACGGATTCCAGACACACCTACCCCATAGTCCTGTAAACCAATTATTTAAAATAAATTAAATTCCCTCCCCACCTCTCTCTCTTTCTCCCTGTCTCTCCCTCCCTCTCTCTAGTTTTCCCTCTCCCTTTTTTTTTTTTTTTTTTTGAGATGCAGTCTCACTTTGTTTCTCAGGTTAGAGTGCAGTGCTGCGATCTTGGTTCGCTGCAAACTCCACCTCCTGGGTTCAAGCAATTCTCCTGCCTCAGCCTCCCAAGTAGCTGGGATTACAGGCACGCCCCAGCATGTCCAGCTAATTTTTTGTATTTTTAGTAGAGATGGGGTTTCTCCATGTTGGCTAGGCTGGTCTAAAACTCCTGACCTCAGGTGATCCACCTGACTCAGCCTCCCAAAGTGCTGGGATTACAGGTATGAGCCACGGTGCCCAGCCTCTAGTTCTCTCTTTATGTAAGAGTGTGTGTGTGTGTGTGTGTGTGTGTGTGTGTGTGTGTGTGTGTGTGTGTGTGTATGTGTCCTACTGGTTCTGTTTTTCTGGTAGAAGTCTGACATACATTATGCTGATAAACATATATATATTTTGATATCTATCTATGACATATATATGTGTGCATATATATGACATAGATTTTTATGTTTCTGTATTGAATATATCAGAACATCTATTATTGATGGAAACTTTTTTTAGTCCTGATCTTGTAAATTAAAACTGTCCATTTAGAATTAAACCTGACGTGACTGGGCATGGTGGCTCATGCCTATAATCCCAGCACTTTGGGAGGCTGAGGCAGGTGGATCACCTGAGGTCAGGAGTTCAAGACCAGCCTGGACAACATGATGGAACCCTGTCTCTACTAAAAAACTACAAAAAATTTAGCCAGGCATGGTGGTAGGCACCTGTAATCCCAGCTACTTGGGAGGGTGAGGGAGGAGAATCACTTGAACCCAGGAGGTAGAGGTTTCAGTGAGCTGGGATTGCACCATTACACTCCAGCCTGGACAACAAGACCGAAACTCCATCTCAAAAATAAAATAAATAAAATTAAAGCTAATGCATATAATGCTTAACATATGTCAGGGATGTTTCAAACATACAGATTTATTTAATCTTCACTTCAACTTTATGAGAAAGGTACAACTATTGTCCCCATTTTATGATTAGGGAACCTAAGGCAGAAAGAATTTGAGCAACTTGCCTAAGGCCATGTGACCAATAAAAGATAAAATCGGCCGAGTGCAGTGGCTCACGCCTGTAATCCCAGAACTTTGGGAGGCTGAGGCGGGTGGATCATGAGATCAGGAAATCGAGACCATCCTGGTTAATACAGCGAAACCCCATCTCTACTAAAAATACAAAAAATTAGCCAGGTGTGGTGCCAGGCGCCTGTAGTCCCAGCTACTCAGGAGGCTGAGGCAGGAGAATGGTGTGAACCTGGGAGGCGGAGCTTGCAGTGAGCCAAGATTGCGCCACTGCACTCCAGCCTGGGCGACACAGCGAGACTCCGTCTCAAAAAAAAAAAAAAAAAGATAAAATCAAGATTCACAAACCCAGGGAGTATGGCTACAGAAGCAGAACCCTTAACCACTTACCTATAGTGCCTCTTGGAACCCAAAGAGTGTAAAACAGCACTAGAGCATTAAGAAGTTTAGAATGGTCAACTGATACAAGCCTGAGTTTTAGATTTGATTGCTGGAACCGGATCTGGCTAAATCTCTGATCACTCTAGTTAGTCCCAAATTCATCAAACAGGGGTCTACAATCTCTGATAGGGACAGGGGCAACCAATGTAAGTGAAAAGAACCCTTAGGCTCTATGAACAAAAGCACTTCAAAAGTCATTGCACATCTAGACACATCTCCTTTTGCTAGTCACAGTTTTCTTTAATATTAGCCATCGAACTGGGAAAAGCCAGAGTCTTCAGAGATGTTGAAGTGTCAGACTAGCCTTTGGAAAAGCAGTGAAACCACTGTTATGTTGGAAAATGTCATCATTACTGAAGAGGTTGGAGAGTTTTTTCTTTTCCAAGACTTCTGCTCAGAAGTTGCAGGAAATAGAACTCTTAACTCTCACAATTGAAAAATGAAAATTTTTATCATTTTATAAAAAGTGTGGCCAAGGTGTCAACTGTGGTTATGGTCACCTTGTCCATTAAAATCTAGATGACATTTATAGGTCCCTGTTCACATCTCATAAGCAGTCCAATGTCCTCCCCTAAGACCTCCCAGTCGGTTTCTGTCCTTATATTCACCTAAGTGGTGAGTTCCAGCTTCCACAGAATTAGATCACTGTATGGGTTGTCACAGCATTCTGCCCATGCTACGTTTTCCTTCAACACATCAACTCAGACAGGTATTTCAATCCTCTTCCGTAACTGTCACAATTTAGTGTGTGTCTACATGTCTTTTCTGCCAAGAAAAATTGTGCATGACTTGGAAATGGGCAAAAGACATTACTGTATGTCCTTTTACAGGTCCAGGTATGGCCTAGTAGACCCTCTGGGAATTATGTCATTTTATACGAGTGTGCACCTTTGATTTTCTTTCCATTAACAAGGCCATTTTTTAACTCTCTAGGGATTGTAGAAGGCAGAAAGTAATGTGAAAGATTCTCGTCCAAAGCAATGCAAGTAAATTTGAAAATATTCCTGTTTGATAAGAAATTACCCAGTTTTTCATCTATTACCAAATTTAAGCATCTTGAGTTTCTATTTATACCTATTCTTCAATTCTCATCTGAACTAGTCTTAATAGCATACAACTTCCTGCATTAATGAATTGAATACATTTTTTACATGTTCATTTTATATTTGCACAAAAGCCATATTGCTAACTTTCAAAATGTACACAGTAACATTCTGAAGATTTGAAAAATGGAGGATATTTATACTGAAGAAACATGAAAGATTTTAAATGAAACATTAAGCATCCTCTTTAGAAAACATGTTCTGTGTTTTCATCAATTCAGGCTCCAACCTCCAGCTGGGTTGTTAGGCACCCTATTCTTCTGTTATCTCTGCTCTCCCCCACCCTTATGCAAAGCACTTTTCCACATATCCCCTCCCCATGTCCCCATTAGCAAAAATAATTATTTTCCAAAATAAAGATCTTTTCTCCCTGAGAAGAATGGTACTGCCAACTTTGTTTATCTTGAAAGATACCAAAGTAAACAAGCCTAGCAAAGATTGAGAAGGAAAATAAATCCAGGTACCAACTTGCTTTATATGAATGAAAAATCTGAGTACCAGAAATAATTTGTTCACATATATCCAACTACCTAATTTATTATTAGAGAAAATAGGCTTTTTCTCCAATATAAAACATTATTTTAGAGGGAATTCAAATTAAGTATTAAAATTGAGCTATTTCAGTCTCATTGAAACTTTTGTAGTAGGATGGTGGAAGAGTTTTAATCAAATAAAGCACAAATTAAATACTATGTACATAGTAATATGTGATCCAATTTTAAATTGGGACTTTAGAACTGAGGAGGTATTTTCCTTTGGAGGGAAAATGTTATGATGCTCACATTAGTAGATTAGATGTATTATTTAAACAACAAGAATTTACCATAAACAATTATGTAAAACATTATTGTTATATTATTATTATTATTATTAAGACAGAGACTTGCTCTGTCACCCAGGCTGGAGTGCAGGGGCGTGATCTCGGCTCACCACAACCTCCACTTCCAGGGTTCAAGCGATTCTCATCCCTCAGCTGCCTGAGTAGCTGGGATTACAGGTGCCCACCACCACACCTAATTTTTGTATTTTTAGTAGAGACTGGGTTTTGACATGTTGACCAGGCTGGTCTCAAACTCCAAACCTCATGTGATCCACCGGCCTCGGCCTCCCAAAGTGCTGGGATTACAGGCGTGAGCCACCCCACCCGGCCTTATATTTTTATGGGGAAAAGAAATCTAAATGGGGAGAAACTTTCCAAAATTTGTCTTTTTTTTGTTTTTTGTGACGGAGTCTTGCTGTATTGCCCAGGCTGGACTGCAGTGGTGCAATCTTGGCTCACTGCAACCTCTACCTCCCAGGTTCAAGCGATTCTCCTGCCTCAGCCTTCCAAGTAGCTGGGATTATAGGCGCCTGCCACCATGCCCAGCTCATTTTTATATTTTTAGTATAGGCTAATTTTTGTATTTTTGGTAGAGACAGGGTTTCGCCACATTGCTGAGGCTGGTCTTGAACTCCTGACCTCAAGTGATCTGCCTGCCTCGGCCTCCCAAAGTGCCAGAATTACAGGTGTGAGCCACCACACCCTGTCCAAAATTTGTCTTAAATGATTCTTTAGGAAAATTTTTCAGGTTGATGGGGAAAATATGAACAGTTGTAGTGCCTTTGAAAGAAACTTCTATACATTTTCAAAAGCTCTAAGAAATAAATGAAATATCTGGAATATATAATAATGGTAACTAGAATTAAAAGGTAATGATAATAGCTAAGGTATGTTTGTTCAATTTCAGAAATATTTATATGGCTTGTTCTCTTCAGTCTTTATTGAGGCCGCCTTTGACCAACAGTATGGAAAATTACCTCCAGTACTTTTCCTACTTTATTTTTCCACCTTTTCCTTCATTGTTATCACATGTACAATATGCTTCTTTTTTTACTTTGTATTCTATTTCCTCCCCTAGAATATGCTCTCCCAAAAAGGAGGAATTTTTCTGTTTGTTGACTGCTTATTCACATCAGTTAAAACAATGCCTAGCACACAGTAGGTCCTCAGGAAATTTTTGTCAACAGAATAATCATTATATCTCGCAATAGCAGAATTCGATTTTTTAAACAGACATACAAAAAAATTGACCATGAGCTAGGCCATAAAGGAGCCTCAAGGAATTTCAAAGATAATAAACACATCATGATTTCTGACCACAGTGGAATTAAGTTAGAATTACCAAAAGTTAACTAGGGGAAACACACACACACACACACACACACACACACACGCACACACGCATGCGCACACACACACCCCCACACACGCATGCGTGCACACACACACAGCAACATAAGGAGCCTGACTTTCTGGCCAGGCCAGTGGCTCATGCCTGTAATCCCAGCACTTTGGGAGGCCGAGGCAGGTGGATCACTTGAGGTCAGGAGTTCGAGACCAGACTGGCCAACATGGTGAAACCCCATCTCTACTAAAAATACAGAAATTAGCTGGGCGTGGTGGCACTTGCCTGTAATCCCAGCTACTCAGGAAGCTGAGGCAGCAGAATTGCCTTGAACCCAGAAAGTGGAGGTTGCAGTTAGCTGAGATCATGCCATTGCACTCCAGCCTGGGGAACAGAGGGAGACTCCGTCAGGAAAAAAAAGAAAAAGAAGCCTAACTTTCTTCCTAGTGGCGCAGCTGGCTCGTGCAGGGATGCATAGTGAAACAGCAAGGGAAATAAAGGTCCTACCTTTCTCCTCCCTTTGTCTGCTCTCCTCCTTCTCCTGCCATTGATCCCCACTGGCTGAACGCAGTAGGAGCCCACGGAAGCCAAGAAAAATATCCAAAGCGGTCTGTAAGTGTGAGACCCTCAGGGCACCAACCGGTGGGAAAAGTGGAGCGATATCTGCAGTGATCATGAAAACTATGCAGCACGAAATGGTGTATATAGAACAACAGCGAAATGTAAGCAAGCACACAAAGTACTTACTGATAAACAGCTGAGCACATTCTTTCTGAATCAGCTTCACAACAGGATACGGGCTGTCATTGCTCCTACTTGAAATTGTGTTTGAGATCTTTCCCAAGATATTAAAGTAATAAAATGGGCTGGGTGTAGTGGCTCACACCTGTAATCCCAGCACTTTGGGAGGCCAAGGCAGGTGGACCATCTGAGGCCAGAAGTTCAAGGCCAGCCTGGCCAACATGGCAAAACCCCATCTCTACTAAAAATACAGTAATTAGCTGGGCATGATGGTGGGCGCCTGTACTTAGGAGGCTGAGTAAGGCAGGGGAATCGCTCGGACCCGGGAGGCAGAGGTTGCAGTTAGCTGAGATCACACCGCTGCACCCCAGCCTGGGTGACAAAGTGAGATTCCGTCTCACATAAATAAATAAATAGGAAAAAAAAGTGTAACGATCAGAAAGGAGGAGAAACAATGTCATTATTTATAGATGATATGATAGTCTCAGTGTAAAACTCACATGATATGCAGATTAAATATTAGAACCGAACAGGAGGTCTAGAGAAGTTGTATATATAAAATAAATATTTTTAAAATATATTGCATTTTTACATAACAAATTTACAATAGCAACACATATATTGTACCCATACATAAACAAGATGGAAAGATCTCTGTGGAGAAAATTATAAAACACATTAAGAGATGCCAAAGTTAGACCTAAATAAAATGGAAAGGTAGACCATTTCCTGGATAAGAAAAATTTCTATACTAAAGGAATCGCTTCTTCCTAAATTGACCTAGAGATTCAATGCAATTCAGATTAGAATCTCCAAGGGTTATTTTGGAGAAATTGTCAAACTCATTCTCAAAATTTATATAGAAGAGCTTTGGACCATGATGAAGACAATTACTGAAGAATAAAAGTAAGTGGAAGAAACTTGCCCTACCAGATCCTTATTATAAAGCTAGATAATTAAGACATGCCATGATATTGGCACAGGGATAGACTAATAGACAAAAAGAACAGAACAGAAAGCCCAGAGACAGCCCAATGCAGAAAATGTAATAAAACTGGCACCACAGATGTAGAGAAAAGGAAGGCACTGTGGGATATAGTTCTGAAACAATTGAGTATATCCATAGGGAAAAAAATGAAAGTGGGTTCCTACTTCACACTATATTAAAAAATCAATTTCAGATTGATTGAAGATTTGTAAGGCAAAATATACAACTGGTAAGAGATTATAGTTGACCTTTGAACAACATAGGTTTGAACTGCATGAGTCCAGTCGCCCGTGGATTTTCTTCTACCTCTGATACCCCTGAGACCACAAGGCCAGCCCCCCTTCTTCCTCCTCCTCACCAGCCTACTCAATGTGAAGACGAAAAAGAAGACATTTATGATGATCCAGTTCCATCTAATGAACAGCAAATATATTTTTCACTTATTATTTTCTTAATAGCATTTTCTTTTCTCTAGCTTACTTTATTGTAAGAATATAGGCCAGGCGCGGTGGCTCACGCCTGTAATCCCAGCACTTTGGGAGGCCGAGGCAAGTGGATCACAAGGTCAGGAGATCGAGACCATCCTTGCTAACACGGTGAAACCCCGTCTCTACTAAAAATACGAAAAAAAAATTAGCCAGGTGTGGTGGCGGGAGCCTGTAGTCCCAGCTACTCGGAAGGCTGAGGCAGGAGAATGGCGTGAACCCGGGAGGCGGAGCTTGCAGTGAGCCAAGATCACGCCACTGCAATCCAACCTGGGCGACAGAGCGAGACTCCGTCTCAAAAAATAATAATAATAATTGAGTATATAATACATTTAACATACAAAATATGTGTTAATTGACTGTTTATGCTATCAGTAAAGCTTCCAGTCAACAGTAGCTACTAGTAGCTAAGTTTTGGAGGCGTCAAAAGTTTTACATGGATTTTTAACTGTGTGGAGGTCAGCATGCCTAACCTCTGCATTGTCCAACGGTCAACTGTATATGAGAACATCTTTATGAACTCAGGATAGAAAGAGATTTCCTAAGTAGACCTAAAAATCACCAACCTTAAAGAAGATTGAAAAATTAAAATTCAGGACTTTTATTCAACAAATGACACCACTATAAAAGTAAGAAAATAAGCCACAAACTGAACAAGATATGAAAGCTTGGCATCCAGGATATGTAAAGTATAGCTATGAATCAACAAGAAAATGACAGACCAATTGAAAAATAATCAAAGGAAAGAAAGATCACAGAAACAAGCACAAAAGGCCCAGGAACATATGAAAAGTTGCTCAACTTTATAGAATGAAATATAATCCCATACATGGAAGACTGGCAAAAAATTAAAGGTTGGTCAAATCAAGCACTGATAAACAGTAAAACAACTGAAATCTCCCATTCACTGCTGTTTAGAGAATAAATGTGGAAAGCAGTTTGGCATCATCTAATAAAATTGGACATGTGCATATATAGTAACACACTACTTCCACTCGTGTGTACATATCCAAGGGTTGTACATTTCAGACTGTGACTTGTAACACAGTCACTTAACACAGTCAATAGAAAGAATAGAAATATAAGAATTGAATAGAAATATCAGAATGTATTGCAATTAGGAAGGATATGTATTTTTCCTTCACACATTATGTAGGTGTGTACATATATGTATTGACTGAATTATGATAATAAAGATGTATTTTAGGCCAGGCGCGGTGGCTCACGCCTATAATCCCAGCACTTTGGGAGGCCAAGGCGGGCAGATCACCTGAGGTCAGGAGTTTGAGATGAGCCTGGCCTACACACAAGACCCCATCTCTACTAAAATTACAAAAATTAGCCAGGTGTGGTGGTGCACACCTGTAATCCCAGCTACTCGGGAGGCTAAAGCAGGAGAATCACTTGAACTCAGGAGGTGGAGGTTGTGGTGAGCCGAGATCGCACCACTGCACTCCAGCCTGGATGACAGAGCGAGACTCCGTATTAAAAAAAAAAAAAAAAAAAAAAGATATATTTTTACTGTGTATCTCAGGCAAAAATCTTTGAATATTACTGTCTACAGGAAGTCTTACATATGTATACCAAGAGACAAGTAGAAAAGTATTTATTGCAGCACTATGATGTTACGTCAAGACGACAAAAACCTGCAAACAACAAAATAAACTGGGATATATACACTGTGGTATATTTATGTAATACAATGAGCAATCTACTGCAAACATCAACACGGTTGAATCTCAAAAATGGAATGATGGGCAAAAGGAGTAACCCCAGAAGCATGCCTACTGTACGATTCCATTTATATGTAATTCAAAAATAAGAAAAGTAAATGTGCTATTTAGGAGCACATACCTAAGTAACAAAACTACAAAGAAAACCATGAGAATTATTAACACAATCTAGTATAGAGGTGACCTGTAGTGGGGGCTGGAGCAGGAGGAGAGGCAGTCAAGGCAGAACACTAGGGTCTTCTAGGGAACTTACCAAGTTCTATGTCCTAACTTGGGTGGTGAGTACACGTGTTCATTTTATTATGACACTTTACTTTGTACACACATGCTGTGTACAACTATACATGCATGATACATGTCACAATTAAAATTTAGAATAAAATGTTACTTCCTGCTATTTTATTTAACTGTATCTCAACAGAAGTCTAAGTCTAAGAAGAAAATTTACTACTATGGTCAATGCATAGAAGGCTTAAATGAATATATAATTTAAAAATATTTCAAAACTTAGCACAGTTGGAGATAATCAGTCATCCTAAAGCTAGCAAACCACTTTATGACCTTTAGCAGCTCAAATAGTGGTTCAAAGAACTCTGTAAGGAGAGGATACAAGGTTTGCCTCAAAATCTAATTAATGCCAAGTCATTGGCATCCCGGCTCACCATCACACTAAACACACTAAATTTTTTTCTCTAGAAAGATACTCAGAAACTTAAAACAATTAATTGGATGAATAATTTTACAATTGGGGAAAACAGAGTTAGGGAATAAGCTCAGTACAGAATTATCTATATAAATGATAGCATCCAGAATGCATCACACTCTGCAGTCACTAAAATCAACCAGGTAATGTGTGCTGACATGAAAAGATGCCTCGATACTATGTCAAAGTGAGTAAGTTTCAGAAAAGTTTAATGTTTTAGGCCAGGCACGGTGTCTCACACCTGTAATCCCAGCACTTTGGGAGGCCAAGGTGGGCGGATCACCTGAGGTCCGGAGTTGGAGACCAGCCTGACCAACATGGTGAAACTCCATCTCTACTAAACACACACACACAAATGTAGCTGGGTGTGATGGTGCACGCCTGTGATCCCAGCTACTTGGAAGGCTGAGGCAGGACACTCCCTTGAACTTGTGGGGCAGAGGATGCAGTGAGCCAAGATTGTGCCACTTCACTCCAGCCTCGGCGACAGAGTTAGACCACTCTCAGAAAAAAAAAAAAAAAAAAGTTTAATGTTTTAATACTACTTTAGGCTGGGCGCAGTAGTTCACACCTGTAATCCGAGCACTCTGGGAGGCTGAGGTGGGTGGATCACCTGAGGTCAGAAGCTCAAGACAGGCCTGACCAACAGGGTGAAACCTTGTCTCTACTAAAAATACAAAAAAAAAAGAAAAAAAATTAGCTGGGCATGGTGGCGCACACCTGTGATCCCAGCTACTTGGGCGGCTGGGGCAGGAGAATCGCTTGAACGTGGGAGGCGGAGGTTGTAGTCTGGGAGACAGAGTGAGACTCTGTCTAAAAAATTAAATTAAATTAAATTAAAATTTAAAAAAATAAAATAAAATAAATACTACTTCAGGGTTTCCTTAATATTATATATTGGGAGATACACAAGCAAATATGTGAAAAAAAAATTAAGCTAAACAATTAATACTGGTTGAAATGGAGACTTTTGTTTTCTACTTTATACATTTCTGAATTGTCTGAATATTATTTTGTAATGAGTCTGTACTATTTTGTAATATATATATAATATACAAATTATATTACATACGAATTACATGTTTAAGATATATATGTTAACCATTAGATAAAGATGATATGGAATAATCAATATCTTGCTTTGAAATAAACAGAAAATGAAATGGTGGTAGAAGACTTCAGTTTAATAATAATTAGGACACTAAAATTGCAGCTATCTATCTTCTTTCTGAATATGAAAGACTTTGTTCTAGTCTGTGAGGAAATATTGGTTTATTTTGCCATGTTTGTGAAACACTGACCCAAATATTTTTCAGAAATACCACAGCCACACTATTTACCATATTGGCATTCCTTATTAGTGGATAATGCATTGTCCCCTTCTCTCTCCCACGCACACAGCAAATGCTCTTTTTATATTATTGAGTTGACGCTTGAATAAACTCTCTTTTGACTGGTTTGCCCACAAATGCCTCTAGGTGAGTATACAGCCCTGAGGACATAAAGTTCAAAAGTTTTATCTGCCCCCATTTGTACTTTCATTTAGTACATGTCTGCTGTAACTTACTTGAATATAAAATATAGCAACGTGAAATTATTAAGACCTTTTCTTTTCCTTCTTTCTATAGTTAGCTCTAAAAATCAAAAGTTACTAATTGCCTCAATTCTATGAATATGATGCAATAAAGTTGCAGCACAAGAAAAAAATAAAATTTCTGCAAGTAAATTTTCTGGTGGCTGGCCCAATAAGCCAAACATTTCACACATTTACAGACCTAGGCTTTCTACACACCCCTCATCCACCCCCTAACAACTGAGAACAGGAAGTTTAAACAGTTTCAAAGCCTGATGACTTACTTCTAAATCTAAAAAGGTTACATTAAAATGATTGCCCCCGGGCCCCGCTCCCTCCCCGCTGCCCCCCGACTCTGGAAATAAAAGCTGGCCAGGTGCTGTGGCTCACGCCTGTAATCTCCCAGCACTTTGGGAGGCTGAAGCAGGAGGATCACCTGAGGTCAGAAGTTCAAGACCAGCCTGGCCAACATGATGAAACCCTGTTTCTGCTAAAAATCCAAAAATTTGCCAGGCGTGGTGATGGGCCCCTGTAGTCCCAGCTACTCAGGAGGCTGAGGAAGGGAGAATTGCTTGAACCCGGGAGGCGGAGGTTGCAGTTAGCTGAGATCGCACCACTGCACTCCAGCCTGGGCGACAGAGCGAGACTCCATCTCAAATAAAGAAAAAATAATAATAATTTAAAAAGCCATCTTTAAAAAAGTACATTCTCTAACTTTAGGGAAGATGAGAAAGAAAACAGGGGCATGAACCGTAGTTGCCATAAAAAGCACTATTGGAGATATCTACTTCTCTAATAGCAGTATTTTTCCTTGTTTAATTCCCTGTTACCCAATAGTGTTTGTTCTCCAATTTGGGTAAACAAAGCTCAGACATATCTGAGTAATTTATCCTACCTATTGAAATCCGCTTCTTGTAGTACTGGTATCTCTACCCAGCTTTGCCTCATGGGCAAGAAAGATTACATGTCACTCTCCCAGTGTCACTATGCCAAATAAACTCTACCTACAATTCTCCTGCATTCCATTCACACCATGCAGTCCAGTAAGCTACCTTTTGTAAATTAGGCATATATTAGGGCAGGTAACAATTTATCACACGTAATGTTCATGATGCTATTATAGCTCACACCCTGTGGCTTTGGGACTGGGACACAATCTGAAGAAGGATGACGAAATTGAAACAGAGTATTGATGATTTATCAACACTGTAGGTAAGATAGTAACATAGAGGCATCACTCTTTCATAGTCCCCTCTTCTCTAATAGCTGTCGTAGCATAGATAAAACCCAGATCTTTGTAACAGTAGCTGAGAACTGGTAATAGACACATTTAAAACTGAGTAGTTAAGATCAGCAAAGTCCCTTACTCAATTCCACACGCTAGAACAGACAAGTAGTGAAAAGTCAATGTACTCTGAGAATATTAAGCAATATTTATTTCCATCTACAAGTCCAATAATAAGATACATTTCTGATCCTAATGATGTCAAGATTGAACTATATTTCAAACTGACCCAAGGCTACAGCAAGGAGATCTCAAGTTTTGCCAGTTTTATATTCCCTGTTTATTTTGTCCACTGCATTTATTTTTATCTGCATTTTTCTGATAATAAAAAGAGAAGGAGGACTGGCTTGATTGACAGGCATCCTCCGTTCAGGATCTCCTCCTGACTGTTAAATATGCACCTTACTGCTTACGGCACAGTGTTTCCAAGCTCTCCAGGACACAGCAGTCAGAAAGCCAGAAGACAACTTTCATCATTAGTAAACTTGCTGGAAGCTTTGGCAGAATGTTACAGAGTGAAAGAGCCATTCATGTTGAACTTAACTTTTTGACTAGAAAAGTTTGAAATGTAACATAGTTTACTACACAGCTTGTTTGTACTCAGACTTTGCAGAAAATAACAATACAATATAAAATGGATAAATATTCAATATCTACAAGTTTGTTTAAATTATATATAAATTAAGTGCTTTGAACTTATTACTAATGAAAATAAGGCGTAAAAAGCTTTTTTTTGTTTGTTTTGCTACAAATTTGCATTACTATCACGCATTAAAATTCCTTTTTAATTAAATGAGTTCATTGAATTGTCTAGCTGAATGAATTTTACTGTTGTATTGAGTTGAAAAGTCTGAGTTTAAAATATATCCACTGGAACAATGATCAGTAGTTCAAAACAGGCTGCAATGCCTGTAATCCCAGCACTTTGAGAGGCCAAGGTGGGCAGATCACTTGAGGCCAAGAGTTCGAGACCAGCCTGGCTGACATGGTCAATTCCCGTCTCTACTAAAACTACAAAAATTACTTGGGTGTGGTGGTGCATACCTGCAGTCCCAGCTACTCGGGAGGCTGAGGCAGGAGAATCACTTGAACCTAGGAGGGAGAGGTTGCAGTGAGCCACGATCCTGCCACTGCATTCCAGCCTGGGTGACAGAGTGAGACTCCATTCCAAAAATACTGTTTCAGTATTTCTCTCAATCAATTATAAGCATCAGTTAAAATTTTTTTATATATATGTATATGTGTACATGTGTTTTATGTATATAGATAAACACTTTTTCATACTTTTTTTCTTAAATAAGCAACTTTCTTCACATTTTCTTAAATGCTTTTGAAGTTAGGTATAAGCTTTTAAGACTCTAAGACACTGCTTAGACCAGGCGCAGTGGCTCGCGCCTGTCATCCCAGCACTTTGGGAGGCCAAGGCAGGCAGATCACCTGCAGTCAGGAGTTCAAGCCCAGCCTGGCCAACGTGGTGAAATCCCGTCTCCACTAATACAAAAATTAGCTGGGTATGGTGGTGCATGCCGGCAATCCCAGCTACTTAAGAGGCTGAGGCAGGAGAACTGATAGTACCCGGGAGGTGGAGATGGCAGTGAGCCAAGAGCACGCCACTGTACTCCAGCCTAGATGACAGAGACTCTGTCTAAAAAAAAAAAAAAAAAAAAAAAAAAAGATACTGACTTAATTAGGTAATTTACTAAATTTACCCCACTCATGCATTTGTAACTTACTGAATGCCAATGATGTGCTGTAGAAAATCATACAGGTCATTTTCCTAGATTTGGATTTTCCAAATGTGAATTTTCCAAAGCTTATTTCTATTACCTGCAACAAGCATATCTGCTTAAGGACTCAGATGAGTCTTATTTCCTCTCAATATATACATTTTTAAAGGTTTGACTTGCTCAGAGCTCTTTAAGTTCTTTGGTTGACAGCATTCATTAAGCTTTCATTGGTGTTTCTTTTCTCAATAAGGTAAAATTAATTTCATTTTTAAGAATCTTACTTTGATATTGGCCCTCACAGTTTTTTGGTATTAAAGTGTCATTTCTGTATAAAATGATAGTGAGAATGGATGGTGGTGATTGTTTCCTCACATTTTTCTTGTATGTAAATTACCCCAACATTTTTGTCAGTGCTGAAATTTTACCATTCAGGTCAGTCCAGAGTCTGGGAAACATAGTTCTTTTCTCATTCTCTGATGTTCTTTTATTGCATTGTAGACAATTTCCGTGATTGTGTGATTTTTGTCAGAGCCTGACAGTCACATATCCTGGATGGCCATACTCAATTCCACATCCCCTACAATGTCTAGCAACCAGCGCCACACTTACAACTACCACTGTGTATGTTACTTGAATCTAGTTAAGTTCTCACATAAGATTACTGTGATGAGTTATGACAGAAAAAGTCATCTTGGCAATTTTAGCAAAATGTCTTGTAAAGGAAAGGTCATGAAAGGTACCTTTCCTGGTTCCTCTGTTAACCAATGAGATTAGACTTCAGATTATATTGACAGCCATAGACGAATGCTGATCCTAATATTCAGAATCTCCAAAATCATTTTATCTAATCTGTATATGATACATTTTGTGAATAATAAAGATTAGTAGCTGATACAGAACTCTTGAGTTTCTGAATTTTTTGAATGAAAAAAATTTAATTTGCAGAAAAGTTGTAAGAATAGTCACTAATTGCTAACATTTTACCACATTTGTCTGTGTGTGTGTTTGTATACTATATGTGTACATACATATTACTTTTGGCCGTGTGCAGTGGCTCACACCTGTAACCCCAGCACTTTGAGAGGCCGAGGTGGGTGGATCACCAGAGGTCAGGAGTTTGAGACCAGCCTGGCCAACATAGTGAAACCCCATCTCTACTAAAAATACAAAAATTAGCCAGGCATGTTGGTGCATGCGTGTAGTCTCAGCTACTCAAGAGGCTGAGGCAGGAGAATTGCTTGAACCTAGGAGGCAGAGGTTGCAGTGAACCAAGACTGAGCCACTGCATTCCAGTCTGGGCAAAAGACTGAGAGTCCATCTCAAAAAAAAAAACACAAAAAACAAAAAACAAAAACAAACGGACAAAAAAAAGTGTATATACATATTACTTTAGCTAAATCATTTAAAAGTAAGTTGCAACTTTATGACTCTTTACACCTAAGTACTTCAACATGTATCTCCTGAGGACAGGTGTTCTCTTACAGAACCAGAGTAGAAATATCAAATTCAGGAAATTTTAACATTGTAACAAGACTATTATCTAAACCCAAAATTTGAATAAATTCAAATTTCATCAATTTTCCCAAGAGTATGTTTTATAGTATTTTCGCCCTTTTGGATTCAGAATCCAATTCAATATCGTGCTTTGCATTTAGTCATGTGTCACTTTATATGCTTTAATTGGAAGCAGTTCCTCAGCCTTCCTTTTCCTTTCACAACATGGATTTTTTTTTTTTTTTTTAAGAGTACAGGATTTGGGTTTGTCTGGTTGTTTACTCATGACTTAATTCAGATTATGCACTGTTGGCAGAAATTCTACATAAATTACATTGGATCCTCTCAGTTAATCACATTAGGGGGCACAGGGTGTCCATTGATCCTATTACTGAATGTGCTAACTGGAATCACTTTGTTACAATGGTGCCTGCCAGTACCTGGTATTGTTTCATTCACATTTTGGAATCTGTACGTAGAATTTCAGAATAAGCCTCCTCCGTTCCTAAACAGAGATTAGTCTGTTTGATCAAATCTGCTAATTTCCAGAACATACACTTCAATCCTCTTCAGTCTGCCATCTACCCCCATCACTACCCCACAACTGCTCTGCCCAACGTCAGCACTGATTGTCCCATTGCTCTCTAGTTTTTAGTCCTTTTTTGCCAGTCCTCAGCAGCATTCAATACTGTAGACAATTCCTTTCTTCTAGAAAGACCTCTTCCCTTGATAGCCTCCTGCTTTTCTGCTACTTACTCTCTTCAGGTTTTGCTCCCTTTACTTGGTTATTACGTGTTAAAATTTCTGAGGACTCACTATAAAGTCTGCATTTCTGTATCCTTCTTATTCTATAATCTCTATACAAACTCATTCATGCATATGGCTTTCATTACCATCTATATACATTAATAGTTCACTCTCATATTTACATCTGTAACCTCAAACCCCTCCCCTGAGCTCAAATCCCAAATAGCAATCATCTATTCACAGCTCTACTCAAAAATGACAAAGCGACCTCAAACTGGAAATATCTAAACAAAATTCCAATCTCCTCCACAAAACCTGCCCCTTCTCCCACTCTTCCTTGTGTCAGTGAAGGACATATTCAGTGAAAATCCATGAGTTATTCTTGACATTGCTTTATTTATCACCCTTCCCACAAATCCAATCCTGTAACAAATTCTATTGATTTAACCAGGAAAATCTATCTACTTCTCCCTAAACCCACAGTCATCACCTTAGTTCCTTAGTCCAAGCCAGCATTATTTCTTTTCCAGATGACTGCAATAGCTGCCTATCTCCTATCTCCCTGCATTCACTCTTGCTTCCCGTACCCCATTCTCCAAATTGTGGCTGGACTTGGGGATTTGTCTTTTTCTCTTTTCAATCTCTCTCTCTCTTTCCACATACACACACACACACACACACACACACACACACACACTCACTCACTGTACTTAAAACTTCTGATGTCCTTGAACTGATTTTAAAATGAAGACCCACATCCTTATCTTAGCATGACTTACAAAGACTTGCATGAAGTGGCACCTACCTACTTTCTGCAATCTCACTGAAAGCCTCTCTAACTAGCATTCTCTTTCCATCAGCCAAATAAATCTGCTTGCATTTTCAGAAAGATGTCATTTTTATTCCTAACTCAGAGAATGAACACAGGCTCTTTCCTTGGCCTAATTAATTCCCATTCATAACTCAGAACTTAGTTTAAATGTCAGTTCCTCTAGAAAGCCTCACTAGACTGTAATATCACTACACTCACTAAACTGTATGTGTTCACTGCATCACGCATCTTTTCTTCTCCACTTAAAATTAACTGTACCTTGTTTATGTGAATATTTGAGTATCTAATATTTTCATTAGAGCCTAAGTTCCATGAAGGCAGAGAGCTTCTAGCCCCAGGACTTTACTTATTGTCTGTTATGAAGCAGGGATTCAATAATAAACTAATATGTGGGGGGGTTTTGTTGTTGTTGTTGTTGTTGTTGTCATTTCTTTTGGAGATAGCATCTTGCTCTGTTGCCCAGGCTGGAGTGCAGTGGCACAATCTTAGCTCACTGCAGCCTGAAACTCCTGGAGTCAAGTGATCCTCCCAACTCAGCCTCTTGAGTAACTGAGATTACAGGTGTCACCACCATGCCTGGCTAATTTTTAGTTATTTTTTTGTAGAGATGGGGTCTTGCTATATTGTCCAGGCTGGTCTCAAACTCCTGGCATCAAGTGATCCTTTCACTTTGGTTTAATAAATGTATACATTTTATTGAATTTGTTTTCTCATCACATGCGTGTATAGTGTTAACTCTGTGCTAGGCACCATTCTAAGTATTTTTTTTTTTTTTTTGAGATGGTGTCTCGCTTTGTCACCCAGGCTGGAGTGCAGTGGCAGGATCATGGCTCACTGCAACCTCTGCCTCCTAGGTTCAGGTGATTCTCCTGCCTCAGCCTCCCGTGTAGCTGGGACTACAGGCGCCTGCCACCATCCCCGGCTCATTTTTTGAATTTTTAGTAGAGACGGGGTTTCACCGTGTTAGCCAGGATGGTCTCGATCTCCTGACCTCGTGATCCGCCCGCCTCGGCCTCCCGAAGTGCTGGGATTACAGGCATGAGCCACCACGCCCGGCTCTAAGTATTTTTAAAATACTAAGTTACATAGTCCATGTTCTATTAGCCCTTTTCAAGCACTGGCTTCTATCTCCCTATCTTGCACTTCATTTTAATCAACACTACTTTAAGTTTGTGATAGTAGTACACACTCTAATTGGACAGGGTATTTTTCTGACCCTTTATAAAGGTGAACTTTTAGAAGATTTTCTTGTGAACTCTACATACCATCCTAAATTACCTAATACCCAAATTTTAAGTGTGGAGAGAGATGCTAGAACTCTGCAATATTAATGACAAAGCATTCAATATGATCCCATTTGTGAAATGTTTCCCTTTAAATAATATTAATAATGCTGGAAGAAGTATGTCTTAAATTATCTCACAAATTCATTAGATGAAAAATTTAATTACAGAGTAAACAAAAAATCTTCTGCAGTTTTTTTTTTTTTTTTTTTTTTTTTTTTTTTTAGACGGAGTCTCACTCTGTCGCCCAGGCTGGAGTGCAGTGGTGTGATCTCAGCTCATTGCAAGCTCCGCTTCCTGGGTTCATGCCATTCTCCTGCCTCAGCCTCCTGAGTATCTGGGACTACAGGAACCCACCACCACGCCTGGCTAATTTTTTGTATCTTTAGTAGAGACAGGGTTTTACCATGTTAGCCAGGATGGACTCGATCTCCTGAACTCATGATTCGCCCACCTTGGTCTCCCAGTGCTGGGATTATAGGTGCGAGCCACCACGCCCGGCCCCGTAGTTCTTATGATCCCAGAGACTCAAGTGGTAAATGTTACAGCAGTATTGAGATCAACAAAATGGTTCAGGACAGGCGCAGTGGCTCACACCTGCAATCCCAACACTTTGGAAAGTCCTGAGGCGGGAAGAACACGAGGCCAGGAGTTCCAGATCAGTATGGGAAACACAGCAAGACCCTATCCCTACAAACAAACAAACAAATAAATTAAAAATAAAAATAATTAAATTTGGGAGGCAGGAGGATCGCTTGAGTCCAAGAGAGCTATGATCTTGCCTCTGCACTACAGCATGGACGACAGAGCAGAACAAGACCCTGTCTCTAAAACAAACAAACAAACAAGCAAAAGAACAATGGAAAGACAAAAGTCACAGTTCATCCATCAAAAGAAATTTGGGAAATGTTCTAAAATCATTAACTTGAGTTTCTTTAAGAATGCTAAAATTAATCCACTATATTCCCAACCCTTTCAAAAAAAAAAAAAAAAATCTCAAGACTCAGACAACTTCCTGAAGACTTTTAACCCCCAAACACAATGACATACTTATCCTTTCCTACTCTCAACTCTCCATGCCGTGTCCTCTGGCCTTCTGGGATATGTACCATGCTGGATGCTATAGTTTGTCTCAACTCCCATCATTTCACTATTTTCTCAAAAGAATCACAATTATTTTGGGTGGAAGGAGGCAAGATTAGAACACTCACATGTTAATATGTTTTTACACTTATTCTGGTACATCTCAAACTTTAGCATGCAAAAAAATCACTTGGAAAGCCTGTTAACACAAATTCCTGAGTTTCACCAAGCAGTGGTTATGATTAAGTAGGTATGGAATCAGGCTTGTGAACTTGCATTTCTTTTTTTCTTTATTTATTTTTTTTTTTTTGAGACGAAGTCTCATTCTGTCACCCAAGCTGGTATGCAGTTGTGCAATCTCGGCTCAATGCAACCTCTGTCTCCCAGGTTCAAGTGATTCTCCTGCCTCAGCCTCCCAAGTAGCTGGGACTACAGGTGCACACCACCATGCCCAGCTAGTATTTGTATTTTTAGTAGAGACCTGGTTTCACTGTGTCAGCCAGGCTGGTGCTGAACTCCTGACCTCGTAATCTGCCCACCTTGGACTCCCAAAGTGCTGGGATTACAGGCATGAGCCACTGTGCCTGGCCAAATTTGCATTTCTTTTATGGTTTGTGTTTTCTGTCCTTTTGAAAAATCTTTGCCTAACCCAATGAATGTTAGAATTATTTATCTTATATTTATTTTTCCCTGTTTTCTTCTACAAATTTCATAGTTTAGCTCTTACTTTTACGTCTATTTTAAGTTAGTTTTTGGTATGATATCAAGTAAGAATTGAGGTTTAGTTTTTTCCACACACATATCAAATTGTTTTACCACCATTGAAGTACTCTAGAATCTCTGTTGAAAATCAGTTGAACCACGTATGTCCAATGATTTCTGAATTTCTCTATCTGTTCCAAACTGGGTTGAGACTAGCTTTACAGCAAGGCTTGAAATCAAGTACTCTAAGACCTTCAGTTTCAAAATTGTTTTGACTATTCTGAGCTCCTTACATTTTCACATAGGTTTTAGAATAAATTTTATCAATTTCTTTTAAAAATATCCTGCCAGGATTTTTATTGGTGTTACATTAAATCAACATGGGGAGAACTGCCATCTTAATAATATTGAGACTTCCAAATTATGATGGCAAATATTTTTCTTTTTTTAGATTATTAAAAATTTCTTTAGCAAAGTTTCATAGCTTTAGGATAGAGTTTTACATATCAGTTGTCTATAATTATAGGGCTATTTACATTTTGTTTCTTCTTGGGTTCATTTTGGAAATTTCTATCTTTTTAAGGCATTTGCCTATTTTAAAGAAAATTTGACTTATTAAAAGCTCCAAGGTATTGAGATGCTACAAGACAAAGAACAAACTTTGATAATATTGTGCTATAATGCTACAGACTGCCAGGAGCATAACAAAATTCTATTAAGTACATTCTGTTTTATTTGATGTAGTATACAGAGAAAACCTCAGCATATATATCTCAGGAAACAGAGTGAACAGCAAATCCCTAAATATCCCAAATAGACATTTTAAGTCACAATTTGTTCAAGTTTTAGAGTGGAAGTCATATTCAACTGTCAGTAATAACCTGGAGTGACTTTTTATATCTATTCTTGTCCAGCTTTAAAAGAATATTTAAATAAGATTGTATTATTCTCCTCAGAAGGTGTTGTCTCAGGATGAAAGTAAAACAACAGGCCAAAACTGGAACTATTTTTATATATTTGAGTAAATGTGCCATTTTTACCTATTCCAGAAGACTGGAGCAACAAATTGATTTTTTTTTTTTTTTTTTTTTTGTAAGAAATACCAAATTACTACAGACTGACATACATAAAGCTAAGGAACTTGAGGAATTAAGTCAATAGTAAATGAATGATTGGTGGCTAAATATGAGTTTGCATTGATTCATTTATCATATTCAGGGCAAGATATGTTCTGTATCCTTGTTAGTCAATATTTTACATAAGTCTGATTCTACCACTATTTTAACAATTTCCGGAGAAAACATTAATGGATTTCTATTATCATAGCATAAAGGTATCAGGTTTGTGTTTGGACCAAGTAGTTTGATTGCTAACACTTTTAAGAACAATGTCTGGCTCCATGTAAACCTGAAATTTTAAGGAAACTTTTAAAAAAATAAATCAAGGGTCGGGCATTGTGGCTCACACCTGTAATCCCAGCACTTTGGGAGGCCAAGGCCAGTGGATCACTTGAGGCCAGGAGTTCAAGACCAGCCTGGCCAACATGGTGAAACCCTGTTTCTACTAAAAATACAAAAATTAGCCAGGTAAGGTGGCTCACGTCGGTAATCCCAGCTACTCGGGAAGCTGAGGCAGGAGAATTGCTTGAACCCCAGAGGCAGAGATTGTAGTGAGTCCAGATTGCACCACTGAACTCCAGCCTTCCAGCCTGGGTGACAGAGCAAGACTCTGCCTAAAAAACAAACAAACAACAACCAAAAAACAAAACAAACAAAAAACAAAACAAACAAAAAACCAGTGACCATTAGTAAGTATAGGAACTTGGGTCTTGTAACAGACTCCTCTCATATCCCTCTATCTTTCTCCTTCTCCAGACTCTTTCTGACTCCACAACTAAAAGAAGAACCAGAGAAAACAATGCAGTGTGGTGTGGAAGACGTAATTTCACTGCAGGAAGTATAGAGCAATTATTGAGAGACAGAATATTGGCCTTCTAAATTTTTTTTTTTTTTTTTAGATGGAGTTTCGCTCTTTTTGCCCACGCTGGAGTGCAATGGTGTGATCTCGGCTCACTGTAGCCTCCGCCTCCTGGGTTCAAGCGATTCGCCTGCCTCAGCCTTCCAAGTACCTAGAATTACAGGCTCCTACCACCTGGCTAATTTTTTTGTGTTTTTAGTAGAGATGGGGTTTCACCATGTTGGCCAGGCTGGTCTTGCACTCCTGACCTCAGGTGATTCACCCACCTCAGGCTTCCCAAAGTGCTGGGATTATAGGCTTGAGCCACTGTCCAGCGGGCCTTCTAAATTATTTAAAAGATAAGAAACTCCTATAGAGAAAATAACTTGGTAATTAGGCAGTATGTCAGGTCCTGAGCATCATGACAAGCCACAAACTGTTGTATAATGACTGAAATAAGTTTCAGAGTCTATCCACTTTACTATGGTCAATCAGGAACCTAAGGCAATTCAATTAAATGGCAATAGCGAGTGAATAATAAAAAGTAGGTATCAGTGGCTGAAGGAGTAGACTTCTAAATTATCTCTGAAGGAATAAGGTGTACGTGACCAACCATACTAAGAAACCTCAAAGAAAAAAACACTACAGATACAAGTTAAGATGAATGACCAGAAAGCATTTTGTTCTCACCTTTCTCAGGGCACTTACCACTTTGTTTCAAACACGTGTTTACAGGTTGGTGTCCCAAGGTGGCAATAAACTTCTTGAAGTCAGGAAACTTATTCTTTGCTTCTCTAGCAATTAGTTCAAGGTCTAGGGCTTTAACAGGTACATAATGAATGATTAAAAAATGGGTGAATAACCAGAGATGATACACAAGAGCCAACAAGCATATGAAAAGATGTTCAACATCACTGATTATTAGGAAAATCAAAACTACAATGAGGTATTACCTCATACCCATTAGGATGGCTACTATAAAAAAAACAAAAAACAAAAAACAAAGTATTGATGGTGATGTGCAAAAATTAGAAATCTTGTACACCATTAGTGAGAACGTAAAATGGTACAGCTGCTATGGAAAACTGTATAGCAGGTCCCCCAAAATTAAAAATAGAATTACCATATGATCCAGCAATTTCACTTCTAGGCATATATACAAAAGAATTGAAAGTAGGGCCTTGAAAAGATATTTGTACACCCACATTTACAGCAGCACTATTCACAATAGCCAAGAGGTGAAAACAACCCACGTGTCCATCAACAGTTGAATGGCTAAACAAAATATAGTATATACAAACAATGGAATATTATTTAGCCATAAAATAGAAGGCTGTTCTAACACGTTACTACATGGATGAGCCTTAAGAACATTATGCAAAGTGAAATGTCAGTCACAAAAAGCCAAATACTGTATGATTCTACCTATCTAAGGAATCTAGAGTAGTCAAATTCACAGAAACAGAAAGTAGAATGGAGGTTTCCAGAGATTGGTTGATGAGAAAATGGGTAGTTACTTTTCAATGCATATAGAATTTCAGTTTCATAAGATGAAAAAGGTCAGGAGATTGATTGTACAACAATGTGAATATGCTTAATATTACTAAACTATACACTTATAAATGGTTAAGATGGTAAATTTTACATGATATATTTTTTACAATAAGTGTTTTAAATAAATGAATAAATGGTTAAATGAATGCAGGGCTACATAAATGAATTAATAATGAGAAACATAAGGAAAATAGAAAACCTGGCAATTTCTGGCCCAGTGCGGTGGCTCACGCCTGTAATCCCAGCACTTTGGGAGGCCGAGGCAGGCGGATCACCAGGTCGGGAGATCGAGACCATCCCGGTTAACACAGTGAAACCCCGTCTATACTAAAAATACAAAAATTAGGCAGGCGTGGTGTCGGGCGCCTGTAGTCCCAGCTACTTGGGAGGCAGATTTTGGAGGAAGCACAAAAGACACCAATGAAGTTTTAGATTTTCTATTAAAATTGAAGAATAGAATTCAAAAACTCTGCCTATTAAGAGAAATATAACTTTGCAGTAATAAGAAAAATTATCCAAATTGTGGAAGTAAGGCAAAGGATACTATATATCCTGGCAATGTAATATGAAGCACTGTGTAACAGACCCACCCAAGAATCATTTAAATCTCTAGGAGAATGTAACTTTGTTCTACTGTTTTATAATGGACAATGCCCAGAATCATGGAAATTACAGATTTCGATTCATGGATAATATAAATGGTAATAGATTTACTGCTATGTAGCACATTAACCAGTTTTATATCTAACTGTGCAATCTTATTTAAGCAGTCTGTCTTTTATTATCCATAAATATTCAGACTCTAAAATTCTCCTTTTAATCAAATTGACCATTCTAATAGTTCCCTCATTAATTAAATAATTACTTAACATACACTCACCATGGTTCTAGATGAGTCATGTTTAACTTTTTGGAAATTAGACTTTTATATAACACTACTGTCTTATGAGTTTATTAAGATAGCACCTTGGTGATTCAGGTAGTAAATTAATATAAACAAAGAAAACTCATTTATCTATGCATCATTAAAAGAAAAAAAATGAGGATACCAAAACAAAGTCAGAGAGGAGCTCCCACTAGTCAAATCTAAGACAATTTGAGCATCAATTTAAATAATGAAAGTAATAGCATCTGACTCAAATAATTAAAATAAGAATCTTGGTAATATAAGTAAATGAGTGAATGAATAAATGGAGGAGAAGAGAAAGCTCTTCCTCACATTGTAATGTAGAAGGAATAAAGGATACAAAGAGTCACCTTTTAAACAATCATTGTAGTAACAATTGATTCAGGCAAGAGTCATCAATGGATGTTAAAACCAGTGGATGAAGAATCTTTCATGAGAAAGAGGATATTTACATAGTCTCAAAGGATCTCCCCATATATCAGTTATAAACCACAATGTGATATAAATTACAAAGGGACATTCTGATACGATGCACGGAGGACAAAACCTCTGTGGTGTTCTCCCCAAAATGTGTAACCTATATCTACGCACAAGGAAATTTCAAACTAATCCAAACTGAGGGACAACCTGCCAAATCACTAGCCAGTATTCTTCAAAACCATTAATGTCATTTAGACAGGGAAAGGTGAAGATGCTGTTCCACACTGAAGGAGAATAAAGAGCTACAACGACTAAACATAACATGTGTTCCCGGATCAGATCCTTCACAGGGAGAAAACTCTATAAAGACCATTATTGAGGTAATTAGTGAAACTGCAACATTTGAAAATATTTGTGGATTAGATAAATTTCCTGATTTTGGTCATTATGCTGTGATTATGTAAGAGAAAGCTTATTTCTAGGAAATGCACACTAAGGTATAAAAGGGCAAAAGAGCATATTGTCTGTGACCTACTCTCAAATGACTCAGGAAAAAAAATGTTTACCTCTATGAAAATATCCATATTAATACATTTATGTGTATGAATACACAGAGAGAGGAAAGAAAGAAAAAAAAAGAAAAAGAAAAAGAAAGGAACAAAAAAAGGAAGGAAGGGGGGAGGGGAGGGGGAAGGGCATACATTAGGAAATAAAGTAAATGTACAAATGTTAAAGAGTGAATCTAAAGCCGGGTGCGGTGGCTCATCCCAGCACTTTGGGAGGCCAAGGTGGGTGGATCACAAGGTCAGGAGATCGAGACCATCCTGATTAACACGGTGAAACCCCGTCTCTACTAAAAATACAAAAAAATAGCCGGGTGAGGTAGCGGGCACCTGCAGTCCCAGCTACTCGGGAGGCTGAGGCAGGAGAATGGCATGAACCCGGGAGGCGGAGCTTGCAGTGAGCCGAGATAGCGCCACTGCACTCCAGCCTGGGCGACAGAGCGAGACTCTGTCTCAAAAAAAAAAAAAAAAAAAAAAAAGAGTGAATCTAGGTAAAAAGTATAGAGTTAATTGTACTACTCTCAAAAATTTTCAGTAAGATTGAAGTTATTTCAAAATAAAAATTCAAATAAAAAAACAAAGTTGGATATTAGTGACCAAGACAGCTAAAGAAATTGAAATAATAATTTCTTATGACGTATAATAAAAAGAAAAAATATTTTTTAAATCTAGTGATAAATGTTCAATAATATTGAGCATTTATAGTCATAGGTACAAAAGGAGGTTTAAACATTCAAATGATTACTATTTCAGTCGTGTCCTGAAAGCACAAGTATATGGTGGCTGACAAGCAAACTTTTGCAAGAAATTTAACTTCTGGAAAAATCAATAGCAAAAAGATAACCTCAATGATACTTTTGAGTATCAATTATTTTCACAGAGAATTACCACTAAAAACTGAAGTCCAGTTCAATAAGTTTTAGGGAAATAAATGAGCTTTTCAAGGATTACATTCCTTTAGAATACTACATGCTTATTAATATATGAAAATTCTGGGCCGGGCGCGGTGGCTCAAGCCTGTAATCCCAGCACTTTGGGAGGCCGAGACGGGCGGATCAGGAGGTCAGGAGATCGAGACCATCCTGGCTAACACGGTGAAACCCCGTCTCTACTAAAAAATACAAAAAACTAGCCGGGCGAGGTGGCGGGCGCCTGTAGTTCCAGCTACTCGGGAGGCTGAGGCAGGAGAATGGCGGGAACCCGGGAGGCGGAGCTTGCAGTGAGCTGAGATCCGGCCACAGCACTCCAGCCTGGGCGACAGAGCGAGACTCTGTCTCAAAAAAAAAAAAAAAAAAAAAAAAAAGAAAAAAATTCTGAAGCAATTATAGTCTCAGATGGCTGAGAAAAATACAAAACTCTCATTTTAAAGAAAACAAGCATGAATCTTTCCAAGGTAAATGAAGAATATTAAAGAATAGGAGTTCATTGTTTGTTTTTGTCTTACAAGCAGGTTAGAGGAAATGCTCATTTGAATATGCTCTGTACACATTGGCAGGTCTGACAAGAATCCTAAATTATAAAGGGAATTTGTTAATGAATTCACCACAGCCTGAATTATCTTTGTAAGGTCTTCAAGAACTGAGAAGTTGCTAGGAGACTGAAAGAAAACAAAAGTAATTGTATCTTTTAAAGAGGTGATTGAGGCAATTAACATCAAATAAATCACAAAAATAGCTTTCAATACAGCAAAAACAATGGAAGAAAACTGTGTACAAATGAATAATAGGTAACATGTCTCTACCAAGGAAAGTTCAGACGTCATTAAATGATTATATTTTCAGCTCCCACACTGAACTGTGAGCTCCTTGGGAACAAAGGGATGTTGTACTCAACTTTGAATAAAACACTTTAGATATTAAGCAAATATATGAGTGTGAAGAAGAAAAGGAAAAAAGAGAATGGATTAGTGGGGGAAATTGAATATATTAACTGAACATTAATGCACTACTTTTTTTGTTGTTTTTTGAGACTGAGTCTCACTCTATTGCCCAGGCTGGAGTGCAGTGCTGCAATCTCAGCTCACCGCAATCTCTGCCTCCCAGGTACAGGTGATTCTCCTGCCTCAGCCTCCTGAGTAGCTGGGATTACAGGAGTGTACCACCACACCTGACTAATTTTTGTATTTTTAGTAGAGACAGGGTTTCACCATGTTGGCCAGGATGGTCTCAAACTCCTGACCTCAAATGATCTGACCACTTCAGCCTCCCAAAGCGCTGGGATTACAGGTGTGAGCCACTGCGCCCAGCCTAATGCACTACATTTTGACTTATACGAAACATTAAATTCAATGCCCATTGAATTTCTACAAATTTTACTTAAACGGAAAATATAAAGCATAATGTTGACCAACTATAACTAGCATATGATATTGAATAAATTTACTGTTATTCAATGTTCAATTAATAACCAGAAAAAAAGAAAATAATTGTTATTGGTTCATTCTTCTGTTTCAAACAGAAACTTCAAACTCCTAGAAAATATAATTTGCAGAAATCCAATGGTTTAAAGCTAATGACAGAACGGGTGTTTTACCCTCTCTGTCAATATAAGACATATATATTTTTATTCAATATATGAATTGACCTGTAATCAAAAACTATAAACAAGCTGTAGCTAATAATCTCAGTGATCTTTTGATGAATGAGAGATATAAACAGATGCCTTCGGTACAAAAAATTCAAGTTACAAAAGTGTAATACTCAAGACTGACTTCCTGAAACAAGTACGTTCTCTATGAAAAGCAAGGTGAGGATGCAAATAAGTTGCCTTTACCTTTCCTGAATGCTTAAGGAAATACATCAAGTCTGAAAGGATAAATTACAACATTTTGAATTTAAGAGCTTACTTCTGGAATCATCTTCAAACATTTATAAAGTCTCCACACTACAAGATGTATTATATTCTGAGCCCCTCTCTGGTAGAGATTTATCTAAGATGTTGATAGCATATTTAACACTTGCTATATGAATATCTGAAAAAAAAATTTTTGTCTTTCAAGTTATCTGTAGAACACCAGGTACACTCTGGGGAAAAAAATAATATAATATAAAGTGATCCTTAAATCCCAAGGATAAATAATGAAGATGTCAGGACTATGCCACATGCTGCTAGTAAAATATCCTACAAATCTATTAATGACCCGAGTGAAGAGAATCAAAATAATCAGACCAACTTATTTCACAGTCCGTGTGAGATTATTTTGGATATACAGACATAAAATACTATTATGAAAATTGACCAAAACACTTCTGTTGCCCTGCTTTCATAGCAGAACATTTTCAAAAATTCACCTGTTTTTAACATGTTTTAGTTGCTACTTAAAGAAAAGAATTTTAATAGGAGCCCTCTTTCCATCTAGAGAAGACCCCCAAAATATCCTTGTAATTGAAAATGGACAACTTACGATAATTCTTCCTTACTCTGTACTCCTTTGCCTTCAATTTCTTAAATGTATGGTTTCAGCAATCAGAAACTCTGACCAGTGAATAGGGGAAGCAGAGAGGAAATAATGAGAATAGGAAATCAAAGACAAGAATTGAGTATTTGTATAATTTTATTCAACCCATCACAATAGCAGATCTCTCCCTAGCTCTGAAATATCATTCTCTTACTGACAGATGACTGGCTGTTACTTATATCAGTTTGAAATTTGGATATGGTTTGAAATTACTAAAGAATTCAGCAATGGCCTATTGGAAGACTTGAAACTCTTTGCTCTTTAAACCTGAACTGACAAAGCAATGACTTTTTTTTTTTTTTTTCTTTCTTCCGAGACGGAGTCTTGCTCTGTCACCCAGGCTGGAGTGCAGTGGCGAAATCTTGGCTCACTGCAACCTTCACCTGCCAGGTTCAAGCAATTCTCCTGCCTCAGCCTCCCAAGTAGCTAGGGCTACAGGTATGTGCCACCATGCCTGGCTAATTTTCTGTATGTTTAGTAGAGACGGGGTTTCACCATGCTGGCCAGGCTGGTCTTGAACTTCTGACTTCATGATCCACCTGCCTCGGCCTCTCAAAATGCTGGAATTACAGGTGTGGGCCACCGCACCCGGCTGCAATGACTTTTCACTCTATGGACAGTCAATCCATGTAAAAGGAGAGAGAGACTAATTGAAATCAAAAGGAAAATTTTGCTGAGTGACCAAAAAACAATTCTCCTTGTCAGTTCACTAATCAAACATGAAGGTATTCTCTCTAACCTGGGATGTTGTGTCTTTTAGCACAGGAATTTTCTCCTAGTTTGAAAAATATGGCATTTGTTTTTAAGGCATAATCCCTATTTACATTAATTCTAAATTGGCTGCCTAATTATTATATTGATGTTTTCTTTGTCTAATTGGGTAGGTCAAGGCACTAATTTGATTCACAGCTGCAGTATGTGTTTACAGACTTTGGTGAACTTTAATTGCTTATAAATATTGGATTATAAGACCATGAGCCTTCACTAGAATCCTGTTTAGCTCCATATGCTTTCAAACTTGACAATATGTTGTCCATTTCCTGAGAATCTTTCATTCCAAATGGCCCCAAGGGTAAGAAAGCAAAGAATAACACATATGGTTCACATAGCTCAAGTCCATTAAGAATTTTGCTGTTGACAGACCTAATGAGTTATAGACAGGAAACAATATTGTCAATGAGTTATTCCTTCCTTAATAATAAAATTGAAATACTAAGATAGCACAGCTCAATGCCCTGTAGTCTTACTATGAACGTTCCATTTTAATAATGTGCATGATTCCATACCCCGCCCTACAGTATATGCAAATGGAAACATAGACAGGGCAGCAGCTTGGAGCGGGAGAGGCTGATGCTGATGAAAATCTCTTGAACTATGTGGTCAGAGACCAAACCAGTCTCAGGCAGAAGCTGGTCACAGCCCTGTAGCCAGGCAAACCCTCCCAAGGTTGTGTCCTACCAATGGGGGCTTGTCACTATCCTCTCAACTTCTCCAGTGCCATCCCCAGGTGGATAAGGTCAGCCCTTAATGGGCTAGTTGAAACAGTGAAGGGTAATCGGAGGTTGGGAGGAGAACCACATTTCTACTGCTGAGTTATAGCATGGGTTTCTGGAAGCCACTTATCACACCCTAACCCCAATAGGCACTCAGATGGTCCCAAAGACAGCCATGGTTGTCCTGAAAGTGTGACTCATCCCACTTCCTGTGCTTCATCCCACCAAAGCCATCCTGGACTCCTTGATGACTAGCACTAGATCAGGTCAACGAGATTCCAATACCTTCTTGTTGCTTGGGCCACTACTCTAGCTCAGAGTCCTGATAGTCAAGAGCATAGATTCTTCGCTCACAAAGATGTAAATTCAAATCCCACCTCTGCCTCTTAACACTGATAATTGCATACAAAATAGAATTTCAATTAAACCAAGGGACACACATTCATGTAAAAATTTTAACATGAGGTATTTTGATACACATCTCATAACTAAGTACTGACAGTTGAACAACTTGATAGGAAGAGATTTTTGCCTTGATTCAAATACTTTCTCCTTTTTGGTGCTTGGCACATATAGACATTATACTTTAATTTTTAAAATATGACTCTAGGAGGAGGTGCCCAAGATGGCCGAATAGGAACAGCTCCAGCCTCCAGCTCCCAGCGTGAGCGACACAGAAGACAGGTTATTTCTGCATTTTCAACTGAGGTATCAGGTTCATCTCATTGGGGCGTATCAGTCAGTTGATGCTGGTCTGCTAGTGCAGCACGACCAGCGAGAGCTGAAGCAGGGCGAGGCATCACCTCACCTGGGAAGTGCAAGGGGGAAGGGAATTCCTTTTCCTAGCCAAGGGAAATTGAGACACACAACACCTGGAAAATTGGGTAACTCCCACCCTAATACTGCGCTTTACCAAGGGTCTTAGCAAATGGCACACCAGGAGATTATATCCCACACCTGGCCTGGAGGGTACCATGCCCACAGAGCCTCCCTCATTGCTAACACAGCAGTGTGAGATCTAACTGCAAGGTGGCAGTGAGGCTGGGGAAGGGGCGCCCACCATTGCTGAGGCTTAAGTAGGTAAACAAAGCCGCTGGGAAGCTTGAATTGGGTGGAGCCCACCGCAGCTCAAGGAGACCTGCCTGCCTCTGTAGACTCCACCTCTGGGGACAGGGCATAGCTAAACAAAAAGCAGCAGAAACCTGTGCAGATGTAAAAGTTCCTGTCTGACAGCTTTGAAGAGAACAGTGGTTCTCCCAGCATGGAGGCTGAGATCTGAGAACGGACAGACTGCCTGCTCAAGTGGGTCCCTGACCCCTGAGTAGCCTAACTGAGAGACATCCCCCACTAGGCACAGACTGACACCTCACACCTCACACAGCGGGGTACACCTCTGAGATGAAGCTTCCAGAGCAAGAATCAGACAGCAACACTTGCTATTCAGCAATATTCTATCTTCTGCAGCCTCTGCTGCTGATACCCAGGCAAACAGGGTCTGGAGGAGACTTCAAGCAAACTCCAACAGACCTGCAGCTGAGGGTCCTGACTGTTAGAAGGAAAACTAACAAACAGAAAGGACACCCACACCAAAATCCCATCAGTACGTCACTATCAACAAAGACCCAAAGGCAGAGAAAACCACAAAGATGGTGAAAAAGCAGTGCAGAAAAGCTGGAAATTCAAAAAATCAGAGCACATCTCCCCCTCCAAAGGAATGCAGCTCATTGCCAGCAATGGAACAAAGCTGGACAGAATGACTTTGATGAGTTGAGAGAAGAAGGCTTCAGTTGATAAAACTTCTCAGAGCTAAAGGAGGAACTATGTACCCAGCGCAAAGAAACAAAAAACCTTGAAAAAAGAATGGATGAATGGATAACTAGAATAATCAATGCAGAGAAGACCTTAAAAGAACTGATAGAGATGAAAACCATGACACAAGAACTACGTGACAAATGTGCAAGCTTCAGTAACTGACTCGATCAACTAGCAGAAAGAGTATCAGTGATTGAAGATCAAATGAATGAAATGAAGCAAGAAGAGATGTGTAGAGAAAAAAGAGTAAAAAATGAACAAAGCCTCCAAGAAATATGGGATTATGTGAAAAGACCAAATCTAAGTCTGATTGGTGTGCCTGAAGGTGATGGGGAAACTGGAACCAAGTTGGAAAACACTCTGCAGGATATCATCCAGGAGAACTTCCCCAACCTAGTAAGGCAGGCCAACATTCAAATTCAGGAAATACAGAGAATGCCACAAAGATACTCCTCGAGAAGAGCAACTCCAAGACACATAATTGTCAGATTCACCAAAGTTGAAATGAAGGAAAAAATGTTAAGGGCAGCCAGAGAGAAAGCTTGGCTTACCCACAAAGGGAAGCCCATCAGACTAACAGCAGATCTCTCAGCAGAAACTCTACAAGCCAGAGGACACTGGGGGCCAATATTCAACACTCTTAAAGAATTTTAAACCCAGAATTTCATATCCAGCCAAACTAAGTTTCATAAGTGAAGAAGAAATAAAATCCTTTACAGACAAGCAAATGCTTAGAGATTTTGTCACCACCAGGCCTGCCCTACAAGAGATCCTGAAGGAAGCACTAAACATGGAAAGGAACAAGCAGTACCAGCCATTGCAAAAACATGTCAAAATGTAAAGTCCATTGATGCTAGGAAGAAACTGCATCAACTAGCGAGCAAAATAACCAGCTAATATCATAATGACAGGATCAAGTTCACACATAACAATTATTAACCTGAAATGTAAATGGACTAAATGGTCCAATTAAAAGACACAGACTGAAAAATTGGATAAAGAGTCAAGACCTGCCGGGCGCAGTGGCTCAAGCCTGTAATCCCAGCACTTTGGGAGGCCAAGACGGGCGGATCACGAGGTCAGGAGATTGAGACCATCCTGGTTAACACGGTGAAACCCCGTCTCTACTAAAAATACAAAAAACTAGCCGGGTGAGGTGGCGGGCGCCTGTAGTCTCAGCTACTCGGGAGGGTGAGGCAGGAGAATGGCGTAAACCTGGGAGGCGGAGCTTGCAGTGAACTGAGATCCAGCCACTGCACTCCAGCCTGGGCGACAGAGCGAGACTCTGTCTCAAAAAAAAAAAAAAAAAAAAAAAAGAGTCAAGACCCATCAGTTTGCTGTATTCAGGAGACCCATCTCACATGCAGAGACACACATAGGCTCAAAATAAAGGGATGGAGGAAGATCTACCAAGCAAATGGAAAACTAAAAAAGCAGGGGTTGCAATCCCAGTCTCTGATAAAACAAACTTTAAATCATCAAAGATCAAAAGAGACAAAGAAGGCCATCACATAATGGTAAAGGGATCAATTCATCAGGAAGAGCTATTCTAAATATATATGCAGTCAATACAGGAGCACCCAGATTCATAAAGCAAGTCCTTAGAGACTTACAAAGAGACTTAGACTCCCATTCAATAATAATGGGAGACTTTAACACCCTACTGTCAATGAGACAGAAAGTTAACAAGGATATCCAGGAATTGAACTCAACTCTGCACCAAGCAGACCTAATAGACATCTACAGAACTCTCCACCCCAAATCAACAGAATATACATTCTTCTCAGCACCACATCACACTTATTCCAAAATTGACCACATAGTTGGAAGTAAAGCAATCCTCAGCAAATGTAAAAGAACAGAAATTATAACAAACTGTCTCTCAGACCACAGTGCAATCAAACTAGAACTCAGGACACTAAGAAACTCAATCAAAACCACTCAACTACATGGAAACTGAACAACTTGCTCCTGAATGACTACTGGGTACATAAATGAAGGCAGAAATAAAGATGTTCTTTGAAACCAATGAGAACAAAGATACAATATACCAGAATCTCTGGGACACATTTAAAGCAGTGTGTAGAGGGAAATGTATAGCACTAAATGCCCACAAGAGAAAGCAGGAATGATCTAAAATTGACACCCTAACATCACAATTAAAAGAACTAGAGAAGCAAGAGCAAACACATTCAAAAGCTAGCAGAAGGCAACAAATAACTAAGATCAAAGCAGAAGTGAAGGAGATAGACACACAAAAAACCCTCCAAAAAATCAATGAATCCAGGAGCTGTTTTTTTTTAAAAGATCAACAAAATTGATAGACCACTAGCAAGACTAATAAATAAGAAAAGAGAGAAGAATCAAATAGACGCAATAAAAAATGATAAAGGGGATATCACCACCAACACCACAGAAATACAAACTACCATCAAGAATACTATAAACACCTCTATGCGAATAAACTGGAAAACCTAGAAGAAATGGATAATTTCCTGGACACTTACACTCTCCCAAGACCAAACAAGGAAGAAGTTGAATCCCTGAATAGACCCATAGCAGGCTCTGAAATTGAGGCAATAATTAATAGCCTACCAACCAAAAAAAGTCCAGGACCAGACGGATTCACAGCCGAATTCTACCAGAGGTACAAGGAGGAGCTGGTACCATTCCTTCTGAAACTATTCCAATCAATAGAAAAAGAGGGAATCTTCTCTAACTCATTTTACGAGGGCAACATCACCCTGATACCAAAGCCTGGCAGAGACACAACAAAAAGAGAGAATTTTAGACCAATATCCCTGATGAACATCAGTGCAAAAATCCTCAATAAAATACTGGCAAACTGAATCCAGCAGCACATCAAAAAGCTTATCCACCATGATCAAGTGGGCTTCATCCCTGGGATGCAAGGCTGGTTCAATATACGCAAATCAATAAACGTAATCCAGCATATAAACAGAACCAAAGACAAAAACCACATGATTATCTCAATAGATGCAGAAAAGGCCTTTGACAAAATTCAACAGCCCTTCATGCTAAAAACTCTCAATAAATTCGGTATTGATGGAACGTATCTCAAAATAATAAGAGCTATTTATGACAAACTTACAGCCAATATCATACTGAATGGGCAAAAACTGGAAGCATTCCCTTTGAAAACTGGCACAAGACAGGGATGCCCTCTCTCACCACCTCTATTCAACATAGTGTTGGAAGTTCTGGCTAGGGCAATCAGGCAAGAGAAAGAAATAAAGGGTATCCGGTTAGGAAGAGTAGAAGTCAAATTGTCCCTGTTTGCAGATCACATGATTGTATATTTAGAAAACCCCATTGTCTCAGCCCAAAATCTCCTTAAGCAAAGGAGAACTTCAGCAAAGTCTCAGGATACAAAATCAATGTGCAAAAATCACAAGCATTCTTATACACCAGTAACAGACAAACAGAAAGCCAAATCATGAATGAACTCCCATTCACAATTGCTTCAAAGAGAATAAAATACCTAGAAATGCAACTTACAAGGGATGTAAAGGACCTCTTCAAGGAGAACTACAAACCACTGCTCAGTGAAATAAAAGAGGACACAAACAAATGGAAGAACATACCATGCTCATGGATAGGAAGAATCAATATTGTGAAAATGGCCATACTGCCCAAGGTAATTTATAGATTCATTGACATATCCATTAAGTTACCAATGACTTTCTTCACAGAATTGGAAAATACTGCTTTAAAGTTCATATGGAACCAAAAAAGAGCCCACATTGCCAAGACAATCCTAAGCCAAAAGAACAAAGCTAGAGGCATCATGCTACCTGACTTCAAACTATACTACAAGGCTACAGTAACCAAAAGAGCATGGTACTGGTACCAAAACAGAGATATAGACCAATGGAACAAAACAGAGCCCTCAGAAGTAATACCACAATCTACAGCCATTTGATCTTTGACAAACCTGACAAAAACAAGAAATGGGGAAAGGATTCCCTATTTAATAAATGGTGCTGGGAAAATTGGCTAGCCATAAGTAGAAAGCTGAAACTGGATCCTTTCCTTACTCTTTATATGAAAATTAATTCAAGATGGATTAGGGACTTAAATGTTAGACCTAAAACCATAAAAACCCTAGAAGAAAACCTAGGTAATACCATTCAGGACAGAGGCACGGGCTTCATGTCTAAAACACCAAAAGCAACAGCAACAAAAGCCAAAATTGACAAATGGGATCTAATTAAACTAAAGAGCTTCTGCACAGCAAAAGAAACTACCATCAGAGTGAATAGGCAACCTGCAGAATGGGAGAAAATTTTTACAATCTACTCATCTGACAAAGGGCTAATATCCAGAACCTACAAAGAACTTAAACAAATTCACAAGAAAAAAACAACTCCATCAAAAAGTAGGTAAAGGATATGAACAGACACTTCTCAAAACAAGACATTCATATGGCCAACATACATATGAAAAAATGCTCATCATCACTCTCCATCAGAGAAATGCAAATCAAAACCACAATGAGATAACATCTCACACCAGTTAGAATGGCAATCATTAAAAAGTCAGGAAACAACAGGTGCTGGAGAGGATGTGGAAAAACAGGAACACTTTTACACTGTTGGTGGGACTGTAAACTAGTTCAACCATTGTGGAAAACAGTGTGGTGATTCCTCAAGGATCTAGAACTAGAAATACCATTCGCCCCAGCCATCCCATTACTGGGTATTTACCCAAAGGATTATAAATCATGCTGCTACAAAGACACATGCACATGTATGTTTATTGCGGCACTATTCACAATAGCAAAGACTTGGAATCAACCCAAATGTCCATCAGTGACAGACTGGATTAAGAAAATGTGGCACATATACACCATGGAATAATATGCAGCCATAAAAAAGGATGAGTTTGTGTCCTTTGTAGGGACATGGACGCAACTGGAAACCGTCATTCTCAGCAAACTATCACAAGAACAGAAAACCAAACACCGCATGTTCTCACTCACAGGTGGGAATTGAACAACGAGATCACTTGGACACAGGAAGGGGAGCATCACACACTGGGACCTATTGTGGGGAGGCGGGGAGGGGGAGGGATAGCATTAGGAGATATACCTAATGTAAATGATGAGTTAATAGGTACAGCACACCAACATGGCACATTTATATATATGTAACAAATTTGCACGTTGTGCACATGTACCCTAGAACTTAAAGTATAATAATAAAATATATATATATATGACTCTGGTTGCTGTGTGGGAATGAGCAGGAGTGGATGCAGAAAGTCAGTTAGGAGTCCACTGCAACCACCCAGAAAAGAGATGACAGTGACTTGAGGGAGGCTTATAGATGGAGATGGATAGAACAGTGTTACCCATGGTTTAGACAGTATTATCAAGTGGAGTTGTGTTGATGGTATAGAAGTGAGAGTGAGGAAAATTCAGTTACCCACAATAGCTCCTGTAAGGCAGGAGTAGGAGATGAGGCCCACAGAGCAGTGGACAGCAGCCATGCGGGATTGTTAAGAGCTGATAAACCCTCAAAAGGCAGGTAGCAGCATAGACCTGCCAGGAGAATGGAAGAACTCAGGACTTCCTAGAAAGATTGAGGGAGGAGAGGGTTGATGGTGGATGAGTAGGACCTAGAGTTTTTACAGTAGGTGGAGTGAGGGCTCAACTCATTTTAACTAGACCCAGTGGTGAGCTGGAGCTACCTCACATTGGCTCACAAGAGGAGATGGATAAATGTTCAGAAATTTTGCAAGTCCCATTGGCAACCTGAAGTCACCCAGGGTTGGGAATATTTACACCACAGAAATTGGCAAATGCTATAAATCTGAGTTTTCCCTCCTCGCCATCCCCCACCAGTGCTGGTTGTTAAACATTTACCAGTACACCACTGACAAGGCTGGAAGGCCTAAGATCTCCAGCAGATATTTGAGTTATACAATTAATTGACCTGTTCTCTCTTCCAGTGAGACAAAGAATGCTGCAGACACTTCAAAATCTAGAAGTCTTTAGAAAATTATTTTAAATGCAAGGTCTATTTGTCCTACCAAACTTCTTAATTTCTAATTATATTTTTCTGAAGCTACTATTAAAATAATATTTTTGAGCACATATTGCATAGAAAATAAAACATCATAACTAGGCTATAAAAGAATATGCTCGGTATCCAAGGAATCAAGAGTTGCCTTTATTTTAATATATTCTTCTGATAAACATTTTATAATATTTATGTGACCTAATCCTATTCTGATTGAATTACTAACAATAGCTCTATCTTAATAATATAAAAAATATAATAAAATGCTTTATTATAATTTCATCAAAACTTGTACTTTTATAAGAAATTTTTAAATGATCTACGACCTTGTGGAGAAGCAAAAACAGAGCATGTTAAATCTAGAATTATAACTCCCAGAGATAATCAATGTTTGCAGTGATAGAGCAGGGGTCTACAAACTACTATGTACCCCAGGGGCTAAATTCAGCTATGCCCATACTGTGGGCGATTATTTTTGCACTACAACTAAGCTGAGTAGTTGTAATAGAAACCATATAAAGTCTAAAATATTTACTATCTGGCTCTTCACAGAAAAAGCATGTGGACCTCCAGTTATTCCTCGATTTATAGATATAATTTATAATAAAAATAGGGTGACATCATACATACTGCTTATCAACCTGCTTTCCTCTCCCACTTAGCTATGCTGTTGATACCCTTCCATGTCATTAAATGTTGTGTTGCATCACTTTTCAGTTGTGCAACAGTCCCTTTTTTTTTTTTTTTTTTTGTTTTTGAGACAGAGTTTCACTCTTGTTGCCCAGGCTGGAGTACAATGGCATGATCTCAGCTCACTGCAACCTCCGCCTTCCAGGTTCAAGCAATTTTGCTGCCTTGGCCTCCCAAGCAGCTGGGATTACAGGCACCTGCCACCAAGCCTGGCTAATTTTTTGTATTTTTTAGTAAAGACAGGGTTTCACCATGTTGGCCAGGCTGGTCTCAAACTCCTGACCTCATGTGATCCACCTGCTTCAGCCTCCCATAGTGCTGGGATTACAGGCCTGAGCCACTGTGCCTGGCCCATTTTCTTGATATAACAACATTTATTTAGGTTGTTTCCAATTTTTTTAGGTAACAAATATACTTTAATTCTTTTCTCTGTAATTGATTTTTTTAGGGTAAATTACTAGTTGTAGAATTGTTGGATCAAAGTTGACATACAAAAGTTAAGATTTTGGTAAGTTTTGCAAAGCTGCCCTACAAGGATTTTCTTGTATATATTACAACTCTCTTCCTATGAATTTTAAATGTAAAAGGATTGTATTTTCTGGGTGAAAATTCCCCAAGTTTCTTCCAAAATGTCAAGAATAAGTATTTTAAAATATGTCTTTATAAAGTGCCCTGTGTGAGAAAAAGTCAGAAAAAATTGCCTGAGGTCTTGAGTTCAAGACCAGCCTGGCCAGGATGGTGAAACCCCATCTCTACTAAAACTACAAAAATTAGTCAGGCATGGTGGCAGGCACCTGTAATCCCAGTTACTCGGGAAGATGAGGCAGGAGAATCTCTTGAACCCAGAAGGCGGAAGTTGCAGTGACTAGCCGAGATTGTGCCACTGCACTCCAGCCTGGGCAACAGAGCAAGACTCCATCTCAAAAAAAAAAAAAAAAAAATCCAAACTCCTGGTCTGCCCCCCACTCCCCCTAGCCACTCCACTCACAGCCTTCTCCTTCTCAATTTCGAGCAATGCCATCATTTCAGTTGCTCAGGCCCAAAGCTTGGAAGCCATAATTACCCCTTGTCTTTCTCTCACACCACACGTTCAATCCATTCAAGCAATTGAGCTGGCTCCACCTGACAAGTGTATTGAGAAGCAGCCGGCTTCCCACCTCTCCAGTACCCTGGCCTGAGTGCCATCCCTCTTCCTCTGGATTGCTGTAATTATTAACTACTTGTCTTCCTTGACACTTACCTCTCCCCCTACTCACATACACAGTCTATTCTCTGCGAAGCAACCACAGTGATCCTGATAAAATATTTGCTCTAATAGTGTCCTTCCACTCTGGCCATCCCTTTAGCTCAGTAAAAACCAAAGTCCTCACAGAAGCCCATGAGGTCTCTTCATGGGCTGCCCTCACATGGCACCTCTCTGACTGCCTGTCCTGGTATTTTCCCCCTCCATGGCCTCCACCCCAGTCATCTTGGCCTCCTCCTCCCCGGTCCTCTCCACTCTAGCTTCCCTCTGACCTGAGGGCCAGTGTTCTAACTGCTCTCCCTGCCTCCTCCTGGTAGAAGGCCCGCCTAGTTAAAACTGCAACCCCCACCCCATTCCTTATCCTGCTCTGTTTTTCTCTCTCTCTTTTCTTTTCTGCTTTTTTCTTTCCTTTTTCTTTCTTTTTTTTTTCTCTTTTTCTCTTTCTTTTCTATATTTCCTTTCTTTCTTTCCTTCTCTTTCTTTCTTTTCCTTTCTGCCTTTCTTTTCCTCTTTCTTTCTGCTGGTACTTACCTTCTACCACATAATATAATTTCCTTCTTTATTGTTTATTATGTGTCCTCCTCCCTTCTCTAGAATGTAAGCTCCGTGTAGATAGGGAATCCTTATTTTGTTCAATAGAACAAATAAATTAACAAATAGCTACATACTCACTTGGCAATCCTGAGACTGTATCAAAATCATGGTTAAGACAGAACAAGGCCAGGTGTGGTGGCTCATGACTGTAATCCCAGCGCTTTGGGAGGCCGAGGTGAGCCGATCACCTGAGGGTCAGGAGTTTGAGACGAGCCTGACCAATATGGTGAAACCCTGTCTCTATTAACAGCGCAAAAATTAGCCAGGCATGGTGGAGTCTGCCTGTAATCCCAGCTACTTGGGAGGCTGAGGCGGGAGAATTGCTTGAGCCCAGATGGCAGAGGTTATTACGCCACTGCACTCCAGCCTGAGGGAGCGAGACTCCATCTCAAAAAAAAAAAAAGAAAAGAAAAAGACAACTAAATTTAGGGGAATAAAATATAGAATAAAATAAAGAAAATTGATTAAATAATATTTTAAAAGACCCACACTATAGATTAAGCCCCCAAAAGAAATTTATTCAAAACGAGTAAAGAAGAAAATGGAGGCCGGGCACGGTGGCTCAAGCCTGTAATCCCAGCACTTTGGGAGGCCGAGGCGGGTGGATCACGAGGTCAGGAGATCTAGACCATCCTGGCTAACACGGTGAAACCCCGTCTCTACTAAAAATACAAAAAACTAGCCGGGCGTGGTGGCGGGCGCCTGTAGTCCCAGCTACTCGGAGGCTGAGGCGGGAGAATGGCGTGAACCCGGGAGGCGGAGCTTGCAGTGAGCCGAGATCGCACCACTGCACTCCAGCCTGGGCGACACAGCGAGACTCCGTCTCAAAAAAAAAAAAAGAAGAAAATGGAAAAAGGAGTAGAAAAGACTCATAGGAGACTAGAAATCAGAAAAGCACCAGAGAAGGCTCTACTCTGCCGCTTCTTAACAACATAACCCAGTGGCAGCCAAAGTCATAAGGAGTCCACATCATGAAATACTTTAGAAGCATTGGTTTTTTAATCCATAAATTGGAAATAACCATTTACTAACTTTCTTATATCAAGGAATTATTGTCAGACTTGTAGATAAACACTCCTCGTAAATTGTAAAGTGCTTTATAAATATGAGTTATTTTAATGTGCTGGTATTAAAACACTGGGTTAGGTTGCCTTTTTTTTTTTTTTTTTTGTACTTAATTGGCAATTGGCAGTTAGCATATAAAAAGCCCTTAAGTAGTTTTCATTTAGGAGAAGGAAAATTGATCCCTTTCTACTTTAGCTCTCTCAGTAGACACAGAAAAGCAAGTTGGGGGTGGGAGGGGTCTCCCGTGAAACAACTGCTTTCTGCCAGAGTCCCAGCAGCATAGCAAAATGCCCGCAGCCTTTTTCTTAATTGGGAAAAGAAAAGCATGAAACAGTCCCAAAGAGTGAATATGTACAACCGTTGCATAAACGATGACAAAGCATTTTTTAGTAAAGTCTTAAATGAAAAGCCTTTTTCTATGTTAACTCTTAAATCATGTTAACTATTTTTATTAATAAAGATATCAATTGACCAGCAGTTGATGTCTTAAACATTTAACAATAACTAGATAAGGAGCAAGAATCTGCTGTAGTGTATTTCATTTATTTTAGGCTTGCTTTAAATTTGTTTTATGAGTCTGATAACATTAAAATAACTTGAACATGAACGTTTTAAGACATATTAAAAGCTCGATGAAGAAATCTGTAAACAGAGATAAATAAATATATGAAGATCTTGTAAGCGGCTCCTCTGGCATTTATAATTCTACACTCCAAAAAAAGACATTCTTTGCAGTTGTGCCAGTGCCCTCTAGCGGTCAGTGTGGTGTCTACAGTTTTATTAAGTCATTCCCGGCCTTCAAAACGTGCTGGCCACCTCCCATTCTACCAGCCAGCACGTTTGAAGAAAAGAGAGGGGGAAAAAAAATCAGCCAATCAATAGAATAATCAATTTTTTATAATGCTAGAGACTTAAAAAAAAAACACAGAATAAAATAAAGAAAAAGCATACATCATGGTTAGAAATACAACTTTGTACATTAATGAAATCTCAACATTTTGAAGAAAGATTCCATCTCGTGGTTCTTTTCTTTTAGGGTCAAAGATGGAGTTGAGAATTTTATAAAAGCTGTGGATTTTCTTCTCAGAAAAAAAAACAAAAATGTGCCACCTGTAATCCCAGCACTTTGGGAGGATGGGGCAGGCGGATCATGAGGTCAGGAGTTCGAGACCAGCCTGACCAACATGGTGAAACCCTGTCTCTACTAAAAATACAAAAATTACCCGGGCATGGTGGTGCATGCCTGTAATCCCACCTGCTCGGGAGGCTGAGGCAGCAGAATGGCTTGAACCCAGGAGGCAGAGGTTGCAGTGAGCTGAGATCGCACCACTGCACTCCAGCCTGGGCGACAGAGTGAGACTCCATCTCAAAAAAAAGTGCATGTACCTATAATTTCAGAGGTTCATGTAGCACCTGAAGGCCTTGCATCCCAAATTAAAGGCTGGGGGTTTTATATACCTCTACACATCCCAGGTTCCATACGTTAAAAATCCTGTCTGAAATGGTGAGTTTAAAAATCACATTGGAGAAGGATATGTACAGAATGACTGTATGCAAAATAATACTGTATCGTTTCTATGTATATATACTAAAAATATGCAAACTATGGAATGATGCATATTGAATTCATGATAGTTACCACCCCTCAGAGTAAGAAAGGGTAATGAGATGGGGAAAAATGAAGGTGGCCTCAGTTATGCTTATACTGCATCATTTATTCAGAAACTATTCAAGCATATATGGCATATTATTTTAATAAACCTTGGTGGCAGATAAATAATGAATTTTCATTATTTTATTTTCCATTCTTATCTATAAAGTTGGTATATACCCCAATTTTAAAAGGTTTCATTCAAAAAACTGAAATTATTATATGATCTAATTCCATTGTCATTTTAAAAAGGTTATTTTTCCAAAACATCCAAATGTAAGTTCATGTTCTCAGAAACATATTTAATTCTCCCTTGTATAAAATCACCCAAGCTTCTTTTCAAATACAAGCTAAAATATTAATATTAAAAAGCAAACCATTGCTCTCTTCAGAGTCCTCAAGCAGAAAAGCCTTTATTTTTATGGCCATAATTTGATTTCTTGATAGGGAAAGAAGAAAAGGAGAAAATTCTTCTGAAACTAATGTTATATTGGAACAAAATTTATTATCGATCCATATTCATTCTACTAGCAGATATAATGAAAGTTTGGATAAGGTATTATTCTTTCGGGGGATTTTATGTATAGCAAAGTCAGTGTGAAGCCGGCTATGTCATTGTTTGAGAGTCTGAACCTAATCGCCGCTTAATTGATTCAAGCTTGTAGCTGCACTCTGCTGCATAGCATCCCGGAGTGCTCAGATACTACCGGTCAGGTTCGTCCCATCAGAATGCAAAGCGGCAGCTCTTGTGCCTGCCTTGATTGAAATGGAATGCTGGGCCGGGCGCGGTGGCTCAAGCCTGTAATCCCAGCACTTTGGGAGGCCGAGACGGGCGGATCACGAGTTCAGGAGATCGAGACCATCCTGGCTAACACGGTGAAACCCCGTCTCTACTAAAATACAAAAAAAATTAGCCAGGCGAGGTGGCGGGCGCCTGTACTCCCAGCTACTCGGGAGGCTGAGGCAGGAGAATGGCGTGAACCCGGGAGGCGGGGCTTGCAGTGAGCTGAGATCCGGCCATTGCACTCCAGCCTGGGCAACAGAGCGAGACTCCGTCTCAAAAAAAAAAAAAAAAAAAAAAAAAAAAAAAGAAATGGAATGCTGGAGGAATGAGGCAGCCCAGGCCATCTGGAAGGCTGGTAGGGAAGAGGATCAGCTTCTGTTTCACCTCCCCATTGATAAAACTGACAGATCCCAGACAGGCCTGAGGAGGTAAATTATGACCATAACATTAGCTAACTGTGGGGTAATATACACTGCTGGCCTATGGGGTCAGATCAAAGCTCCAGTCCTCCCTGTCCTCGACACCTAAGGAGAAGCAACATTAATTTCTGAGGAACTTTACTGGGCCACAGAGTTGGGGCAGAAGGCAGAACTTTCAATGTCATGGTAAGAAAAGGAGGCAAAAGCTTATTCTCTGGCTATGCTCTTCAGTTGGATTAGGGATTTTAGAGACCCTGTCGTTTTGGACTTGTCTTATTAAAATGATGTCTCCACCAGCTGCGGCTCTAGCAATTAAGACAGGCCTGCTTTCCACCTAGTAATGAACTCCTCCAACGGCCTTTTCTCACCAACCACCCACACCCCACTTCCTATTGCCACAGGAAGGCCTGGCCTGGCATAGAGTGTCTAGGTTTTGGGGCTGGGGAACCATCCTACCCATATTCTTTTTTTCTTTGGATTTCTCTCTCTCTCTTTTTTTTTTTTTTTTTTTTTTTTTTTTTTTTGCCACTAGAGTGAGATCTGGAGGAACTTCATTTAGGCCTTTGACAAGACACATAGGAATGTTTTAAGCCCTGTGTAGTCCAGCACAATTCGCCAGGTCTGGGAATTCCAAATAGGATTTTGGCACCAAACCCAAATAGTGTGCCCAGGCCGGGCCTCATCATCAAGGCATGTATTGTGTCTCTTATGGGGAGCCTAGTAGACATGGTTGTGACTATAAGTGGTTTTTTAGGGATTTGGTGATCCTGAGTCCTGGCCTAATATCAGTTCAGAAATGACTGGCATATACTCTTGGAACAGCGTAGAACGGGTGGAAGGATTAAGGTGAAATGAAGATAGAGACATCTCGTATGAATCACCATCTCACGGCGCAGAACTATCAACATGGTTTCTCCAAATACATGATGTTTCCAAAACCTCTGAATTACATCTCTGAATATTTGGATATTTAAGCGATTTGTATGCCTTGCTTACATTTAAGCTACCTTCCAAAGCAAATTCCATCCATCCTAATTGCTTTCAAGCCAATGTTGCCTTTAAAATATTCCTACAAATCAACTGGTGTTGAATATTGATATACTACTACTCACCTTTAGATTAGAAAACCAGCATGTTTCATCACCAAATTTTTAAAAAGCAATTAATCTTCTCTTACCCATATTGAATAAGAATTCACTTTAGAATTTCCTTCTCATGAGGCAGAGCTTGATATTTAACTCTTCATATGTTTCATTTTCAGAGGTAAATGAATACGCTGCAGCTAACCTGAGAGTTGATTCCTAGTTAGGAATACATGGAGTAACATGGGGGAAATACCGCCTTTCTTTTGCTCAGGTGAATACACTGAGTGGCTGTAAAGCTACCCACAGTGCCATCCATATCAACCAGATTGTTCGTAGTCAAGTAAGGGCATACAATCAAGGTGTCATCAGGACCTAAGCAATATTCATGATCTATGACAATATGGATCATGCACCGAACTTCTAGAATTGTCTTTAGAGAAAATCAAAAGTTTGTAGCACCACTTTTACCATAGTAGAACTTATTTTTTTTTTTTTTGGAATTAAAAAACAAAAAAACCAGATTCGTGAAAAGGATTTTGGTCTCTGAATGCAGGTGAACCTGAATTTGAATCCTAGTGTTTGTAAGCCCTGACTATGTAATCTTGCTCATGGCCTGGCGCCTAGCAGGTGCTCAGAGTTTTCTCTGAAACAGATCTGTATTGGTATCCTACTTTTTTTTTTTTTGAGATTGTGTCTCACTCTGTTGCCCAGGCTGCAGGGCAATGACATGGTCGTGGCTCACTGCAAACTCCGCCTCCCTGGTTCAAGAGATTCTCCTGCCTCAGCCTCCCAAGTAGCTGGGATTACAGGTGTCTGCCACCACACCTGGCTTTTTAAAAATTTTACTTTTAGTAGAGACAGGGTTTCACCATGTTGGCCAGGCTGGTCTCGAACTCCTGACCCTCAGGTGATCTGCCTGCCTTGGCCTCCCAAAGTGCTGGGATTACAGGTGTGAGCGTGTGGCCTGTATTCATATCCTACTGTGGCTGTAACAAATTACCAAAAGCTTCAAGGCTTGAAACAACACAGATTTATTCTATTTCTGAAGGTCAGAAGTCCTTCAGCATCTTGGGCAAGGCTGTTTCCTCTGGGCACTACAGAGGAGAATCTGTTTCCTTGCCACAGCCTGGCCCCAACTACTATAGCATATTGGACGCTATAAAAAGAAAAATCTCCTAGGCCAAATTGCCTCTACATTTCACTGTAAACACAATTAACTACATTTACTCTTCTCCAGCAGTGATTTTCATACTTTTTGGTCTCGAAACCCCTTTATACTCTTCAAAAGTATTAAAGACTCTGAGCAGCTGTTTTTACGCAGGCTATATCTGTCAATATTTATCACATTTGAAATTAAGATTGGTATTACAAGAGTACACGAAGAGTACAGAAGCACACATTCCATTAAGCATCGGAACAATGATATTATACTTGATGGAGCCACTGAAAACCCCATTCATGAAAGAATGGGAGTGAAAAAAGCAAATAACATTAGCACCACTACGAAAAGATTTTTTACCTTGCAGATCTCCTGAAATGGTTGTAGGAGTCTCTCTGGGCCACATTTTAAGAACTGTTGTTCAGCTGGTGTGAGAGAAGACGCAACAGCTACAGAAATGCCAGTTCTCCATCTCTCAAAGCAATCACCATGCTAACTATGCCCAGAACAGCACAGCAGCCAGTGTTGCCTTCTGCTGAGAGGAAAGACCAAGCAGTCAGACTCTATCCTTTCCCTAAAGACTCTGGCTGTGGGCAGCCTCCATTCCCCGTGGTGTTGGAATCAACCAATGAGGAGGGGAGAAAAGACTTAGAAATAGAGTTCGAACAAAACTCAGTGTCAGCAGTTATAGTTGGTTCTAACATTATTTTTAAAACTCCATTGTTATGATTCTAGTAATCACACGCGGTGCAGGAACTACTAGCTATTTCACTTTATATGAGTGAAACATTTGGGGACATTTCCCTCTGGTTCAGCTGGATATCACGGAGGCCCTTGACATTTGCCCAGAGGAGTCATCACCCAAAACCACGGGCAGCTGAACCCTGAGAACTCACCTCGGTGTTTATAAATACGGCAGTTGCATCAGGACCCTACAGGTGAGATATCTTGAGGCCACACAGGTATAATTACAATCTGCAAACCTACTCAAGGGGAGTCGCAGGTGAAGTTGATGAAGTCAGCCTCATTCCATTCCCTAATTAGATTCTCAGCCAAAGACAAACAGCAACATACGGGACATCAAGGTGAGCAGAGGAGCTGACAGCAGCGCTACTCACAATGTGGCCTGTGATCTGCATGGGTCTGAGAATTGTTTGTTATTGGTTCGTGGCATGTAAAACACACAAAATGAGAGTAAGGATTTAAAACATTTAGAAAAGTTTGACAATAGTTGTATATCTGTTGAAACTAGTAATTCATAAATGTGTTTGTGTTTTGCATGACTTTTTCATTTTCCGCTGTTCTGCTTCTTCAGTTTTATCAAAGTATTGATCTGCAACAAATTGTGTGTGTGTGTTGTGGGGGACTGATCCATCAGTAATTTGCCAAGCACTGATCTAGAGGTTAAGACCCTTTGGTCTATTGGTTGAAATGTAAAAACTAATTTTTTTAGACAAAAGAACTGATTTTACCTGGATATGATCAGTTTAAAAGTTTATTTCAAGTCTGACTAATCTCAATGAAACACTGAAGTCTAAATTTAATGTCAAGATTTAGATTTGGGCCGGGAGTGGTGGCTCACGCCTGTAATCCCAGCACTTTGGGAGGCTGAGGCGGGTAGATCATTTGAGGTCAGGAGTTTGAGTCCAGCCTGGCCAACACGGTGAAATCTCATCATCTACCAAAAATACAAAATAGTAACCGAGCATGGTGGCGCACACCTGTAATCCCAGCTACTCAGGAGGCTGAGGCAGGAGAATTGCTCGAACCCGGGAGACAGAGGTTCCAGTGAGCCAAGATCACACCACTGTATTCCAGCCTGGGAGACAGAGACTCTGTCCCCTGTCATACACACACACGTGTGTGTGTGTGTGTGTGTGTATTTAACTGGGCACGGTGGTGTACACTCGTAGTCCCAGCTACTCAGAAGGTTGACGTGAGAGGATTGCTTGATACTGGAAGTTTGAAGCCGCAGTAAGCTATGATTGAGCTACTACCCTTCAGCATGGGTGACAGAGCGTGACCCTGTCTCAAAAAAAACAAAAACAAAAAAACACACCAGATTTAGATTTGACAATTTCAGGGCTAAATAACAAATTAATTAGCAGTTATTATGTTCATCAGACATAAGGCTATTTAATATCATTTCTTTTGCCTGATTCAAGGTTTCCAGGCTTTCAGAAAGCAGTACTATTTAATCAAATACCAATGGCATACTTGTTTCATGCGATACTACATTCCATAGGCAATAATAAAAATGCTATCAAGGCAAAAGTCAAGAGAAGTGGCTGTGGTCTAGATAAATGAAATACAATGTAATTAAGAATATGGATCAGAAAACCTAATTTTAAAAAAGCAATTTTCTCCTTTAGGTTTGTCCTATCTTTATAGTTCTATGTAAATTTTTAACATCCAATACAGATCTCATAGTGTTATTACTGAAGCTCTCGCAGTTGAAGTGCTTGTTTACAAGTGTTTACCTCGCCAAACAGATAAACATTGAGGTGCCCTGTAATGGGTTTTTGTTTTGAGTCCATCCATTGATTTGTAAAATTCCAAGTGAGTAGATCCCCTGTGTAAAAGGCTTTTAAATTTGCAAGCACAGGAGTTCAATCAATTCCAATTGTTGGAGTGGGACCAACATCCTTAGGTGAAAGAAAACATTGCTTGATAACTCCTTTTATCTTTTTTATGCTGAGAAAAGCGGCAGTCTCATTCAAATGCCAACTTCCCAATGAGAAACAAACACTTTCTACTTTATCTCCAACATAAGGCAGAAAGAATAAGAGAATTCAGCAAGCAAGAGAATACTACTTTGTATCTGAGTATCTGATAGTCATCATGTCAGAAACGGATCGCAAATTGAATGTTTTGCACCTTGTTCGTGGATACAGAAGTTATTAAATGGACTTATTCCTCTAATCATAAAAACCAAGTCTTCATATTTCCTCCCTCATATTATAAGTATTATTTCTGTTACCTTTTCCCTGATTATAAAAGTAATACATGTTCAATACAGAAATATGTAATAGGAAAGCAAAATCATTCATAGTCATATCACATTTAAAGATAAGCATTCCTAATATTTGTATATACCATTTCCCATTTTTTCTATGGGTATTCATATATGTTTATATATATATATTTTTTTGAGATGGAGTCTCTCTCCGTTGCCCAGGCTGGGGTGCAGTGGCACAATCTCAGCTCACTGCAAGCTCTGCCTCCCGGGTTCATGCCATTCTCCTTCTTCAGTCTCCTGAGTAGCTGGGACTACAGGCACCCACCATCATGCCTGGCTAATTGTTTGTATTTTTAGTAGAGACGAGGTTTCACCATGTTAGCCAGGATGGTCTCGATCTCCTGACCCCGTGATCCACCTGCCTCAGCCTCCCAAAGTGCTGGGATTACAGGCATGAGCCACCTCACCTGGCCCATATATGTTTATATTTCTACATAGCTAAGAATAATAATGTATGCATTAATGTGAATCTTATTTTTTTGTTTGTTTGCTTTTGAGACAGAGTCTCGCTCTGTCGCCCAGGCTGGAGTTCAGTGGCATGATCATGGTTCACTGCACCCTCCATCTCCCAGACTCAGGTGATCCTTCCACCTCACCTTCCAGAATAGCTGGGACTTCAGGCATGTGCCACCATGCCCGGCTAATTTTGTTTATCTTTTGTAGAGATGGAGCTTCACCATGTTGCCCAGGCTGGTCTTGAACTCCTGGACTCAAGTTATCTGTCACCTTGGCCTCCCAAAGTGCTGGGATGACAGGCATGAGCCATAGCACCCTGATTACTCTTTTATTTATTATTAAATTATAAGCATTTTCCAGTCAATAAAAATTAACCAAGAACATAATTTGCAATGGCGGCATAATATTCTGTTATATTGAAGTTATAATAGATGGGAGGAGTTTTCTGCTGTTGAATATTTACTTTTTCTAGAGGTTAGGAAGAGCTTTACAGTCAGAAAGGCTTGGCTTGTTGACTCTAAAGTCCTGGCTGGGGCTGGGCACAGTGGCTCACACCTGTAATCCCAACACTTTGGGAGGCCAAGGTGGGTGGGTCACTTGAGGACAGGAGTTTGAGACCAGCCTGGTCAACGTGGCGAAACCCCATCTCTGTTAAAAATACAAAAACTCTGGGTGTGGTAGTGCGCGCCTGTAGTCCTAGCTACTCGGGAGGCTGAGGCATGAGAACTGTTTGAACCCGGGATGTGGAGGTTGCAGTGAGCTGAGATCGCACCACCGCACTCCAGCCTGGGAGACAGAGAGAGTCTTTGTCTCAAAAAATATATATATATATATGTGTGTGTGTGTGTATGTATATATGTATATATATGTGTATATATGTTTATATGTATATATGTGTATATATAGTCACCAAGAAAAATATATAGTACTACTATTGCTTGACTATACATATGTGTATATATATACATACATATATACATATATATATGTATATAAAGTCCTGGGCCAGGTGTAGTGACTCACGCCTGTAATGCCACTACTTTGGGAGGCTGAGGCAGGTGGATCACTTGAGTTCAGGGGTTTGAGACCAGCCTGATCAACAAGGTGAAATCTTGTCGCTACTAAAAATACAAAAAAATTAGCCAGGCGTGGTGGCATATGTCTATAATCCCAGCTACCAAGGAGGTTGAGGCAGGAGAATCGCTTGAACCTAGGAGGTGGATTTGCAGTGAGCAGAGATTGTGCCACTGCACTTCAGCCTGGGCCACAGAGCAAAACCCTGTCCCAAAAACAACCAAGCAAACAAAAGTCTTGGCTGGTTCCACCACTTATTAGCTATGTGACTTTAGTCAAGTTACGTATTCTCTATAAAGTGCAATTTTCTCATCTATAAAAATTGGGATTATAATACAAGTTACTTTATAGGATTGTTGTTATAGTAAATAAAGATTATGCATATAAAAGAGTGCATCACAGTGTCTGACTTTTTTCAGTAAATGTTAATTATTTTGATACTGTGATGAATATATTAGATCATACAGCTTTGGTCTAGTTTTATAAAATTATTTAATTTAAACAAATGCCAAGAAGACTTGAAATAGACATAGAGTTCTATTTTTTTTTTTTTTTTTTTTTTTTTTTTTTTTTTTTTTTGAGACGGAGTCTCACGCTGTTGCCCAGGCTGGAGTGCAGTGGCGCGATCTCGGCTCACTGCAAGCTCCGCCTCCTGGGTTCACGCCATTCTCCTGCCTCAGCCTCCTGAGTAGCTGGGACTACAGGCGCCCGCCACCGCGCCCGGCTAATTTTTTGTATTTTTAGTAGAGACGGGGTTTCACTGTGGTCTCGATCTCCTGACCTTGTGATCCGCCCGCCTCGGCCTCCCAAAGTGCTGGGATTACAGGCTTGAGCCACCGCGCCCGGCCGAGAGAGTTCTATATTTTAAAGAGTATTTTTCAGCTTTCAGTTTGACCAAGAGTAACTATTGAATAATGACTCTGTTAGATTTCTGTAAGTAAACAATTAGGTTGGTGCAAAAGTAATTGCGGTTTTTGACATTGAAAGTTATGGCAAAAACCACAATTACTTTTGCACTAACATAATAAGACAACATGGAAAAGTTACTGGATTTAAATAATGGAGCTAACTATCCTAAATATATATGCACCCAATACAGGAACACCCAGATTCATAAAGCAAGTCCTTAGAGACCCGCAAAAAGACTTAGACTCCCACACAATAATAATGAGAGACTTTAATACCCCACTGTCCATATTAGACAGATCAATGAGACAGAAGGTTAGCAAGGATATCCAGGACTTGAACTCAGCTCTGCACCAAGCTGATATGATAGACATCTACAGAACTCTCCACCTGAAATCAACAGAATATACATTCTCAGCACCACATCACACTTATTTTAAAATTGACCACATAATTGGAAGTAAAGCACTTCTCAGCAAATGTAAAAGAACAGAAATCACAACTATCTCTCAGACCACAGTGCAAAAACATTTTGTGACTGTCTACTTGACTTGGAATTATTCATATTCCTCAGATGTGTTAAAATTTGAAAGATGACTGGTTCACTTGGTAAAAGATAGAAAGAAAGGAAGGAAGGAGGGAGGGAGGAAAGGAAAGAAGGAGGGAAAAAGGGAGGGAGGAAAGGGAGGGAGGGAGGGAAGGAGGAAGGAAAGGGAAGGAAGGAAGGAGGGAGGGAGGGAAGGAAGGAAAGAAGAAAACACTTTGCACATGTCTTCCAAGAAATTAAACCTTTAGTATGCATTGCTCTGACCTGCCCAGGTTCACCATCAATTTTGACCTTTTCCCCTTTGTTCATCTGTTACCCCACAACTAACCTCGAAAAGTAGCTGCTGATGGCCAGTCTTCTGTAGAGGTGATAACTATACTGAAAAATACTTTCATATTCACAAATCTGTTTGTTTCTTATATCATCAAAGATGACAGAGAGGAAAAGAGAGGAGAGGAGAACCTGAGACATACTTATGTGTGCTGTGGACTGAATCATGTCCCTTCAAAATCCCTATGTCAAAGCCCTAACCCCTTATATGACTGTATTTAGAGACAGAGTTTTTAGATGGTAATTAAGGCTAAATGAGGTCATAAGGGTAGGCTTCTAATCCCATAGAACTGATAGCTTTGTAAGAAGAGAAAGAGAGTGGAGGTCCATTCCAAGATGGCCAAATGGGAACAGCTCCAGTCTGCAGCTCCCAGCGTGATTGATGCAGAAGATGGGAGATTTCTGCATTTGCAACTGAGGTACCTGGTTCATCTCATTGGGACTGGTTGGACAGTGGGTGCGGCCCACGGAGGGTGAGTCAAAGCAGGGCAGGGCGTTGCCTAACCCGGGAGGTGCAAGGGGTCAGGGGATTTCCCTTTGCTAGCCAAGGGAAGCCATGACAGACTGTACCTGGAAAAATGATATACTCCTGCCCAAATACTGTGCTTTTCCCATGGTCTTAGCAACCGGCAGACCAGGAGATTTCCTCCCATGCCTGGTTCAGCGGGTCCCATGCCCGGCTCAGTGGGTCCCATGCCCATGGATCCTTGCTCAATGCTAGCACAGAAGTCTGAGATCAACCTGTGAGACTGCAGCCTGGTGGAGGGAAGGCTGTCCGCCATTGCTGAGACTTGAGTAGGTAAACAAAGTGGCCAGGAAGCTCGAACTGGGTGGAGCCTATCCCAACTCAGCAAGGCCTACTGCCTCTATAGACTCCACCTCTGTGGGCAGGGCACAGCTGAGCAAAAGGCAGCAGAAACTTCTGCAGACTTAAATGACCCTGTCTGACAGCCCTGAAGAGAGCAGTGGTTCTCCCAGCATGGTGTTTGAGCTCTGAGAATGGACAGACTGTGTCCTCAAGTGGGTCCCTGAACCCTGTGAAGCCTAACTGGGAGAAACCTCCCAGTAGGGGCTGGCAGACAGCTCATATAGGTGGGTGCCCCTCTGGGATGAAGCTTCCTGAAGAAGGATAAGGCAGCAATATTTGCTGTTCTGCAATATTTGCTGTTCTGCAGCCTCTGCTGGTGATACCCAGGCAAACAGGGTCTGGAGTGGAATTCCAGGAAACTCCAACAGACCTGCATCTGAGGGACCTGACTGTTAGAAGGAAAACTAACAAACAGAAAGGAATAGCATCAACATCAACAAAAAGGACATCCACACCAAAACCCCATCTGTAGGTCACCAACATCAAAGACCAAAGGTAGAGAAAACCACAAAGATGGGGAGAAACCAGAGGAGAAAAGCTGAATATTCTAAAAACCAGAGCACCTCTTCTCCTCTAAAGGATTGCAGCTCCTCACCAGCAACAGAACAAAGCTGGACAGAGAATGACTTTGACGAGTTGACAGAAGTAGGCTTCAGAAGGTCGGTAATAACAAACTTCTCCCAGCTAAAGGAGGATGTTCTAACCCATTGCAAGGAAGCTAAAAACCTTGAAAAAAGGTTAGACAAACAGCTAACTAGAATAAAAAGTGTAGAGAAGACCTTAAATGACCTGATGGAGCTGCAAACCATGGCATGAGAACTTTGTGATGCATGCACAAGCTTCAATAGCTGATTTGATCAAGTGGAAGAAAGGATATCAGTGATTGAATATCAAATTAATAAAGCAAGAAGACAAGATAAGAGAAAAAAGAGTAAAAAGAAGCGAACAAAGCCTCCAAGAAATATGGGACTATGAGGCCAGGCACAGTGGCTCACACCTGTAATCCCAACACTTTGGGAGGCCAAGACAGGTGGATCATGAGGTCAGCAGATCGAGACCATCTTGGCCAACACAGTGAAAGCCCGTCTCTACTAAAAAAAATCCAAAAAATTAGCTAGGCATGGTGGCGGGCACCTGTAGTTCCAGCTACTCAGAGGCTCCGGCAGGAGAATAGCATGAACCTGGGAGTCAGAGCTTGCAGTGAGCCAAGATCGTGCCACTGCATTCCAGCCTGGGCGACAGAGTGAGACTCCATCTCAAAAAAAAAAAAAAGAAAGAAAGAAAAGAAATACGGCACTATGTGAAAAGACCAAATCTACATTTGATTGGTGTACCTGAAAGTGATGGGGAGAATGGAACCAAGTTGGAAACCACTTGTCAGAATATAATCCAGGAGAACTTCCCCAACCTAGTAAGGCAGGCCAACAATCAAATTCAGGAATTACAGAGAACACCACAAAGATAATTCTTGAGAAGAGCAGCCTGAAGACCCATAATTGTCAGATTCACCAAGGTTGAAATGAAGGAAAAAATGTTAAGGGCAGCCAGAGAGAAAGCTTGGCTTACCCACAAAGGGAAGCCCATCAGACTAACAGCAGATCTCTCAGCAGAAACCTTACAAGCCAGAAGAGAGATGGGGCCAATATTCAACATTCTTAAAGAAAAGAATTTTCAACCCAGAATTTCATATCCAGCCAAACTAAGCTTCATAAATGAAGGAGAAATAAAATCCTTTACAGGCAAGCAAATGCTGAGAGATTTTGTCACCACCAGGCCTGCCTTACAAGAGCTTCTGAAGGAAGCACTAAACATGGAAAGGAACAGCTGGTACCATCCACTGCAAAAACATGCCAAACTGTAAACACCATCGATGCTATGAAGAAAACTGCATCAATTAACGGGCAAAATAACCTGCTAACATCATAATGACAGGATCAAATTCACACATAACAATATTAACCTTAAATGTAAATGGGCTAATTGTCCCAGTTAAGAGACACAGACAGGCAAATTGGATAAAGAGTCAAGACCCATCAGTGTGCTGTATTCAGGAGACCCATCTCAAGTGCAGAGACACACATAGGCTCAAAATAAAGGGATGGAGTAAGATCTACCAAGCAAATGGAAAGCAAAACAAAGCAGGGGTTACAATTCTAGTCTCTGATAAAACAGACTTTAAACCAACAAAGATCAAAAGAGACAAGGCCATTACATAATGGTAAAGAGATCAATTCAACAAGAAGAGCTAACTATCCTAAATATATATGCACACAATACAGGAACACCCAGATTCATAAAGCAAGTCCTTAGAGACTTACAAAGAGACTTAGACTCCCACACAATAATAATGAGAGACTTAACACCCCACTGTCAACATTGGACAGATCAACGAGACAGAAGGTTAACAAGGATATCCAGGACTTGAACTCAGCTCTGCACCAAGCTGATCTGATAGACATCTACAGAACTCTTCATCTGAAATCAACGGAATATACATTCTTCTCAGCACCACATCACACTTATTTTAAAATTGGCCACATAATTGGAAGTAAAGCACTCCTCAGCAAATGTAAAAGAACAGAAATCACAACTAACTGTCTCTCAGACCACAGTGCAATCAAATTAGAACTCAGGATTAAGAAATTCACTCAAACTGCACAACTACATGGAAACTGAACAACTGCCACTGAATGGCTACTGGGTAAATAACAAAATGAAAGCAGAAATAAAGATGTTCTTTGAAACCAATGAGAACAAAGATACAATGTACCAGACTCTCTGGGACATATTGGAAGCAGTGTTTAGAGGGTAATTTATAGCACTAACTGCTTACAAGAGAAAGCAGGAAATATCTAAAATCAACACCCTAACATCACAATTAAAAGAACTAGAGAAGCAAGAGCAAACACATTCAAAAGCTAGCAGAAGGCAAGAAATAACTAAGATCAGAGCAGAACTGAAGGAGATAGGGACACAAAAAACCCTTCAAAAAATCAATGAATCCAGGAGCTGGTTTTTTAAAAAGATCAACAAAATTGATAGACCGCTAGCAAGACTAAATAAAGAAGAAAGAAGAATCAAATAGATGCAATAAAAAAATGATAAAGGGGATATCACCACAAATCCCACAGAAATACAAACTACCATCACAGAATACTATAAACACCTCTACAAACATAAACTAGAAAATCTGGAAGAAATGGATAAATTCCTGGACACATACACCCTCACAAGACTAAACCAGGAAGAAGTTGAATCTCTGAATAGACCAATAACAGGCTGTAAAATTGAGGCAATAATTAATAGCCTACCAACCAAAAGAAGTCCAGGACCAGACGGATTCACAGCCAAATTCTACCAGAGGTACAAAGAGGAGATGGTACCATTCCTTCTGAAACTATTCCAATCAATAGAAAAAGAGGGAATCCTCCCTAACTCATTTTATGAGGCCAGCATCATCCTGATACCAAAGCCTGGCAGAGACACAACAAAAAAAGAGAATTTTAGACCAATATCCCTGATGAACATCGATGCAAAAATCCTCAATAAAATACTGGCAAACCTAATCCAGCAGCACATCAAAAAGCTTATCCACCACGATCAAGTTGGTTTTATCCCTGGGATGCAAGGCTTGTTCAACATACACAAATCAATAAACATAATCCATCACATAAACAGAACCAACGACAAAAAACACAGGATTATCTCAATAGATGCAGAAAAGGCCTTTGACAAAAATCAATAGCCCTTCCTGCTAAAAATTCTCAGTGTACTAGGTATTGATGGAACGTATCTCAAAATAATAAGAGCTGTTTATGACAAACCCACAGCCAATATCATACTGAATGGGCAAAAACTGGAAGCATTACCTTTCCGGCACAAGACAAGGATGCCCTCTCTCACCACTCCTATTCAACATAGTGTTGGAAGTTCTGACCAGGGCAATCAGGCAAGAGAAAGAAATAAAGGGTATTCAATTAGTAAAAGAGGAAGTCAAATTGTCCCTGTTTACAGATGACATGATTGTATATTTAGAAATCCCCGTCATCTCAGCCCAAAATCTCCTCACTGAAAAGCAACTTCAGCAAAGTCTCAGGATACAAAATTAACAGGCAAAAATCACAAGCATTCCTATACATCAATAACAGACAAACAGAGAGCCAAATCATGAGTGAATTCCCATTCACAATTGCTACAAAGAGAATAAAATATGCAGGAATCCAACTTACAAGGGATGCAAAGGACCTCTTCAAGGAGAACTACAAACCACTGCTCAATGAAATAAAAGAGGACACAAACAAATGGAAGAACATTCCATGCTCATGGATAGGAAGAATCAATATTGTGAAAATGGCCATACTGCCCAAGGTAATTTACAGATTCAATGCAATCCCCATCAAGCTACCAATGACTTTCTTCACAGAATTGGAAAAAACTACTTTAAATTTCATCTGGAACCAAAAAAGGGCCCACATTGCCAAGACAATCCTAAGCAAAAAGAACAAAGCTGGAGGCATCACGTTACCTGACTTCAAACTATACTACAAGACTACAGTAACCAAAACAGCACAGTACTAGTACCAAAACAGAGAGAGAGACCAATGGACAGAACAGAGGCCTCAGAAATAATACCACACACCTACAACCATCTGATCTTTGACAAACCTGACAAAAACAAGAAATGGGGGAAGGATTCCCTATTTAATAAATGGTGCTGGGAAAACTGGCTAGCCATATATAGAAAACTGAAACTGGATCCCTTCCTTACACCTTAATTCAAGATGGATTAAAGACTTAAATGTTAGACCCAAAACCATAAAAACCTAGAAGAAAACCTAGGCAATACCATGCAGGACATAGGCATGGGCAAGGACTTCATGACTAAAACACCAAAAACAATGGCAACAAAAGCCAAAATAGACAAATGGAATCTAATTAAACCAAAGAGCTTCTGCACAGCAAAAGAAACTACCATCACGCAACCTACAGAATGGGAGAAAATTTTTGCAATCTACCCATCTGACAAAGGGCTAATATCCAGAATCTACAAAGAACTTAAACAAATTTACAAGAAAAAAAACAAACAACCCCATCAAAAAGTGGGTAAAGGCTATGAACAGACACTTCTCAAAAGAAGACCTGTATGCCACCAACAGACACATGAAAAAATGCTCATCATCACTGTCATCAGAGAAATGCAAACCAAACCACAATGAGCTACATCACACGTCAGTTACAATGGCGATCATTAAAAAGTCAGGAAACAACAGATTCTGGAGAGGATGTGGAGAAACAGGAACGCTTTTACACTGGTGGTGGGAGAGTAAATTAGTTCCACCATTGTGGAAGACAGCGTGGCGATTCCTCAAGGCTCTAGATCTAGAAATATTTGACCCAGCAATCCCATTACTGGGTATATACCCAAAGGATTATAAATCATGCTACTATAAAGACACATACATACGTATGCTTACTGCAGCACTATTCACAATAGCAAAGACTTGGAAGCAACCCAAATGTCCATCAGTGATAGACTGGATTAAGAAAATGTGGCACATATACACCATGGAATACCATGCAGCCATAAAAAAGGATGAATTCATGTTCTTTGCAGGGGCACGGATGAAGCTGGAAACCATTATTCTCAGCAAACTATCACAAAGACTGAAAACCAAACACCACATGTTCTCACTCATAGGTGGGAATTGAACAATGAGAACTCTTGGACACAGGGCAGGGAACATCACACACTGAGGCCTGTCATGAGGTGGGGGGCTGGGGAAGAGATAGTATTAGGAGAAATACCTAATGTAAATGATGAGTTGATGGGTGCAGTAAACCAACATGGCACATGTATACCTATGTAACAAACCTGCATGTTGTGCACATGTACCCTAGAACTTAAAGTATAATTTAAAAAAAAAAGAAAGAAAGAAAGAGAGAGGAAAGAGTTATTACTCTCTTCATATATGTACACCAAGGAAAGGCCAATGTGGGGCACAGCAAGGAGGTGGCTCTCTGCAAGCCAGGAAGAGAGCCCTTACCAAAACTCAATAATGTTGGCATCCTGTTCTCAGACTTCCAGCTTTCAGAACTGTGAGAAAACAAATGTCTGTTGTTTTAGGCACCTAGTCTACAGTATTTTGTTATGGCAGCCCAAGCAGAGTAAAACAACATATGCAACCATTTTTACAATCTGAAATACATGACTTCTGAAGTTCTAATCAATAGTCTTATAAGTATATATGAGAAGGCACTCCTTATATACAGAAAGGGGTAAAACAAACGATGATAATTATCTAAATCCATTTACTTTCAAAAACATCTGAACCCTGGTAAGCAATACAAGTTGTTGATCCTAAAATCAATTAATTACATTTTCCATTATTCCTAGTAATAAACTGGGAATTTATAGGAATAAACTAGGAATAAACTAATAAATATTCCTAGGAATAAACTAGGAATTTATTATTCCTAGTAATAAACCCAACAGAACTGTATACATATGTGCACCCCAAAAATGTACAAAAATATTGATAGCCAAAACCAGAGAATGTATTTCAATAGAATACACATGTATTAAATGAATAATCTTTCTTCAAGCTCATTCTTTTTGGTAAAGAATTTTTAGGCTGGGCGCAGTGGCTCACACCTATAATCTTAGCACTTTGGGAGGCTGAAGCAGGCAGATCACTTGAGGTTAGGAGTTCAAGACCAGCCTGGCCAACATGGTTAAACCTTATCTCTACTAAAAATCCAAAAATTAGCCAGGCACGGTGGCATGCGCCTGTAATCCCAGCTAATTGGGAGGCTGAGGCAGGTGAATTGCTCAAACCCGCAAAGTGGAGGTTTCAGTGAGCTGGGATTGTGCCACTGCACTCTAGCCTGGGCGACAGACTGATTGAGACTGTCTCAAAAAACAGAATTTTTAAAAAGTGTAATTTTCCCTCTATTTACATTTTTAAAAGAGCTTGGGCAGTAAAGTTTATAATGACAATTGTAGCAGCTAATCCCCAAGATGGCCCTTGTGTAGTTTCCTTCCCATATTCAGTAAGGCTAACCTGTGTAGCCAATGGGATACTGGGAAAATGATGGGGTGTGTCCTCCAAGGCTAGGTCATAAAATGCGTTGCAGCCGCTACCTTGCTCTCTCTTGAGTCACTGACTCTGGTGGATGCCAACCACCGTGTTGTGAGGACAATCAAGCAGCTCTGTGGAGAGGGCCATGTGGTAAGAAGCTGAGGCCCCCTGCCAATAGTCAGCATCAACTTAGCAGCCATGTGAATCAGTCATCTTGACGCAAGTCTTCTAGCCCCTCTCAAGTGTCCCAGCTGGCATCGTGACTGTTAACCTCATGAGTGATCCTGAGCCAGAATGACCTAACTAAGGTGCCTCCAAATTCTTCACCTTCAGGAAATTTATGCCATCATACATGTTTATTATTGTTTGAGGCCAGTAAGTTTTGGAGTAATTTGTTCTGTGTGCAGCGATAGATAACTAAAACATATGCTGGTACAGTTACCGCATTGTTATTAGAGTACTCAACTAGTCCATATCTCTATTTATTTCATGCTGTATATGAAGAATTTAGAGTAATAAATTTAAAAAATCAACTTTGGGGTCAGGTAAGGATATTTAAAATCTAGTACTTCACAAGCACATTCCAAAAGAGGATATTCAAGTAGTATTTAAGTATATAAAAGGATACTCAACCTCATTAGCCATAGGGTAATTCAAATTAAAACAACAACTAGGCTGGGCCTGATGGCTCATGCCTGTAATCCCAGCACTTTAGGAGGCTGAGGTGGGTGGATCACCTGAGTTCGGGAGTTTGAGACCAGCCTGACCAACATGGAGAAACCCCATCTCTACTAAAAATACAAAATTAGCCAGGCGTGGTGGTGCATGCCTGTAATTCCAGCTACTCGGGAGGCTGAGGCAAGAGAATGGCTTGAACCCAGGAGGCAAGTTTGCAGTGAGCTGAGATGGTGCCATTGCACTCCAGCCTGGGCAACAAGAGCAAAACGCTGTCTAGAAAACAAAAAGGGGGGTGGGTACATAGTACGTAATTCCATTCATATAAAGTTCAAAAGCAGGCCACACTAATTTATGGTGATGGAAATCAGGATAATGGTTACCTTTGAAGAGGAGGAGGAAGCAACTAAGATGGGACATAGGGTGGGGAGCTTTTGGGTGTTGATAATAATCTATTTCCTCATTTGTCTGCTGGTTATGCAAGTGTGTTCACTTGCTGGATATTCCTCCAGATGTATACTTATGATTTGTACACTTGTCTGTATGTATGTTATTCTCAGATAAAAAGTTTACTAAAAAAAAAATCCAACATGGTAAGGTATAAACCCCAATTTTCTCATTGACATGGTTGAACTCTCATCAGGTGGGAGAGTGCTCTTGTTGGTAGAAGTTACATACTGAATTATCAAAAGGTAATAGGGCACAAGTTTGTAATTCTTAAATGGCTTAGAGGTAAAAATATAAAATATGTGTTATATATGAATATATAGTGTATATGATACATATATGGAATGAATATATATGTATGTATTTGTATATATGTATGTGTGTATGTGTGTGTGTATATATATATAGAGAGAGAGAGCTCCAATGATGAAGCAAATATGGTTTTTTAAAAAAACACAATTGCCAGATGCAGTGGCATGCACCTGTAATCTCAGCTACTTGGGAGGCTAAGGCAGGAGGATCACTTGAGTCCAGGAGTTTGAGACCAGCCTGAGCAACACAGTGAGACCCTGTCACACACACACACAAACAAAACCCAAACAGGTTGGGTGCAGTGGCTCACGCCTGTGACGCCTGTAATCCCAGCACTTTGGGAGGCTGAGGTAGGTGGACCACCAGAGGTCAGGAGTTCGAGACCAGCCTGGCCAATGTAGGGAAATGCTGTCTCTACTAAAAATACAAAAATTAGCCAGGCGTCGTGGTGCGTGCCTGTAGTCCAGCTACTTGTGAGGCTAAGGCACGAGAATCACTTGAATCCAGGAGGCAAAGGTTGCAGTGAGGCAAAATCATGCCAATTTGATCATGCCAAAACAACTGGGGAGTTTGAGTGAAGGGTATGTGAGAGTTTATTGCATTTTTCTTGTATTTCTTCTGAAAATTTGAAACTCTTTCAAAATAATTAAAACATATTTTTAAAACAGCTGTTAGCTGGGTGTGGTGGCCCACAACTGTGGTCTTAGCTACTCAGGAGGCTGAGGCATGACGGTTACTTGAGTCCAGAAGTTGGAGGGTTTAAAAAAAAAAATCCAACTGTTCCACTTACTAATTGTATTTCCACGGGCAAATGGTGAACTTCTCTATGTCTCAGAAGACTCATCTCTCAAGTGGGGATATTAGGCCAGGAACGCTGGCTCACACCTATAATCCCAGCGCTTTGGGAGGCCAAGGTGGGAGGATCACTTGAGCCCAGGGGTTTGAGGTTCCAATGAGCTATGGGTGCACCACTGCACTCCAACCTCAGTGACAGAGCAAGATCTTGTCTCCAAAAAAAAAAAAAAAAAGAGTGGGGATATTAATATCAACTTTCAGGACTATTCTAATGATTTGACAAAATAATAAAAATAATAGGTAACAGTTATATAACTTGCCCTAGGTCACACACGTAGTTTTTTTTGTTAGTTAGTTTTTGTTTTTGTTTTTGTTTTCGTTTTTGTTTTGAAACAGAGTCTCGCTGTGTCACCCAAGCTAGAGTGCAGTGGTGCGATCTCAGCTCACTGCAACTTCCCCTTTACCAGTCAAGTGACTCTCCTGCCTCAACCTCTTGAGTTGCTGGGACTACAGGCGTACACCACCACGCCCAGCTAATTTTTGTATTTTTAGTAGAGACGGGGTTTTGCCATGTTGGCCAGGCTGGTCTCGAACTCCTGACCCCAGGTGATTCACCCGCCTTGGCCTCCTAACGTGCTGGGATTACAGGCATGAGTCACTGTGCCTGGCCCACAGAGCTAGCTTTTATGAGCCAGGATTTAAACCCAGGAATTCTGACTCCAAAACCTACACTCTCATCTAATGAACAAATCAATCAAGTGACTGTCACATAGCAGGTCATTAGTGGTACCTAGAATGATGACAATGCTTGTATTAGTTTCCCAGGGTTGCTGTGAAAAAGTGTCACAAACTGAGGCTGGCTTAAAACAACAGTATTTTATTCCTTTATAGTCTGCAGGGCAGAAGCACAAAATCAAGGTGCTGGCCACAGTATCCAGCCTTTGATGCACCTTGGGAAGGATCTTTCCTTGCCTCCTACACCCTATTGTAGTCTCAGATGTGCCTTGGCTTGATGGCAACATAATTTCATTCTGCGCCTCTGCCTTCACGTGGCTTTCTTGTGTGTGTGTGTGTGTGTGTGTGTGTGTGTGTGTCTCAGTGTCTCTTCTCCCCTTCTTATAAAGACACCAGTCATACTGGATTCTGGCCCTCTGTAATTCAGTATGACCTCGTCTTAATTTGATTACATCTGCAAACACCTTATTTTTAAATAAAGTCACATTCACGGGTACTGGGGATTAGGACCTCAACAATCTTTTGGGGGAACACAATTCAACCAGAAACTATGCTTAAGAACTTTCTGCCCTTTTCTTGCCAAATAGAGTAAGTTTAACTGGAAGGACTCCCCCTGGGAAGAGAGGAGATGAAACTTGGACTTGGAAAAAAAAAAAAAAAGAAAAGGAAAGAAAAAAGAAATCCCTTCATGGCTCCTCCCTCTGCTTAAAGATGGGGAAATAGAGATGCTGCATTTTGTTCTCAGAAACGTGGACATTTCAAAGTTCAACCAGATCCTTCAGTGTTAAAGGGTACTGACCAAGGGCAGATGGCTCAACAGTTTTGAAAAAGGCCCGGGTTAGAGGAATAACGAAGGGTTATCAATGACCACTCAGGGTAATAAATGTAAAGTATCACATACACGTGAGCAGGGGACCTGGGAAAATTATGTTATATCTAGGTAAAAGTTTCTCTTCCTCTCTGAAAAGTACCTTTGCTTGGGGGGAATATAAATGTCTATGTAAGTATTGGATTTGAGAGTTGGAAGTTTCTAATGAGAGAGTATATTGCCATTTAACATTGCAGCAGGGGTGAGAAAGACAGAATCAAGGAGATTTGACTTGGAGTCTAGTGTTCATCTTACACCACCATGTGGAAGCCCTCAGGGATGATATTCTATCTTCAGTAACTCAGATTTTCAGAAATGTCATGCTGTGAATTATGATGTCTAGAGGAAGATCAGACATATCCCTGTGAATAGGGAAGTGATTTTCCCAAAAGGGAATTTGAGGCTCAGTGTGGGTATGAGTAAGAAAGCAATTACTGAGAAATGCAAGATTGAGGGCAGGAGATCAAGGAAAGAAACTGAGTTTTATCCACAAAGGGAATTCTTCTCAAAGGTTCTAACTTGTGGGAGCTCTCCCTTTGGGCAATGGGAATAATGACATGTAGCATGCAGCTTATTAGTTTTTGCATGTCATAATTCTATTTACTCGCAGCATAATAGGTGAATCAGATACATCTGTACAGTCTAGTGTGGGAAGGACATGGAATTAAAGGATGGAGTAACAAAGGGAAATGTGGTTGGATGTTGCTTCCTCTGCATCCAATCGTGAGAAGCCTCCTTTCCAGAACAGGTAAGTATTGTTAGCATCCAAAAAAGCAGTGATCAGTCCCAAAGCAGAACAACACGAGATAGGGAAGAGCACAAAGCCAAGAAAGCCAACGCTCATGGGGATTACCCAGGAGCTGGTGTAGAATAAACCCATTTCCTTAATATTCTATGAAAAAGTAATCTTAGGAGATCCATGTATAGGGAAAGGGAGTTTGATGACATAAACAAGTGTAAAAGCTTAGCCAAGAAAACCCCACCACTTCACCATTTACCACTTCACAGTATATATTCATATTTTTATAACTTGTATTAAGAAAAATTACCAGGCTGGGCACAGTGGGTCATGCCTGTAATCCCAGCACTTTGGGAGGCTGGGGCAGGTGGATCACCTGAGGTCAGGAGTTTGAGACCAGCCTGACCAACATGGAGAAACCTCATCTCTACTAAAAATATAAAATTAGCTGGGCGTGGTGGTGGGTGCCCGTAATCTCAGCTACTTGGGAGCCTGAGGCTGAAGAATTGCTTGAACCCAGGAGGCAGAGGTTGTAGTGAGCTGAGATTGTGCCATTGCACTTCAGCCTGGGCAACAGAGCGAGACTCCATCTCAAAAAGAAAGAAAGAAAAATTACCGGAAATTTTGAGAAAAGGCAAAAATATGATTCCGTTATTTTTAAATATTATGAAAATAAATTCACCTCGGAACTATATCTGTTCACTACCAATTAGGGTCTGAAGTCTGTGAAGTTGGATGTTTTACTTGGAGAAACTGATAATTGCAAATTATTTGAAAGAAAGAAGAGTCCATCTTTCTTTCCTTTCTTTATTCTTCAACTTTTCACTTCTCAAAGAAGGAGAGACAGACATATACTTAGAATGTCTGTCCAAAAGAGAAACTAACTCTGAAGGTTATGGTTTATTGCCATGTAGAAACATTAATTAGATTTGCAAATAATTTAACAATCTAATTTCTGTTTTTATTTATTTTACTTACCATATATATCAGTTTGATATTCTCACTTGCACTGGTTTTGTTAATCTCCTGGTTAAATAAAAGTTCGATTCATGCTAACATCTTGTATACAAATTACACTTATATTTTGAAATCATACATTAATGCCTGCATAACTTGTAGAAAATCATATCAAAGGACATATGCTTTCCATTTTTAGCCTGGTTGGTTACAGATTGAGTGGGAAAAAGGAGAAGGGCAAGAAGAAAACGTTTCAGGAAGTATATTTGTAGTTTGAAGAAGCAAACTTAATATTATAATATTTTAAATTTGACTGCCATGAATAAGCTTCATAAATTTACTGTAGCTGGTGGGAATATGTAGGTGATAGCAATGATTTTCAGTAGGAGCAGGAGAATTTTATGTTTATCAAAAAAGCAGTTTTGGATTCAAAAACAATACAAAACATTCCTTTAGGAAATTGTTCAGTATTGTAAACCTGAAAGCATGATGCAATGTTCTGTTTATATTTGCTTTATTTTTTAAATGTAAATTAAACAAAATATTGTGCTTGTCACAAATATACTTCAAGACTTTATCTTTTGGTGTACTGTAAATAAGAATTTTGTAGTTACTGTGGTGTGTGACCAATTAACTCAGCTTGTTAGTTACTGTGCTAATGAGGCCAAAGCCTTGGATCTGATCCCCAAATGAGCAAGCCAGTCTTGCAAATTCATGCTGTGTCATTAGTCATAAGAGCAACCTGATGAAGTCAGAGAATCTCGATGAAGTAGCACAAATCCACTGGCCCCAAAGGAACTGCAGTTGTATATCCCAAAGTTCAGAGGTTGATCACATTCTTTATCATGGTATGGCAGCTACGGAAAAATGTTAAACCTGGAGCTGATGATAACCAATGATTCCTTTCTTGTGCTTTTTATCCTTTTTAAAAAAATGAATGAAAGATAAGAATGTTCATCATCAAATTTCATATAATGCTTTAGTGTTAATAATCCATTCATCAGGATACAAGGAATCAGAGGTGTGGGAAAATTTAAAATCAGATGATCAGGCCTGGCGCAGTGGCTCACGGCAGTAATCCCAGCACTTTGGAATGCCAAAGGGGTGGGGGTGGATCACCTGAGGTCAGGAGTTAGAGCCCAGCCTGGCCAACATGGCGAAACCCTGCCTCTACTAAAAACACAAAATTAGCCGGGCATGGTGGCGAATGCCTGTAATTCCAGCTACTTGGGAGGCTGAGGCAAGAGAATTGCTTGAACCTGAGAGGCGGAGGTTGCAGTGAGCTGAGATCATGCTACTGCACTCCAGCCTGGAAGACAGAACAACACTCCATCTCAAAACAAACAAAGAAACAAACAAAAAAAACCAGAAATAAGATGGTCAGAGCAGACATTGCCAAGAAAGTGCCATTTAAAGAAAGCAAGTGAATTAGCCATACAAGTGTCTGGAGAAAGCACCAGACCAGAAGTGACCAGAATGGGCAGTCACTGTGTAGTTTTTAGGTGGGTGTGAGCACAGAGTCCATCTTTCTTTCCTTCCTTTGTTCTTCAACTTTGCTTTCTCTTTCTTTCTTCTTTCTTTCTTTCTTTCTTTCTTTCTTTCTTTCTTTCTTTCTTTCTTTCTTTCTTTCTTTCTTTCTTTCTTTCTTTCTTTCTTTTCTTTTTTTTTCTTTTCTTTTCTTTCTTTTTTTCACTCTTTCTCTCTTTCTTTTCTTTCTTCTTTTATTTCTTTCTTTCCTTCTTTCTCTTTCTGATGAAGTCTTGCTCTGTTGCTCACGCTAGACTGCACTGGCATGATCTCGGCTCACTGACCTCACTCCTAGCCTCAGGTTGTCCGCCCACCTCAGCCTCTCAAAGTGCTGGGATTACAGGTGTGAGCCACCGTGCCTGGCCTATAAATCTTAAATTGTGCTTTTTGTTTTTACTCATCTTTAGGAAGGTATAATTGACAAATAAACATTATATATACTTGTGGTATAAAATAAGTAAATAAAATTTGAAAAACAATTCACCAAAATATTATTAATATCAGTTAAGCTAGATCTTCTCTTGTATAGAAGAATTGTGCTCTGTCACTTGTTATAAATTGTAGCTTTATCTGACACTGACCAACCCTCAGGCTTCTTTTTAACTCACTCTGACTTATTTGTCTTACCCAGAGATTGTGGATTCCCTGTCATCAAATCAGTCTAAAGGGTATTAAAACCCCTATAGCCCTTATTTCTTTGCCATAGGCTTTAGGTGACTAAAAAAAAATGTACTGTCCTCTCACTATCTAAGGACTACCTTCCTTAGTATCTTTACGTAAGGAAAAAACTGGTTTTTCTGTTTTATCTGACAAAAGGGAGACATGAGGGAGAGACTGAATTCTTTCTTGAAACAGAAATATTCCTATCTCTTATCAAGTATTTTTATTGTTTAATTTCCTACACTACGTACAACAGGATTTTATACCAAAAGCAGTAGCTTCCCTAAAGTGTACTTGGTACTTGTTTTTTGTCAAAGTCTATTCTGTCTTAAAGAGATCATATTTTTTCAAGCAACATTTTATACACATTCTAATGAGAGAAGCTTCTCTCGGAGGCTTTGTGCATGTATCAGGCAATTTTCTCACTCATGATATGTGCTTCTGTGTGATACACGAAGCAAAATACTAATGTTATTCTTTTCTTCTATTTTTTTGCAGTGCTTCCATGATTTTTATTTTTTTATTTCTTCTTTCTATAACTAGACTCAGATTCCAGAATGTCTATTTTTAAATTCATGCTTGCTACATGCTTTCATGGTAGATTATTTGCATATCCCCAAGAAGATTTTGTCAAGGGATAATTTCAGTAATTTGTTTTAGAAAACAATAGGAATACTGCATTTTAAAACATGTGTTGCCAAACTTCACCAACAATACACCCACAGGATAAACACACTCTGTGTGAACTGAACAATGCCCCTTGAAAACCTACACTCCAAATGTGTACATTACAACTATCGTGCAATAAGTAATTTTCCCAAGTTACCATGCTCATTGGTTTCCACAGGACAGGCAACCTAGCAGGGCATTCCCTCCGTGAGGTTACGAAAACACATTGCGCTCCTGTAGACACACAGCACCCTCCCCCATTGTGCTTATTGCCAAACACTGGGCTTCCCAATCGCTTTGTGTTCAGTCAGAGAAACAGGAAATCCAAACCCGGCCAGAAAAATGCACAACAGCTCAGCAGAAGCAACTTTAATAGGAGCTTAGGGAACCTTCCATTGCTCCCATCCTGGAAAAGCATGTGTTGTGGCAGAAAGAGCACAAACTCTAGCAATGGACAGGCCTCAGGTCATATCCTGGATCTGGCTGGGTTGCTGGGTTACTGGCTGGGTTGTCTCAGATAAGGTCATCTCTGGGTTTCATTTCCATCTTTTCATCTCTTTGTAAAATGGAAATTATCATCATACTCCCTACAGTGGAACCCACTGGTCAAAAGCCATTGCCAGGTCTGCTGCTGTTAATTTCAAGTGGGAAGTCTGAAGGATTGCTGCGGACAGTTTATGTACTGGAATCTTTCTGGCTTGAGCCACTTCCCCAGTGATTATTAACATTATGCCCTTTTTTCATCTCTAGATACAATCTAGAACCCAGGAACCTAGTTCTGCATCCTCTCCACTACAGCATGTTGGGAATCCTTTTGTATTTAGCTGCTTGGATACTAGAAGAGGATTGAAATTCCAGTCCAGTAATTCTCTTCCTAGTTCTTCCTTCAATATCATCAAAGCGGATTCAACATGTAACAGAATGTTCAACTCTGTTATTTTATTGGAGAAGATATAATAAGTTAAAATCACCTCACATATAAAATTTAGAGTATATTAGATGGTGATAAGGCTTTATATAGAGGAAATTGTGCAAGGAAGGGAAAGAAAATGCAGGAGAATGTGAAGCGGTTTTGCAAATACTTTAATAACTAACTCTCTTCTCCTTCAAGTCTTTCTTTAAATATCATCTTAATGAGGTCCCCTGATAACCAGATTTTTTTTTTTTTTTTTTTTTTTTTTTTTTTTTTTTTTTTTGAGACGGAGTCTCGCTCTCAGGCTGGAGTGCGGTGGCGCGATCTCCGCTCACTGCAAGCTCCGCCTCTTGGGTTCACGCCATTCTCCTGCCTCAGCCTCCTGAGTAGCTGGGACTACAGGCGCCCGCCACCACGCCCAGCTAATTGTTTGTATTTTTAGTACAGTTGGGGTTTCACCGTGTTAGCCAGGATGATCTCAATCTCCTGACTTCGTGATCCACCCTCCTCAGCCTCCCAAAGTGCTGGGAATACAGGCGTGAGCCACCGCGCCCAGCCAACCAGATTCATATCAAAAACCTTTACTTGTGCGGTGTCTCACACCTGTAATACCAGCACTTTGGGAGGCCGAGGTGGGTGAATCATTTGAGGTCAGGGGTTCGAGACCAGCCTGGCCAACATGGTGAAACCCCGTCTCTCCTAAAAATACAAAAATTAGCTAGGCATAGTGGCGAGTGCCTGCAATCCCAGCAACTTGGGAGGCTGAGGTGGAAGAATCGCTTGAACCTGGGAGGCGGGGTTGCAGTGAGCCAAGATCACGCCACTGCACTCCAGCCTGGGCAATTAAGAGAGACTCCATCCGTCTTAATAATAATAAAAGCATTACTTCTGGTCCTCCATAATGTGCTCTACTTTTTCTTTTCTCCTTATGATGATGCCTATTATCTGTCTCCACTTGCTCCACGAGGACAGGAATATTTGTTTATTCCTAAGTTTCTAGAATATCGCACGGCACAGAGTACTCAATAAATATATACGGAATGAGTGGAAAGTGTAGTAGAGGACAGCCTCTCTGAAAAGTTGACAGCGAGGAAACATGTGAAGTTGGTGAGGGAGTCAGCCCTGAAGGAGGAAGCATGGCCAGGCTGTGCAGGCAGCAGAGAGTCTACTATGGTGGCAGTGGGGCCAACAAGATGGTGAATCATAGAAGAGGGCAGCGAGGGACCAGAGGGCATCAGTTCTGTAGGTTATTATCAATACAAGTACTTTGGTTTTACTGAGAATGAGAGGGGAAGCCACTGGAAAGTTTTAGAGCAGAGTGTATTATGATGGAATATGTTTTTAAAAGGATCACACTGGCTTCTCTGCTTCAAAAAGACTATAGTGAGTAAGGATAGAAATAGAAAAGCCAGACTGGGCACAGTGGCTCACGCCTGTAATCCCAGCACTTTGGAAGCCCGAGGCAGGCGGACCACCTGAGGTGGGGAGTTAGACACTAGCCTGACCAACATGGAGAAATCCCGTCTCTACTAGAAATAGAAAATTAGCCAGGCATGGTGGTGCATGCCTATAATCCCAGCTACTAGGGAGGCTGAGGCAGGAGAATCGCTTGAACCCAAGAGGCAGAGGTTGTGATGAGCCTAGAACGCACCATTGCACTCCAGCCTGGGCAACAAGAGCAAAACTCCATCTTGAAAAAAAAAGGAAAGAAAGAAAGAAGGAAGGAGGGAAGGAAGGGAAGGAAAGGAAAGGAAGGGAAGGGAAGGGAAGGGAGAGGAGGGAAGGGGAGGGGAGGGGAGGGGAGGGGAGGGGAGGGAAGGGAAGGGAAGGGAAGGGAAGGGAAGGGAAGGGAAGGGAAGGGAAGGGAAGGGAAGGGAAGGGAAGGGAAGGGAAAAAGCCATTTAAGAGGCCTTGCAATAACCCAGGAGGGAGATGCCAATTACTTGGCCAGGTTGATGGCAGTACATAGTGGCTAGAGTCTATATACCTGCTAAAGGTAGAGTTGATGAGATTTGCTGACAGATTAGACATGGGGTATGACAGAAAGATGTTTAGGGTGACTTCAAGGTATCTCACAGAAGCAGTGGTTGAATATAGGTCCCATCAACTAGATGTAATGGCTGTGGGAGGCATTCTTGAGGGAATAGAACTAAGTGTTGGGAATCAACACATCTCTTCCAAATTCCCCCATCACACACACACACACACACACACACACACACACACACACATCACCTCTGTTGACAAGTGAAGCTACAAAGGTAAGGATTAAATTCTAGACCCCAATGTTTAGCCATCCTTTGAACTCAGGCTGCTTGGCAACAGCATTTCTCCACTTTTTTCTATGTGCTTGTTTCCCTAGACTGATAACATTGAGGACTTCCAGCAGAAATAGATATTTAGAGCTAAATGACCCTTCATAAATCATTCTAGCATGGTACTTACCACACAAAATTGAATTTCCACATCCAATCAAAGATGCCATTGATTGTAATATGCACCATTATTTTTTGCATTGCTAAGAAAGAAAAAGCAGCCATTTGAAATATGATTGATATTTTCTTATTTATCTATGACTTACTTGGACATAGATTTTTAAAAATTCATATACTCTTATGCATATGTAAAAAGGAAAATATAAGCAAAGTAAATTAAAGTATTTCTAAAATGTTTTCCTTTATTAGGTTATTAATTACATTTTATTCAATGTTATAAAGTCCTCACTTATGCAACTAGAGTTAGAACATTATGCCCCTAATTAGTATTAAGTTCATCAGTTTCATCAATAAATTATAAGAAACATGGATTAGACAAAATAGAAAATAGAAAGTAGAAAATAGACCAGAAATTAAGGAGAGAAAATAGAAAATAGGTTTTGCCTCTCCTGCTACCAAGTTATGTTTAAGTCTAACACCTATTTTAGATCCACCATTAAAACTAGATAGACTAACTTCAGTCAGTTTGGGCTGTAAATAAAGCATGCATAATTGTATGAATGCCTATGGGCCCTGCAACTTCCTTGTATTCAGAGTCCAACTCCTCTGAACACATTTCATTTCAAACCTATATTAGCTTTATAACAAAGTACTCTCAAGTTCAGAAGCTTAAAACCACAAACGTTGATTATCTATTTCTGTGGGTTCCAAGTCCAGGAGTGGTTCACCTGGCTGGTTCTGGCTGGGGGCCTCTCATGAGGTTGCGTCTCACTGTCAGCTGAGGGTGCAGTCTTCTGCAGGATTGACCAGGGCTGGGGAATTTCCTTCCCAGCTCATCCACATGGCTGTTGGCCAGCCTCACGTCCTTGCTGGCTATTGGCTGGAAACCAGTTGCTGGCTATTCGGGCTTCTTCAGAGGGCTGTTCATAAAATGACAGCTGGCTTCTCCTGAGCCAGTGATCCAAGAGAGAGGGAAAGCAAGTGACAGCCTGAGATGGAAGCTGCCCTGTCATTTTCACAGTATGTTACGGGGCCCACCAACCAACCCTGCTACAATATGAGATAGAACCACCCAAAGGTGAGAAGATGGAAGACGAGCATTATTGGGGACTATTTTGGAGGCTAGCTCCCACAAATTTAGTTTTTTCAATTTCCATGTTTCACTGCACAATAACTCCCAGTGTACCATGAAGATAATTGACAACATGGTGGGGCGCGGTAGCTCATACCTGTAATCCCAGCACTTTGGGAGGCCGAGGTGGGTAGATCATGAGGTCAGGAGCTCGAGACCAGCCTGGCCAACATGGTGAAACCCCATCTCTACTAAAAAAAAAAAAAATTAGCTGGGCATGGTGGCACGCACCTGTAATCCCAGCTACTCAGGAGGCTGAGACAGGAGAATTGCTTGAATCCGGGAGACAGAGGTTGCAGTGAGCAGAGATCATGCCACTGCACTTTAGCCTGGGCGACAGAGCAAGTCTCCATATTGGGGGAAAAAAAAAAAGAGGGAGAGAACTGACAATGCAATATTTGCTAAAAGGTTGTTTCACTAATACTTCCTTCAATAAGGAAGCTGGGAGAAAGGACTTCTGCTAAGCTACTGACAGCCATTTTGCGTTCAATGTTGGCACTGTCTGGATCTTGGCAGGTATCATTGGAAAGCTTTTTTTTTTTTTTTTTTTTTTTTGTGAAAACTACTTATTTACCTTAATGTTCCCAGAACCAATCTATGTGCAAGACACATGGTAGGTATTGTATAAATATTTGCCGAATGAATGAACTTTTCAGATGATCTAATCTAATTTCATTTCAATATTAGCCCATGGTTTCTCAGCCCTTCAAAAACCCTGGCTATCAAATCAATCATAATTCCTACTTACTAGAATTTCCTGGTCATCACTGGCAGAGGGAAAAATATGTAAGGCAAGAAAGAGGTAGGCGTAAGGATGCAACACAATAAGGGTGGAGAACATATCCACCCCCATAGCATTGTTGAAAGGTGTTGCAAAGTCCACCTCCACCAAAATATCTTCTCTTTTGATACCAACTAGCACTATGACCTGATCTAAAAATGGGCATTGCCTTTTTAAAAGGAATAAGTACTTTTGAGAAGGGAAGGAAATGAAAGGATTCTACCCTAGCTTTGCTAATGAATCAGGACTGATCTGACAAGCATCACTTTGAAATTTCGAATGAGTATTGGCCTTAGGGCAATGAGATCAAAATGAACACATTTCAGTAAGAACCAAAAAGAGGGAGCATTAGGAAGACACGAGGCCAAGAATGACAAGAGCATAGACCCACTGTCCCGCTGTGCTGCTTTCTCCAAAAGATTGTCAACACACGCTAAAAAAGGATATTTGAATGGTTTATAGATACTCTATTCTGAAGTTTTAGCACATTTTTTATTTTTTATATTTCAATTTTCTAAAATTAGAATGCACCTTAATGTGGAATGTTATACGTCTCCTCAAAAATAAGAACAGAATACCTATTCTCAGCAACAACAAAGATAGAAAAGCAATGGCACACATTAGAATTCCAAAATTCAGTGGTTGCTCCTTTCCAGGCTGAAATTTATGCTCCAGGAAGGTGTCTTTTATTTATTTGTTTATTTAGTAACACAGTGTGGCTCTGTTACCCAGGCTGGAGTGTAGTGGTGCGACCTGGGCTCACTGCAACCTCCACCTTCCGGGTTAAAGTATTCTCATGCCTCAGCCTCCCAAATAGCTGAGATTACAGGCATGTGCCACCACTTCCAGCTAATTTTTGTATTTTTAGTAGATGTGGGGTTTTGCCACATTTGCCAGGCTGGTCTTGATCTCCTGAATTGAAGTGATCCTCCTGTCTTGGTCTCCCAAAATGCTGAGATTATGGGCATGAGCCACCGCGCCCAACCCAGGAGGGTGTCTTTTAATCATTAGTTCTCTGTACATAATTAGCCCAAGCGTCCAGACTTCAGAGTAAGAAAAGGCAGTTTCAACTCTACCATTTCCTGGTATTGTGACCTTAGAGCTTCTTCAGGTCTTCATTTTCTGCATCTCAAAAATAGGAGTAGGAAGAGAATGTCCATCTTTGGGTTGTAATGAAAATGATTGATAAGAGCACTTCATTAACTGGAAGTCATTGTGCAAATGTAGTTGGTTGTCCTTGTCTTTGAAATTCTGAGTTGCTACTGATGCCCCAGGGAACAACCTTTGCCACTCCCTAGTGGTGGTGTGTTCTTCTGGGAGCACAGCTCCTAGAAATAAATCAACCTCCTTCATTACCCTTTTTGGAGATGCTTCTCTGTGGATAGGCTTAATATTTTGTGTGGAACAACTGCATGAACACATTGCATAAAGAATACGTGGAGAATAATCTAAGCAGGGAAAGGTTGAAGTGTTCTTCTGTGTTTGCACCTTCTTAACCTTCTCCATTTCTCCACCCTTGTTAAGCCTAAATGTCCTCAATGCCCTCCTTGCCTGCATTTCATTGCCTTGTCTTTAACATCTTTGCAAACATAAAGTTTTTGTGAGAAGGAGCAAGTCTATAAATGAATTTGTGTTATGGACACTTTGATAACTCACATTTATGTTCTGTTAACTGTAGATCCTCTCTCCTTTCTAGCTTGCACCATCCTTAAACATGAAAGTATTTTTTAAATAAAAAATGTTTATTTAAATGTAGCTATTTGTAGATTCCTTTCCCTTTAGTCTGCACAAAAGTTTTTCCTGAGGGCAAGAATCATGTTTATTCTCTTTCTCTCTCTCTCTTTTTTTCTTTTTTAGATACAGTCTTGCTCTCTAGTCCAGGCTGAAGTGCAGTGGCTTACTGCAGCCTCAACCTGGGCTCAAGCAATGTCCCCACCTCAGCCACCTGAGAAACTGGGATTACAGGCGTGTACCCACAAAGCCCAGGTAATTTTTTTTTCCTAAGGGACAGGGTCTCACTGTGTTGCCCAGGCTGGTCTTGAACTCTTGGGCTCAAGGGATCCTCCCACCTCAGCTTCTCAAAGTACTAGGATTATAGGCCTGAGCCATGGCACCCTTCCTGTTTATTCTTTATTATGTTGATTTAAGAACCCAGTCCTTGCCCTTGTACTCTCCTGCTATTCATATCCATCTGCTATTCATATCCATGCTGAATCAACTCCAAAAGCAAATGAACACATTCTTAAATGCTGATTGAAAACCTGGCATTGGCCGTGCGCAGTGGCTCACGCCTGTAATCCCAGCACTTTGGGAGGCTGAGGTGGGTGGATCAACTGAGTTTGGGAGTTTGCGACCAGCCTGACAACATGGAGAAACTCCGTCTCTATTAAAAATACAAAACTAGCCAGGTGTGGTGGTGCATGCCTGTAATCCCAGCTACTCGGGAGGCTGAGGCAGGAGAATCACTTGAACCCCGGAGGTGGAGGTTTTGGTGAGCCAAGATCGCACCTTTGCACTTCAGCCTGGGCAACGAGATCGAAACTCTGTCTCAAAAAAAAAAAAGAAAGAAAAGAAAACCTAGCATTAAAGAGCCAAAGTAAATTATGTTTTATTTAATGAGGGGAAATAAAAGAAAAAAAATATATATATATATATATATATATTTTTTTTTTTTTTTTTTTGAGACGGAGTCTTGCTCTGTAGCCCGGGCTGGAGTGCAGTGGCCGGATCTCAGCTCACTGCAAGCTCCGCCTCCCGGGTTCGCGCCATTCTCCTGCCTCAGCCTCCTGAGTAGCTGGGACTACAGGCGCCCGCCACCTCGCCCGGCTAGTTTTTTGTATTTTTTTTTAGTAGAGACGGGGTTTCACCGTGTTAGCCAGGATGGTCTCGATCTCCTGACCTCGTGATCCGCCCGTCTCGGCCTCCCAGAAAAAAATATATATTTTTTAAAAGCATAAGATTATGTTAGGGGTTTCACAATACTTGAACTTAAAATTTGTATTTATTTATGGTTGACATCCTTTAACATTTAACGATAAAAAATGTGATAATAAATTATACTGATGTTATTCCCAAGTTTTGCTTCTGCTTGAAAGGTCTTCTGACATCCAGGTTTGATAACAAATAGATGCAATGTGTGGTCTCTTGAGTCTGATATTTAATCTTAATCCTAAACTAGACTGTTTAAAGGAAAGAAGACATATGACAGATGACAACTGTGTTTCATCTTATAATTGAGCATATGGAGTCTTCCTTCTTACTCCTGAAGGGTGACACATTTCCTGCCCCAAGAAAACATCCAAGTATTTTATCATGCTCTTATTGTTCCAAGTGATCCAAAATATTTTTCTTTTGCTATTGATTTTTATATGGAGCTTTTCCAGATATTAGATTGAAGATTTTAGTTTAACCTTGTAGACTGAACTTTTCTTTTGAAATGCTTAGGATAGTGGTTCCAAGTTCTGAAAATATGATGCATTATTAAAGGTTTTATTTTTTATAAATAAATTCTAAGGAAGTACATCTGATTAAATGAATTCATTTGTGTAAAGTGTAGAGAACAGTGCGTGGCATGTAGTAGTGATATATAACTGTTAGCTATGTATTTATAATGAACATTGTCATAGCTATACATTTGTAATGGGCATATATACATTGCTAGACATCAGTATATTTTATTGAGTAAAGTTGTATAAATAAATCCATACAAATTATTTTCCTTAAAACTTAATGCAAATGAGATTTTTTGAAAATCCTTAAAATATGAAAATTCACTTTCCCTGGTATTCAGCCATGATATATACTTTTAAAATCTGTGTATATATTCAATTATTTTACTTTGAAAATTACAAAATCGACATATTGGCAAGCAACCCCAAGATAAAACAACACTTTCATGTGGCGATCACTTTTCAGCCCTCAAGCATGATAGGCTGTATCAGGTTGGAGGTTACTAAGGCTTTACTGGGGCCGCCATAGTTTACTAGGGCTGCCATAATATAATACTATATACTGAATGGCTTAAACCAGAGAAGTGATTTTCTCACAGTTCTGGAGGCTAGAATTTCAAAATGAAGGAAGCTTTAGTTTCTTCTGGCTTCTCTCTCCTTGGCTGGCAGATGGCTGCCTTCCCCGCTGTGTCCTCACATAACCTTTCCCCTGTGGGGGCACATCCCCAATGGCTCTCCCTTTTCTCATAAGGACACCAGTCATTTTGAATTAGGGCCCACCCTCATGACCTCATTTAAACTTAAGTATCTCTTTAAAGTTCCTATCTCTAAATATTGTCACATTATCTCTCCACATAGTACTGGGGGTTAGTATTCAGCATGTGAATTTGGAGGGACACAATGTAGCCCATAACACAGGCCCTGTTCTACTTTTTTCTAATGTTAATTATACTTTTATTCTTTGGGGGTTTTTAAAATTACACTTTTTTCTTTTTTTTTTTTTGAGACGGAGTCTCCCTCTGTTGCCCAAGCTGGAGTGCAGTGGCACAATCTCGGTTCACTGCAACCTCCACCTCCCAGGTTCAAGCGATTCTCCTGCCTCAGCCTCCCAAGTAGCTGGGATTACAGGTGCCTGTCACCATGTCCGGCTAATTTTTATTTTTAGTGGGGATGGGGTTTCACCATGTTGGGCAGGCTGGTCTCGAACTCTTGACCTTAGGTAATCTGCCCACCTCACCCTCCCAAAGTGCTGGGATTACAGGCGTGAGCCACTGTGCCCAGCCAAATTACACTTTTAAAATAAAGTTTTAATTTAGCTTTTCTTGTTATTAGAAACATAGCCAATCAGAGAACTCAAAATCTAGGATTTTAGAATCAAAGGAACTTACACTTCTGATCTAAAGATCGCTTTACATTACTTAATAATTTAGACACCGGAGTAAGACATGAAGAATACATCTATAAGGGTCTGGTACCAAAATCCTGAATTTATGCAAGCTAGATTCTACATAATCAGTTCTAAGTCTCTGGATTTTTTTTATGAATTCTGGCAAAACCAAGTATATATTGGTTACCACTTTTCTAATTTCAGATAATTCCCAAATTTGTAACTTATAGTTGAATCGTGCTGTATAAATAATATTTAAAAAGTGTTAATGTAAACCTTCTCAAGAAATTCTATGCGTTATCTCAGTTAGCAACTGACAGACAATTCTTAGATTCCATCTAGACCAGTGGTGTCCACTAGAAATATAATGCGGATGACATATGTAATTTCATTTTATTATTTATTTATTTGAGACAGAATCTACTCTGTCGCCCAGGCTGGAGTGCAGTGGCACCATCTCAGCTCACTGCAACCTCCACCTTCTGGGTTCAAGTGATTCTCCTGTCTCAGCCTCCCGAGTAGCTGGGATTACAGGCATGTGCCACCATGCCCGGATAATTTTTGTATTTTTAATATAGATGGGGTTTTACCACGTTGACCAGGCTGGTCTTGAACTCCTGACCTCAGGTGATCCACCCCCCTCTGCTTCCCAAAGTACTGGGATTACAGGCATGAGCCACCACACCCAGGCAACACATGTAATATTAAATGTTCTAGTAGCCACATTTAAAAACTAAAGAGAAAAAAATAAATTACTTTTATTAATATATTACTTTTAACCCCATATATGCTAAATATTGTCACTTTAACATGTAATCAATTAAATTATTAGAAATATTTTATATTATTACTGTTCTTTTCTAAGTCTTCAGAATGTGGTATTTGTTTTATACTTACAGAACTTCTCAATTCAGGTTAGCCACGTTTCAAAGTGCTCAATAATCACACGTGGCTCATGGATACTATAATACAGTGCAGGTCTAGATAGATAGTTAGTTCAATGGTCAGCAACACATTGTATTAGGTGCAGGTCCATGCTATCCTTTGCTAGTGTGTTTCTGAAACAAGTATATTCATCTACTTTTAAAAATCTTTTAGGGTGTTTTAAGTTACTTCTATAGATTTCAAATCAACTGCCTTCCACAAAAATGACATTGCTTACTCAAATAATAATGTTTGAAAGTAGGATGGCCCGAGATTTGGTTAATTCAAAGCCTTCATAATGGGATAAAAAACCCCAGGCTCTTCTCTTCTTTCTTAAACCTCAAGATTCTCTCTCTTGAGGTCTCTACTAAACCCGTCTCTACTAAAAATACAAAAATAGTCAAAGGATGGCTGTGACGGTTACTATAAACATATCCATAGAGGAAAAGGCATTGCTTAAGCTTCTTTCTAAGAGATAGGAAAAGTTTTCCCAAAATATCCACCTAATACAAAAAAAGACAGTAAAGAAGAAACAGAGGAACAAAACAAGTTAGACATATAGAAAACAAATAGCAAAATGGCATAATTAAATATAAAAATAATAACATTAAATGTGGGCCAGGTACAGTGGCTCATGCCTGTAATTCCAGCCCTTTGGAAGGCTGAGGTGGGAGGACTGCTTGAGCTCAGGAGTTTGAGAATTAGCCTGGTCAACATACCAAGACCTTGTCTGTACAAAGAATAAAAAATTTAAAAATTAGCTAGGTTGAGGTGGGAGGATTGCTTAAGCCTAGGAATTCAAGTGTGCAGTAAGTTATGACTGTGCCACTGCAGTCTAGCCTGAGTGACAGAGTAAGATCCTGTCTCAGAACACCACCACCACCAACAAAAAACATTAAATGTAAATGGACTAAACAATCAAACTAAGAGGCAGAGATTGTAAAATTTGTTCTGGTTTGGACAATAAATTATAGTTCACCTAAAACAATATATTTTTATTTGGTTTTAATGTCATTAATAGGTAAAAACTCATATTGAAACTCTAATTATAATAACATAATTGTAGGACTTTCTCAAGGATAGTTCTAAGGAATTAACACCCACACATTCTTGGAATCAGAAAATTGAAACGCAAGGATATTCAATGAGCCATTGATGGGGATATTGACCTTACCAAAATAACGTAGGAGTTGAGGTAGAACACAAAGACTGTGAACCAGGTCCCCAGATCTCTGTGAATGATTATCTGTGTCCATGAATTGGAGGTGACGGAGACTAAGAGTAGAGAGTAGTAGAGATAGATCTTTTAAGTGTCTATAGTTAGTGTGTTATCTACTAGTTATTGTATTAGGCACTCAGATAAGCACAGAGAAATAAAATGTAGTCCCTGCCCATAAAGAGGGGTTCAGCATGAAGGGGCAGACAGCTTGTAAAGAAATAAGTGTGATCCTTTTGCAGTTCATAAGCATGATGTTTGGGTTTTCAAATGCTTTGAAAACTTTGCTTTGGGTTTTCAGATGCTTCTGTGAGAAGTACCTTCCTCAAACCCTGTTACAATGGTGGCTCACATCTGTAATCCCAGCACTTTGGGAGGCCAAGATGGGTGGATTTCTTGAGGCCAGCAGTTCAAGACCAGCCTGGCCAACATGGCAAAACCCATCTCTACTAAAAATACAAACATTAGCTAGCCATGGTGGCCTGCACCCACAATCACAGCTATTTGGGAGGCTGAGGCACAAGAATCTCTTGAACCCAGGAGACTGAGGTTGCAGTGGGCCGAGATTGTGTCACTGCACTCCAGCCTGGCCAACATAGCAAGTCTCTATCTCAAAAACAACAACAAACAAACAAAAAACAACCTTGTTACAACATCAGGACATCAGCACATTACCTGTCTAACATTTAAAAAATAAAGAAAGGAAGAAAGGAAACAGACAAATGAGTGAAATTCAATGATACAGGTGTTACAATTAAATAAGCTCCTGGATCAAAAAAGGGGAAAGAATCAATCCACCACATGGAGGATACAGCAATCAAGAAAGCCTTTAGAGAGAGAGGTAACATAAGATCTATTTGTTCTTGGATTCATTCTGATATTTTATTTGTAGAAACATTGGTAGTAGGAGTCCAGGTGCTGAGAAAGCTATAACAACTATTAATGCTGATGGTGGCTATTCAGCCAAGTGTGAGATATGATAGAGACTGGAGTTAAGTGGTTGACATAAGTAATCTAGAATAAGAGGCAGAGGCTGGGGGCCGTGGCTCATGCCTGTAATCCCAGCACTTTGGGAGGCTGAGGTGGGTGGATCACTTGAGGCCAGGAGTTCAAGACCAGCCTGGCCAACATGGATAAACCCTGTCTCTACTAAAAGTACAAAAATTAGCTGGGTGTGATGGTGTACGTCTGTGGGAGAATCGCTTGAACCCGGCAGGCAGAGGTTGCAGTGAGCTGAGATCGCGCCACCGCACCCAGCCTGGGCAACAGAGTGAAACTTTGTCTAAAAAAAAGGAAAAATTATTTCCTTGTAGAAGCTTTTCCCTCCCCGCTGACAGTCCCTAGGTAGATCCCTCTACAATAAGACTTGCATTTCTCTTGCATTATCACATTTCCCTCTTCCCTACTGAATCAGTCAGTGTTACAGACATACAAATGTGAGTATTTATTCTTTCAGATTAAGAAAAAACAAGGCTGAGTGTGGTGGCTCACACCTGCTATCCAAACATTTTGGAAGGCCAAAAGCAGGAGGCTCACTTAAGCCCAGAGTAACACAGTGAGACCTAGTCTTTACAAAAATTAGCCAGATGTGATGGCCTGCATCTGTAGTTCCAACTACTTGCTAAGCTGAGGCAGGAGGATCTTGAGTCCGGGGGGTCAAAGCTGCAGTGAGCTGTGATAGCACCACTGTACTCCAGCCTGGGCAACAGAGTGAGACCCTATGTCAAAAAAACAAAACCAAAATATCAATAAGCTCCCTGGACCCACTTGCACTACCAGCTACCATGCTACTCCTCCACTCTCCTTTTAGAGTAGCGGTTCTCATCTGGGGGCAGTTTTTCCCACAGGAGACATTTGGTAACGTCGGAAGACATTTCCGGTTGTCACAACTGGAGTGGGGTGCTACTGGTATCTAGTGGTAGAAGCCTTGGATGCTGCTAAACATACTCAAATGTGCACGATGCACCCCCCCATCCCCTGCCACACACAACAAAGCATTATCTGCTCCAAAATGTCTATACTGCTGAGGTTGACAAACCCTGTTTAAGAGCAAAACTCCTTAAAAGTGTCATCTCTATTTCAAATCTCCAATTCCTTCCCTCATTCTGTCTCTCTTTTTTTTTTTCTGAGATGGAGTCTTACTCTGTTGCCCAGGCTGGAGTGCAACGGTTCACTGCAACCTCAGTCTCCCAGATGCAAGTGATTCTCATTCCTCAGTCTCCCAAGTAGCTGGGATTACAGGCACACCCCACCACACCCAGCTAATTTTTGCATTTTTAGTAGAGACGGGTTTCACCATATTGGCCAGGATGATCTCAAACTCCTGACCTCAATGATCTGCCCACCTCAGCCTCCCAAAGTGCTGGGATTACAGGTGTGAGCCACCATGCTCAGCCCCCTCATTCTCTCTTGAACCTACTCCAGCCAGATCCTCGTCTGTACCACTTCCCCAAATGTGTCCTTGTCAGGATAATCCAACATCTAATGGTCACGCTCAGTCCTCATCAGACTTGACCTACTGGCAGTATTTGACACACAGTATCCTAGGTATCCAGTGTCCTACACTTAACTCTGTCTTCCCCCCAGGGCTACTACATTTGTATCCTTCCCATTTTCAGCTGATGTCAACTTTATTCTTCCGGTTCTACAAGAGGTCGTCCATGCTCCTTCTCTTTCTTTCACACTTGGCATCCAATTTGTTAACAAATCTTATTGGTCTTCCTTCAAAATGTATCTGGCATTTAATTACTTCCTCCAACGTCCACTGCTGCCACTCTGGGCCATGCCACCCTCATGTTTCACCTAGTTTTAAGGTTCTAGATTACTGCGAGAGCTTTCGTAACCAGAGTGAGTGTGTGAAAGAGGTAAATTAGATGTCACTCCTTCTCAAAACTCTCCAAGGGCTTCCTTTCTCATTCAGAATAAAAGCCAAAGTCTTTACGATGTGCCCATACAGCCTTATCCAACCTGATTGCTGACACTGTGTCCTCCTTCTCCTAGTGAAGTTCCCTCTGTTGCTACCATACTGCCCTTCCTGACATTCCTTAGACACTACAGCCACACTCGCTATGCATGGCCTTTGCACTTGTTGTTCCCACCGCCTGGAACTTTCTCCTTCAAATGCCCTGTGGCTTGTTATCCCCCACCCAGCCCTCCAGTCCTTACTCAAATGTACCTTGTCAGTAAGGAATTCTCTGCCAAGCCTTCTTAAAGGTGCAGCTACCTCTGCCCTGTCTATCTTCTCTGCTCTATTTTATCCAAAAGGACAAAGTGTCTCCTCATCTGCTGGCTGCAGTGTCTCATGCCTGTAATACTCGTACTTTGGGAGGCCAAGATGGGCAGATCGCTTGAGGTCAGGAGTTCAAGACCAGCCTTGCCAACATGGTGAAACCCTGTCTCTACTAAAACTATAAAAATTAGCCAGGCGTGGTGGCATGTACCTGTAATCCCAGCTACTTGGCAGGAGAATTGCTTGAACCCAGAAGGCAGAGGTTGCAGTGAGCCAAGATCGCGTCACTGCGCTCCAGCCTGGGTGATAGAGCAAGACTTGGTCTCAAAAAACCGAAAAACATTAAATGCCTTCCTGAATGAATTTTCTTTCTTTTGCTTTTTTTCTCGCTCAGGTTATCTGTTAGACCTAATTAAGTAAGCTTATCTTCTTCTAGGCTTCAACTACTACTTGAATTTCATTAACTTTCCACATTTATTTATCTCTAACCTCACTTTTATTCCTGAATTTCATTTGTATTGCCAACAATTTGCTGTATGATTTTAACTGTGTCCACCAATTATCTAGACTTTAAAATCAATATTTAGAAACACAAACATATTTACCGAACCGCTGACACTGACCTTAAATTAAAATAAACACATGCCACAACTGTTCTTTCTCTTACATATATTTTTATATTTTAAAGCAAGAACTGATGGAGTCATCCTTACTTTTTTCTAATATTTCCTATATCTAATTTATCCCTTCATCCTGCTAATTGTACCTCTTTTGAGTTGTCTCACATAGATCACCTCTTTTCCACCTTCTTATGTGTGAGTGGATGCAAAACCTTCCTAACCAGTTTCTCTACTCCCTACTATTCCAATTCATTCTTTGTATTATTGTCAGCTTTATATTTCCAAACACTTCCAGGACCTTCAAGAAAAATGTTAGAATTTCATAATAGGTCATAAATTCGTTTAATCTTCTGAACCACAATAGAGAGGAATTTTGTACCAAGCTCCTGGGAATCACTTTATATGACAAACTACATCCACTTGAGTGGACAAACCCTTGGAGCAAGTCAGCCCAAGATGGCACAGCTTTATTAATCCTTAGAGTCCAATAGGAGATCCAAGATTTGGAAGGGAGATGGAGGTTTTTCAGAGAAAGTGATGAGTTTACACAAGAAACAAACAGCATAGGGGCAAAACCAGATTATAACACCTCCAAAGAACTGAAACAATTCATGTACATTAAATATTTTAAGGTATATTAATATGATTTCAGGGTCTTCAAGTTTCCTTTGGGAGGTATGTGAAGTAAGAAGAAAAGAAATGAAAATGTAATCATTATAGTGTATACACACCCTTTCTGTCTTTCTGAAACAATAATTCTGCAATAAACCATTGGTGAAAGATGCATTCTCATCTTTGTGAGAACATCTCCCTTTTCTAAAACACTAGCTTGCTGGTGACTAGATCTTTGAAGACATACTTTGGTGCCCCGAAAGATACCTGATTAGCCAGACCAAGGGAACCGAGAAGGAGATTACACCTCTATTTTACTCTTATTAGTCTCTTTGCAGTTTGTACTTTCAGTAGACTACCTGTACTTAAATTTGCTTCTTAAAAGATGATGAAGACTGCAGAAAAAATACTATGTCCATATTACAGGTAAAGCAACAAAGGTCCCCAAAAGATGGAGGGACTTGGCCAGGATCACAAAGCTAGTAAAAAACTCATTTACTCTTTTTGTCATTAACATATTAAGTCCTATCAAGCCGGGATTCTAAAACTATGGGAGAATTAATCAAAGTAAATATCTTTATTTTTATTTTTTGAGACAGAGTCTCGCTCTGTAGGTGCAGGCTTGAGTGCAGAGGCACTATCTCGGCTCATGGCAACCTCTACCTCCCAGTTCAAGCGATTCTCCCACCTCAGCCTCCCGAGTAGCTGGGTTTACAGGCACCGCCACCATGCCCGGCTAATTTTTTGTATGTTTTTAGTAGAGACGGTGTTTCACTATGTTGCCTAGGATGGTCTTGAACTCCTGAGCTCAGGCAATCCAACTGCCTTGGCCTCCCAAAGTGTTAGGATTACGGGTGTGAGCCACTGTGCCCGACCCACTTTTTGTATTTTATTAGAGACGGGGTTTCACCTGTTGGCCAGGCTGGTCTCGAACTCCTAACCTTAAGTGATCCACCTGCTTCAGCCTGCCAAAGTGCTGGGATTACAGACATGAGCCACCACTCCCAGCCTGTTATTTTTTAAAAAATTTTAAGAGACAGGGTCTTGCTCTGTAGCCCAGGCTGAAATGCAGCCCTGCAATCATAGCTCACTGTAACCTCAAACTCCTCCCACCTCAGCCTCTCAAGCAGTTAGGACTGCAGGCATGCACTATGTTGCCCAGGCTGGCCTCAAACTCCTGCCCTCAAGTGATTCTCCTATCTCTGCCTCCCAAAGCACTGGGATTACAGGCATGAGACACCGCATCAGGCCCCAGAATAAACATCTGTAAATGAAAGAGTCTGTAATGAAAAAAGCTCTACAAAATCAGTTTAGTGCCGTGTTTTCTCTATTAATTTTTTTTTTTTTGAGACAAACTCTGGTTCTGTTGCCCAGACTGGAGTGCAGTGGCGCGATCTCGACTCACTGCAAGCTCCGACTCCTGTGTTCACGCCATTCTCCTGCCTCAGCCTCCAGAGTAGCTGGGACCACAGGCGCCCACCATCACGACCGGCTAATTTTTTTTTTTGAGACGGAGTCTGGCTCTGTTGCCCAGGCTGGAGTGCAGTGGCGTGATCTCGGCTCACTGCAAGCTCCGCCTCCCGGGTTCCTGCCATTCTCCTGCCTCAGCCTCCCGAGTAGCTGGAACTACAGGCGCCCGCCACCACGTCCGGCTAATTTTCTTGTATTTTTTTTGCTTTTTTTTTTTTTTTTTTTTTTTTGAGACGGAGTCTCACTCTGTCGCCCAGGCTAGAGTGCAGTGGCCGGATCTCAGCTCACTGCAAGCTCCCCCTCCCGGGTTTACGCCATTCTCCTGCCTCAGCCTCCTGAGCAGCTGGGACTACAGGCGCCCACCACCTCGCCCGGCTAGTTTTTTGTATTTTTTAGTAGAGACGAGGTTTCACCGTGTTAGCCAGGATGGTCTCGATCTCCTGACCTCGTGATCCGCCCGTCTCGGCCTCCCAAAGTGCTGGGATTACAGGCGTGAGCCATCGGGCCCGGCCATTTTTTTTGTATTTTTAGTAGAGACGGGGTTTCACCGTGTTAGCCAGGATGGTTTTGATCTCCTGACCTCATGATCCGCCCGCCTCCACCTCCCAAAGTGCTGGGATTACAAGCGTGAGCCACCGCGCCCGGCCTCTATTAATATTTTTTAGTTATACATCATGTGCCTACATTTTCATTCCATCGTGAGCTCCTCGAGGACAGTGCTTAGGTGATATTTATCTCTGTCTTCTGACACTGTATTTCTGCCATCCAGGCAGAAACGGCTCAATAAAAATGTATTGAATCGAATAAGTATTTGTAATTCACATAACAGACAAATGCCTGATGCCTAAGCAACTGTTTATTTCCCCTTATCAATAAATGTCAGCATTGTTTTCTCCTTTCCCTGCTTTCAATTTCCTGTAAAAACCTAATAGTGACTGGCCAAGGAAATTTCCTTTTTAAATTCAAAGTTGGCGCACACACTGAAGACACTGCGATAATCTTAATATATTCCTCGTAGGAATGTGAAAAGTGTTCAGAGCAAAGGGTTAACATATTTGAAGGTCAAAAAATTGATTCTAGGCTGGGCGTGGTGGCTTCCGCCTGCAATCCCAGCACTTTGAGAGGCCAAGGCGGGTGGATCACCTAAGGTCAGGAGTTCGAGACCAGTCTAGCCAAAATGGCGAAACCCCATCTCTACTAAAAATACAAAAATTAGCCAGGCGTGGTGGTGAGTGCCTGTAAGGCCAGATACTTGGGAGGCTGAGGCAGGAGAATCGCTTGAACCCGGGAGGCAGAGGTTGCAGTGAGCCAAGATCATGCCACTGCACTCCAGTCTGGGAGACAGAGCGAGACCCTGTCTCAAAACAAAGAAACAAGCAAGCAAACAAACAAAAAACAGGCTGGGCGTGGTGGCTCACTCCTGTAATCTCAGCACTTTGGGAGGCTGAGGCAGGCGGATCACCTGAGGTCAGGAGTTTGAGACCAGCTTGGCCAACATGGTGAAACCCCATGTCTACTAAAAATTCAAAAATTAGCCAGGCATCGTGGCGCCTACCTATAATTCCAACTACTTGGGAGGCTGAGGCAGGAGAAGCTCTTAAATCCGGGAGGCTGAGGTTGCAGGTTGCATGTGACATAGCCGAGATCGCGCCATCGCACTCCAGCCAGGGCAACAAGAACGAAACTCCATCTCAAAACAAAACAAAACAAACAAACAAAAACCAACAAACAGCAACAAACAAAACGGAGGATGGTAAATAACTGTCCAGATACTTTCCAGCTTTGCCGCTATGTGAACTATTCCTTTTGTTTAGTTTGTTTTCAGCATGGGTGCTTTGGCACTTTTATGTACATTCCAGCCTCTGGGGACAGGCTTCCTAGAATAACAGGCGTTTGCCCCAGAGGCCGTGGGGTGGCCTCACTTTGGGGGCGTGGGTAGATCGCGGCTCCCAAGCCGGGACTTTGGGCTCGCAGGCAGGATCCCTTCCAGCCCAAGCACCCCGCCCAGGCGCGCCAGGCAGAGCCCCGCCCCACCCGGCCTTTCCCTTCCGCCCTGGGGCGCGGATCTTGCGTTTGAAAGTGAGCAGCGCAGAGCGCGGAACCTGGCCGGCGGGCCACGTGACAAGCCCGGAGACAGCTCCGCCCACCCGCTTCCTGAGCCGCACATCCAGTCCTCCCTCCTCCCTTCGCACGTGGTGCCGTCGCTGCTGCCTCCAGCTCGCCCCGAACCCAGTTCCTGCAGCCATGGCTCCTGGCCAGCTCGGTGAGGCCCTAGTGGAGCGGCGCGGTTCGTGGCCCCCCAAGCTCCCGCGATCGGCGGCGGCGGCGGGACCCGGCATGCAGGGGCGGCGCTGCGGCCCGAAAGCCAGCGTCCCCGCTCCCCAGCCGGGCCCCAGCCTGCGTGTGGCCCGCCTTAGAGCAGGTCGCGGGTGTAGGACCTGAGGAGGCCTGGGCCAGGCCTGCGAACGCTGGGTCCAGGTGCTGGCCTTGCGATTCGAGAGTCTCCTCCCCCAGACCCTCCCAAGGCCTTGCAGACCACAGTGCAAAGTGCTGCGAGTCATGAGAAAAAAATGCCTTCTCTTTCAGCCTTATTTAGTGTCTCTGACAAAACCGGCCTTGTGGAATTTGCAAGAAACCTGACCTCTCTTGGTTTGAATCTGGTCGCTTCCGGAGGGACTGCAAAAGCTCTCAGGGATGCTGGTCTGGCAGTCAGGTAAGGCACAGCTAGTTCATCAGAAAGGAGTGTGATCACATTAACCAGGAAGTATTGTATTCTAGGCACCAGGAGCTAAATAAATGCCTTACTTACTCCTCCCAGTAGCGCTGTGAGGTTGGTGCAATACTTCCCCACTTTATGGAAGACAAAAATGAGGCTCAGAGAGATTTACTAACTTTTAAGACCTTGGACGGCCGGGCGCGTTGGCTGACGCTTGTAATCCCAGCACTTTGGGAGGCCGAGGTGGGCGGATCACTTAGGGTCAGGAGTTCGAGATCAGCCTGGCCAACATGGTGAAACTCCTTCTCTACTTGAAATACAGAAATTAGCCGTTGTGGTGGGACACGCCTGTAATCGCAGCTACTGGGGAGGCTGAGGCAGGAGAATCGCTTGAACCTGAGAGGCAGAGGTTGTGGTGAGCCGAGATTGCACCATTGCACTCCATCCTGGGTGACAGAGAAAGACCCTGGACAACACACTGGAGAGATTTAACAACTTCTGCACAAGTTTAAAGAGTTGAGTAAGGGAGAACTAGGATTGGAACCCGTGCTGTTCCTGATTTTAGGGCCCTAGTCTTAGCCACTTCCTTAAACAGATTAACGTAGGTGGGCCACTTGTTATTCCAGGAAAACTTCAGTTACTTTGGTGAGTTAGTAAAACTTGACATCATGAAGATTCCAATCTACCTCCCTTCCCTTAGAATCTCCGGTAACCATATGAAGGTGCAAACCATTCATTCCCACGTTCACAAGCCCTTCATTAGCTGACTAGGCCGTGGAAAGAAGGGACTTAGAAGTGATTAAGCAGGATGCCGTTCCTGACGTCAAGGACTGGCATTCTGGTAGGAGAGGGAGTAAGTCTACTGAAAGGTAGAAAATGGAAAAGACTGTAGGATAGCTATTTAATAAACGACAGTGAGAGTTCGGAGGAACGAGATGCCCACCCCTGAAACATATTTTAGAATGAAAGAGGTGAAAGATGCCTGTCTGCTTTTTGTTGTCATGTGGAAAATTTGCTTCTTGGTTTCTAGATCCATGTAGAGGTAGGTTACTACCTTTTCTTTGTGCAGTTCTCAGCTATGTGAGCAGTACACAGCTTCCCTAAATTTAACAAGATGGTAAGCATGCCTTACTTTGTTAACAAACACATATTTTATATTATCCGATGCCTTTTTGTGTCTTGTCTCTGGTTTTCATGGGAAACCTGTGAGAATCATGGCAGGCAAGTTGGCTCTTTGCTCATCAGGAACCGAATGAGAATTCGAAGTCCAGACCTGTGTTCTTTCCATTGGGCCAAACTGGGTCCTCCTATGGTAATGGAACCTTCTTTAAGCAAAATCCTCATCTGTAGTCTCTTTTTTTCCCCACCAAACTTTGTATTATGGAAACATTTCAGACACAAAAGTAGAAAAATATAATGATCCCTTGTGTCCTGTATCTGTCTTCCACTTTAGGTACCTGTCAACTGATAAGTCTTATTTCTGTACCTCTACCCACTCCTCACTTACTTTCATTATGGTCATATCTTCTTTCAAAACTGGAAATGTAAATGTGTTTCTCTTCTATGAAAGGGTAAGAAGTTCACCATGAGTGATTTATTTAGAACCCAGCACAGTAAAGTTCATTGAATGAAGTGTAAACAACTTGGAGCTTTTGTTTTTCTGCAACAAAGGCCACATTCAGTTGCAGTGGTATTTTATTCAGTTGCAGTGGTATTTTATTCAGTTGCAGTGGTATTTTATTCAGTTGCAGTGGTATTTTACATATATAAACTCTTATAGTCCTTGTAACAACTTTTTAGTGTAGGTAGTGTTGTCCCCATTTTATAGGTAAAGAAACTAAGCACAACGTAGTTAAGTAACTTGCTTGAGATTACACAGCTAGTAAGAGGCCAAGTTTTTTTTTTTTGAGATGGAGTTTCGCTCTTGTTGCTCAGGCTGGAGTGCAATGGCACTGTCTCAGCTCACTGCAACCCCTGCCTCCGGGTTCAAGCAGTTCTCCTGCCTCAGCCTCGCAAGTAGCTGGGATTACAGGTGCCCGCCACCATGCCCGGCTAATTTTTTTGTATTTTTGATCGAGACAGGGTTTCACCATGTTGGCCAGGCTGATATCGAACTCCTGACCTCAAGTGATCCGCCTGCCTTGGCCTGCTGGGATTACAGGTGTGAGCCACCACACCCGAGGCCAAGATTTTGTAGGGGTGGAAAGGTGTCACGACCAATATTTTTATAAGAGAAGATAGGTTATAAGAGAAAAGCATAACAAATTTATTTAACAAAGTTTTACATGACATGAGAGCCTTCAGAATGAAGACCCAGAGATAGAGGGAAAACCATCCATTTTTATGTTTAGGTTCAACAGCGAATACACAGAAAGGTAGAAGTATGATTGGACAGCAAGGATATGCTGTATGCTAGTAGACTGAGGTGGAGAAAGCCAGGAAAGCCTTTTTGTCCAGATTCTTCTTGGCATTTCTAAAATTCCTTCTCCACCCTGCCCTCCAACAGGGTCTCCTGTCCTACTATTGGGCAAGGAGATAAGAGGATTTCTTTATGGCCAGCTCCTAGACAGAAAGCCAGGGGTAAGTTAGAATCATAAGTTTAATTCTTATGACTGGCTTTAGGAAAAGGGGTTCTAGATTCTGTAACCTGCCCTGGGGAAGAGAAGTTCTGGTTTCTGTGACTTCAGGGAAGAATGAAGGGTGAGAGGCAAGAGGACAGGAGAAAGTTAGATTTTTGTTTGTTTGTTTGTTTTTGAGAGAGTCTTGCTTTGTCGCCCAGGCTGGAGTGCAGTGGCACAATCATGGCTCATTGCAGCCTCGAACTCCCAGGCTCAGGCAATCCTTCTACTTCAGCCTCCTGAGTAGCTGGGACTACAGGTGCACACCAGCATGCCTGACTAATTTTTGTATTTTTAATAGAGATGGTTTCACCATGTTGTCCCCCGGGCCTTGAACTTCTGGGCTTAAGCAATTATGCCTGCCTTGGCCTCCCTAAGTGCTGGGATTACAGGTGTGAGCCACGATGCCTGGACAAGATCTTGGTTCTGGCTGGGCGCAGTGGCTCATGCCTGTAATCCCAGCACTTTGGGAGGCTGAGGCTGGCGGATCATCTGAGGTCAGGAGTTTGAGCCCAGCCTGGCCAACATGGTGAAACCCCATCTCTGCTAAAAATACAGAAAAGAATCAGTCAGGTGTGGTGGTGCACACCTGTAATCCCAGCTACTCAGGAGGCTGAGGCAGGAGAATTGCTTGAACCCGGGAGGTGGAGGTTGCAGTGAGCTGAGATTCCGTCACTACACTCCAGCCTGGGTGACAGAAAGAAACACTGTCTCAAAAAAAAAAAAAAAAAAAAAAAAAAGATCTTGGTTCTGAGGCTGCTTCTGAGCATATTTTTGGGTATTGTTATCTACAATCATTTTATCCCAGGAAGTTAACCATTACCTCGCCATGAGGCAAACTGATGGATTTTAATTGGATTTTAATTAGTGAGTATACAGCAGTGAGCATACATAGAATTATTTCCCAAGACTACAGCGATTATGTATAAATTCTTCAGTTCAAAGGAGTAGCAAGCTTTTTAATTACCCCAAATGTTTAATTCTAGAAATAAATCTACCTTCTCTAAGTTTTAAGTGACTGTCTTCATTTGGAGGAAATGGATTTTATTTCCTGAACCCCAGGAAAAGAAATTTTGAATTTGAAAACATTTATGTCACCAGTTTGTGGATGTTGGAACTGTGTGTGTCATTGGTCAAACACCAGTCTTTTGCAAATGGCTCCCCTTAATAGGAGTATCTACCCAGGAAATTCCATATCTTACTGGCAGAACTTGCTGCTTTAAAGTGTTTATTATAGTCTCAGCTACTTGGAGGATTACTTAAGCCCAGGAGTTCTCGGCGGCCATGCACTATAGTTGTACCTGTGAATAACCACTGTACTCCAGTCTGGGCAACATAGTGAGATCCCATCTCAAAAAAAGCTATGTATGTTGATTGTAGAAAATTCAAAAGTGTGGAAAACTATAAAGAAGGTAGTAAAAATGGATTGTAATTCTTAACATGTTAATATATTTTTCTTCTAGCATTTTTATAAGCATGCACTTTATTTCATAGCTTACACAGAAAATAGATGCAGTTTTGCTTACTGCTTTATTTATGTTTGTTTATTTATTTATTTATTTTTTGAAATGGAGTTTCGCTGTTGTTGCCCAGGTTGAAATGCAGTGGCGTGATCTTGGCTCACTGCAACCTCCGCCTCCCGGGTTCAAGCGATTTTCCTGCCTCAGCCTCCCGAGTAGATGGGATTACAGGTGTGCACCACCATGCCTGCCTAATTTTGTATTTTTAGTAGAGGTGGGGTTTCACCATGTTGGCCAGGCTGGTCTCGAACTCCTGACCTCAGGTGATCCATTTGCCTTGGCCTCCCAAAGTGCTGGGATTACAGGTGTGAGCCACCCCATCCAGCCCCTGCTTTATTTTTTCTTACATATTGTGGACATTTTTACACACCATTACAACTTATAAAGTCTGCCAGAGTGTTCATGGTTACAACTTTCTAGGGGTCAGCTTGGTGATATAAATTAATATTTAAATACAGTCTTTCACTTGACCCTTTGTCACATTGTGTGATTATTTTTTCTAGTTTACTGTTTTTCCCCATGTAAAACTTTTTATTTGACATTTCTGTAATCAGACCTCTCAATCTTTGTTTAATAATTGCAAAGAATATTATACATATTTAATTTTGCTACATACATGATTTTTTAAATGGTTAAACCTTTGATTCATAAGGAATGTATTTTTGTGTGGTTTTAACCAGTTATTCCAATACCAACACCACCTTATTAAACAGTCTTTTATGTCTTCACTCACTTGATACGCTATCTTCATGTGGTGTCGTTGTTGCTTTTTGAGATTGGAGCCTTGCTCTGTCGCCTAGGCTGGAGTGCAGTGGCATGATCTCGGTTCACTGCAACCTGCATCTCCTGGGTTCAAGTGATTCTCCTGCTTCAGCCTCCAGAGTAGCTGGGATTATAGGTTCCAGCCACCACGCTTGGCTAATTTTTTGTATTTTTTTAGTAGAGATGGGGTTTCATCATGTTGGCCAGGCTGGCCTTGAACTCCCCAACTCAGGTGATCCATCTGCCTCGGCCTTCCAAAATACTGGGTTTACAGACATGAGCCACTGTGCCCGGCCAAGGATATTTTTAATGCTTTTTGTTACATACTGCCAACTTCTCAGTTGTATTTCTTAGTAATATTTAATGAGTGTGGCTTATGATTCAGTTTCTAAATTCTCTGAAAATTATAAAACCAATGCTGTGATAGTTACCAATTATCCCTGAACATACACAACAGTTAGGAAATATATTAAATAACCTTTTTTTTAAAAGTAAATAGAATTTTACTTAAGAAATCAAGTATAGTGAAAGACTTAAAAAATCAGAATTTTCTTGTTGAATTCACGCTCAAAATCTCTTGAAATGAAAACAGTAGATGCTTTGAATAGTGTAAAATAACAGTTCATCCACACCAGTAGTACTATTCTGTTTATCTGTTTTTCAGAGATGTCTCCGAGTTGACGGGATTTCCCGAAATGTTGGGGGGACGTGTGAAAACTTTGCATCCTGCAGTGCATGCTGGTAAGTGGTTGGTATCTTTAGTGTAGAACAGTCAGTGGTTTCTAGGAATATTTTAGTTGATAACGTCCTAAAATAAAGGAAGAAAAAGGCTCAAGAGAAATTTACATATAAAGTTAATGTTATGAAGTTGCTGGCAAATTTCATAATATGTTAGAACTGGTTTAAAATCTGGCTTGTCTTACTACTTGATGAATTCAGATTGTTTTCATCTGCTTGCTATTAGTCCTCACCTGATGCGTAATTTAGAGGCTGGTATTTCCTGCTCGAGTGGCTGAAGATATTTAGATTTCATAGTATGAAAAGACTTTTAAAATAGTTCAAACTTAGAATGAAGCATCACAATGTAACCGACTTGCCAAAGAATGTTTTTTCAAAGTGCTTTACATTTGTTCATTCACCTGAGAATGAACTATATATAAACCAAAGTGACAAGAAACTGATATCCTAGTTTGTCAGTTGTGGTACAATTTGGTGAATAAAGCTGAATGGCTACAGATCATCAGACATCCATTGACTTACAGGAACGCATAGACTGTTCTGGAACTAGAAACAGTTTTGTAAAATTCTGTTTACCTTTTTTATATTTTATTGCTCAAGAAAAGGGGAGCAAGAACTGAAGAAAAGATTTTTAAATGTATCCTTTTTTTTTTTTTTTTTTTTTTTTTGAGACAGGGTCCCACTCTTGCCCAGGCTGGAGTGCAGTGGTGCGATCACGGCTCGCTATAGCCTCTGCCTGCCTCCCAGGCTCAAGCAGTTCTCCCACCTTCGCCTCCCAAGTAGGTGGGACTAGAGGCATATGCCACCATGACCAACTAATTCTTGTATTTTTTATAGGGAAGGGGTCTTACCTTGTTGCCCAGGCTGGTCTCAAACTCCTGGGCTCAAGCAATCCCCCACCTTAGCCTCCCAAAGTGCTGATATTACAGGCATGAGCCACTGTGGCCAGCCAAATATATCTGTTAATCCTGATTTTTTTGTTTGATAACTCCTCAACTATATGTTTGATATTCTTTAAGAATATTATGCTGGGCATGGTGGTTCTTGCCTGTAGTCCCAGCACTTTGAGAGCTGAGACAGGAGAATTGCTTGAGCCCAGGAGTTTAAGATCACCCTGGGCAACGTGGCAATACCCCCCTTCTCTTTAAAAAATTAAAAAGACCAGCTGGGTGTGGTGGTGCATGCCTGTAGTCCCAGCTACTTGGGAGGCTAAGGTAGTAGGATTGCTTGAGCCCTGGAGATTAGGGCTATAGTGAGTTGTGATTACGCCACTGCAATCCAGCCTGCGCAATAGAGCGAGACCATCTCAAAAAAAAAAAAAAAATTTTGTTTTTAATCAAGAGGATTTAATTTGATTGAAGACACTATGTTGAAAGAAATTCCTTAATCTTACTTGTTTTTTGAACCTAATACTTTGTTTAACTTTGTTAAATTAGGAATCCTGGCTCGTAATATCCCAGAAGATAATGCTGACATGACCAGACTTGATTTCAATCTTATAAGGTAAAAACCTGAAATTGAACTTTGAACACATTATGACCAATGACAAAGACTGTGCCAGACCTGGTATCCCTGGTTTTTCTTACTCACTGTAGACATTTACTGCCTGCCTTCTGTGTGACTTTGTATGTGTGTAAGCATTTTGGTTTGGCCAGATTTATATAACCAAAATACATACTTAAGGTTTTTAGGAAGTTAGAGTCTAAATCTTAGTATGTATAGGTTGAGTATCCCCTATCTGAAATGCTTGGGACCCAGAAGTGTCTTGGATTTCAGATTTCTTCAGATTTTGGAATATTTGCGATAACATATCAGTTGAGCATCCCTCAGAAATCCGAAATGCCCCAGTGAGCATTTCCTCCAAGTGTCGTGTTGACATGCAAAAAGTTTCAGGTTCTGGAGCATTTCAGATTTTGGAGCGTTTCAGATTTCAGGTTTTCCTATTAGGGATTATCAACTTGCACAACTAACTGAGTTATTTGCATAAAGATACTGGCTGTTTCTCTTAAATATACATAACAGCTTTATTGAGATCTAATCCACATACCATACAACTCACCAATTTAAAATGTACAAATCAGTGGTTCACAGAAGTTGTGCAACCATTACTGTGTTAGTCTATTCTGCATTGCTATAAAGGAATACTAGAAGCTGGGTAATTTATAAAAATAGGTTTATTTTGGCTCATGGTTCTACAGACGGTACAAGAAGCATGTTGCCAGCGTCAGCTTCTGGTAAGGGCTTCAGGAAGCTTACAGTCACAGTGGAAGGCAGAGGGGGAGCTGGCATATCACATGAGAAGAAGCAAGAGAGAGGGAGAGGAGGAGTTGCCCGGCTCTTTTACTTTTTAAATTTTATTCTTAATTTAATTTAATTTTATTTTGAGACAGGGTCTCACTCTGTTGCTCAGGTTGGAGTTCATTTGCACGACCTTGGCTCACTGCAACCTCTGCCTCTCGCATTCAAGTGATTCTCCTGCCTCAGCCTCCTGAGTAGCTGAGATTATAGGCATTTGTCACCACGCCCAGTTCATTTTTACTATTTTTAGTAGAGATGGGGTTTCACCATGTTGGTCAGGCTGGTCTCAGAACTCCTGACCTCAAATGATCCACCCACCTCGGCCTCCCAGAGTGCTGGAATTAGGTGTGAGCCACCACGCCTGGCCTTCCCGGCTCTTTTAAACAACCAACTCTACATGAACTCAGAGTGAGGACTCATTATGGGGAGGGCACCAAGCCATTCATAAGGGATCTGCCCTTGTGACCCAGTCACCTCCCACCAGGCCATACCTCCAACATTGGGGATCACATTTCAAAATGAGATTTGGAGAGGACACACATCCCAAACCATATTAATTGCCACATCCCAGGCTGGTCTTGAACTCCTGACCTCAGGTGATCCGCCCATCTTGGCCTCCCAAAGTGCTGGGATTACAGGTGTGAGCCACCATGCTCAGCCCACAAAAGTTTTTAATTTTGATGATGTTGAATTTATTTATTTTTTTGTTGCTTGTGTTAATGGTGTCATATCTAAGAAACTATTGTCTAATCCTCAGTGATGAAGATTTTTGTGTATATTTTCTTTCTTTCTTTCTTCCTTTTTTTTTGAGATGGAGTTTCGCTCTTGTTGCCCGGGCTGGAGTACAATGGTGTGATCTTGGCTCACTGCAACTTCTGCCTCCTAGGTTCAAGCAATTCTTATGCCTCAGCCTCTCAAGTAGCTGGGATTACAGGTGCCCGCTACCACGCCCAGCTAATTGTTTTGTGTTTTTAGTAGAGACGGGGTTTCTCCATGTTGACCAGGCTGGTCTCGAACTCCTGACCTCAGGTGATCTACCCGCCTCGGCCTCCCAAAGTGCTGGAATTACAAGCGTGAGCCACTGCACCCAGCCTGTGTACATTTCTTTTAAGAGTTATTTTAGTGTTAGTTATTATAGTGTTAGTCTTTGTTTCATTTTAAGTTAATTTTTATATACAGACATGAAATAGAAGCCTTACTTTGTTTGTGGCTGTCCAGTTGTCTCAGCATCGTTTGTTGAAAAGACTGTTCTTTGCCCAATCGAATGGTCTTGGCACCCTTGGTCTGCGTGCCTATTGTTATGCCAGTACCACACTATTACTACAGGTTGGTAATAAATTATGAAATCAGCAAGTGTGAGTCCTCCAACTTCCTTTTTCTTATTCAAGAATGGCTTTGACTCTTCGGGGTCCCTTGTATTTCCACATGATTTTTAGAATCAGCTTGTCCATTTCTGCAAAACAACGCAGTTGGAATTTTCATAGGGATTGTGTTGAATCTGTAGATCAATTTGGGAAATGTTGCCATCCTAAGAATATTAAATTTTCCAGTCTGTGAACATGGGGTGTCTTTCTATTCATTTAGATTGTCTTTAATTTCTTTTAACATTGTCTTGTGAAGTAGAATTGTTTTCTTAATTTTTTTCTCATTCATTGCCAATGTATATTTTAATACAATTGAATTTTGTATATTGTTCATATATCCTGTGGCTTTGCTGCACTCATTTATTAGTGCTAAGAGGTTATTTTTGTGAATTTGGGATTTTCGGTATACTAGATGATATCATCTGCAAATGGAGATAACTTCACTGCTTTCTTTCCTGTCCTGATGCCTTTTATTTTCTTTTCTTTGCTAATTGCCCTGGCTAGAACTTCTAGTACAGTGTTCAGTAGAAGTGGTAAGAATGGATGTTATTGTTTTGTTCCTTTTCTTAAGACGGAGTTTTGCTCTTGTCACCCGAGTTGGAGTGCAGTTGCGTGATCTTGGCTCACTGACCTCCGCCTCCCGGGTTCAAGTGATTCTCCTGCTTCAGCCTCCCAAGTAACTGGGATTACAGGCGTGTGCCACCTTGCCCAGCTAATTTTGTATTGTTAGTAGAGACAGGGTTTCTCCATGTTGGTCAGGCTGGTCTTGAACTCCCAACCTCAGGTGATCTGCTCTCCTCAGCCTCCCAAAGTACTGGGATTACAGGTGTGTGCCACCTTGCCCGACTAATTTTTGTATTTTTAGTAGAGACAGGGTTTCACCATATTGACTAGGCTGGTCTCAGACTTCTGACCTCAGGTGATCCGCCTGGCTTGGCCTCCCAAAGTGCTGGGATTACATGCGTGAGCCACCGGCTTGGCCTCTTATCTTGTTTCTGAGTTTAGGGGAAAAGTATTTAGTCATTCACCATCAAGTATGATGTTAGCTGTGGGTTTTTCTTACACTTTGTCATGTTCAGTAAGTTCCCTTCTATTTTTAATTAGTTGAGTATTTTTATATGAATAGCTGAATTTTGTCAAATCCTTTTTGTACATCTATTGAGATGATCAGGTGGTTTTTTGATTTTTCTAGATGCAGTTTGTTAGTGTTTTGTTGAGGGTTTTTGTGTGAAGGTACGTACCTAAGAGATACTGGTCTCTAGTTTTCTTGTGCCATTTGTCTGGTTTTAGTAGGAGGGCAGTAGACTTAATAAAGATGAGCTGCAAAGTGTTTCCCCTTCTCTTCTGTTCTTCTGTTTTTTGTTTTTTTGTTTTTAATTAGTTTTCAAGTTACGCTTGTTTCGCTAGGGAGCCTGCCCCCAGAGCTCCTCACACTACAGGTCTAGGAGTAGAACTGTACTTCACTGATTGTTAATTTTAGATTACTTCTGTATTTTAAATTATTCTTTTGGCATTCCTGTTACCATCATTTTTATGACCTCTCTGAAGGCAAAACAAATGTTTCACCCTTAGAATGCTCTGATATTTTTCATCATTGTACCAATCCATGGGAAAAAGAATCTAAATTCTAATGTTCTGAATAATAGTGATCGCATTCCAAAATGTGGATGTTGTCTGTAATCTTGTACTTTATCCTTTTATTAAAATGTTTTATAAATGTTTGATGGCTTGGTGGTTCCGGGTAGCTAAGGTTACGCAAGCAGCAGCGTTGCAGTGTGACGTGGAGGGAGTACTGTGTATCCAGATCCGGACAGCACCTGCTGACTAAATTCCCTCTGCTCGACCCCAGCAGGACACCCTGACTTTTTAACACACTTGTTAGAACTCCAAAATGTCAGGCTCATAGTTTATATTTTAGTTCTGTATGGCTTTTGATAACGTTAATAGTACTGACTTGTCTTTTTCCTAGATAGCTGTAAACCACATGAGTGGAGTTTTTAATGACGCCAGATTCGTCTTTGTTTTAGAGTTGTTGCCTGCAATCTCTATCCCTTTGTGAAGACAGTGGCTTCTCCAGGTGTAACTGTTGAGGAGGCTGTGGAGCAAATTGACATTGGTAAGTCAGAAAAACCATTTTAGAAGACTGAGAGAGGAGAGAATTATTTAAATTTTAGTGAGATTTCATTTTGACTTTCATTACTGAGGAAATAGAAAATAACTGCTTCTGGATTGTGTTTTGGGATTACTATAATTCATTTATATTTTCTTTTTTCATTTATATTTTCTTTTTTTATTTTTTTTGAGACGGAGTCTGGCTCTGTTGCCCAAGCTGGAGTGCAGTGGCATGATCTCGGCTCACTGCAAGCTCCGCCTCCCGGGTTCACGCCATTCTCCTGCCTCAGTCCCCCGAGTAGCTGGAACTATAGGCGCCCGCCAGCATGCCCGGCTAATTTTTTGTAGTTTGTTTAGTAGAGATGGGGTTTCACCGTGTTAGCCAGGATGGTCTCTATCTCCTGACCTCGTGATCCGCCTGCCTTGGCCTCCCAAAGTGCTGGGATTACAGGCATGAGCCACTGCGCCCGGCCTCATTTATATTTTCTAAGCTATTTTTTGTGTGCAGAGATTCATCTGGGTAATTTTCCTGATTTTTTTTCTCTTTTTTTTTTTTTTTTTTGAGACGGAGTCTTGCTTTGCCCCCCAGGCTGGAGTGCAGTGGTGCAATTTCGGCTCACTGCAACCTCTGCCTCCCAGGCTCAAGTGATTATCCTGCCTCAGCCTCCTGAGTAGCTGGGATTACAAGTGCACACCACCAAGCCCAGCTAATTTTTTTTTTTTTATTTTTAGTAGAGACGGGGTTTTGCCATGTTGGCCAGGCTGGTCTCGAGCTCCTGACCTCAGGTGATCCATCTGCCTCAGCCTCCCAAAGTGCTGGGATTCCAGGCGTGAGCCACCGTGCCCAGCTTATTTTCCTGATTTTTAAGTCAAGAATTAAAATGGAAGTACATGCACAATGACTTTATTTCAAAGAGGTTCATAAGCTGATAGGGACATACAAAAATCATTATGTCTTTTGTTCTTCAAAGGTGGAGTAACCTTACTGAGAGCTGCAGCCAAAAACCATGCTCGAGTGACAGTAGTGTGTGAACCAGAGGACTATGTGGCAGTGTCCACGGAGATGCAGAGCTCCGAGAGTAAGGACACCTCCTTGGAGACTAGACGCCAGTTAGCTTTGAAGGTGGGATGCACTGTCATGATATTGTGAGTTATATCCATGGAGTGCAGCATTTGCCAGACCAGTCAGTATTCAATTCTTGGTAGATTGCATCACCTACCAAAGCTCTGCGTGGGGTTGCTGTCCTTTTGTTAAAAATTGAGAGACCAGCTATTACAGAGGTATTCTGTCACAAAGATTGAAAGAGGGCCGGCGCGGTGGTTCACACCTGCAATCCCAACACTTTGGGAGGCCGAGGCTGGCAGATCACCTGAGATCAGGAGTTCAAGACCAGCCTGGCCAACGTGGTGAAACCCCGTCTCTACTAAAAATACAAAGATTAGCTGGGTGTGGTGGTGTATGCCTGTAATCCCAACTACTCGGGAGACTGAGGCAGGAGAATCGCTTGAACCCAGGAGGTGGAAGTTGCAGTGAGCCGAGATCACACCACTGCACTCTAGCCTGGGTGGCAGAGTGAGACTTTGTCTCAAAAAAAAAAAAAAAAAAAAAAAAAAAGATTGAAAGAGATTTGGAAAGGGGTAATTTGTTGGGCCATTCATTGCTTTGGTGTCATTCATGGTGTCATCATATCGTGCGGCCACCACATAGCACTGAATGGTGAGGAGATCTTGTTTGCCGTGGACCTAGAAAACCATCTTGTCCCCGCTTTGGGAAGTGCTGCTGGTGTCTCACAGAACTTACGCTTTTTGTAGGCATTCACTCATACGGCACAATATGATGAAGCAATTTCAGATTATTTCAGGAGACAGTACAGCAAAGGCATATCTCAGATGCCCTTGCGCTATGGAATGAACCCTCATCAGACCCCTGCCCAGCTGTACACACTGAAGCCCAAGCTTCCCATCACAGGTAAAGCCTGAGCGTTCTGTGGCATGGTTTGCTGTGTCTGGAGAGTGTGTGTTTCTCTGTATTGCATCTGATGTGGTTCACATTCAGAAGATGATACATTCCATAATGCCTCTTGTAGCCATGTGATAACCATCTGGTTGGAGATGCCATTTGGACTGAAGAGCACAGAAGTTGAGTAGTCCGGAGTTCTGAAAAGGTGTCATGTGGAGATGGAGATTGGAATGTCTCCGCCGGGTAGATGTTTTTGAAGACAGGAGACAGGATGGGATGGCCTGGATTTTATAGAGAAGAGGGTCAAGAATGAGCTTTGGGGTAAAGGCTTGGTAGGTATACTGTGGAGGAACCAGCAGAAGAAAACTTGTGAAATTCCTGTTGCTGACTCTTGAGGAGCAAGTTTTCTAAGCCCTTTAGGTTTCCCCAGACATTACTGAAGCAATTGCAGCCTCTGGAAGAAGTCTGACTATTCTCCAAGGTCTGCTTTGTGGTGAGCCCGTCCTGGGGGTTGGTGCTGGGTATGTAAGGAGCCTGATGACCACTGGCAGGTTGGCTTCCAAGGAGCCATTTGCGGAGAGGGACAGCTGCAACACTGGATGCTGGCTTCTGCCCTGGCATTAGGATGTAGCCTCTCCTCCAGGAAGGACCCAGTATTTGATGAAGTAACATAAACCATCAAGTTCTCAGGAATTTGAATTGTTTTGGAGACCTAAATGTGTTGATGGTCTGGCACAGAGCAGTTGTGCATTTGAGAACAGAAAAGGGACTGTTTGTTTTGCAAATGTTGTAAGAAGCAGTTTCCTTGGAATGTTGGAGCTAGAAGCCCAATTGAAGTAGGCCAAAGGAGAAATGTGATGTTAAGAACTAACAATGTTAAAGAGGTTTCTTTGAACAGAGAAAGTAGGACTTCCCGTGGGTTGGTAGAGTTTAGAGAGAGTTTTTAAATTTGTTCTGTTCCAAAGGTAGGCTGTGAGAGCCTGTCCTGCTCTGGTACAAGGGAGAGTGGGGGCAGGGACAGAGGTGAGAGTCCCAGGCATGGAGGCCTTGGAATCCCAAGCACTGCTGGGGTAGCTGGCCTTGGCTGAGAGCAAGGGCAGCCTCCTTCCTGCCTGGGGCGGTCAGCATTTGCTGGTGGGATGCAGCCTGGGCTTCCTTTCTCTGTCACCAGCTGAGAGAGCAATGGGGAGGGGAGCAGCGTGCCAGGTGGGAGGAGAATATGAAATAGTCTTCATGTTTGCTGCATTCTATTGTTCTGCCTCAGATAGATTTTTTTTCTTTTTTTAATTAAGATGATGGAGTCTCTCGCTCTATCACCCAGGCTGGAGTGCAGTGGTGCAATCTCTGGTTCAAGCGATACTCCTGCCTCAGCCTCCTGAGTAGCTGGGATTACAGGTGCGCGCCACCATGCCTGGCTAGTTTTTCTATTTTTAGTACAGATGGGATTTCACCATGTTGGCCAGGCTGGTCTCAGACTCCTGACCTCAAGTAATCTGCCCGCCTCAGCCTCCCAGAGCGCTGGGATATTACAGGTGTGAGCCACCACACCTGGCCTCAGATACATTTTGACACTAACACTTCCCAAGTCCTCACAGCACAGTAATCTTTTAAAAATGGAAATCGGATGATGTGAGACCCTACTGAAAACCATTCCTTGGCTTTTCTTAAGCACCTTGCCCTGCCCCACAAACCCTATGCTGCCTGCCTGCCACGTATCTGCCCCCTCTGCAGCTCTCCCTGCCCTGGCTCCTAGCCCCTCTGCCCTGTGCCTCCAGTGGGCCCAGCTCCTTCCACTCCTGAGCCTCTGGGGCCTTGTCCCCTTCACCCAGAATTCTTCCCTCTGCCCTTCACGATCCTGGTTTCTTGTTATTCAGTCCTCACCTCCTCAGAGAAGCCTTCCCTGACCACTCAGACCAAAGTAGCCGCCCATGATGCTTTCATCCCGTCACCCTGTTGCTGCACGTGTTTCTGTTTATTCCGTTCAAGTTGTCGTTCCCCATTAGGATGGCAGCTTCTTTTTTTTTTGAGATGAAGTTTCACTCTTTTTGCCCAGACTGGAACTCAGCGGTGCTGTCTTGGCTTACCGCAAACTCCACCTCCCAGGTTCAAATGATTCTCCTGCCTTAGCCTCCCGAATAGCTGGGAATACAGGCGCCTGCCACCACAACCGGCTATTTTTGTATTTTAGTAGAGATAGGGTTTCACCATGTTGGCCGGCTGGTCCTGAGCTCCTGACCTCAGGTGATCTGCCTGCCTCGGCCTCCCAAAGTGCTGGGATTACAGGCATGAGCCACAGCACCCGGCCAGGATGTCAGGTTCTGAGAGCAGAAGCTGCATCTGTTTTTGTTTGTTGCTGAATCCCCAGGGTTTAGAAGACTGCTGGGCACATTCCCTAAATGTTTACTGAATGAACAATTAGAAACCTGACATTTTGCACAAATTTTTCCTTCTAGGACTTCTTGAAACCGATTTGTCTGCTGTTATATCTGAGCTATTTCCTGCTTATAGTTTATATTCTCCATTAAGATTCTAAGGCAAAAAAAAAATCCCTATGTACTGTCAGTTCTTACACTTTTCATTTTCCAAAGCGTTTTCACTGGACTATATAAAAGCCTTCATTGTTCCTTAGACTGTGTGTGTGTTTCTTTTGAAGTTTAAAGTATTATTTGTGGTAAACATGGCAGAGGTGGCCCTGGACACATAAATAAGCGTTTCTTGTGTGAGATTCCCAGGGTTTCTCCCCATCGTGGACTTATTTCCACAACAGAAAAGGCAGTTTGCCTTTTCATATGGTTTGAGTATTTGGCAGCGATGTTATTACAAAGTGTACAGTTGTGTTTGTATCTAAAACAAAATTGAAGCAAGAACAAAGATGGGGTTGTATGAGTGTGTGTATGTGTCTGAGATTTTAATGACTGGTTTGCTTATGTTTGGAAACACGAAGATTCCTATTTATTTCAGCTATTTACTAGATTAAGCAACTTTCATCATTTCTCTGTTGCACTTTCTATTTCAGTTATTAATGTCTTTGAAAATTTGATATTTGAAGGGGAACCAGATACTCTTTTTTATTTTGAGGCAGAGTCTTGCTCTGTTGCCCAGGCTGGAGTGCGGTGGCGTGATCTCGGCTCACCACAAACTCTGCCTCCCAGGTTCAAGCGATTCTCCTGCCTCAGCCTCCTGAGTAGTTGGGATTACAGGCATGTACCACCACGCCTAGCTAATTTGTGTATTTTTAGTAGAGACGGAGTTTCACCACGTTGGCCAGGCCAGTCTAAAACTCCCAACCTCAGGTGATCCACCCGCCTTGGCCTCCCAAAGTGTTGGGATTACAGGCATGAGCCACCACACCCATCCAGATACTCTTAACTATGAGATGTTTCAGAAACCAAAAGTTTTCTCCCACTTACCAACCTTAGCCTAAACCATCTATGATGAGTGGGAGGGAGATGGGGTAGTCATACATATGGTGTTTTGTTTTATTATGCGTGTTGTATGCCTTAGGGGATATTTTACTTTTATTGTTTACTATTTATTGCCTAGTTTGTTTCTTCTGTGCCTCTCCCGTAAATTTCATGAGGACAGTGATTTTATTTGACTTGATTTTTGGTTGGGGGAATTATTTTTTCAAGTTCTTTTTAAAATGGGCTTTATTTTTTTAGAGTAGTTAACAGGTTTACAGAAAATACACAGTGATTATAGGGAATTTCCATATACCCCCTCTTCCCCATAGTTTCTTCTATTGACATCATGCATTAGCGTGGTTCATTTGTTACATTTGATGAACTGATTTTGATTTCATCATTATTAAGTAAGGTTCATAGTTTAACATTCGTTCTTTGTGTTGTACATTCTCTGTATTTGGAAAAATGCATAGTGGTATGTATCCCCCATTACAGTATCACGCACAATCGTTTCAATGCCCTAAAACTCCCTTGTGCTCCTCCTCATCCCCTCTTTCCCTTCTCCCCAACCCTTTGCAACCACTGTCATCTTTTTCTCTTTTCTTTTTTTTTTGTTTTTTGAATGGAGTCTTGCTATGTTGTCTGAGCTGGTCTTGATCCTGGGACTCAAGCAATCCTCCTGCCTTGGCCTCTTAAGGTGCTGGGATTACAGGCATGCACCACCATGCCCAGCTATTTTTACTGACTCTGTACCAATTTCCAGAATGTCAAATAGTTGGGATCATACAGTATGGAGCCTTTTAGACACTTTCACTGAACAACATGCATTAAGTTTCTTCCATGTCTTTTTGTGGCTTGGTAGCTTAATGCTGAGTAATATTTCATTGTGTATGAATGCACCACATTTTATCCATGGACATATTGAAGGGCATCAAAACTTCCAAAACTACTAAAAAGGACAGTTTTGGTAGTTGATGAACAAAATTGCTATAATTGTTTGTGTGCAAGTTTTCAACTCATTTTGATAAATACCTAATATTTTCTTTTACTGTAGACTATTTATTGCCTATTTTTTATTTGCCTCCCAGTAAGCTCCGTAGGGACAGTGACTTTTTTTTAAGAGGGTTGCAGGGACGGTTTTTTCCACTGATGTATCCTGAATACCTAGAACAGTGCTTAACATCGTAGTAGGCATTCAGTAAACATTTGGCAGGGTCTTTAAAAACTAGTAAATACTTGGCAAGGTCTTTAAAAACTATCTTAACCCATGAAGGACATGAAATTATACTTTTTTTTTTTTTTTGAGACGGAGTCTTGCTCTTGTTGCCCACGCTGGAGTGCAATGGCGTGATTTTGGCTCACTACAACCTCTGCCTCCCAGATTCAAGCGATTCTCCTGCCTCAGCCTTCCGAGTTGCTGGGATTACAGGCGCCTGCCACCAAACCCAGCTAATTTTTGTATTTTTAGTAGAGACGGGGTTTCACCGTGTTGGCCAGGCTGGTCTTGAACTCCTGACCTCATGATCTGCCCATCTCGGCCTCCCAAAGTGCTGGGGTTATAGCCATGAGCCATTGTACTCGGTTCATTTTGTTTTTAATTAGTGCTGGCCCACCATTTCTTTCTGTGTGCTGAACTTCTTATGTTTATTCACAGGAGATACTAGCTCCTAAAAAAAATCTGCCAATGGTAAGACACTAGGTAATGGAAAACTCTGAAGTTGCAGTCTCCTTTTAACTACAGTTCTGCTTTAGGCAGAGTCTGCTGAGTTTGCCATCAAAGAAGGAAAAAAACCACATTATTTCTTCTCTTCTTCTTCCACCCACAGCTGTTGCTTTAGCTTGTAATATAATTTCTTAAATCTATAGGGTTTATGACTTAAATTTTGTACCGTCTCTGTAATTACCTCAATTGTTTAATCTTAGTTCTGTATTTACATGAATTCCTGACTGATCACTAGTCTTGTCATAGTTTCTCCCATCCCTAAATCTCTATTTAGGGATGGTTCTGGTCCTCCAGTCGTGTGTGTGTGTGTGTGTGTGTGTGTGTGTGTGTTCATGTACATGTGCATTTTTTTTTTTTTTACAGATGGGCTCAGGCTCAGTTGCTTTGTTCTTTATCATCAAGATTTTATGCTTGTGTATATCTCTTTGGCTTTTAATTATACTTAAAACATTTGTTTAGTCATGTTATTTTTTGAGAAGTGTGCATACATCTGACCTCACTGATCCTGCTTAGTAATGTGCATGTATATTTTTACATTCAGTTCTAAATGGAGCCCCTGGATTTATAAACTTGTGCGATGCTTTGAACGCCTGGCAACTGGTGAAGGAACTCAAGGAGGCGTTAGGTATTCCAGCCGCTGCCTCTTTCAAACATGTCAGTCCAGCAGGTAAAGCTCTGCGCTCTAGAATGTTCCAGAATTGTTCGAAAGGCATTTCTTCTTAAATTTTTTTGAATATTAACAAGTTCTAATGTGAATATAGACATTCTATGAAATCTGAAAGTCATCTGTTGATAACAGTATCAGTGTAACAATCTAAAATCTGATACACACACACACACAGAAAATTGTGTAATATTGTCAGATAGGAAAATGAGGCAGGAATTCGCAGGTTAGAACCATAAAAGTTTAGAAAATAAAAGTGAAATATCCTAATGCAGTAGACTAAGTCTTTTCCCACATCTTTGAAAATGTAATGGAGTAAACATAAAGAAGAAGTTCTTAGGACTGTTTATCTGAAGCTTCTTGTAGTCATTGTATGAGATACTTTGCTTCTGTGTTTAAATCATTATTTCTGCAATCGAGCTGTCTGTACACCACATTTTGCTGACAGTCCAGCACATGATTTGTTCTCAGATGTTTATTGGATGTTAAAGCGATGTGAGTGGGGAAGAAATAAATGATGTGTGATGTCAAAGTGATATCAAGCAGAACAGAGAAAGAGACAGTAATGAAGTAAACCAGCTTCACCTACACGCTGGGTACTGTCAGGCTTCAGTGGCTCTGTGGTTTCAGAGGGCAGAGAGGAGATTTCCCTCACAGTGCTCCCACAACCATATTTTTAGTGTTTAATTATCTGGCTAAATAGATTTCTGTTTAGTTTAGCATAGGCACTAGAAAATATGCTGTATAGACTGGATGTTAAGAAAAATGTCTTGATTTAAGTGTTGACAGGTAGTAACTTTAGCTTTCTTGGTTTATGATTTTACTATTTTCTAACCAGGTGCTGCGGTTGGAATTCCACTCAGTGAAGATGAGGCCAAAGTCTGCATGGTCTATGATCTCTATAAAACCCTCACACCCATCTCAACGGCATATGCAAGAGCAAGAGGTCAGACTCCTAGGGCTTTTTGATTTGGAGGAGAAAGAAAAAGCAATGTTTTATCCCGAATAGAATAAAAAGGATAGAATAAAGAAAAAATATATAGATATTCTATGTAATATATAGATGAAATTAAGGGCTTCTATCTCTATATAAATATGTGGTTATTTTATGTAATATAGTTTGATTAAAGTAAAATACCCTTTCATTATAGGATTTCCAATGTTTACTAATATTTAAGAGTGATTATATGAGTGTCTCAAAGACATTTGTTTATAAAAGTATGTTAGTATTTTAAGATAATAAATGGAAACACAATTGGAATTTGGTGAATGTAATTTTGCTAATTTAGGCTATTGAATGTGTTATTGTTTAATATGTGACCAAAATTGAAATTATAAAAAGCTATTTTTTTTTTTTTTGAGACCGATTCTTGCTCTGTTTCCCAGGCTGGAGTGCAGTGGCACGATCTTGGCTCACTGCAACCTCTGCCTCCTGGGTTCAAGCAATTCTCCTGCCTCAGCGTCCCAAGTAGCTGGGATTACAGGTGCATGCCACCACGCCCGGCTAATTTTTTTGTATTTTTAGTAGAGACGTGATTTCACCATGTTGGCCAGGCTGGTCTCGAGCTCCTGACCTCAGGTGATTTACCTGCTTCAGCCTCCCAAAGTCCTGGGGTTACAGGCATGATGTATGGCTCTTCTAACTTTACTAAATTTGGTTAGAGTCATGTTTTATCAGAGACATTTACTTGTTGAATTTAATAACCTGTGAATATTTAATATTTGTGAAAGTTCTTGAGAAACTATTATCATAGTTTATCATCTACAGCAGCGGTCAGCAACTTCAGCTGAATCCAGCCTGCTACCTGTTTTTGTGAATATAGTATATATATTAACTGGTCCTTCACAGAAAAAGTTTTCTGAGTGTCACTCTAGAGGGTAAAATTAAAGAATACTTTCTTACTGGTTACTTCAGTTAAATGACTTATCGATCTGTTAAAATCTTATGTAAACAGTAAGGTTAGATTTAGAGAAATGAATTTTCTATGACAGTAGAGAATTTTATTTTTCTATGTCAGGATACTTTGTGATAAATACCTCATTTTAATTTTATTTACAGGGGCTGATAGGATGTCTTCATTTGGTGATTTTGTTGCACTGTCCGATGTTTGTGATGTACCAACTGCAAAAATTATTTCCAGAGAAGTTAGTGGATATTCATGTATCTTAATCTGTGTGTAATTGAATAAAGCTTTATTTGTTCATATTGTTCACTGAAACCATACTATATTTATATTTATATCTTTAAATTAGTTAAGTTTATCATTTAATGTTCATATTTTAAATAGGACATGAATCTTAAATTGTTAATTTTGAAATGTAGTGAATTATTGTTTCAAATGGACATTTGGCTGTTACAATAATGTTTTTAACTTATATATTTATTTTAAATTCTTTTGTTGTCTTTATGCCAAAGTTACTGTTTCTGAAGAGCAGAAGTTGTAATCTTAGGTAGTGATGCGATATTGAATCTTATTGTACAATGGGGAAAAAATAGAAGCTACATTAATAAACTTACTCCATCAGTTGAATACCAAACAAGTATTCCAGACAGGTGGGGGTTTTGTAGTCTTTATGCCAGAAAGTTAGTCATGTGGCTGAAGAGCAGCTTATATTTTGTTGCTTTAGGATTCTTTCCATGGCTACTGCCATCCCTGAGTTACAGGTTACAGGAGGGCTATGGCGTTTGTACCTTTCGTCATGTTGAATCTCTGATTTAATCTGGTCTTGCTGTTAAGGAAAACGCCTGCCGGAAGAGGTCATTTAACCATGTACTAGCAGAGTCAGGACTAGAATGTGCTCTTGTTCATTCAAAACACTCCCTGAAGAAATATTTCCTCCTGAGGTACGTGCGTTAGAGCACATCACTCATATTTTCTTAGTTTAAACTGAAACGAACAAAAACTTGGAAAGGACAGAAAGTTAGAATCTGCGATACAGAAAGCCGTATTCTACCATAGATTTCTCTTTTTCTTTTTTTTTTTTTTTTTTTTTGAGACGGAGTCTCACGCTGTTGCCCAGGCTGGAGTGCAGTGGCGCGATCTCGGCTCACTGCAAGCTCCGCCTCCCGGGTTCACGCCATTCTCCTGCCTCAGCCTCCTGAGTAGCTGGGACTACAGGCGCCCGCCACCGCGCCCGCTAATTTTTTGTATTTTTAGTAGAGACGGGGTTTCACCGTGGTCTGGATCTCCTGACCTTGTGATCCGCCCGCCTCGGCCTCCCAAAGTGCTGGGATTATAGGCGTGATCCACCGCGCCCGGCTGATTTCTCTTTTTCAAGTATAGCATTAGCATTGTCTGTTGGAGGCAGAAACCAGAACATGCTGCCACATTATTTAAGACTGATAATTGCTGCTAGATTTTTTTAAGAGGTGTTCTCTGATTTTTAAAAATAGAAATTAAAATTTAATATTTTTGCAGGTATCTGATGGTATAATTGCCCCAGGATATGAAGAAGAAGCTTTGACAATACTTTCCAAAAAGAAAAATGGAAATTACTGTGTCCTTCAGGTGAGTGCAATTCATGTTTGAAGCAATAATTTGCACTTTTATTCTGTGTCTCTTCCCCCCTTGTTTAATCTTTCCTTTATACGCATACCCTTCTAGTTTATCCTTATCATCCTTTTCCCCTAATCCTACATTAAAAAAAAAATACTATTAACTTGGGGATTTGAGATGAGGGTAGCTTTCTTACCCTAAATTTTAACTTTTTGCTCGTTGAAATGGCTCATGCCTGTAGTTTCAGCCACTTGAGAGGCTGATGTGGGAGGATGGCTTGAGGCCAGGAATTGGAGGCTGTATTGTGGTACCGTGATGCCTGTGAATAACGACTGCACTCCAGCCTTGGTAGTGTAGTAAGACCATGTCTCTAACATATAATAATAACAATATTTAATGGGGATTTGAGTCTGAGGGTAGCTTTACCTTTTGAAAAACCCTAATATTTTAAATTTCTGGATTATCTTTCCTGAAATAGTCTGTATATTCAGCAAATGTTTGTGTTGAGGTGTTGTGTTTGTTTTTTTTTTTTTTTTAACTGATTTTTATGAGCTCTTCTGTATTGGGAAAACTAACTCATGGTCTAAGATTATGCATTGATAAAGCGAAGAGTTATTTCAATTTAAAGTAAAAATTCCTAATGCTGCTTTTCACATAGTATTTGATATCACAACTCTGTGGAATCCTAATTCCATATAAGGAAAGTTATTAAGTATATTCCTTTGATTGTAAGATACCAATAATTTTATAGTTCACTATAGATTCCATGTCAGCTATTCAAGGAAAGAAGAAAATACCACATTCAAGATACATATTTTTTTTTTTTAGCCACTTGACAGTCTGTTGGCCAGGCTAGAGTACAGTGGCGCTATCTTAGCTCACTGCAACCTCTGCCTCCTGGGTTCAAGCAATTCTCCTGCCTCAGCCTCCTGAGTACCTGGGACTACAGGCATGCACTACCAGGCCTGGCTGATTTTTGTATTTTTAGTAGAGACCGGGTTTCACCATGTTGGTCCGGCTGGTCTCGAACTCCTGACCTCAAGGGATCCACCCGCCTCGGTCTCCCAAAGTGTTGGGATTACAGGCGTGAGCCATCACGCCTGGCCTCCAGTTTCTTAATCAAGTTTTTTTGTTGTTGTTGTTACTAAGAGTATTATGTACTTAACAACTATTAGCATTTTCTTGTAGCATCATGGAAAATATTTTCCAAAACCTGAATCATTGTCTTGATCTCTTTAACACCTGATAGTACCATGTTGGAGAGTGTCAAAGGAATATGAGGACTTCATTGCTATTTTACTTATTTGAGTATTTGGCTTAGTTTGCACATTGGATACATGATGATAAGCATGAGACAACTTATCCCTCTACCTGACTTATGATAAGTTTCTCCTAGCATCAGTTAATAGGAGAGCATATCAACTTTAGAAATTTTGTCATGCGTAATACAAAGGAACATTTTAGAATTCAAGAAAATGTAGATTAAGCAGAACTAGTATGTATGGGGTCTTGCTTATAAATTATAGATGTCAGTGCTTTCTAAATCAAAGATCATCCAAAGCATAAAGAAGAAATAGTGTCAAGTTTAAAAAAAAATCCAGGGAGAGAGTAGTGTTACACATATTGTTCCACATACCTCAATGTTTTTTTGGTTCAAAATTTGGGAGAGGAAGATGACAGTAACTCATACAGATTCCTTCCAAATAACAACGACCCAGGTTACAAATCCTGTTTTCTCACTTTTAGCTTTTAATTCATGGGTTAGCTGGGTATTTTGTAACAGATTTTTAGAAAGGAAAATTAGAATTTAATGTTTGTGTCACGGCTTATTTAATTAGCACATCTGTTTTATCTGCCGACCTTTCAAAAGAACCATACACATAGTAACTTAGCCAAAAACACACTCACTGGAATCATTGGTTTTTAACATGTTGTATATAGGTTGTAAAATCTATAAAATGCTATTGGGTAGTAAAACCTATAAAAGACTTTGGAGAAAAATATTAGTGCCTGGCTATCGTATTGTATCATGTCAGAACAATTTAACACATCATTTGGTGTGTGAGAAAAATTAGAAAATTAGAAAAATGTGTAACAGAATTAGAAACATGTATGTAACTTTACTTATAATGAAATCTTTTGTACATAAAGTAAATGAAAATTTCAGGGAAGTGGGTAGATCACCTTTAACTTTTACAATTTGTATTTTAGATGGACCAGTCTTACAAACCAGATGAAAATGAAGTTCGAACTCTCTTCGGTCTTCATTTAAGCCAGAAGAGAAATAATGGTGTCGTCGACAAGTCATTATTTAGCAATGTTGTTACCAAGAATAAAGATGTAAGTTGGGAAGTATCTGAACTGACTGCTAGTAACTTCAGTTGGTCTATTTTCAATACTTATGAGCTTTACATTTATTAAGATCTGGATTTAGAACTGCTTTATATGCACACAGCTGTCTCATCTTTGAGTCATCAAATAAGCTTTGGAGTTTAAGAAATGAATCAAAGGCCATGTTAGATGCTTCTGTGCATATGTACATAGAGAGCTATGTAGCTTCAATCGTACATAAATGGGATCATGTGTTCCATAATCTGTCTCCTGTAACTTGCCTTTTTTCCATGTACTAGATGAGGCTACAAATGTGTTTTTGTATCAATAAATACAGATGCTGGGTGCGGTAGCTGACATCTGTAATCCCAACACTTTTGTAGGCCAAGGGGCAGATCTCTTGAGCTCAGGAGTTCAAGACCAGCCTAGCCAATGTGGTGAAACCCTGTCTCTAGAAAAAGTACAAAAATTAGCCTGGTGTGGTATCTGCACCCATAGGCCCAGCTACTCGAGAGGCTGAGGTGGGAGGATTGAATGAGCCTGGGAGATTGAGGCTGCAGTGAGCCGTGTTTGTGCCACTGCACTCCAGTCTGGGTGACAGAACAATACCCTGTCTCAAAAATAAATGCGTAAGTATTCATATCTTTATCTGAAAGTCCATATGGCAATCAGTCCATGTGTAGATGTACTATGATGGATGTTTTTCTTATTTTTACTTTTATTATTTTTGTTTTAAGAGACTGGGTCTCGCTCTGTTGCCCAGGCTGGAGTGCAGTGGTGCGATCATAGCTCACTGCAACGTGGATCTTACGATGGATAATTAGATTGCTTACATTTTCAGTGCTATGATCAATGTTTTTATATAGACAAGTTTTTGGACTTGTGCTCTTTGTTATCTTGTAGTAGGTACATGTTCCTAGGATAATAATGGTGATTTTTGTGTTTTGGATATATTATCTCATTTAACACTTAGATCACTCTTTAGGGCTGACTACCATTGTGTCTGTTATGAAGATCACAAAATTGTACCATAGAGGGCAGTTAAGAAATTTGCCCAGAGTTGTACAATAAAGAATGGACAAGCTGACATTTATTTTCTGGAGTATCTTAACTGGGCCTTAAGTTCAAAGGATGTTTTTCCTAGGTCTAAAGTGTAGGCTGTGCTTGTTTTTCAGTACTTTGAAGGAATCATTCCATTGCTCTCTGGTCTGTCTGGCTGATAGCCTGGAATTTTTTTATTGAGTGCTAGGCACTGGGTATGAAAAAACTGTAGCGATATTTGGAGGGCTGGATGATGTTATTTTTTTCTCCGGTGTTGACTTGTGCTTCGGTTGGGCAGATATAGGTGTAGGAGATATCTTCATTCTGTGAGGAATTGTTGAGCTGATAGGAGTTTAGCCTTCAGTCTTTGTGAGGACTGGTCTGTTTATGGTTCACTCCTGCTCTCTAAATATCTACTGCTGTACGCTGAACTCAGCTTTTGTCCTTTAGTCCTCTAAGACTGCCAAAAGTTGTGCTCAGCCAATTTACCTTTCAGTTTATTGCATGCCACTTGGAAAATACCTTGAGGAGAAAAGCAGACTGTCAGGCCCATTTCTTCCTGCTTCCATTTTCTCTGTGATCTTTGCCTGTTAGTACTTGCTGTCTATCCTCTCTGCCCAGCTTTTTTGTTTGTTACTAAAAGAGGATTGGTCTCTTAGCAAGCTATTTGCTGTAACAGAAGAAGATGGGGGGCTTGCTCCCAGGTCTGACTCCTGAGGCCTTTTCAGTAGAATTGCTGGAAATGAACCTTAAAATCTTTATCCAGAGAGTTCTGTCTGTTGATAAGCATACGATGATTAACACATCTTTTTTTGTTTGTTGATTTAATGTCTATTCTTTTATTTCTGTCTTTGACAATTAATGGTGTCCTGACGTAAAGAAACATGTAGGCATACATAGAAATATCTTTCAGCCCTTTGGAATCCACTCTGGTTGGTTCATGTACTTTGAAAAATACTGAATGGATATTGACCTAGATTCCATGGTACCGTGTTGAGAATTGTGCCTACCTATTGAGAGTCTTTTTTCCTAAGGTTTGTAGATATTGGATTCATTAATAATTTAGCGATCTTGATAGGTTTTGTGCCTCTGGATATTTTTTTACAAGGGTGGTGGGTGTGATCTTAATCGTTTATCTAAACTCTCTCCTTGCTTCATGTGAATTCTTAGTAGAAATTTGGAAACTTAAGGATGAGAGAATGATAGCTTTATTCTCCTTTCTATTTTACCCCTGTCTTTTTAAGTGGATTTTTGTTAACATTCCAGCCTCAGAATTATTAGTCTGGAACCATTTCAGTCCTGAGAGAACCAGACAGGTGGACAGAATGTTTATTAATACTGAACATGTTTGAATTGTTTCCTCTTCTCCCATTTTTCTTGAATAGTGCTTTAATTGTTTTAACTATTTGTAGCATGTCTCTAAGACTGGATTCCCTTACTCCCAGTCCACTGGCATTTCTCGTATTCCTTGATCCCAACCCAGGATGTCAAGTATATTAGTTTTTATCATGCTGCTGTGAAGAAATTCCTGAGACTGGGTAATTTATAAAGAAAAGAGGTTTAATTGACTCACAGTTCCACACGGTTGGGGAGGCCTCAGGAATTGTACAATCATGGCAGAAGGCACCTCTTCACAGGGCGGCAGGAGAGGGAATGAGTGGAAGCAAGAGAAATGCCATACGCTTACTGTCAGATCTCATGAGACTCACTCATTATCACGAGAACTGCACGGGGGAAACTGCCTCCATGATCCAGTTACCTCCACCTAGTCCCACCTGTGGACACGTGGGGATATTATAATTCAGGGTGACATTTAGGTGGGGACACAGCCAAACTACATCACCAAGATTATCTTTGGAGGTCTAGACATCTATGAAGCTGGCTTTTGCTAATAAGTTTTCTGGGAACCAAAGGAATCAGATTTATAGTTAGTGACTCAAATAGCAGATAAAGATAAAAGATATGTAACAATAATAATACCTTAGAGTAAATTCTTAAGAAATCCTAATAGCTTTTTTAAATTCAACTTTTAATTTTGAGGTGAAAGTTGTAGGTTCACATGCAGTTGTAAGAGTTCCCATGTAACCGTTACCCTATTTCTCCTAATGCTAGCATTTGTCACACTACAGTACAATTCCACAACCATGCCATTGACATTGATAACAGTTGAAGATACAGGACACTTTCTGGCCGGGTGCGGTGGCTCACGTCTGTAATCCCAGCACTTTGGGAGGCCGAGACGGGTGGATCACGAGGTCAGGAGATGGAGACCATCCTGGCTAACATGGATTGGGAAACCCCATCTCTACTAAAAATACAAAAAATTAGCCGGCCTGGTGGTGGGCACCTATAGTCCCAGCTACTTGGAAGGCTGAGGCGGAAGAATGGTGTGAGCCCTGGAGGCGGAGCTTGCAGTGAGCCCAGATCACACCACTGTACTCCAACCTGGGCGATAGAGCGAGACTCCGTCTCAAAACATAAAGAAAAATTAAAAAACATAAAGATACAGGACATTTCCAACACTGCAGTGATCCCTCATGTTCTTCTGTAGCCAGGCTCACTTGATACTGCTTCCACCCCCTCCTTACCCTTGGGCAACCGCAAATCTATTTTTCCTTTTTATAATTTTCATTCATCGTGCATTCATACACAGTTTTTTTTGTTTGTGAACATAAGGTTTTGTTTTTGTTTTTGTTTTTTGGGGAAACAGGTTCTAACTCTGTTGCCCAGGCTGGAGTGCAATGGCATGATCTTGGCTCACTGCAATCTCCGCCTCCCTGGTTCAAGTGATTCTCCTGCCTCAGCCTCCCAAGTAGCTGGGATTACAGGCATGCACCACCACACCTGGCTAATCTTTGTATTTTCAGTAAAGACTGGGTTTCACCATGTTGACCACCAGTTCAGGCTGGTCTTGAACTCCTAACTCAGGTGATCCACCTGCCTTGGCCTCCCAAAGTGTTGGGATTACAGGCGTGAGCCACTGTGCCCAGCCTAAACATAAGTTTTTATTTCTCTTTGGTAAATGCCCAGGGTTGTTAATTGCTTTGTGGTATGGTAGTTGCATGTTTACTAAGAAACTGCTGAATTGTTTGCTAGAATGGCTTGTACCATTTTGTATTCCCCCCAGCAGTGGATGAGTGATCCAGTGTTTCTGCATCCTTACTAGCTTTTGGTATTGCCACCTTTTGTTTTGTTTTGTTTTTTAAAGACATTCTGATACGTGTGTATCAATATCTCACTGATTTTAATTTGCGTAATGGCTCATGATGTTGAACATTTTTTTGTGTACTTATTTGCTACCTGTGTATCCTTTTTGGTGAAATGTCTCTATGTCTTTTGCTCATTTTCTAATTAAATTTTTGACTTAACTGAGTTGTTTTGTTTTGTTTTGAGATGAAGTCTCGCTCAGTCACCTAGACTGGAGTACAGTGGCACGATCTTGTTTCACTGCAGCCTCCACCTCCCAGGTTCAAGTGATTCTCCTACCTCAGCCTCCTGAGTAGCTGGGATTACAGGAATGCGCCACCACACCTGGCTAATTTTTATATTTTTAGTAGAGACGGGGTTTCACCATGTTGGCCAGGCTGGCCTGGAACTCCTGACCTCAGGTGGTCCACCTGCCTTGGCCTCCCGAAGTGCTAGGATTACAGGCGTGAGCCACTGCGCCTGGCCTGTTACTGAGCTTTTAAAGTGTTTTTGTGTTTTAGGGGCTAGTTTGTTGTTGGATATGAGGTTTGTTAATAATTTTCTCCTAGTCTGTAGCTTGTCTTTTCATCCGCTTTAATGAGGAATCTTTTACAGAGTAAAAGTTCTTAATTTTACTGAAGTCAAATTTATCAACTTATCCATTGGCTGCAGCGAATATTCTCTGTCCCCTTAGCATACAGAGGTGGACTGTCATCCTTCTTTTCCATTTGTATTCATGCTTTATACTAAAGATAGTGATATTTTTGGGTGTTACTCTTGTTGTTCTGTTTGGTCCGGTAACTCCTAATGGTTTTTGAATGGTTTCTACTTAAGTTATTCTAAACAAAAGAGAAAATGATCCTAATTTGATTTTTCCAAACAGTCTTGGCTGTCCGTGTGCATCATAATGATTTTTGATGTCTATGAAACAATTCTCCGCATTGGTTCTGAACATAAATTTTACCATGTCTCCAGATTGTTAAAACTACTCTGGTCAAGAAAATATTGTTTGTCAGTTTTGGAATGGGTATGGTAGTTCTTACCTCGTGTGATATAAAAAGATTGAATCCACAATTGCTGCAAAATAACATTAGTTTGTTTCTATGGATGCATTGTGCTAAGTTCCACCACAAATGTGTTAAATATTTAAGTAAATCATGGTAGTGTGTAGCAGGAACAGTTAATTTCCCTCTGTCATTTGAGAGGTATAACTATGTCGTAGGTCTTTTATATTAAATAGAACTAAGAAGCTTGAAGTTGGCTGGGCGTGCTGGCTCACACCTGTTGTAATCCTGGCTCTCTGGGAGGCTGAGGCAAGTGGATGACTTGAGCTCAGGAGTTCGAGACTGGCCTGGCCAACATGGTGAAACCCCATGTCTACTAAAAATACAAAAATTAGCCAGGCATGGTAGTGTGCATCTGTAATTGAAGCGTGAGAATCTCCTGAACTCGGGAGGTGGAGGTTGCAGTGAGCCGAGATAGTGCCGTTGGAGATGTCCCATTGTGTCTAGGAGACAGAGTGAGATTCTGATTCCAAAAAAACACAAAAAATAACATTTGGAAAAAGAAGCTTAAAATTAAATGAGTTTAAAAGGCCCCATGTGATTTACCATTGTGTATGTGTTTCAGTTGCCAGAGTCAGCCGTCCGAGACCTCATCGTAGCCACCATTGCTGTCAAGTACACTCAGTCTAACTCCGTGTGCTACGCCAAGAATGGGCAGGTAAATGGGCTGTTGGACTTGCCTTCAGGGGACTGTTGTTTTACGAAATTATATTTAAGCATCCGTCTGCCTTAGATATTGGACAGCCTAAAAGGGAATACGTGCCAAGTGTTTCTCTTTTGGGTTTGTTAGTGTTTTCCTCAGTACCCTGGTGGGCTGTTAAAACTAATGATGATCAGAAAATATCTTTGGCACCAGGTACTTGGAACCAGGTACTCAAATTAGTTGTGCCGCTTCTTGCCTGGAGTAGCTTGGCACATTTTGGATTAGTGAGACTCTAATAGCTGTTACAAAACTGGATTATTTACTCTTCTTTTCCCCCATTGCTAGTATTTCCAGGGAAGAGGAGGTAAGTTATGGTACTGCCACCTGCCAGCCTATATTTTTGCGGCCTGCAGGGTATTTTCACATTATTTTTTACATTGTCTTATCAAGAATCTGCTGAGTAGAAAGACTGCTAGACTAGGAGTTAACCTGATCTTTAAAAAATCATGTTTATTGAGGCATAATTTGTATACAGTAGAATTCACCTTTTTAAATGTACAGTTTGACCAGCTTTCACAAATTTCACAGGATGTGACCGCTGCTGCAATAAAATACTGAACATTTCTCACTGTGTAATGTTAAGCAAGATATTGAACTTCTTTCCTAGTGTCCCAAGCCTCAAAATACAAGATCGAACTGATTCATCTCTGAGGTCTCTGCTAGCCTTTTCTTCACATGGTGTCCTGAGCTTATCTCTTTGGCATTTGTTAAATTATTTGGCCCACACGTGATGGGGAGGCAGATGGATATGAATTAGCCTATGGCCTGGAAGACCCAAGATTGCCAGTCTCTGTAGTAACAAACTCCTGGGACATTGTGTCTACTGACGTCAGGTTCTAGGAAGTTCTGTAAGTCCATGTAGAGTGAGTCCTTCTTTCCTGATGTCCAGGTGGAGGCAGCTGCACAGGTGTTTGTGATCTCTTTTGTCCTCTTGTAGCTGTGGGCAGGGTTGCCAGCAGCTTGCTCAGAAAGAGATAGACTGTTGGGCAGACAGCTGAGGGGGCTGTTCATTGTAGTAACTAAAACCAGAAAACACACCTGTGCATTTAAGTCCTTAGTGCTTAGAATTCAACCCATAGAAATAGAGGAAGGAAGGAAGAACATTTGTACCTGGTGGAATTGTTTCTACTTTTAAGCTACCCGCGTCAGATCCTTATCTCAATTTCTGAGAGTTGATATTTTAACTATAATTTATACACTGGGGCAAAGACTTTCAAATAACCGTAGTTATTTTTGTGGTCATTGGTTTTATTTATTAATTATAGAGACAAGGTCTTGCTCCGTTGCCCAGGCCAGAGTACAGTGACATGATCATAGCTCACTGTAGCCTTGGACTCCTGGGCTCAAGCGATCCTCCCACTTCAGCCTCCTGAGTAGCTGGACTACAGGTGTGCGCCACCACCCCCAGCTATTTTTTTATTTTTATTTTTTATAGAGATGAGATGTTGCCATCTTGCCCAGGCTGGCCTCCTGGGCTCAAGTGATCCTTCTGTCCTGGCCTCCCAAAGTGCTGGGATTACGGACATGAGCCAGTGTGCCCAGCATTGGTCATTAATTTTAACTTTTTTTTTTTTTTTTTGGCCTCAAGCCATCAATTTTATTGAATTGTAGAATATTAATAGTCATGTCACATATCACTGAAGAGCTATAAATAGTAGTTATAAACCTCTTATTACCCCCCCTTTTAATGACTTAAAAATTATTTATATTTCTCTTGGCCTGATATGTTCCTCCACAAAACTAATAAATAGGTTTTAGAGAATGTGCACAAAAGATCCTTTTGAGAAGAAAGTGTTGTTGGAAGAGGTGTTCACTTTAATGTCTGTGTTCCTCAGGTTATCGGCATTGGAGCAGGACAGCAGTCTCGTATACACTGCACTCGACTTGCAGGAGATAAGGCAAACTATTGGTGGCTTAGACACCATCCACAAGTGCTTTCGATGAAGTTTAAAACAGGAGTGAAGAGAGCAGAAATCTCCAATGCCATCGATCAATACGTGACTGGAACCATTGGCGAGGTGAAAGACTTGTCATTGGGTTCTGGGCTGTATTAATATTCAGTTCACTCCTTTATGTGTAACAGATTTTAGCTTCATCACTACACAGAGAAAAAGATACTTTCCTTGAAATTCTATGTTGTCTAAAATTGAGCATTGAAACTTCTTACACATTTCTCATTTTCTTCTGTCTCATGTAACTTTCTTCATTGTTTTTGACCCCTTTCTGAAGCCACAGACCTCTGTCTTTTTAAGTTGCAGCCTTGGTGTAGGTTTGTATATTGTACTTCCCCTGTTGTTTATAAGCTTTTGATGACAAGGACTGCTTTTCACCTATGTCGAGATGTCTGCCATCGTGTCAGGCATGGTGCTTGCTGTCTGACGGGTCTGTATTCAACATTAAATACAAATTGCTTGACGGCAGGTAACTGTAGAGTCTTCTCCCACCATATTTTCTACATGTGCCATTAATAACTTGATATATTTTATTACATTTCATGTTCTTCTGTTTGAAGAAGGTATGTGGGAACATGACAATCGCAAACTTTAGGTAGGTAGCCTGCCAGAAGAAAAGATCTAGCCTAGTTTCTGGACATATTGCATGCCTAACAAAATGCTGGATGGAAAACAGAAGCCTGCTTAATCAAATAGTAGATGGTCTTCTGAAGAGCCAATTGACTACCCTCAGTTTTTTATTCAGAAGCAGGAATCAACATCAGTGTCATTGAAGAATGAGGCTGCAGAATGTAACTGAAGTACTTAAAATATCTTTTTTTTTTTTAACTTTGATACTTGGATTTTTCTGTTTGATATTATCAGTCAACCCCTGCTACTAGTCCTGGAAGAGTCCTGGAAGTGAACAAGAATAAAAGTACATCAAAGCTAAAACATCACCCAAGATAGAAGCACCTTGTAAAATATGATTAACTGTCTTAGTCTGTTTGTGCTGCTATGACACAATACTGCAGGCTGGGTAACTTATAAACCATAGATACTTATTTTTCATAGTTCCGGAGGCTGTGAAGTCTCAGATCAAGGTACTGGTGGGCTGAGAGTCTGGGGAGGCCTACCCTCTGCTTCCAAGATGGCACAGCCCTCTCTGGAGAGGACAGACACCGTGTCCTTACTTCACAGAAAGGGCAAACTTCCTCTGAAGCCCTTTTATAAGTCCATAATCCATTCATGAGGGCCCCACTCTCATCGCCTAATAACCTTCTAAAGGCCTTACTTTTTAATACTGTTGCATTGAGGATTAAGTTTCAACATGAATTTTGGAGGAGATACACACTCAAACCATAGCAAATATGAATTGTGTTTTGTCTACAACTGATTGTAGATTTAAAATAATTTTTGTATAAACATAGTTATAGAACATTCATCCTCATCTCTTTCCTAGATTGGATATGGAGGGGTTTTATTTGAAAACTGAAAACCCTTGGAATACAATTTTTTATTTGCCTTCTTTGCTACAGTACTATCAAAGCAGTAGGTCTAAATTAGACAGTAGTCTAATTAATAGACATAAAGTAGTAGATACGAAGCAGATTTAAATTAGAGATTTTTAAAACTGTGTATTTTTATGTAAGTAGCTTAGCCAAAAATAGAAAAATTATATATATACTTGGAATAAACTGATTTAGAAAGTAAAATGGTATTATCTTTATTTGGTAAACTTAGAATCACTTTTTTTCCTTAATGAAAATGTTTCTAAAAGCATCAGAGAGATTCTAGATATGTGAACTTCTATGTAAATAATGGTCATTATTTACAGTTAAGAAGTTCTGGCTGGGCGCGGTGGCTCATGCCTGTAATCCCAGCACTTTGGGAGGCCAAGGTGGGCGGGTCACAAGGTCAAGAGATTGAGACCCTCCTGGCCAACGTGGTGAAACTCTGTCTACACAAATACAAAAATTAGCTGGGTGTGGTGGTATGCTCTTGTAGTGCCAGGTATTTGGGAGGCTGAGGCAGGAGAATTGCTTGAACCTGGGAGGTAGAGGTTGCAGGGAGCCGAGATCATGCCATTGCACTCCAGCCTGGTAACAGTGCAAGACTACGTCTAAAATAAATAAATAAATAATAATAATAATAAAAAGAAATCCTAGGAAAAATGCCCAGGTGCTTTCTGGCATTGGTGCTTTGCACCAGATGGGACTAAAGACAATGTCAGACTAAGCTTATTCCTTTCTCTCTCCCCACATAGGATGAAGATTTGATCAAGTGGAAGGCATTGTTTGAGGAAGTCCCTGAGTTACTCACTGAGGCAGAGAAGAAGGAATGGGTTGAGAAACTGACTGAAGTTTCTATCAGCTCTGATGCCTTCTTCCCTTTCAGAGATAATGTAGACAGAGCTAAAAGGGTAAGTATGGAATTGGGTGCGTTTGCCTAGAGTTGAGCATTATGTAGAAACTGTTTCAGAAATTCTGCTTTTGATTTTTTAAAGGTGTGGTAAAGTGATACAGATCGGTAATATTCAGAGAACCATTTGGCTTATCCATTGGGTGGATGGAGAGCCCAAATCTGTTGTTATTCTGCCTGTTTGAGTGGATCTTTGTTAGCATATGCTTTTTAGAGGGGGATTTTGAGTTTTGCAGGTTTTTGCATAAAGTTGCGTTTTGAAAATCAATTCCCCCAGAGTGGTGTGGCGTACATTGCGGCTCCCGCCGGTTCTGCTGCTGACAAAGTTGTGATTGAAGCCTGCGACGAACTGGGAATCATCCTCGCTCATACGAACCTTCGGCTCTTCCACCACTGATTCACACGCTGCTTTTTGGCTTGCTTATGTGTAGGTGAACAGTCACGCCTGAAACTTTATGAGAATAACTTTTAAAAAAAATAAAACAGCACCTCTTAATCACTGGATCCATAGCTTTTGGTAGTTGTGTTTTATGTTAAAGATACAGGCTCTTTCAACTGACACATGACACATAAATGAGGAATTCCAGAGCACCCCCGCCTGCCGGAGCTCAGCCCGTCCCACAGCACTGCCTGTGTGAAACATAAACATTCACGGGAACCAAACGGACTGAGCAGCCAGAGGACATGGCACAAGTGTCTTAAAGCTCCATGTTTCCTCCCAGGGGAGTCTTCTCATGCTGTTTTTTTTTTTTTTTAATGTATTTTTTTGAGATGGAGTCTCGCTCTGTTGCCCAGGCTAGTCAGTGATGTGATCTCAGCTCACTGTAACCTCCGCCTCCCAGGTTCAAGTGATTCTTCTGCCTTAGCCTCCCAAGTAGCTAGGATTACAGGCATGCACCGCCATGCCTGGCTAATTTTTGTATTTTTAGTAGAGACAGGGTTTCACCATGTTGGTCAGGCTGGTCTCGAACTCCTGACCTCGTGATCCACCTGCCTCGGCCTCCCAAAGTGCTGGGATTACAGGCGTGAGCCACTGCGCCCGGGCCTCATGCCATTTATTTTTAATCACACTTCTGAGAAGCTTCGTTGTCTACTTTTCAAACACAGCAGATTGACTCCTGTGCACTGGAACTTTAGAGGGGATTAGTAAGTCTTGCTGACACCCTGTATGGATAATCTAATGCATCTTTTTCTTAGTGCTAAGTGAAATGTTTCCCAGAATTTCAGCAGCCATAGATTCACTCTCTGGAGCTACATAAAAATGTCGTCGATGTTCAGTGCTCAGAAATTGTACCCAATATTCCAGTTACAGGCTTATCACTGCAGTGGGCACAGTGGGAGGGGCAGTGCCTTCCTTCGTCAGGACAGCCCTGTGCATCTGTGTGTCCTGCCTGTGTGCTTCTGACCATTCCTGTGCATTGCACCTGTGTTCAACTAAAACCCTTTGCCATTGTTCACCTCGACTGATGAGTCCTACCCTCTTCCCAAGTCTTTAACCTGCCCCCCCTTGCTAAATAAAAATTTCTGAAGTTTTTTTCTTAATGGTCATGTTTCTAATTTATTTCTGCATCAGCTAGTCTTCCAGCCCCTGCATAGTACCTGCCCACATTGAAACAAGGCTGACTTGTGTGATCAGTAAAACACTGCAGAAAAAATATGACTTTTGAGGCTAGGTCCTAATGCATTGCAACTTTAACCTTGTTTTTTTGGATTACTTCCTCTGGGATAAGCCAAGGCCACGTTGTAAGATTTAAGCAGCCCTCCACAAGGAGAGAAGCCATCTTGCTTACACTTGCTGCCAGCCATATGAGTGAGCCACCTCAGAGGTGGATCCTCCAGCTCCAGTCCCAGGCAACATCTGGCTTCAACCTCTTCAGAGACCTGAGCCAGAACTGCCCAAAAGAGCTCTTGAATTCCTGACCCAGAGATACAGAGAGATGCATGCTGTCGTAAGCCACAAAGTTCTGGGATAATTATGTAGCAGTGAATAGCTAATACAGATTTTGGCTTATAAATTAAGTGTGCATTGTCTTTTTGATGGTTCTTTGGCTTGACCAAAGGTTAACATTAAGGGTATGATAATGGGAACAGGCTGGGCACTGTGTCTCCCGTCTATAATCCTAGCACTTTGAGAGGATCGCTTGAGGCCAGGAATTCAAGACCAGCCTGGGCAACATAGCAACATCCTCATCTCTAAAAATAAAAAAGAAAATTTTAATTAGCTGGATGTGGTTGCTCGTGTTTGTAGTATTCTTCACACAAATGAAGAATAAATAAATGGAGAACATACAACTCCCATGCAGAAGAATTCTAAGTAATTTACATCAACACTCCACCTTTAAGATGGGCATAACTCCCAGTCCTTAAGTGTGGCCTGTACACAGTGACTTGCTTGCAAAGAGGAGAGTATAGAAATGGGAATAAAATAGTAACTACAGTGGAGAAAACTGACACTTTCTCAGCCAGATGATCAAGGTCAACATCGATAATGTCATGTTGCTAGGAAATACCTCAAAATGGGAGAATGGCACTTTACCTTTTTGGTCTTCTTTCAAAGACCCTGTACTATCAGCTTAATCATGAGAAAAACATCAGATATAACCTAGCTGAAGGACTTTACAAAATACCTTCCTACTGTCAAGATCATCAAAAAGAAGAGAAGCATGAGAAATTGTCATGCTTAGAAGAGCCTAAGGAGACGTGATGACTAAATACAGTGTGGTGTCCTGGATAGCATACTGGAACAGAAAAAGGACATTAGGTAAAAACTAAGAAAACCTAAAGTGGTTAGTTAATATGTATCAATATTGGTTCACTCATTGTAATAAATGTACTATGCTAATGTGAAATACTAATAATAGGGGAAATTAGGTGTGATGTATCCTCACAATTTTTTCTGTAAACATAAAACTTAGAAAATAGGCTGGGCGTGGTGGCTCACGCCTGTAATCCCAGCACTTTGGGACGCCAAGGTGGGCGGATCACCTGAGGTCAGGAGTTCAAGACCATCCTGGCCAACATAGTGAAACCCCGTCTCTACTAAGGATACAAAAATTGGCCAGGCGCGGTGGCTCACGCCTGTGGTCCCAGCACTTTGGGAGGCTGAGGTGGGCGGATCACGAGGTCAGGAGATCGAGACCATCCTGGCTAACATGGTGACATCCTATCTCTACTAAAAAATACAAAAAAATTAGCCAGGCGTGGTGGCGGGCGCCTGTAGTCCCAGCTACTCGGGAGGCTGAGGCAGGAGAATGGCGTGAACCCGGCAGGCGGAGCTTGCAGTAGTGAGCTGAGATGGCGCCACTGCACTCCAGCCTGGATGACAGAGCGAGACTTCGTCTCAAAGAAAAAGAAAAAAAGAAATACAAAAATTAGCCAGGTGTGGTGGCACGCGCCTGTAGTCCCAGCTACTTGCGAGGCTGAGGCAGGAGAATTGTGAACCCGGGAGGCGGAGCTTGCAGTGAGATGAGATCGCTCCACTGCACTTCAGCCTGGGCGACAGAGCAAGACTCCGTCTCAAGAAAAATTAAAAAATAAAAACTCTTACAAAATAAAAAGCCTATTTTAAAAAGTATATAACCACATTCAAGTATCGTACTAAAAGGATAAGTCGTTTTGAATATTAAATACCCAATCACCTTTAGATCTCACCCAATGGCTAATTTTTTTTTTTTTTTTTTCAGTTTTTTGATTGTGCTACCCAAGCCTGGTACATCCATTGCATTTGATTGGCATATCTCAAGTGTCTTCAACAACTGGTTTCTCCTTTTTAGATTTTTTTCTTGCAGTCGATTGACTGAAGATTTTTGATCCCATAGTGTCCCACATACTGTACTGTGCCATTGCATTCCTGTGATGTCATTTAGTTTGTGCCTCTGCTCCTTTGTTACACACTGATAGCTGTAGTTAACGTAAATTTTTTTAGTTTGATTTATTGAGAATTTAGAAAAAGGTTTTGAAACTTCCCTCCATGAGGATGAGTTTTCCATTTTCTTCCTGCAGATTTATAAATGTTCACTTCATACATATTTGAGGCTAAAAACATGGACACATGTTTAAGGTTATTACTGATTTTGGTTCTGAGTTTTCTTTAATGCATTTTGTCAACCTTTCCCTTTGCACTCAGCCCATTTGTATTCAATTACTGATAATATTTGAGGTCTATTTTTACTATCCTATAAAGTTTGACCCCCTTTTAATTCCTTTCTTCTCCCCCATCACCCCTGCCCCACCCCATTCCAAACTCCTGTTGATTCCTGGACTTGAGGTTACATTTTCACTTAGCCTTTTTTTTTAAGACCAGACTAAGGTTTCTATTTACCTTCACTTCGTGTATCTATTGCAGTGCCTACAGTTTCTCCTCTTGTGTTAACTGTGTGCAGTGTCTGTGTGGTGAAGCTTCCGAGACCTTATATGTCTTAAGGTTTTTTTTTTTTTTTTGAGACAGATTTTCACTCATGTGGCCCAGGGTGGAGTGCAATGGTGTGCTCTCGGCTCAGTGCAACCTCCACCTCCCAGGTTCAATCGATTCTCCTGCACCAACCTCTCAAGAAGCTGGGATTATAGGTGCACGCCACCACACCCAGCTAATTTTTGTACTTTTAGTAGAGATGGGGTTTCACAGTGTTAGCCAGGCTGGTCTCGAACTCCTGACCTCAGGTGATCTGCCTGCCTTGGCCTTTCAAAGTGCTCGGATTATAGGCATGAGCCACCGCACCCGGCCAACTAAGGATATTTTTATCATGCTTGTATATTTGAATTCATTTTGGCTATGCTTACAATTCTCAGTTTTAAATTCTGTAATACTTTAAAAACACTGTTCGGTTTTTTCTTGTATTCATTGTTGTATTTAAAATCTGATGTCAATCTGGTTCTTGTTCCTTCTCAGGAAACTTTTTTTTTGAGACAGAGTCATTCACTGTTGACCATGGCAGGCTGGAGTGCAGTGGTGTGATCTCCGCTCACCACAGCCTCTGCCTCCGTGGTTGAAGCAGTTTTCATGCCTCAGCCTCTCGAATAGCTGGGACTACGCGTGTGCACCACCACACCGGCCAATTTTTGTGTTTTTAGTGGAGATGGGGGTTTCACCATGTTGCCCATACCGGTCTTGAACTCCTGACTTCAGGTGATTTACCCGCCTCAGCCTCCCAAAGTGCTGGGATTACAGGTGTGAGCCACCATGCTTTCTCAGGAAACTTTAATTTTTTCCTGGGTATTTTCAAGCTTCTATAATGTGTCTAGGTGTGGGTGTTACGCGTATTTCCCTTTGTTGGCACTCTGGGTTTTTCGTTCTAGGAAACTTATTCCTGTTATTTGTGCTAATATTTCCTCTCCCATTTCTTCTCTCTGTGGTGTTTTATCCAAATGTTAGTATTTCTAAGCAATTCTATATCTCTTAGCCTTTCTTTTATATTTTATATTTCATTTTCTTTTATTCGTCCCTCCAGATTTCTTTAGTCTGGTCTTCTATTTTTTTTTTTTAATTTTAATTTTTATTTTTTTTTTTTTTTCACTCTGTCACCCAGGCTGGAGTGAGGTGGCCGGATCTTACTGCAGTGTCCCTGGTTCCATTCCTTCTGCGAGTGTGTGTCCTGTATTTTCTAGTTGACCGTGTTCAGGATTTATCTTCTGACCTCGTGAGGCCTCCCAAAGTGCTGGGATTATATTGGTCTTCTAATTTACTCATGAATTCTTAATCCATATTGATTCTTTATTTCAGGGTGGTTTTTTTTCCAATTGTTGGTATCATCTTTCTAGCTTTGACTATTTCTACTTCTGTTAGAATCTGTAATCTAGTATGTTACTGTTCTTTTAAAATCTGTTTACTCAAGTGTTGTGATATGTTGGCCTGTGAGCTCATTTTCCCTAACACCGGCTACCCAGCAGCACGTGCTTGAGACAGATCAACTGATGCACTCCTCGCCAGCCCCAAGGGGTTCAGGAAGGACAGGTTTGAAAGAACCCTGGGGAGGAGCACCCAAGCAGCAAAAACAACCATTCTTCACTCTAGAAAACGACTCAGTTTAGGGCTGTCAACAGCTTCTTTCTCATATTACTGTCTCACTTCCCTGCGTTTTGCGAAAAAAAGCGGTGTCCTGCCTTAAGCGAAAGTGCCACCCCTCACACACAAGCTCACTCCTGGGTTCCTCATATTTTGCTCTGTGAGGTGGTGTTTTCCTTTATATGTACTCAAGTTAATGTTGGTGGACGTAACCAGTAACCAAAGAAGTTGAGCACTTTGGGAGGGTCTGGAGCTGGAACCCCATTAACATATGTGTCTAGTACAATTCAATCATTTGAAACGTCAAGACTGGAGTTTCACTGGTATGCATAATGATCTTATGTCTGTTGTTTCCATGGTACTGAAGGAAAGAAGATCCATGATGTAACAATGCCCTGACCAATACCAAGTGTATTTCTATTGGGGGATTCCCTGGGCATAGGGAAAAAACAGTCCATGAAAGGGATCCTCTACTCTTCCTCCAATTGCCTTGCCCTTTGACACCTGCTTCTCTCCAGGCAACCTTTCTAAATAAAGCCCAGCCTATGTCCCTTCCTCAGAGCACAGAACCCTGCAGGCCTTTAAGCTCGCAGTGCCTTCCATTCTTGGACATTTTTATACCTTATTTTTGCCAAGCACTGTGCCAGGCACAAATTTATCTTTAAAAAAAAATTGTAATGAAGTATGCATATAGAAAAGTGCATGAAACTTGTACCATTTAAAGTATAATTTTTAAGCAAACACCTGTGTCACCACCAACCAGGTCAAGAAGGAGATTTTGCTAGAAGGCCCCCACATTCCTGTCCTTGATCACGACTCCATCTTTCCCTCAAGGAAGTTGTCTTTGTGCCTCTTAGGACAATGACTACTTTGTTTTGCCAGTCAGTAGGTGGGCAATCTTGGGCACATAGCTTAACCATCTTGGAGTTTGATTCTTCTGTAAAATGGGGATGGATTCACTCCTCCAAAAGGCTGAGTAGCTTCTGGCTAAAAGCACATAGTCTATCAGGTTCAAGTCCCACTTCTGCTACTTACAAACTATGTGATATTTAGTGATTCACTTTGCCTTTCCCTCAATTTCTATTTGTAGAATGAGATGAGAACAATACTGACCTCTTAGAGTTGCTCTGAAGAGCAAATGAGATAAAATATTGCGGGCACTTAAAATACCACCTGAGTCATGATAAATACTGTTTCAAAAAGATGCTAATTATTCTTCTCATAATGCTTTTGTGTATATGGAAGCATAGGAACTAGTGGAAGATAACCTATGGAAATTACTATGAAAAATAATAAGTCTATTTATGGATAAGTTTGTTTCAGTTTCCAAATTGGTAGCCACAAAGTTTCTGAGTTCTTTCAACCTTCATCTACTCTTACCCCACATCTCTTCCTCATGAAGGAGCAAAATTAGATTTTCTACAACTAAAGTGGCATTTCTTAAGATTTACATAATGTAAAATTCACCATCCTAACCATTTCAAAGTGTATTGTTCAGCGGTTTTCGGTATATTCACACAATTGTGCAACAATCACCATTATCTGTTCCATAAAGTTTTCATCACTCCAAAAGGCAAGTCTTAGCCATCACTGTCCATTTCCCCTTCGCCCCAGCCCCTGGCAACCAGAAATCTACCTTTTGTTTCTATAGATTTGCCTATTCTGGACATTTTGCATAAATGGGATCACACAATATGTGCTCTTTTGTGTCTGGCTTCAACTTAGCATAATATTTTGAAGGTTTATGTTGTAGCGTGTACATTCCTTTTATGGTCAATTATTTCATTATATGGATATACCACATTTTGTTGATCGATGGACATTGGATTGTTTCCATGTTTTGGCTATTATGAGTGATGCTGCTATGAACATCTGTGTGCAAATTTTTGTGTGAACATATGTTTTCTGTTCTCTTGAGTATATGTCTAGGAATGGAACTGTGAAGTTGTATGGTGACTGTTTAACATTTTGAAGAGCTGCCAGGCTGTTTCCCACAGCAGCCACACCGTTTTACATTTCCACCAGCAATGAATGAGGGTTCCAGTTCCTCCACCATTGCCATATATTTTTGAGTCAAAAATAGCTTTCCAGCACTTGGCCCAGCATCTTACATCTGAAGCTGAATTACAGAGATAGACAGGTTTCATTGTAAAGTCCTGTCCAGCATTCTGGCAAAGGCAGTGCTTCATTCTAGAATGAAATGGCCATTTACAAAGTACCAAGTTGCAAAGGGCTCAGTGGGAGACTCCTTGGCCTTTGACGAATTTTTGCCTAAGGGATCCTGCTGTGGTGGCTGACACCAGCCCCAGTCCATCACTCGGGGCTGGCTGCCTTGTACGGCTTCAACCAATGCTAATTTCAGTCCTTTGGGGGCCCCACACAAGCTATTTTAGAGGTAAATTTGGCTCCTGAGATTGTTAAAACCTGTATGTCTCTAAAGAGTAAGTAAAAAGGAATTCAAGGAAATGTAAAACACGCTTTAATATCTCATACCTGACTCTACTGAGGAATGTTAAAGGAATTTCCCATTTGGGACTTTCAGCTGAAGCCCCATTTCTGTTGCTCTTTTATTACATATTTTCTTCATTTGTAATTTATATAGGTTTCTATTTGCAATTCAAATGGAATCTTTAATGAGGATATGGAGTAAAACGATGTGATAATGAAAACAATGTGCATTTCAAGTATAAGTGCCGTATATTCTTGAAAAAACTTTTAGTTTCTGCAAGGTCATCTTTGTGTTTCTTCTGCTTTATCAGCCTTAATGGTAATCTTTAAATGTTTCCAAACATGGGAAGTCCCAACAGTGGTCTTTTTTTTTTCTTTTCTTAATAGTTGAATTGTCTCCTTCAAAAATGGGATTTTTTAATTGTAACCTGCCACATTCCCTACCACAGAAATGGGAACTTACTAAATAGGAAGCAATTTCAGCACTTAAATGTGCTGATGTGATGTTTCTTAATCACTTTAATGAGTTTCATACCACTAGAAATGGAATAGAAGTTTCAATGGAAATATAATTAAATAGAAAAGTCATTTCCTATACTTGTAATTTCCCCCTGATCGTTTCTTTATTCACCTCCATAGAAAGGGTGCCCTACAGGTGTATAGCGATATTATTATACAGACTTATTTGCATAATTCACTTAGGTTATTAGAGCTGAAAACAATATAAAACATAATACATTTTATTACAAATCAAGTGTAGCAAGGCAATGTAAAACTTTAAAACGATATTTCTTTTTTAAAGTGTGATTAATATTTACTAGTTTTACCTAATTTTTCTTGAATTGTCAATTTCTTGCCTAAAAATAGATTTTTCTTTTAGCAATGCCTTTTCAATGTTGCCTGCTTAAAATAAAGCTCGGGGGAAGCAATAACCTGAATCAATAAAAACGGCAAAACATCTTTGGAAATAGTTGATTCTCCTGTTTGAGATCAGGAGTAAACAAACTGTTTAGCTGGGAGCTTATCAAGCCATGCTAAAAGTGTCAGCTGACACAAAGTAAGACACGTTAGATTGGGGTTATCATAGGGGTTTCCCTAAGACAAAACTCTATACTATACTATTTGCTGAGAAATAGTACGAAAGTTTTACCATTCTTGTACTGTGATGCTAAAAGAAAAGGCCATGTAAATGTGTTTAATTTGCTATTCGTTTAATTCATAAATTTAATGTAAGGAGAATCCAACAGACATTTTGGAAAGGGTGGCATTTTTCCTGACCTTAAGTGGGAAACTTGAGGTTTTTTACATTTCAACATAAAAGTAAAGGGGCTTGCTATCCATTTAGTTAATACAGTCCAACTTAAACTGCAGTTTTTTTAATTTTTAATTTTGAGATGAAGTCTCACTCTGTCGCCTAGGCTGGAGTGCAATAGCACAATCTTGGCTCACTGCAACCTCCGCCTCCTGGGTTCAAATGATTCTCCTGTCTCAGCCTCCCAACGTATGGGGACCACAGGCATGTTGCCACCATGCCTGGCTAATTTTTTATTTTTTTTTGTAGAGACAGGGGTCTCACTATGTTGCTCAGGCTGGCCTCGAACTCCTGAGCTCAAGCAATCCTCCCACCTCGGCCTCTCAGAGTACTGGGATTACAGGTGTGAACCACCATTCCCAGCCCTTACACTGCATTTTAGGGTAAATATTTTTAGGTTTGTAGTTAGGCAAGTGGTTTGAAGCATCATCAGTCTCAAACCATAGCTGCTCTTTCCCTGTATTTTTAGATATCAAGACCTTTAAGCAAGATTCAGATGAAGGGCCTGCTTTACCAGCTCACCTGTGAATATGGAGGCACCAGCTTACTTTCTGCAGCACATGTATCTCAGGGGGTTGTCCCTTCCCACAGTGTATAGATTGGTATTGAGACAACATCTCTCTCCAGGGTGCAGTGATGACCCACATATGTGAGACAGTCATTTACTGTCACCTTTATTTTATACTTTCTGTGGTTTCTAAAAAACATACAGAGTAGCTCTCTTGGTGACTACTGGGCTGATAAAGCTGAAAGATCAGTAATGTTAAACAGAAGTCCAGGGTCTGGGTCTGTATTTTGCTAAGGAACCTTCATCTGAGCTTCATTCCCTGTAAAATTAAGCTCTAAAACCTCTCCTAAATGAGATGGCTAAATGTCAAAGCATTTTGTAAACTGTAAATCAATTCAAATGTGAGTTAGTTTTTTTTTTTCAAATGAACATGAAGTATCTTTCTGTATTTAGTTTTAATATTCTTTGCCAGGTATTTATTGAAATACCTTCTTTCATTGTACAGTAGTGTATTTAAAAAGTGCTTTGCATGTCTTGTTTATTATGAACTACTAATTTTTTACTAATTAACAATTAACTATTTGCAGTGGCACTATTTACTATTCTGAATGTCACATTTATTTATTTATTTATTTATTTATTTATTTATTTATTTATTTGTGTTTTTTGACATGGAGCCTTGCTCTGTCCCCCATGTTGGAGTTCAATGGCACAATCTCGGCCCACTGCAACTTCCACCTCCTGGGTTCAAGCCATTCTCCTACCTCAGGCTCCCGAGTAGCTGGGACCAAAGGCACCCACCACCACGCCTGGCAATATTTGTATTTTAAATAGAGACAGAGTTTCACCATGTTGGCCAGGCTGTTCTCAAACTCCTGACCTCAGGTGATGCACCTGCCTCAGCCTCCCAAAGTGCTGGGATTACAGGTGTGAGCCACTGCGCCTGGCCTGAATGTTAAATTTAATCTCAAAGTTTGTTTCCTCAATGTTAAATTGAAAAAGAAATGACCTTTACAGATCAGGAGTAAACAAACTGTTTGGCTGGGAGTTTATCAAGCCATGCAAAAGTGTCAGCTGATCCAAAGTAAGACATGTTAGATTGGGGTTATCATACTATGGGGTTTCCCTAAGATAAAACTCTATATTATACTATTCAAATACTTTTAATATCTTAGTCATTTTTATTTTCCTTGTAGGCAATCTCTTTGAACAGAGGTTTATTCAGTAAAGGAAGGAAAGGTGGAGGAAGGAAAGAATTATAATGGTTAGAAAAGAGTAACTAAAGATTATTTCGATTATACTTCTGAAGAGCAAACTAGCAATTTTAATAAATATTTGGGTTCACTTAAACTTATTAAAGCAGAAAGTATAAGGCTGTCTCCATTAGTGCAGAGATGGAAGTGACAAAAACGAATCCGTTTTTGTAGCAACTGACTTAGAAAATCTTGTACTGAAATCAACAATTAGAGAGACTTGCACATCATAGATTTTCAAATGTTTGCTGAATTGAAAAAGAACATTGACAAGAATTATTTCCCCGCAAAGTGTCTTATGTCAAATAGATGAACTTCACGTTGTGGAATGTAAATCTTTTATTAAAACAGTTGTCTTTCCACAGTAGTAAAGCTTTGGCACATACAGTATAAAAAATAATCACCAACCATAGTTATACCAAATTCCTCTTATCAACTGCATACTAAGTGTTTTCAATACAATTTTTTCCGTATAAAAATACTGGGAAAAATTGATAAATAACAGGTAAGAGAAAGATTTCTAGGCAATTACTAGGATCATTTGGAAAAAGTGAGTACTGTGGATATTTAAAATATCACAGTAACAAGGTCATGCTTGTTCCTACAGTATCGCGGGCCAGACACTTAAGTGAAAGCAGAAGTGTTTGGGTGACTTTCCTACTTAAAATTTTGGTCATATCATTTCAATACATGTTGCATCTTGGTTGGCTGCATATGCTTTCCTATTGATCCCACACCAAATCACAAGTTAGAATCACTTCATTTAAAATACTGAGCGGTATTGAATACTTTGAAGCAGAACAGGCAATGTGCAGCCCTCATTTACGAGAAAACTCTCAGGACACTCCCAGGGTGATGCTTGGAGAAGCTGTGAGTTGAGCTGAAGCTGGAGCACTTCCTCCAGAGCAAAGGGCTTAAGAAAGAAACAAGAACTCTAAGATGGGTCTGCTAACATCACTCCAGTTTAGATGGATCTTGGCAGAGAGACACGCTTGTTCCTCTGGGTTGGAAAGATTTACTCTCGGGAATCTTCTCTGTCAGCCTGTACATCTAAAGGCATGAAGCACTCAATTGGGCAATTAACATTCTGTTAAAAAAGAAGGGAAAAAAAATTAGTGGCAAATACTGTAAAGTGTACAGAAAAAAAAAATGCGGGGAGGTGGGGACTCATGACAGCTGCTTATAAATAGGATAATATTTCTTCCTAGTTTCAAGAACCTAGCAGCATACTGGGCAATAGGAGATGTTCAAGAGTTAAATAAATGATAACTTAAACTGTATTATAGAACACAGTGTTTCACTTAAGTCATTCATGGGTTTTTTTAAAAAATTAAAATATTTGGTTCATTCTGAAGGAAGATACCTGTAGAAAGGACTGTCTAGTATGAGGGAACACACTCGTGGCGCCAATGCACTTACAGTGTTTGTTCTTTGATGGTATCTCTGAGAATACTGGTTGTAGGACTGACCAGTAGTGCCTTCGGGACTGGGTTCACCCCCAGGTCTGCGGCAGTTGTCACAGCGCCAGCCCTGAGAGAGTAGAGGCATGAAGTCAAATGGGGTTTATGATAACCTGAGGACATCGTAATTTAGTGTTTGAGTTAAAGAAAAATTTTACAGCTTATGCACTGGCCAAATATAAGCAGTTAATCACTAAGGAAACTTTGATGATGATTTCATGCATTTATAATTCTTAGAATACATTTTGGCTTATTACCATATCTTATACCTGTATCTGTCTCTCTGTGTTGTTTCTTTTCCCCTGAAATGTCCTCTCTTCTCCTCCTATTCAAACCTTACCCATCTGCTGAGGCTCATTCCAATCCCAACTTCCTCAACAAGTTCTCTGCACTAGATGATGGAAAAGGTTTTCATAGAATCGTAGCGATTTTAAAAGGGACTTGAGATCACATGAACAAACATTGTCATTTTATAGGTAAGGAAACAAAGACCCAGAGGAGAAGAGTGACTTTGCTTAGAGGGAGCAGGGCAGTCATACAGTGGACCACTGGTGGAGTTGGGGCTGCTGCCTAGGAGGTGGGGTGACCCCGGCCATGTTCTTTCTAATGCACCATTTTGCCACTCCCTTCCTAAACTTCCCTAGGCAGAGACATGGTAGACTTTCGTCCGGCCAGAGATGGCATGGGAGATGGAAACGGGACCAAGCTGAGCCAGTGAGGCTCCTCCCTGAGGTTTTTGCTGGAAATGGGAGGACATACATGTTCTCTTTTACTACTGTTCTTAAGCTGGGAGGGGGTAAAACTGGAGCTCACGGAGGTCAGTCATCAATGACACCATCTGCAGAGACCCCTCTGAAGCATGGCGCCAGTGCATGGGAAGGCACGAGGAACAAGAGGGACTCCGGGCGCCATTGCTGGAGCAGCCCCTGAAGCCGGTGGGTCCTGGGACTTTTCCATTCTGTGGACCATTTTTGCTTAACTTGAGTTGGACTTTTTTTCTTACAACTAAAATGCAGCCCTAAATAATACAATCACTTTCTTTTTTATATTAGAATTTAAATATTTTGGACATATTTCTCTGTGTAAGCACATATGCCCCTTAATACCTAACACAATACCAGTGACTGCCTCCTTACAGAGTCATTGAATCTTCCTTTCATATGAGAAAGTAACCGTTTCCACTCCTGTCTTATGTTTCATTTAGCACTTTACTTGAGAATGGAATAAGCCTCACACATGAAAGGTTTCATGTGCATAAATAATGAGAAGATGCTGAAGTGAGACCAAAATCAACTTCCCAGCAAATTCACTCTCCATCACACATTTTTAAAACCAGAGTGACTGAATTCTAAGATCATACAATCACAGTCGTTATAAGTGTTAATGGGAGAGAGAGAGAGAGAGAGAGAGGGAGACAGAGAGAGATACTGAATTCAATCTAAATTCCAATCTCCAATTCTCCTCCAGAATTGGGAGCACCTCCCTCCCCATGTAATCACTGGGGGTGAAACAAGATCGGAGTAGTTTCCATGGGCTGCCCCTGGTGGGGTCAAGACAGGCCCCTGAACGCCCTTGCTGCCAGATTAATTTTCCTAAAGATTAATTTTCCCAAAGACTATTTTCCATCATGTTTCTTTGCATCTTGGATACCTGTAATTGGTTAATGCCAAATGCATTAACCAGTGAGTCTCACCCTCGAGTGTGAAGCACGCCCCTCACCTACCAGGATTTGGGGAGTTGCTGGGAGGGCACGTCTTCACTGAAAACAAAGAGCTGTCACGTTCCATTGCTTTTATTTGAGTTACGCGTCATTTTGTTTTGAAATTTCAAATCATATTAGAGAAAGGCATATTATTTTTTGTTATACTGGGCATATTTTAGAAATGGTTGAGAAGTACTGGTTTAAACAATGGGCTGCCAAGGCCCTCCATAAGCCACTTCTTCCCATCTAATTTCTTACCAGAAGACAGCAGGCAGAGGGTTGGCTCACCAAAGCCCACCTGGGCCAGCTCCTTTCGATCCCAGGGGGTGTGCTTTCTGTCTCTCTGCTTTCTACCTTCTCAACTAAACCTTAGGCATCGTAAACTTCAGTCAGTTCATGCTTCTCTTTCTTGCTAATTCCAGCCTACCCAGAACTGTATTTGTCAGACCCACTTAGAACTTAATTAGCTTGACTTCGAAATGTATGCTAATTTAACATCTTCAACTATATCATTAAGAGCCAAGACCATTTCCCATTTCCTCTGTTTTTCCTGTATTACTTAGCACAGTGCTAGACCTGTAACACGGATCTGTTCTGAATCAAGAGAGAGGGTGAAAGAGTGGCATTTTCTTACATCTGAGATATTATTCAAAATATTTAACAACGTTGCCATGGGGACACCAGTCCATCAGAATGGAGCTGGAGGCCTAGAGCTACACTGCACTTAACACTTTAGTTGCTGAAAAATAGAAGCAGCCTGAGAGTAGCAGGGGAGGGGATGGTCTCAGGCTGCCCAGGATGGGGAGAACTGGCTGAAATGAAACACATTCTGCTCACCACTAATTAATTTGACTAGTATCTCTGCTTCACTTTTTTTCAGTGTAAATGATATCTCTGAGATGCCAGGGAGCTTAGGAAAATGATTCTAGCATAGTATAAATGACAGGTATTGCTATTAAGAATGACTCAGGACTCATGTTTTTGGTACTCTACATGCCATTCATTCTTTCTATTACTAGAAATAGTAATTCCTGCCATTCATTCTTTCTAGTACTAGAAATTACTATTACTAGAAATAGTAATAGTAGAAATTACTATTACTAGAAAGAATGAATGGCATGTAAGGTAGACATAGAGCTACTCTAGAGCGCTGTGTCAGCAGCTGTATGCCAGCAAGAAGCATGGTATTTTAATACTTCCGAAGGGTCTCTGCCCCTCCTGTGTGTACGACACATCCTCGCAGGAGCCCGCCCTTTATCTTAGCTAGCTTGTAGGGAGCCTGGCACATCTGGTCTTACCCGCTGGCCTCCAAAGCATGTGCAGGAGCAAATGGCACCGAGATATTCCTTCTGCCACTGTTCTCCTACATGGTACGTCTTCCCATCATCATAACACGTTGCCTCATCTGCATGTAGACACAAGACAGATGCACGTGTAAGCTGAGAATAATACTGCAGACTTGATCTAGGGGTGGGTTCTATTTCTGTCCTAAATTTGTATCATCACAGTGCAAATTCCACATATTTATGTGAATCATCCATAAGAGAAGTACTACTATACAGATCTTAGGGTGGCATTTCCAAAAATTAGACTTAATATACTGGAAAGGCTCCAATGGGAAGATGGAAATCATATTTTACAAGTTGAATCTACAGACTAATAAAGCTGCTTTCTAGCATTTTACTGCAGATAATGGTCAAAATACTCATGTTGGAAAAGTGCTAAAGTGTCCTGTAATAACATTAAATCATGACTCATTTTTGAAGCTTGTCTTCACTTTCCCAAATCAAAAGACTAAGAAACCCACTGTTCACTCTTCAAGGAGACCTAAAGTCTCCGATCATTTCTGTGAATGAGAGTTACAGCCTGATAATGAAAGTGGGAACGCTTAATAAGGCAACTAAAAATGATCTGTGATGACGTACGAGGGTCACACTTGAATTCTCCTTTTCCATTCCCAAGACACGTGCAGCTCATCATCTGGCCATTTTCTCCCTGACGGTCCCACTTCTCTCCAATCTTGTAGTTCACACCATTGTCATGGCACCATCCTGTAGGGGTGGGGAAAGTCAGGACCAAAAAGTTATTTGTATATTCTGACTCACAAGACAGTGGGTGAACTGGGACATGTCACAGGGTCTTCAGAAGCACGATCTGGAAGAAACAGCAAGTTAAAGATAAAAACCCCTATAATGGGCCATTTTATTTGATTATTTTTATTTATTTAATTTATATATATATATATTTTTGAGACAAAGTCTTGCTCTGTCACCCAGGCTGTAATGAAGTGGTGCAATCTCGGCTCTCTGCAACCTCCATCTCCTGGGTTCATGCAATTCTCCTGCCTCAGCCTCCCGAATAGCTAGGATTACAGGCACTCCCCACCATGCTTTTTTTTTTTTTTTTTTTTTTTTTTTTTTTTTTTTTTGTATTTTTAGTAGAGATGGGGTTTCACCATGTTGGGTAGGCTGGTCTCAAACTCCTGAGCTCAGGTGATCCACCCACCTCAGCCTCCCAAAGTGCTGCGATTACAGGTGTGAGCCACCATGCCTGTCCAATGGGCCATTTCTTTGGTTGACATTTAAAATATTATTTCTTTATCATTTACCATTTTCTAGGACATTTTAAGATCCAATTTATTCTGCCACAATCATGACATAAGAATAGTCAAATGAAATGACTTTCATTTGAATTCTCACTATTAAGATTTAAAATTGTGGAAAACTAAAGTGGGATTGGAGTAGACTGTTAGGAATAGATCCTAGATGAAAAATCACTTTTGGATTTGCAGAAACCCTGGATATGAAATAGTTCAATTAACCATAAAACAAGGATCAGCTGATCTCTACATGCCACCACCTGTTTCAGGTACGTGGGAAGAGTAAAAAAAAAAAAAGAACCTGGATAAAACAAAACAAAAACAAACAAAATGCGAAATTATTGGTTATTATCCACATCAAATAAGACTGGTTCTGTGGAATATCTAAAAGTCACAGTTATATGCCTTTAACTACTATACATAAGAGGTAACGTTTTAACCTCCAGGGCTTGTACAACAAAACACACCTCAGAAGCTTATATAACAATATACTACTTCTTCCATTTTATCAACACTTCAGCCTGCCTTAAGTTACAAAGTAAAATAATTAGACAACTATGACATCAAAACAAAGATTATGTAAGTTTAGCCAAAGAGTCACATAAATGAACTTGACAGCTCTGCTCCCACAATTGCACCTAAGTGCTTAAACAGGTAATAAACGTACAAACTTAAATGTAGTTCGATTTCAGGAGTTAAAAACCACCTACTTGAAGTAAAATATTAAAATTTCCAACTCCTAAACAGCATATGATGTTTTTACTGTTTTTCATTTTCAGATGGTCAAATATGGAAGTCTATATTGAAAACAGCTGGCTCTAAAATTTCAGTCTGTATTAAATGATTTCAAGTATACAAGCTAAGTAAAATACTTTGAAAATCCTTTTTTACCAAGTCCTATATTCCAATCCCATGGGACATGATTTCTGTATGTCTATAGGTGGCTTATTTATAGGCATAATGGTCAACATCTATAAAAATGAACCAATTGTCAATAATAATCACATCTCGTAAACATAAAGAATAAATGAAAGGTTTATAAATTCTAATCCTAAATCTCAAAGCATAATAGATATTTCCTAGGCACATTTTAACTTAAAAAGTTTGAAAAATTAAAACCTATTAGAATTTAAAAATCAAACATTTATCAATTCAAGTTGATTTTTAATGATCTAAAAGCAGATTATCTGTTTTTTCTTTTATATTTCTAGCAACATTCAAGCTACCTGGGCTATGTGTGTGAGGCAAAAGTGTGTGCATGTGTACTATGATATGTGCATGTTTGTTTTATGCTGAAGGAGACAGTGTTTTTGAGTCTAAATGTCCACCTCTGATTTCACTCAACACTAAAGATTAAAAGAGATTTGAAGTTTTTCTGTGTTTCTAATACTCTTAATTAGACCTGGTTCCAAAAGCCTTTAACTTTATCTATTTGTTTTCACAGAAAATCTCAAAAATCAAATTAGCACCATAACCTTATGTTTAATTAATGGTTGTGTTGGCATACAACCCTTGAAATGAAGCAATGTCCACCAAGTAAAATTTCCCATCATTTTTCTATGATGCAAAATATTACTTCGAGTCAAACAGTATTCCCTTGTTTGCTTCATGTTTGGAAGAACCTGTGTCTTCCAAACATGCTTCCTTGGCACATGAGTGCATGCATGGAACTGAGGAGACGAACACGCAAGTGGATGGACAAAGCAACTACTCACTAGATGAATCACATCTGAAATGACCACTTCCAAAGCCTAAGCAGTGGCACAACAGTTTAAAGCCTGATTCAGACATTCGTTCCCACTCATCTCCAACGGCGTAATGGGAAACCGTGTAGGGGTCAAAGCATGAGTCATCCGTAGGTTGGTTCAAGCCTTCATTGACTATGAAGAAAAGGAGGAAAAAGCAAAAAGAGACATCTTATTAATCGATTTGGACCATAAGAAAAAAACTGAATGATTGTATACAATCACTTAATCTAAAACAAAAATTTTAGGAGGATTAAGAGGCATTCATCTGTTCTATCAAGGCATTAACTGCTCTAAAAAACCATGCTTAGATGTAGTCAGTGGACACCTGTCAAAGGCATCTGACAAGAAGCCCATCTTTTATTTTTCCCTTTGTTTCTAAAATAATTGCCATTTCTGCTAAAACTACTTTATAGAACGTGGAACAGATCTTGAGGCGGTTTAAGCTAGTTGAGAACTTTAGTGGGATGCAAAGACTAGCGATGCCTCTCCACTGGTACCTGAGTGACCTTGGGCTAGCTATTTAACATTGCTCTGCCTCGCTTCCCTCATCTGCAATACTAGGAGAATAATAAAAATATCTATACCTCCTGGGGAATCTTGCGAAGATGATATAAGGTCATGAATTCAAAACATTGACCCTTTTCCAAGGCTTAGAAAGTGTTCACTAAATAAAGAATAATTATTAAGGTTGTCTTTTGCTTATAATGCAAAAGTCTTAGCATTTTAATATACCATTATAATGTAATTTTCAATTTTATTATTGTAATTTTTGCATAATAGTGCAGAAAACCTAGATTTTGGACACTGTTATTATAGTGGTAAGACCGCTTTATCAGTGAGGTCAACGGTTCCAAATAAGAAAAAGCCCTTGGAATACAGATGATTTAGGAATGAGTAAGGGAGTGTCTTCATGTTACCTAAGATCTTATCTCTTCATGATTTGGAAAAGCTTATTTTAAAAAAAAATCTATGCAAACAAAGCATGCTTCAAATTATTCCCTAAAAATTAAATAAACTAATTTACTTTGACTTAAAGTCCCACCATGTATTTTTCTTTTTTTTTTTTTTTTTTTTTGAGACTGAGTCTGGCTCTGTCGCCCAGGCTGGAGTGCAGTGGCCGGATCTCAGCTCACTGCAAGCTCCGCCTCCCGGGTTTACGCCATTCTCCTGCCTCAGCCTCCCGAGTAGCTGGGACCACAGGCGCCCGCCACCTCGCCCGGCTAGTTTTTTGTATTTTTTAGTAGAGATGGGGTTTCACCGTGTTAGCCAGGATGGTCTCGATCTCCTGACCTTGTGATCCGCCCGTCTCAGCCTCCCAAAGTGCTGGGATTACAGGCTTGAGCCACCGTGCCCGGCTGTATTTTTCTTTTTACAGTGCAAAACTCAACAGCTCAAAAGCAGTAGATATTTGAAGTGCCTAATTTTTAAAAGGCATCACCCTTGAAGAAAATAGTGTTTTGGAGAGCTAGTAAGTCTGAGACGTCTCAAAGCTGGGAGAACCTGGTTAGAATGTAGAATACTGCTGCTGGGAATAAGGAGTTTAAAAGAAAAATGGAAGGAACTTAAATTGTTCCTAGGGGTTTCTATAGTCAAAAGAGCCAAGAGTTAAAATTCCATCCTAACTAAAGTTAAAGAGATGGAATCTTTTTTTTTTTTTTTTAAATGACTTAGAAAAGCACGAAGACCTTTTTGCTCTTGAAAATTCTGTTCACGTGGCATTCTGCTAGTAAAATCACAAAAGGCAAAGATAAGCATTACTGTGGCTATGTAATACAACAAACACAAATTAATCTCCTCCCAACCTCTCTCCAGCCAAATGCTCAACTGCTTAATTCACAGGAATTTATACATGTAAAGTAGCACAGTCTTCTATCAGATGAGGGAAGAGACTAAAATTAAGCGACTGGCCTTAGGAATAAAATCTGTCACTTGGCAAAAATAGGACTTAGCACTCTCTGTTGGTGTGGAGTAGAGAACCCTCCTGTTGGAAGATTCGGGATTCACGGTTTTGATTATCTCCTATCTCATGTGCCTTGGTGGATCTTCAGCTGCTTCAAATTGAGAAGCCAGGTGGCACACTATTGATTTAAAAGGATTTCCCAGGTGCTACAGAGACGAGTCAATGATCTTTTAACCTCTATAGAAGCTTTTGACCTATATAGTCAGGAAAAAAATGGAAATAACGTTGGGAAAAATGGAAATAACATTGGAAAAATGAATTAACATTGGAATAACATTCTCTGCAGACAGAAATGCACAATGGTGGTAGCATTTTATATCAGGAGCAAAAGCCAACTGTCCCCACGTCTGCAGAAGGGGTATTTTCTTTATAGGTAATCATTTCAGTATTTAAGAATCACTCAAGAGGACAGCAGCATGGTGAGATGGAGAGGGTCTGGGGAAAGACATCAGGAAACCTGTGCCCTATATCAACTCAGATACAAGTAAGGACTCAGAGTGTTGTACTAAATAATATTTGAAGTCCCTTCCAGATCTATAATCATATCACCATTTGACAGTCTGTCAATTACGTATGCATTTTGTGAAGACAACAGGATATGGCAGGAGGTGAGGGAGAGATTAATTTAATACAAAGTTGCTCATTTATTTCATGTTGATGTGTTGCATTATTTCCCAAAGATAAAAAGACAATGGCAGCAAAGGTACAGTCAATAGAAAAGCCCATCTCTGGTGTAGAGCAGAGGGGAGCCTGTGTCTTAATAATACGTGTTTACATACCAGAGTTGCCCACGGTAACAACCTCTTCCCGAACCTTATGCCTCTGCTGGTCTTTCAGTGCCTCCACTATGATGTTGTAGGTGGCACCTCTGGTGAGGCCTGTCAGAGTGGCACTGGTAGAAGTTCCAGGAACCCTGAACTGCAATTATCGGTACATCCAAAGCAGAGAAAAAGCATTATAGTGAGGAATGACATGGGCTCTCCTCTTACCAATAACCCTCACTGTTTAAACAAAGCAAAGGAAGACAATAAAAAAAAAAAAAAAAAAAAAAAAAAAAAAAAAAAAAGGAGGGTATAGTGGTCCTAACCAGCGGAGGAGAGAAATGGAACAAGGATAGGGGCTAACATTCCTGCCAGATTTTCCTGCCAACAATCTACCTATGTGGTCCGTAGTTAGCAGGAGCCCTCGACAATACTAGAGACGGCCTGCCCTTGATCTTGCTTCAGTCGCAAGTCTGCATAAGCCCTCTGGAAGCTCTGGCCATGTTTGCTTGACATGAAACCTGGACACTGCACTATATGGGAGACACAGTCATGCTACTCCAGGAGATATCTGACCCCAGTGTGGAGTCCTTAAAACAGTTGGGCAAATCCTCAAACCTGTGTTTCTAAGCTCATAAATTTCCTCCAGTGTTGTCAGTTTTTAAATTCTACCACTTTCTAAAAATAACAACATAATAAAAATTGATACTGTCAGTGGGCCGGGTACAGTGGGTGGCTCATGCTTGTAGTCCCAGTACTTTGGGAGGCCAAGGTGGGTAGATTACGAGGTCAGGGGATTGACACCATCCTGGCCAACATCGTGAAACCCCGTCTCTACTAAAAATAGAAAAATTAGCTGTGTGTGGTGGCACGTGCCTGAATCTCAGCTATTTGGGAGGCTGAAGGAGGAGAATCGCTTGAACCAGGGAGGTAGAGGTTGCAGTGAGCCAAGATCATGCCACTGCACTTCAGCCTGGGCAACAGAGCAAGACTCTGTCTCGGGGAAAAAAAATTGATACTGTCAACACAAAGAATATACGTTTTAGAGAATCAATCACTTATCAGCTGCTATGCACAGCTTAGCCTGGTTTTTTTCTATAGACATATTGTAGATAGTGGGGTTCTTCAAGGACAAATCGCAAAGGTAGTGTTGTAGACTGATGCACACAAATGGAGATTCAGGTAGAATGTTTTTCTTTCTTTTCTAGAATCATCTCTTTGTCCTTACTCAAAAAGGAACCTCAAATGTGTGAGAATAATAGAAATAGTTTCATTTTCTCTATGAAATGAAAGCTAGTGTCTCTCTGGTATATCCTCCAAAGTAGAGCCATGTCGGGATTAAAAAAAAAAAAAAAAAAAGGCTTAAATGTGCCATCTTCTAAGAGGTTCTAGAAGGAAAGCCACTTTTTTTTTTTTTTCCTTCAAAAGACGGGGTTTCACCACGTTGGCCAGGCTGGTCTTGAACTCCTGACCTCAAGTGATCCACCTGCCTTGGCCTCCCAAAATGCTGGGTGAGCCACTGCACCCAGCCATGAAGCCACTTTTTATCTGAGGGCTGGTCACTTCAGTTACCTAACTTACTCCTTTCTGTGCTGCTCCATGAGAAGTGAAGAGAAAAATTAATTACCTGTAAGGGCTCTTCGTCAGTGCCAACAGGATGACATGAAATGATGTACTCAGAAGTGTCCTGGAATGGGGCCCATGAGATGGTTGTCTGAGAGAGAGCTTCTTGTCCTGTAGAGGCATTTGGATTGAGTCCCAGCCCATGTGGGTAGAGGTGATAGTCTACGTCTTCCCTGGGGATGTGACCAATTTGAATCTCCTCACCTACATTCGGCGGGTATGGTCTTGGCCTATGCCTTATGGGGGTGGCTGTTGTGGGAGGTGTGGTCCGCCTAAAACCATGTTCCTCAAAGATCATTTGTTGCCCAACAGTGGGTTGCTGACCAGAAGTGCCAGGAAGCTGAATACCATTTCCAGTGTCATACCCAGGGTGGGTGATGAAAGGGGTCTTTTGAACTGTGGAAGGAACATCCAAGATCTCTGGTCCATGAAGATTGGGGTGTGGAAGGGTTACCAGTTGGGGAAGCTCGTCTAGCCAAGAGAGGTTAGAGCCAAAAAAGCAAAGCGCATTAAGCTCCAAGAAGCAGCAGCAATAATAATCATCTATTCAGGCAACAATGAATGTTCACCAATGTGATAAAAAGCCCTCAGAAAATGAGCAGTTCTGAGATCACAAAACACTTTTTCCAGAAAGAAATCTTTAGGATTTTTCTCAAAGGTTTCTTTATAGTTTAGAAAGAAAAAAGTGTTAGTATGAATTTATCATACACACAGCTTTAAACCGCTGGGCCCCTTAGAAGCTGCCTCTGCTCAAATTAAACCTGATGGAACCGAAATGTGCATTCTCTTTCTTTCTTTTTTAAATTTGAGAAGCAAGTTGTAGGAAGTAGAATCCAGACTAATCATATCAGTGTCTTAAGTATGAGAATTACAGAGGTTTGGCTCAACAGTTTTTCATGGTTTGAAATGGTAAAAATAGATAAAACACACATTCATTTTTTAAATTTTCCTATCACGACAGCATTTTCTTGAAATTAAAACTGGGTGCAAAAGCAAGACATTATTTAGCTCGAAGTTGTAGAAACCAAACAATAAATAAAGATAAATGTGAGAGGTTTCTCTTCCTCCTTTAAAAAAGGAAACATTTTAAAATTCAACAGAAGGTATAAAAGAAGAGCAATGATAGCAACTTGGTTTTACATTTTAGCATCTTGTTTGAATTTTTAAAAGGTGAATAACAAGGCTTTATATTGAGTGGCTGTAGTAAAGAAAAAAAATAAAACCAAACTCTGCAGTGCATGTTAAATTATTCCTACTATTACAGAATACAATATATACACTATGCTGTTAGAAAAAAAATCACAAGAAATGCATCAAAACACGGAGAACCTTTTCATATTGCAAGATTGCTCATCTGTTATTAGTTTTGTCCTAACTTTCTCCTTGTTACCTGCAAGGTACTCTTACCTGTCTTTTTCCTTCCAATCAGGGGCTCGCTCTTCTGATTATTCTTCAGGGCAATGACATAAATTGTATATTCGGTTCCCGGTTCCAGGCCTGAAGGGAGAATAGAACCATCACATTATGTCAATGGGCTCAGCTAGTCAAGTGGAAGTCGGTCTCACCAGCAGATGCTACTGGGAGGAGGCACTTCCTCTCCAGCTGGCTGTTGGCCTCTTGAAGGTAAAATCAACTTCACTTTTCCTCCATAAACACCTAAATATCCTGCATATAAAGTGCACATCGCAAAGTACTTGTCTGACTGTCATATCTGACACCTGAATAGACACTTTTTGGGTACCTTTTCCAGGGTATTCTTTTACCATGTGGTCTTATTTGCCTTTTTGAATTTAAGAAAATCTATCAGCATCATATACCACCAGTCCTGCAGATTATATACATGAATCTACTTAGACCTAATAACCAAGTGGTCCTCAGTGGCAGATCAATGAAAAGCAAAACTCAAGGCAAGTGAAGGGTAAGAGAGATTGGCCAATCTTTGTACAGCCTCTGTGGGAAGTGTCTAGTTCAATTCCTCTCATATCTGCTTCTATTTTCCTGTTCTCCCGAGTTTTAAAAAGGCAGTGTGTCCTTCTAATGTCTGTATGTTCTATGGGAATTTTAAAGTCTAGGTGATACTCTATACAGACTGATATGGTTTGGCTCTGTATCCGCATCCACATCTCATCTGGAATTGTAATCCCCATGTATTGAGGAGGGGAGGTGATTGGATCATGGGGGTGGTTCCCCCAGGCTGTTCTCATGATAGTGAGTTCTCACAAGATCTGATAGTTTTGTAAGTATCTGGAATTTCCTCCTTTGTGCTTCTCTCTCCTGCTGCCATGTAAGACATACCTGCTTTCCCTTCCACCATGATTGTACATTTTCTGAGGCCTCCTCAGCCATGCGGAAATGTGAGCAATTAAACCCCTTTATAGCAGTGTGAAAACAGACTAATACACATAGTTTAAAAATTTCATCTCTTGGGCAAAAATAATACTAGAGACTTATAGTCTTTCCCACCAAGGTAATCAACTTTTATTGGCCATTCCAGGCATTCTTTCTGATGTGGGTGGTTAGGATTGCTGTGCCTCAAGACCTATCCTGTGATAGTGGTCAATGGCAGGTGGTACTCTGGCAAGTCCTGCAAGAATGCCATATCTATAGAGATCTGAGTGTAATGACAGAATCACTATCAGCTAGTTTGCTTTAAAAATATCTTTCTCCAGGACTGAATTGACAGGTATCTGGCAAACTTGCAACAAAAGGAAAACATGAGTCTAGTCATGCCATTTAGGACAGTCTTGAAATTGCATTTTCCTTCACTCATGCCTTCTGGGATGTATTGAGCTGTACCACTCCTACACAGAGAATGCTTTTTGAGGTTATCAGGAACAGGGTTTTGCATTCTCATGACACAGTATCAAAGACGCAGCGGGCGTTTGCTAAGGACTTCATGTGCCCTAGGTAGTAAGAAGGAAAATGACAGCATGAAAGCAGCAATACCAGTAATAGTAGCCTCTGTGACACCAGGGCGGGGCCGAGGGACCACTTCTCTGGGAGAAGACCCAGGCTTCTCATACTTGATGATGTAGCCGGTGATCCTGGCACGTGGCGGCTGCCACGATACCAGCAAGGAATTGGGTGTGGTGGCCAGGAAACGCAGGTTGGATGGTGCATCAATGGCTGAAAGAAAAGAAAATTAAGTCTCTAAGAAGGCAAATAACCAAGAAAATTATTCCCACACTTTTCTCCCTAGCCCTTCTAAACACACTTAAAAGAATCTGAGAATACTGTAAACCGGAAACAGGATTCTCGGGAATCTATAATACAAAAATATCCGCCTCACTTTTGTTTTTTGAGTTCATGAGACTGATTGCATACAAGTCAGTGGCATTTCCTCAGTAGAAGGTATAGTTACCAGTGGAGGCGTCGATGACCACAGGGGAGCTCCGGGCATTGTCGTTCAGGGTGTACAGGTAGATCTTGTAGTCAGTGCCTGGTTGTAAACCTGGGATTTGAGAAGAGATGATTTTTACCAGTTCTTGCTTTACTAGGAGAATTCTCAAGCTCGCCTGCAGTTTTTCTGGGTTTCTCTATCATCCCATATTTATATAGACTATCAAAGTCGTCCACATTTGAACAGTAAAGTAGAGCATGGTATGGATGTAACTGTTAACAAGAAATGTATCTTGAAAGTGAATCACTGATGCAGATAAGGACACTGGCTAAAGTAAATTCTGGAATGCAAAAATGCTATATTGGAAGAGGCAACATTCATTGCAGAATGAGGGGCGGCCATTTATTGAGGTTTTCTCTTTATAGTAATCAGATGATCAATAGCTGAGCCTTGGAATCAGAATTTTAAAAAACTGAAAAAGACCTCAGATATTGAATATTCTTTGGTTATAACTTTGACCTTTATTAAGTAGTATCATTTACTTTTATATTAACTATGCTTTTTAATCTATACTAATGCTAAGATCTATACATCACTGTTTTTTATTTCTTTTAGTTTTAAACTTTGTGTTATAATTTTTTAAATAAGAAAGGGCACAATGATGAAAGATCAAACTTGTTGAATGAAACTTATGCCATTTCCTTGACAAATATTACACAAAATCAGGCATTCAAAAGACAAAACAATTTCTGATCATAGCATGAAAATAATGTTCTAAAACTGGGTAATGATAACACTGAAAATAAATTTTATCAGTGTCAGTCTTAGAGCAATTAATAAGTCAGTTTACATTGTGGATATTTTTTAACAAATGTGGTTAGCACAGTGAGTTCCCTGACCTGTGATGGTGTAGCTTCTGACATCTGGCTTGATGGTTCTCTGGATTGGAGTCTGGCCATTGGCTGGAACAGCATCAACTTGGAAGCCAGTGATCGTCTCGGTCTTGGTTCTCCAGCTAATGGTGATGGTGGTCTCAGTAGCATCTGTCACACGAGCCCTTCTTGGTGGGCTGACATCTGTACAGGAGCATAACTAGAGATTAGTGCCTGCTTGGCTCATCCTTGTAAAGTTTTGGTATTTTAAAATGTTTCCTTGGTATATATCAAATTCATCCATTTCAAGAAATATATAACTAGTAATGTGTAGATTATCTCCTTTGGCATTCAGAGAGAAAGGTCAACTGCAATTAGAAAATATGAAAAATCTACCTCTCATACACTTTATTTTGAAGAACTGAAAAGCTTTATAGATACTACCAGTGGTTCCTAGGGCTGGCTTTTTAATATCTACAAATATTTCAATAAATATTAAAATTATTAATGCATTATAATGTAAAAATATGTGTGGTAGGAGTTATAACATGGCCAGCTAACAATTACATGTGTGTGTGTATGTGTGTGTGAGAGAGAGAGCATGTGTATGTCTGTGTGTGTCTAATATTACTGCAAGTATTTTATCTTTTCTCTCAACAGGTAAAATGCCATCCTTCTTTTATAAACTATGAAACTTTGACACTTTACCTGACTTTTGAAAAGGAATATATCAAGTGATTGATACAACAGAAGACTAGAATCTAAGCCTGATTTTGGTCCAATGGTTACTGTGCTGTGATATAATTTGGATATTTGCTCCTGTCCAAATCTCTGTTGAGTTGTAATCCCCAATGCTGGAGGTGGGGCCTGGTGAGAGGTGTTTGGATCATGGGGGCACATCTCTTGTGGCTTGGTGCTCTCTTTATGACAGTGAGTTCTCAAGAGATTGGGTCATTTAAATCTGTGGAGTCGTCCCCTACAACTCTCTCTCTCGATCTTGCTTTTGCCACAGCCATGTGATGTGCCTGCTCCCCCTTGGCCTTTCATGATGATTGCAAGCTTCCCACGGCCTCCCTAGAAACCAAGATACCAGCACCATGCTTCCTGTAAAGCCTGCAGACCTGTGAGCCAGTTAAGCCTCTTTTCTTTAGAAATTACCCAGTCTTGGCCGGGCGTGGTGGCTCAAGCCTGTAATCTCAGCACTTTGGGAGGCCGAGACGGGCGGATCACAAGGTCAGGAGATCGAGACCATCCTGGCTAACCCAGTGAAACCCTGTCTCTACTAAAAAATACAAAAAGCTAGCCGGGCAAGGTGGCGGGCGCCTGTAGTCCCAGCTACTCGGGAGGCTGAGGCAGGAGAATGGCGTGAACACGGGAGGCAGAGCTTGCAGTGAGCTGAGATCCGGCCACTGCACTCCAGCCTGGGCAACAGAGCGAGACTCTGTCTCAAAAAGAAAAAAGAAAAAAAAAAGAAATTACCCAGTCTCAGGTATTTCTTTATAGTAATGCAAGAATGGCCTAATGTGCATTATTAAGATAGAGCAGAAGCCAGTGGGGTCTCCCCAAGCTTAGCTCTATGAAAACAAATTCTAAAAAGTAGAGCATAAACTAGATGTCAGTCCTAGTCCATAACATCAACATTATAAGCTGATGAAGTGATTCCATTTTATGGGTCAGTAGACCCCTTTCTGAAGGAGTATAAAAGATGACAGTCATGCGTCAAAAAGACAATCAAATTGATTTTCAAATTAGGACTCATTCCACTGTTAACATATATAGCTTAAAAACATTTTTATTTATTTATTTATTTATTTATTTATTTATTTATTTATTTATTTATTTTAAGAGACAGGGCCTTACTGTGTTGCCCAGGTTGGTCTGAAACTCCTGGCCTCAAGTGATGCTCCCACCTCAGCTTCCCAAAGTGCTAGGATTTTAGGCACGAGCCACTGAACCCTGCTAATTTACCATTCTTTAATTTTGGTCTATACAGAAGGTTTGTCGATATGAAGAGATTTTATTGCTTACTCTCTAGAGTGGTGACAACTCCCTGAGCTGGTCTGCTTGTCAGAGTGTCCTTAAGAGCATAGACACTCACTTCATATTTGGTGGCCACCTAGAGAAATAAGGGCATGGTGAGCATTAGCAGTGTCATGAACTGAAACCCAGGGAGTTTCACTACAGCATTAGGTAAATACAATGATTAGAAAATAAAAAATAAACAAACTAGCAAAACTCACAACCTTGTAAATTCCTTGATTTCATTCCTACAGTGCAGGTGATCAACGTATTTAATTTATCAATTTTAAAATGCTCTTAGCGGTTAAGCTTAAGTAAGCCATAGATTACATACTTAAACTAAGCTGGTAAAAAAATGAGGAAAGTGGGTATTAGCATATTTTTCTTTTTTATGATCTGACAGGTGCAAATCATAATTTTACCCTTATCATAGAGAGGCAAAAAGAATGTTCCATTTTGTCTCTGAACAATCTTTCTGTAGTTTCCCCTGAAATTGACCTTACGTTAAGAGCTACATCAACCCCCTAGGTTCCTAGCAGTTTTCTGCATGTATGTCTGGAAGGTTTTTAAAATGTTTTAATGAGGGTAGGGTCAAGGTAAACTGGTACAAACTGTAAAATATTCTTTACCAAGATAACAGAGCTCAGAAAATGCATAACTAAGTCGATTTATGCATTCAAGCAACGGATATGTAAATTGTTCCCCACAACCTTTTAAAATAAGCACAATACATCTAAAAGAGCTGAACAAAATCCAAAGCTATTTATAAAATTCTGTCCCAATGGTTACCTGGAAAACTTAGGTCAACATAAAGGAATTCTGTTGATACAAAGTTACAATAAGAGTATTTGATGCAGAGGAAAAGAATAGTTAGATTTATTATTACATTATATTTTCACCACCTTAGAAACTGTATTAGAGATGGTCTCCATCTTTATTCCAATGAACAAAGGTCATGTCTTACCATAAGTCCTGATACAACCACGGATGAGCTGTCAGGAGCAAGGTTGATTTCTTTCATTGGTCCGGTTTTCTCCTTGGGGGTCACCCGCACTCGATATCCAGTGAGCTGAACATTGGGTGGTGTCCACTGGGCGCTCAGGCTCGTTGGTGTGACCTGAGTGAACTTCAGGTCAGTTGGTGCAGGAATAGCTGTCGGGATTGTCATTGGTTAGAGGTTATCTTATAGGAAATGGGGAAAAAGGAAAATAAAGTGGGTTCCAAGAAGTAGAATGGATTGTTCTTGTTGGGTTAGGTGGGTTCCCTGGTCAAGCAAAGATTCAGTATGAGAAAGTACAATAAGGGATGTAAAATGAAGAAAGTGTTTGCTGAGAAATGCGTTTTATATCCACCAATTCTCAGAATCACTGAAAACATTTGGATAAATGCCAGAACTCTAAGAGATTTTAGGTTTTAGAAGTTTTTTTGCTTTCCCTTAAAAAAAAAAGTTATATTGCCTTATTGACCATTATGATTTACTTTCCCTTTGTATGGAAAAATAAGCAGTAGCCCTTTTTCTTTCTTAAAATTTTTAATTAATTTAGAAACAGGGTCTTGCTCTGTCATCCAGGCTGCAGTGCAGTGGAGCTGTCATAGCTCATCGCAGCCTTGAACTCGTAGGCTCAAGCGATCCTGTACCTCACCCTCCTGACTAGCTGGGACTACAGGCATGTGTCACCACACCTGGCTAATTTTTTCATATTTTTTGTAGAGATGGGGTCTCACTTCATTGCCCAGGCTGATCACGAACTCCTGGCCTCAAGCAATGCTCCCACCTTGGCCTCCCAAAGCACTGGGATTACATGTGTGAGCCACTGCACCCGGCCTCCTTTTTCTACATAAAGTATCTTTGTATGGATTACCATTTCACACAGTATTCCATCCAAAAAAGAGAGAATAATGTTTTTATTGTCTCTTTATTTGGACCCTATGACAGATATGGCTGCTAAATTTGATGTTCTCTCTGTAATGCGGCATAAGAAGAAAATTGGCTCCCAACAGAAGCAGAAAAGAGAAGCGAAAAGCAATAATACAGACTGTCACCTCTAGGGTTTATGCTGTCACTAGGATACATCTTTAGCATTCTACTCTGCTTCAGAAATAAAGCACAAGAGCTAAAGTATTATGGAAAGCAATTGCCCTATTGATTGTTTCCTATGTGTCTGAATCACAATCATTTAAGCTAATTATACACCAGCGCATGACATCTAACCAGAGAAGAAAGGTCTTACCCATGTGTGCTCAGAATCGTGCTGCTATGAAATGCCCCAGTTTGGGTTCCTTTTTATAAGTAAGCTGTATGATGCCAAACTTCTTTCCTTTATACATAGTGAGGGTAATCACAGGGAGTCAGAGCTTAGGAAATAATCCACAATTTTAGTATCCTCTTCAAACGTCTCGTTTTATGGTCTTGTTTATAAGCCAAGATACTCCAAAATTTCTTTTTATCAGACTTGTTTACTTAAATATCACCTCAGTTTTATTGTTTCTTACCATTCCTCTTTAAAGAGGATCTTTCCTAATAATTTTTTTCACCCTTACACGGGAATCAATAGCCCAGTGAAGTATAATTCATTCAGCAGGGCATAAAGCCGCTGCTCCCATGGGCACCTGGTGGTGCAATTAACCATATACCTGTGGACTGGGTTCCAATCAGGGGCTGGCTCTCCATATCATCGTGCAAGGCAACCACACTGACTGTGTACTCAGAACCCGGTCTGAGGCCTTGCAGCTCTGCAGTGTCTTCTTCACCATCAGGTGCAGGGAATAGCTCATGGATTCCATCCTCAGGGCTCGAGTAGGTCACCCTGTACCTGGAAACTTGCCCCTGTGGGCTTTCCCAAGCAATTTTGATGGAATCGACATCCACATCAGTGAATGCCAGTCCTTTAGGGCGATCAATGTCTGTTAGGCAAATTAATGGTAAGAGGTTATGTGAAAAGCAAGTTGTGAAATAAGCATTTTTATAACATGCAAAGCAGTTTTGCAGATACCATTTTCTTTGACGAAGTCCAATTAACCCACTGTCAAATGGAAAATCACTTAAACACTTGCTTAATCTTTCTTGGTTTAGAAAATATGCAATGTTGCATCACTTATTAAAACATAGGTGTATGTGAGATAAGCAGATACCCTGCAAAACGTCCCCACAATGGCAATGTATTTATATTAATTTAAAGATATTCTACTACCATTTGATTTTACAATGTGATGTTAGTCTCATAGACCTGGATTTTCTATACCTTGGAAGTGGTAAAGCTGATTTGCAACGTCAGATTCAAATTGTTATAATTGTTCTTTTTTTTTTTTTTTTTGAGATGGAGTCTCCCTCTATCATCCAGGCTGGGGTGTAGTGGCATGATCTCAGCTCACTGCAACTTCTGCCTCCCAGGTCCAAGCAATTATCCTGCCTCAGCCTCCTAGTAGCTGGGATTACAAGCACGTGCCACCACGCCTGGCTAATTTTTGTATTTTTAGTAGAGACGGGGTTTCACCATGTTGGTCAGGCTGGTCTTGAACTCCTGACCTCGTGATCCTCCTGCCTCGGCCTCCCAAAATGCTGGGATTACAGGCATGAGCCACTGCGCCTGGCCCTATAATTGTTCTTACACTCTTCTTTTCTCGTCTCTATTAAGCATTTATAGTACACTCTGGTCCAGCCATAGTCCTTCAAATGCCCCAAACATAACAGCTACATGAGGCACACTTCAATCAGCTTTACCATCCAGTTGTAGAAAAGACGGTCTAGGAAAATTTTTTGTAGATTTGCTATAGGCAAATAAGATTTCGCTGAGGCCATTTGAGCAAAAGAAATTCAAAGCACAGCAACTAACTATGGTAGTTTCACAACTTCTTTCTCTATAAATTCCTTGCTTGGCACCGAGAAGGAAAAAAGATGTTCGTAAAGGGCTCAGCTCAAGACATAAACTAACCAACAAGTTGACTTTCCCTATATGTAATTGCAAAAGACATGTGGCGGGCATTCAGACACCCAAGAACAAAATTCGACTTTGAAAATGGAAACCAAGCAGTGGTTACGTACTGGTTACTGCAGTCTGAACCAGAGGCTGACTCTCTCCGTTTGGATTCTGAGCAAAGACACTAACCACATACTCCACTGTGGGCTGCAAGCCTTCAATAGTCATTTCTGTTTGATCTGCAAAGGGAGTGAAAAGCAAATACGATACCCACGTCATCCACTATAAAGTCCTCCAAGTGGCTTCTAGAGTTTGGTAGTGAACATATGGTGGCCTAGAATTTTTATTTGCAGAATTGTAACAAAAATATGGAGGAGTCAGACTTTGATTTCCTCTTGGACAAACCTGTTCATTGCTAATACAAATTACCATATGGGAGTGAAGTCACACTCAAGGATAAGTTCTAAAGCTTAATATGATGCCCCCAACAATTAGTGATACTGCTCTCAGAAAAAATGAAAATTAACTTGACTTTAATAAATTGCCTTAAGATCCTAATTTCACAAGTATTCTATTTAAAAACAAAGACAACATAGCTAAAAGGATCTGAAAAAGTCAGTTAGGCCATTTCTCTTTTTAGTGTGAATGATAAACAAAACCAGAAGGGTGAATCTAATAATTTAAGATGCCCATATCACTAAATAGAACTATCCATGTTAAAACAGAAATGCACTTAAGACTTCTACTGTGAAGAGGGTTGATAACGGTCTTGAGCCCTGAATTCATGAATGGGGAAAATGATGACATAGGACAAGAATTACATAGTACTCACAACAAGGTAGCCATTTACATAAAAAAGAATATTAGATGCTACCCCATCTATCCTGTTGTATATGAGATGCAGATTATTCTTTTTTTTCCTGAGATGGAGTCTCTCACGCTGTCTCCCAGGCTGGAGTGCAGTGGTGCTATCTTGGTTCACTGCAACCTCTGCCTCCAGGGTTCAAGCCATTCTCCCTCAGCCTCCTGAGTAGCTGGGATTACAGGCAGGAGCCACCATGCCCAGCTAATTTTTTGTATTTTTAGTAGAGATGGGGTTTTGCCATGTTGGCCAGGCTGGTCTTGAGCTCCTGACCTCAAGTGATCTGCCCGCATCAGCCTCCCGAAGTGCTGGGATTACAGGCATGAGCCACCACGCTCGGCCAAGATGCAAATGATTCTTACCTGGACCTGCAGTTTTAGTTTTTGTTGGTCCTGGTCCATTTTTGGGAGTGGTGGTTACTCTGTAACCAGTAACAGGGGAACTTGAAGGCAGCCACTTGACACTAATGCTGTTGTCCTGAACATCGGTCACTTGCATCTGTGATGGTTTGTCAATTTCTACATATAAAAGCAGGGAGAAACCGGTGAAGCCCCAGTCCTTGGAGAAAAGATTGGACAAGCCCTCCTCTCTAGGTCTGCTATATGTTCAAATGATCTCTTACATGAGAAAGGTATTTCTTCTTGAAAGAACACAGAGAGAGCTTTTAGAGGGATGGGGCAGGCATCTCAATACCATTTCCTATTTTTGAGATGGCTGCTTCATCCACAAAGAAGCTACATTCCACAAGCAGATACCTGTCATCCTACTTTATCAACTCATCCATTCTTTTCCAACAAATATTTATTGAACACTCTCCATGCCCGTCTTATTGCAGACATGTGGAATATATCAACAAAACTGACAAAACTTCCTGCCCTTGGGGTGCTTCCTTCTTTATCTGGCTCAAAACTCTGTTAGCTGCAGGTGTTAGCTGCAGTTTGTTGTCTCATTAAAAAGGAAAATCTATTCCACAATGAGAAAAATACCTTGGGAGAACATTGTAAAAAACTATCTGAATAAATAAGCTGGTGTCACCCCAGAGTAGAAGTTTGTACCTGTTCGGTAATTAATGGAAATTGGCTTGCTGCTTGCGGGGCTGTCTCCACGGCCAGTGACAGCATACACAGTGATGGTATAATCGACTCCAGGTTTAAGGCCACTGATGGTAGCTGTAGACTTGCTCCCAGGCACAGTGAACTCCTGGACAGGGCTATTTCCTCCTGTATGAAAAGGGGTTAGTTCAGAGTGTGAGGGGCTTAGAGCTACTTGGGTATTACTGATTAATTGAATTACCACATTTATAGCAGCATGTAAATCACATCTTCTTGCTTATTCCCTTTTAAAGAGCACTCTCTTGAACAGAAAGAGGTATTTATGCACGTAGCAAACCTTGGTAAGTGTATAAACATTGAGAGAAAATTACAGTTAGCGCTATTTTAACATTTCAGCTTTAAAATGCCACTGAGTAGTAGAGTAGCATTAAAAGTGGGAAGAAGGTAAGCCCTCAACGGAGGATTGCACGCATTGTGTCCTTTTTAAAAATTTTAACGGAATAAATTCCTGTTAAATAAAATTTGGAAAATATAGAAAAGTAAAGAGAAGAAAAAATAAAAATCACTTATTTCCACCACTGATAATATGTCTGTGAATTTACAATCCTTTTATTTCCTCCGCTCTGCTGTTCCCCCTCTAGTTGTATTATATAAACAACTTTTTATTTGGCTTTTAGAACAAATTATGTCATCTATATCTTCCATATTTTCTTGGAAAAAACCAGGGCTCCATTGAATGGACTTGCCAACATTTCTTTAATTCTTTGTTCACTGTTGGGCTTTCAGGTTATCCACAACAGTCTGATTTAATCAGAGTGTAAAATAGCATTTTGCTGCCGTACCTGTTTCTCCATAAGTGATCCTGTAATATCTCACAGTGACAGCAGGAGCATCCCAGCTGATCAGCAAGCTGGTGGGGGTCGCAGCAACAACTTCCAGGTCCCTCGGAACATCAGAAACTGGAAAAAAAAACGGGAAACTTTTCACATCCGTAATTTTCAAACAATACTCAGATTTATTCTTTGTTTATTTTCCAAATAGTTGTCTTAATGATTCCTTCATACAGTAATGTAAATAATATGTGTAATTAGCAGAATTTAATATTATGACGAATTCAAGATAAGGGGTTACAGAGCCCATTCAAATTGTGATAAAATGGATTATTTCAAATTTAGGGAAGAATTTTTTTCCCTCAACATTGTGTTTGGAAAAATTTCAAAACTACAGAAAAGTTAAAAAAAAATGTAATACAAGGCCGGGTGTGGTGGCTCACACCTGTAATCCCAGCACTTTGGGAGGCCGAGGCGGGCAGATCATTTGAGGTCAGGAGTTCAAAACCAGTCTGGCCAACATGGTGGAATCCCACCTCTACTAAAAATAAAAAAATTAGCCGGACGTGGTGGTGGGCGCCTGTAATCTCAGCTACTTGGCAGACTGAGGCAGGAGAATTGCTTGAGCCCAGGAGGCAGAGGTTGCAGTGAGCCGAGATCCCGCCATTGCACTCCAGCTTGGGTGACAGAGCAAGACTCCATCTCAGGAAAAGAAGGAAAAAAAAAAGTAATACAATGAACACCTATATACCCTTCCCTTAGGTATTTGTCTCTGGCTTGACAATTTGAGACTAAAATACAGGTATCATGATGCTACTGTTCCCCTAAGTACTTCAGCCTCTATCTGCTAAGAACAATGACACTGTTACCCTAAAATTATATTTTTAAAGGTACTTTGAAAAAGTGTTCAGTTTTCTACATTTTTTTTTTTTTTTTGAGACAGATTCTTGCTCTGTTGCCAAGATGGAGAGCAGTGGAACAATCTTGGCTTACTGCAACCTCTGCCTCCTGGGTTCAAGTGATTCTCCTGCCTCAGCCTCCGAAGTAGCTGGGACTACAGGCGCATGCGACCACGCCCAGTTAATTTTTGTATTTTTAGTAGAGACAGGGTTTCACCATGTTGGCCAGGATGGTCCCGATCTCTTGACCTCATGATCCACCCGCCTTGGCCTCCCACAGTGCTGGGATCAGAAGCGTGAGCTATTGCACCTGCCCCCCCCCCTTTTTTTTTTTTTTTTTTTTTGAGATAAGGTCTTGCTCTGTCACCCAGGCTGGAGTGCAATGGCTTGATCTCAGCTCACTGCAACCTTCGCCTCCCGGGTTCAAAGATTCTCCTGCCTCAGCCTCCCGAGTAGCGGGAATTACAGGTACATGCCACCACACCTTGCTAATTTTTGTATATTTAGTACAGATGAGTTTTCACTGTGTTGGCCAGGCTGGTCTTGAACTTCTGACCTCAAGTGATCTGCCCACCTCGGCCTCCCAAAGTGCTGAGATTACAGGCGTGAGCCACCACATCTGGCCAATTTTCTACATTTTCAATAAAACTTGTGTTATTAGAAATGCATAAATGCCCAAATCAGGTGAGAAATTTCTTGAGAGGAAAAAAATGATCTTCTTTACTGCTACCATGCCCAGACTTCTTTACCATATTCTAAGAGAGGTGTTTCTCCACATATTCTCTCCCTTTCCTCTCCGTGTCCCATGACAGTGATCTATTTTTTTTTTTTTTTTTTAAGAGCTGATGACAGACAACAGCAAGCTACTTTACAGAATCTACCAACTGGGTAGGAAAGTCTTCTGAGTTTCTTTGCAGACCAGAAAACAAGTTACCTGTTGATTGTTGGCCAATCAATAAGGGACTTTCCTCTCTGCCATTAAGAGCAACGATGCTGACCACATACTCTGTGCCTGGAGTGAGGTTGGTGAGGGTGATGGAATTCCGAGAGGGGGGCACCCGATCTTCTCGAGGTCTCCCGCTCATGTGCTCGGGGTGATGGCGGATCCTGTAGCCAGTGATAGTGGCTCGAGGAGCAATCCAGTGCACAGTAAAAGAGTTGGCAGTAATATCAGAAAAGTCAATGCCAGTTGGGGAATCAAGACCTGTTGTTCCCACCCAGGGGAGGAAGAGAAAAAAGAAGAAAAGATACTACCAGTTTAGGAAGTGAAGAAGGTGTAGGGGAAATTAACGTACATCCAACATTTCATTCCTGTCTCATCAATACCATGATTTGCCATAAACCTCAGAGTAAGATGTACTGATTCTAAGCTACATATGAATTTTAAAATCTTAAATTGACTCACTTCAAAATAGCCAGCTCAAGCACTCATTTTTTTCTTTTGCTAAGTAATTCAAGCAATTTTTAGGGGTTATTACTGTAGGTTTCTGTGTTACATTTGGAGATAAGTGTTCAAGATCTTCTGAGAATTGACATTTTCAAATTCTTCAGTGTTTAAATATTCTATGTTTCTATCCTGTAAGTGTATCCTTCCAAGTAAAGCAAGATCTGCCCACTCTCAAGGTAAATGTTTGACTCTCAGAGAAGCCTCCTAAGCTCAAGAGGGAATTTATATGTCAACAGAATGGTAATGATGCCAAACACAAAACTTTCTGAAACTAAAGACATTATCCCAGACAAATTACAATGCTGATAATTCCTCATGAATTGACATTTTTGAAAAATGCACAAAAATTCAGAGTTTGTTGTAAATTTAAACCACTTAGTCTCTGGGACTTCCAGCAAATTTCTGTTTTAGTTACAGCATTCACTAGTTCTATTCAATAAGAAACCAAACTAAGATATCGTAAGTCCTTTTTGGAAGCAAGTAGACTATAAATAAATTAATTAATACACTAAACTGTATCTTTTTAAAGAAAAAATTAAAAGAAGCATTCATATTTAAGTACATAATATTTATGAGGTTCAGTTCAACTTCCTTCTAGTAAATTCATATTTTATTAAGTAAAAAGTAAACTTGCTGGGTTAGTAAAGGAAGAAAAATAGATGACAATGAGTGTTGGGTCAGCCATTAGACAGAGCCACCTAATGAAAAGGAATGTCCACTAAATCTAAATAACAAAGATCTTCTTAGGAAATGTTTTTTAAAAGGACAGACAACAAATTTCTTGATTAATTTGTTAGTGACTGAAAGTCTAGGTGATTGTTGAGTAAGGTATCTTTTAGTTTTTCAGACCAGTGGTAAAGTCATACTGTGATGACAAAAGTACACACACCACGACCACAAAAAATGGAGATGTATTTCATTTGTTATACAGAATTGGTAGGCAAAAGTCATACTTTTGACTTTATCCAGTATGACTGGATAGTCATACTGCCAACATCACTCACCTGTTTTCTGTCTTCCTCTAAGAGGTGTGCTCTCGTGTTGTTCGTAGACACTGGAGACACTCACTACATATTCTGTACCAGGCAGGAGATCTGAAAGGGCAAGTGGGGCTTATTTTAAAACTGTGCTTGAAAGCATGAGAAACCAAAGCGCGCCCAGGACTATTTCAACTGATGAAATGTCCAAATGTCCAGTCCTAAATCCTACTTACACTTAAGTGAACACTAAGGCAAAGTGTTCACTGAACAGACCTGGCGAAGGTCTGTAATTAGATGACTCAGCTGGATTTCAAGTGGGACGAAGTTGCTGCAACAACTGGATATTTCTCGCATCCACCTGAGAGTATGTCTCTGGAGGGCACATGATAATCCTGGCTGTGGTACTATGGATTGCCATTGATGCCTCACAACAACCCTGAGAGGTAGTTTGCTACTTTTAAAAGCAATTTTCTTGCCATACAATGTACTGCATATATTTAAAGTGATTTGATGGGTTTTTACATATGTGTGACTTGGGAGACCATCACTGCATTCAAGAAATGAGCAAACCTATCACCTCTAAAAATTTGATTCACAATTATCTCCATTTTGTAAATGACAAAAAACCAAAAAACAATAACAACAAAAAATACTGAGGCACAGAGAAGTTATCTTCTTTAATTTACTTGCCCAGGATCATACAGGGATTGACCCAGGCCAGCACTGGTGGTCTTAGCAATTAACCTTTACTGGAAAAAAGCCACACTTCAAGAGAAAGCAATCGGTTCTGCCATATTAAAATGAGAGCAGAATAGTTTTTTAAAAATTAAATATACATCCCTGAGTCTCTTCTTCCTTTTTTTTTTTTTTTTTTTTTTTTTTTTTTTGAGACAGACTTTCACTGTGTTGCCCAGGCTGGAGTGCAGTGGTGTGATCCTGGCTCACTGAAACCTCTGCCTCGTGGGTTCAAGTGATTCTCCTGCCTCAGACTCCGGAGTAGCTGGGATTACAGGTGCCTGCCACCATGCCTGGCTAAGTTTTGTATTTGTAATAGAGACAGGCCTTCACTGTGTTGGCGAGGCTTGGACTAGAAATCTTGACCTCGTGATCCGCCCGCCTTGGCCTCTCCACGTGCTGGGATTACAGGCGTGAGCCACTGTGCCCGGCCTCTTCTTCCATTTTGATACACAATCATGCATAGCTTAATGATGGAGATACATTTTGATAAGTGTGTGATTTGGTGATTTTATTGTGTAAGCATCATAGAGTGTACCTATACAAACCTAGATGGGCTTGTAATCCCAGCACTTTGGGAGGCCAAGGAGGGTGGATCACTTGAGGTCAGGAGTTCAAAACCAGCCTGGCCAACATGGTGAAACCCCACCTCTACTAAAAATACAAAAAAATTAGCTGGACCTGGTGGCTCATGCCTGTAATCCCAGTTACTCGGGAGGCTGAGGCAAATCGCTTGAGCCTGGGAGTTGGAGGTTGCAGTGAGCCAAAATCGTGCCATTGTACTCCATCCTGGGCAACAGAGGGAGACTCCGTCTCAAAAAAACAAAAAACAAAAAACACCTAGATGGTAGAGCCTACGACACACCTAAGCTATAAGCTATATGGTCTAGATGGTAGAGCCTACGACACACCTAAGCTATAAGCTATATGGTCTAGATGGCAGAGCCTACGACACACCTAAGCTATAAGCTATATGGTCTAGATGGTAGAGCCTATGACACACCTAAGCTATAAGCTATATGGTCTAACCTACTGCTCCTAGGCTACTAGCCTGTGCAGCATGTTACTGTACTGAATACTAGAGGAATTGTAACATATGGTAAATATTTGTATATCTAAAAGGTACAGAGAGTGAGGTTTCTAAACTTGGAACTCCTACTCACTAAACCCTCATTCCCCTGCACACCATTTGCCCTTCAGCGTTTCTGTAAAGCCTCCTGCAAAGTTTGGAAAAGTGCCAGATTGGAGGACCAGATGCTTGCATTCCATTTGCACCTTACTAGCTGGCCAGTGGCAATTTACTTAACCATTGGGGACCTCAACTGCTTCGTGTTTGTTTATTTATTTTTTTGAGACAGGGTCTCACTCTGTCACCCAGGTTGGAGTGCAGTGGCATGATCATGGCTTGCTGCAGCCTCAACCTCCCCAGGCTCAGGTGACCTTCCTATCTCAACTTCCGACATAGCTGAGACCACAGGTGTGCATGACCATGCCTGGCTAATTTTTGTATTTTTTTTAGAGACGTGGTCTCACTGTGTTGCCCAGGCTGGTCTCGAACTCCTGGGTTCAAGCAATTGGCCCACCTCAGCCTCCCAAAGTGCTGGGATTATACAGGTAAGAGCCACTGCACCTGGCTTGCTTCATCTTTAAAAGAGGATAATAATGACTTTGCTGGGAGGGAGAGAGGCTACCTTGAGGTCATTTGTAGCATTAGGATTATAATAAGGTCTTAGAACACATGATTAACATGTGACAGGTCTATGGCTAAGGGGCAGACATTGTGATACAGGGGCTTGTATACTGGGTGATGCTGTAATTAGTGATTCCAGGGTGCTCTAGAACAGAAGCAATAGCCCTGGGGTGGTGGATATGCCAAATAAAGATATTCTTGCCCTCAGCCACAAAGTAAGAAACCAAGATTATGGTCACGTCAAGCTGCTCTTCTTTGTGTTTCATTGTCTAAATTATGTTTGAAAGGTAGAAGATGTTTTCAGACTAATATTTGTTAATGTACCTAAATGTAAGCTATTTTTCCCTTATGTAGAATCTTTTGCTGTTGTTATATATTTGACTATTACAGTGAAAATAATAAAAAGCACTGTTTATGTGAAACACAGCACCATCTTGCAGCCTACTGTTTGATTCTTTAACAAAAGATGTCTATTCTATAATGGTTGGGACTAGAAAGAGACAATTTCCATAAATTGTTGTTGTTTATTTAATGTCAGGTTTTTTTTTTTTTTCTGAGCTCTCAGCCTTCTGAGAAATCCTTCTAACAGATTCTTTTTGAAGTACAAATTAAACTTCTGACTCTCTTCAAAACAACATCCTAATCTAGCCCAAGCAATCAGTCACTTTTCTAAGTATTCAAATCCTAAATCAACTACTGACACTTTTTTTATAAAAATGAGAATAAAGCACGCCTAGTGACACTATTTTCAGTTCTCATTTTTTTCTCTAAAGATTTACATTTAGTCATGTAATTTCTCTTGATATTCACTTATTTTTATCTGCTTATTTGGAAGCGGAGTTTGTTTAAAGTCATGGAACTTTCCTGCTGGTGTTTTTCCACTATGATTTCTTTAAAAGCTGTAGATATCAAAAGTATATTAAGATAGCAACAAACATTACAGCTTTCAAAATTTATGGAGCTGTACATTGAATTTGGAGTTTAGTTTGTAGCTTGGTTGCAGCTGTCTTGCTTTTAGCTGCTCCTACTTGAGAACTCAGAATTCATTTGCTATGCTCTGGGTTAATATTTATGGAACAGATACATTCGACTGCTTACTTGTTAAGACCACTGCATTGTCTGAAGGAGAAATTGACAACTCTGCAACATCTTCCTCATTTTTCACAGGTGAGTAACGCACCAGGAAGTTGGTCAAATCAATGGATGGGGGTGGAGCCCAGGTGACACGCATGGTGTCTGGACCAATGTTGGTGAATCGCAGGTCAGTGGGAGGAGGAACAGCTGGTTTCGAACAAGAAGGAAGACTCATTTAATATAATTTTAAAATTAAAGCTAACGAAGTAGCTGGAAAGGTAAAACCAATATTTCATGCATAAAGGAAACAGAATCATAATCATGCAAACAGTCTAATCTAAATCTATTTTAAGTCATAGTGTACTACTGTTAAAAATAAAACACTACACACAGTACTGTTAGGCCCCCTTTAACCTTTTTGCCATCATCGATATATTTAAAAAAATAATTTTAATCTACTTTCAAATATGTTGACTTTATGTACATTATTAATACCACTGCAGATTATTTTATCCCAGGCTGAAGAGGCTTAAGTCGCCACACAGCAAAGAGAAACATAGCGGTACTTTACAAAGAAATACATGCACACAGACAAAAAGACAAGAGGGTCCTAAACTTCCCCCCATGTGAGATGTCTAGAGCTACAAGTCCATTCAGTGAATTCTACTTACAAATGAAAAGTGTTCATGCAAATTGGTTCTCAGCATGTTTCTTTTCCCATGCACAGCAGAGAACCTTTAAAATGTTGCATGCATGTCCCCAGACTGTGGTTAAAGAGGTGTTTCTTTACCTAGTGACAGCAACAAAACCTAGAATGCTCCCAAATTTATTTTTCTCCTACCTCAAAACACTCTACCCTAAATTTTGATGGGTTTTTAGCTACAAAGAAGGAACATGGTAGAGTTTATCAAAGGGTAGAAGGAAGAGCATGATGGTACATTTTGGAGATATCTTTCTTATAATTAATTGGTGCTTATACAATTTGGTATTCGTGTTTGGTATTTAAGAAGAAAAATTCTAGGTCTCCAAATTGAATGAACATTTGCTATTTTATATTTAACAGAACAGACATCTGAATTTTTCTAGCTCTATATCTACTTGTGGTTTAAATGAGAGTGTACTGAAGAATACTTGCATATGTTTAGCAGATGCATTTGATTCCTTATCCCCATAGTCCACCCTGTCTTAATCTTTGGCCAACTGCTGACTTCCCCCTTAAAACATCCATATTTAACCAGAGTAACTGGTGGCAGCATGCAACACCATCTATGTCTCAAACACAGAAGTTTTCGAAATTCACCCGTTTGTTGTGTCAGTGTAGTAGGGGCACTCTCGCCGCCATTAATGAGAGTGATAACGCTGATATCATAGTCAATGCCCGGCTCCAGCCCTGTGACTGTGTAGTATCCTACTGAGGAGTCCACAAAATCTTCAAAAATAGGGATACCTTCTCCTGCCGCAACTACTGTGATGCGGTACCCAATAATGGTGGAAGAGTTTAGCGGGGTCCACCTCAGGCCGATGCTTGAATCGGTTATATCAACAAAGCTTAGGTCAGTGAGTTGGGGCACCTCTATTGAGTTACAAAGCAAAGGGGGTGGGGGGCAAAAGGAAAATAGAGGCAAAAAAAGAGGAAAAAATAAAGCAGTGTATATCAGGTTACCAGTAGTAACATTGATGGAATGTTAAAGCAATGATGGTAATATGCAATCTGTTTTAAATTCTCTGAAAAGACTTCCTAAGCATCATGAACAGTTTGCTTCCCTGGAAGAATAAAACAGGTTACAATATTCTTTTAGGGATTTTTTTGTTTGTTTGTTTTGTTTTGTTTTTGTTTTTGCATTTTGAAAATGTCCTTAAAGGGTACAATTTGAACTGTTCAGATTCCTAAAAATCATATGCCTGTTTAGGATGTCAAAACCATTCTTAGAGCCTAGACATAGTATCTGAAGTAAGCATCAGCAATGTTTAATAAGTATCTGAAATAAGTGTATGAAGTAAGTATCAGTATTATTTAATAATTCCAAAACTGTTTTAGTAGAAAATAAGCTTGCATGAAGAAGGTTAAAAAATAATAATAATTAGGTGATAAATTGATATTTTTTCTCCCATACAAAACTCATGACAATATCATCGCCATAATGCTAATGCATTATGAATGTATGGTGTGAAATGTGCCATTCAAAAGCACATTGAGGCTTAGGAAAGAGGCTTAAGGTCAAGGCCATTGCCACTATTTTAGTTCATTTATAATCAACATATGTAATTAGCGTTAGTAAAAGCATTCTTCTGAAGAGTCCAAAGGGGGACACAACTGTCCAATGCTTTCATTCTGTTATAACCCAATGGACAAACAAGCCTATCCTTAGACAGGCCTTTACAATGTTGTCTTTCAAGCCACAACAAAGAACACCCTGAAGGTGTGGCTTTTACTTCTTTTTTTTTTTAATCCAATTTTTAAAAAGAAGGATTTGAAACTGCAAGATGAAAAACTGGACGTGTCAACCAAATGCTGTTCCCGTGCTCACATACGAGGACAAAACTATTTTATAGGCAGCTGTTGGAAATTGATACGGACTGTAAAATCAGGCAGAAATGTACCGATGGGATGCATTTACCATATTACTTTGAGCCTGTCAGTACTGAGTACAGACACGTGACAGTGTTTTAGTCATACTTCCATGTGAGCGGACATTACAGAGTTAAAGCCGTGGCTGCCACTCCATTACATACTCGCTGCAACACACAGCATCCCAGTGAAGCACAGACAGTAAAGCGGTGTTAACAGCAAGCATTTGTCCAAATCGCTGCTTTGACTTCTTGGTTTTGGAGAGTGCAACTGGGAGATCGGAATTAAATCCCAACTATATTTGACACCCTTAACCGTCTAGGGATTAAGGTGCTAATCCCCACTCTTACTGGAAGTGCCACTCTCAGGATAGCAGCTTATTTTTCTATTACCTGGGATGATGGTATCAGAGATAGGGACACTTTCCTTGTCATCCTTGACAGTGTAAACACTGACATTGTACTCCAGGCCGGGACTCAGGTTATCAAAAGTGCAGGAGCTCTGATCAGCATGGACCACTTCTTCCAAAGAATATCCCTGCTGGCCGTTTGTAGGGGTTGTGGTAATTCTATAACCAGTAATGTCTGGAGGAAAAAAAAAGAGGAAGTTATTGCACAGAGCATCTGTGAACCAGAGCATATTTAACTAGACTCCAATGACGGACTCACAGAGCGGAATGCAGAAGGACTTGGCATTTGCTGAGGACTCCACTGTCACTGTCTTTCAATGCTTGCAACAATCCTTTCAGGCAGTACTAAGATCCTCACTTTATTTTATTTTTTGTTTTTATTTTTTGAGACACAGTCTCCCTCTATCACCCAGACTGGAGTGCAGCGGCACGATCTTGGCTCACTTCAACCTCTGCCAAGATCCTCACTTTAAAGGAAATTTTGAACCAGGGGAGTGATTCCCAAAAGCTTTCATTTCCAAATCCCATGGTCCTACCACTGTACCCTGCTTTTCCTTAATGAATCATTTGAAGACAGCTGAGGAATATTCCTTTCTACCTGCCTAGTATGGAATCGCTCTCAACCTTAAGCACATTCCTCAGAGAGCTCTCCTAATTTAAAAGGTCTGAAACTATGGGATTTAAAGGAAGAGAACCAAGAAAGGAGAAAAGGCGAAAAACAAAAGTAGTGATACTTATTCTATAAAGAGTATTGATTGGGAGGTTGAGGCAGGCAGATCACCTAAGGTTGGGAGTTCAACACCAGCCTGGCCAACATGGTAAAACCCCATCTCTACTAAAAATACAAAAATTAGCTGGACGTGGTGGGGCATGTCTGTGGTCCCAGCTACTCGGAAGGCTGAGTCACGACAGTCGCTTGAGCCCAGGAGGCGTAGGTTGCAGTGAGTCGAGATGGCACCACTGCACTCCAAGCCTGGGTGACAGAGCGAGACCCTGTCTCAAAAAAAAAAAAAAAAAAAAAAAAGAGAGTATTGATTGTTGAAGTCTTCAGGAATCATAGAAATTGGGCAGTAAAAGAGTTGAGGGGGATGAGAGATATTCAAATAAAAACAGTGAGGACTAGAGAGCTATAGGGCCAGATTAAAAGTAAAATGAGAAAGTATATTAAACTTTATAAAAGGCAAGGAGATGACAGAATTTCATTTGCCATTAGGAACAGGGTAAACACTAATGTGGCAAATACAAGGAAACCCAACTGAATGAGAAATAAATATTGAGATCATTACACTTGCTAGTGATCATCCAAATGTGTGGGCTGGGTCATTGAGACAAGGTATGAATGATCCTGCTGCTAACAAGCGTGAAGCTTGCCAACTGAAAGTTTCAGATTCGGAGCAACTCAGCTGGAAATTGTATAGCTTTGGCTTAAACGATGTTTCCGCAGATAATGAAAACTTTACCAAAATCATTCTACTTCAGAGAGAGATTAAAAGAGATATTCTGAGCTAGTTTTTTTCTGTGTGGTTGCATACATTAATCAGACTTAGAGATGATAGCCTTAGCTCTGTGCCCTGGCAAAGATAAGAACTATACAGTACTTTTTTTTCTAACAAAAATTTCACAATAATTTAACAGTAAAATTAGAAATAGCTAAGGAATAAACTAAACATATCCCTTAAATTAACAAATATAGGAGGTTAGAATGCAATCAACATTAATTGGAACTTCTATTTTTGTTTAAGATTTTTCTCCATAAGTTTTGTGAGACTTCCATGCGGTTTTGGCAAAAGTAATGAATATCTAAAATTTCCTGTTATTGCCATAGTACATCGTGCTATTTGACTATTATTACAGCTATCTTTATACATTTTAGCATTTTGTAAATAATTTTCAAATATATATGAACAAGGAATTTAGACAAATGCTTCATTTAAAGCTTTAAAAATGGTCAAGAAACCCCTTAATCAAATTTTTCAGTTTGCATAGAATATAATTTTAAAAAATTACATTCCAAATATGTGATGTTGGGTGTGAGAAGGAGTCTACAAACTTAAGTTACAATCCCAGTTTTGTAACATTTAAAATGTGTGACTATGAGTAGGCCAATTTTTTCTAAGTCTCAGTTTTCTTATTCTGTAAAACGAAGGTATTTCTGCCTTTCATCACCCTTAAATATTTGTGGTGCAACTTATGACAAAACATTCATAAAACTTCAAGGAATAATAAACTTAGGCTCTGTAACAACTCACAAAAGGGAAATTACGTAATATGACTTCAGCCATTTGTTTGGCACTTTTTAATGCACTCAGCAAAAGGCACCTTCCACAGCGCTTTTCTTCAGCCCTACAGCTGTGTGAGGATCTGCCTTGTCCTCCTAGACTAGGGTAAGATTGTTCTGTTTCCTGTGATTGAAGTCAACGTGGATTAAAGCATCCTGCAGGCTGCCCCATGATGTACGTCATGTACTGCTATAGTCTGTATGGAGAGCTGAGCATTTGTAATTTGAATCCTTTCTTTGTCTGAAAGAAACAGTTTCTAAAATCTTTGTCTTGGGAAGGTATGGTGTATACTTGCCCTGTGATCCATCCCAAACTTACCTGGGGTGGTACTCCTCTCCCAGGAGACTGTGAGCACTCCAGTGTCAGGGTTTGTCTCCAGATGCAAGTTTGTTGGTGGAGACAATGCTACGGAGAAAGAAAATTTTAAAAGTTAAAGCTGACACAAAGCTCTTGACCTGTGTAATCTTTCCTCCTTCCCTACCTCCCTCTCTTCCACGCTTCTTGCCTCCCTCCCTCCCATATAAATATAGGTCACGTTATGAAAACATGATGGACAGCAGCAGTTCTCTGACAAGACTTTTCTTATGATTAATGATTTTGCAATACTATTGAAATTATTTTCATCTCGCCTGTTCATAAATATTCTTGACATGGAAGGAACATTTCTGATGCCATAAAATATAAAGCATGAATTGAACCTGCTACTCCAAATTCAGGAATAGCATTAATAATTTAAGTAAGGATGAGATATCTCCCCTGTGCCATTCTCATAAGTAAAAAGTGATATTGACACTAGATTTTTTCAAAAAGTGGAACAGTTTTAAAAACTAATAGAAAAGGGAAAAAGAGTTCTTCTTACGTGTCACCACTTTGTTTACAATTGGCGCATCTCTTTCCTGTCCGTCTCTCAGGACTTGGATGGTGTAGACATATTCCACTCCTGGAGTCAAGCCAGACACAACGATGCTTCCTGAGTCTGAAGTCACTTCTCGTGGTGCCTCTCCTCCCTGGCTTGGTCGTACACCCAGCTAGAGGAAGGAAAGCAAAATAAACACCAAGGACGAATATTTCCAGAGGCCTGTTACTGCTGTGAGGTTGTGATGCTTTAAATAGCGTAAACTCTTCAGAAACTGCACAATGTACTTTTATTAGGAAATGATTTGGGGACTCTTTTATATACTTTAGCTGGAAATTCCCCAAGGTGGGGAAGGTATCTTCCAAACTGCATTAAGGTGGATTATTACGGAAGGTTCCAGAGAAATGTCATTACATACTGTTTTGCTTGATAAAGAATCTCTTGTTACAAACCAGACATACCCAGGGACTGTGGGCCACATGGTATTTTGTTTCTATTTTTCTGTGTGTGTGCTGGAAGGAATGTTTGAGCTCTCCTTTTAACAAGTTATTCACATTCAATTCACCTTTTAGTTGCCATATAAAGGCACTAGCCCCTGTAGCAACTGTATTGCAAAAACACACCTTTCGAAGAGCTATGTTCATAGCTTCAACTGCAGGATGATACATTACAAGAGAAGAATTAGAATAACTATGCCCGTAATTTAAAATCCTTTTAAGATCCTTTTTCAAAAACTCAGGTAACACTGTGCTATCAAATAGTGTCCAACTCTAAAGAGATCCTTCACACACCATAAGGCTTCTGAAAGTCAGCATGACATTCAGGGAATTTAAAAGGTATACTGGCAATCTTCAAAAAGTTCCTCTATATTTGAGTAGCATAATCATAAGTATGGCCATTCATATACTTTATCTTTGGTGTATTTTTTTAAATAATCAAGGGGATTGAGTAATGATTTCCAGCGATAACAAATATTTCTGTCTTCACACTAAATGCCAAAGAATGGAATTCTTTTAAACATATTCATTTGTATTCATCACTTCCCTAATATCATTACTTTAAAGAAGATGAATCCAGATATCCACAGGGAAACCTTAATCTTAACTTCTATTAAGAGATTTACCCGCAGCGCTTTGAACAGTTGGAGATGAAACTGATTGGATGAAAATGCGATTTTTAAGTGACTCTGAGTTTAACTGATCTCCCTAAATTGGCTTTTGTGAACTTGTTCACACCCATTTAGAATGACACATCAAATAAAGTTTTCCTATGTTTTTTTGAAATGTAGTTCCCTGCGGGAAAGGATAGAGAAAATAAGATAACAACAAGCAGCAGCTTCGTGCTAATGTTTTATCCTTAGAAAAGCACTTTCATAGCCTCCATCCATTCTTGGAACAATTCAGTGAGGTAGGCAGGGAAGGATTGTTAGGCCCTGACAATGTAGTCAAAGATGTATGAACAGAAGCAGGTGGCAAAACCCAGGTCTCCTGACTCCTGAGCACCCTGTTTCCACTACATGGGAAACACAAGGACAGCTCAGGGCTGTATCACAGAGATTAGGAACATGGGCAGTTTACCTTAAAACCAATTCTTGGAGCAGGTGTCCATGTGATCACAATGGTGGTCTCGGTCACCTCGGTGTTGTAAGGTGGAATGGAGCTCCCAGGCTGCACTGTGAGAGAGAATCAATACACGTTTTCAAAACTTAAGATCACAGATGATTTCATAGAATAGAGATAACAAGTATCTTTATAGAGAACCTCAGTTTAACCAAGCAGTGGATAGAGAATGTAACATATTTTTTCATTGGGTGAGAATTGGGAGAGGATCAGGCTTCTCAATCTTTAATGTGCCACACACATCATCTGGGTCTGGCTAAAATGCAGATTCTGTTTCTGGAGGTCTAACAAAGAACTAGGGAGTTCGCATTTCTGACAAACACAGATAATACCGATTCTGTTGGCCCATGAATTATACCTGAGTAACAAGGGGTTAAATATTCGCTAAGGCAGTCTTTTCAATGAAATTATATAATCTAATTCATGTCTTTCCATCATTGTTGGGATTTGAGTTTTATGACAATAAATTTCCCTATATCGTCAGTGTAAAATCCCTTATAAAATGTACAACTGGCCACCACAAACTGATTATCGTATTGTTTCTTAATCATTAATTTAAGAACAGTGGTAAATTATAGATGATGATCTAAAAACAGTTTTATGCTGGGCAGGGATTGGTGGCTCATGCCTGTAATCCCAGCACTCTGGGAGGCTGAGGTGGGCAGATCATTTGAGGTCAGGAGTTCGAGACCAGCCTCGCCAACATGGTGAAACCCTGTCTCTACTAAAAATATGAAAAATTAGCCGGTCATGGTGGCTCGTGCCTGTAGTCCCAGCTGCTGGGGAGGCTGAGACACAAGAATCGCTTGAACCCTGGAGGTAGAGGTTGCAGTGAGCCGAGATCATGCCATTGCACTCCAGCCTGGGTGACAGAATGAGATTCCATCTCAAAAAAAAAAAAAAAAAAAAAAAAAAAAAAAAAAAGCTTTATGCTGAATTATTCCACAATAATGGTCAACTATTTTTGGTTGCAGTAAAACATGCTATATAAAAGTTAAACAAAATCTGCCACCATGGATGCACTTTGAAGTCTAAAGATTTGTACTTTAAATATGTGATTATTTATTCAGAATAATAACACTGCAAAAATTTAGTATTTTATCACCAGAATCAGGAATCATAACAAGTTTGTTTTGCATTTTCTAGCATCTTGACATCACTGTTCTTTTTCTTATCGAAAATATTACTTTGGCTGGGTACAGTGGCTCATGCCTGTTATCCCAGCACTTTGGGAGGCTGACGTGGGTGGATCACTTGAGGCCAGGAACTCAAGACCAGCCTGGCCAACATGGGGAAACCTCATCTGTACTAAAAATATAAAAAGTAGCCAGGTATGGTGGTAGATGCCTGTAATCCTAGCTGCTTGGGAGGCTGAGGCAGGAGAATCACTTGAACCTGGGAGACAGAGGTTGCAGTGAGCCAAGATCACACCACTGCACTCCAGCCAGGGCGAGAGAGCAAGACTCCATCTCAAAAAAATAAATAAATAAATAAATAAATAAATAAATAAATAAATAAATAAAATAAAATAAAATATTACTTAAACAAATTTTTATTTTTATTTTTTGAGATGGACTCTTGCTCTGTCACCCAGGCTAGAGTGCAGTGGCACAATCTCATCTCACTGTGACCTCGGTCTCCTGGGTTCAAGTGATTCTCCTGCCTCAGACTCCCATAGCTGGGACTATAGGTGCCTGCCACCACACCCAGCTAATTTTTGTATTTTTAGTAGAGACGGGGTTTCACTATGTTGGGCAGGCCAGTCTCAAACTCCTGACCTCAGGTGATCTGCCCACCTTGGCCTCCCAAAGTGCTGGAATTACAGGCATGAGCCATCGCACCTGGCCAAAAATAAAAAAAAAAAATTTTTTTTTAAATCTTCTTTTTAAATAAAAGATTTGTTTTCGGTTTTAGCACCAAAAATGAAAGAAAGAGAGAGAGAGAAAGAAAGAGAAAGAAAAGAAAGAAGGAAGAAAGGACGGAAGGAAGGAAAGGAAGGAAGGGAAGGAAGGGAAGGAAGGAAGGAAGGAAGGAAGGAAGGAAGGAAGGAAGGAAGGAAGGAAGGAAGGAAGGAAGGAAGGAAGGAAGGAAGGAAGGAAAGAATGTATATATGAAGTTAAGATAGAGCTTTCTAACAACCTCACAAATCTTATTATAAATTTAGAAAGGTAAAGTCACAGAAGGCCATATATTTTGAGTTGGGTAAGTTAAGTTCAAGGGTATCAAGTGTGTGAGTAGCCCTGGTCACATGTTTGATATCTCCACAATTCTTCCTCTCTTTGCATCTCAATCAAATTTTGTTCCCATTGGGGAAAAAACCTCCGAATGTATTTATACTAAATTATGAATGGCTGGCAAGACAAAGAATTAGTCTCCAGAGTTATACAAACAGGGATTAAAAAGTGTTCAGACTCCAGTCTCAACTCAACTCCAGTCAATTTTTTTTTCTTTGCCATGTGGGAATTTAGAATCAACATCGCAATTCTCGCATTTCTTTTTCAGTCTGGATTCTAAGGAGCCATTTTTTTATTTTAAAAATATTGTGTGAGAAAAAGCCAAAGATATATGTGGGCCACTTCATAATGATAGCTCTAATGGCTGAATTGAGGTACTACTGGTTTAGTGGGCTGTTTCATCTATGTATGTTATTATTTTGATGGTGTTTGGTGGGGGTTGGGGGAACATGACTGGGATGGGTGACCCCGATGCCTTTTAGTACCTCTGAAATTATACACCACTTGGCTGCTGCTGACTCTGCCAAAATGCCATGACAGCCCTGTGTGACCATTTTTTAATGGCCCACGAAAAGCAATTCAGAGAACAGTCAGTTTCTTTCACTGAACATCTGTGAAAACCACAACTTTTTTACAAATTATATTTGCCTCAACTGTCCTGGGCTTTAAGACTAGGTATTTTCTATTGCTTGAGCCAGCCAGCTAGAGTCTTCCCAAGTTTAAGATGATGCTCTCTGCCTGGGAAGGCCATTATGGGAAAATCACCAAACCACAAACCCACAAACGATGTCAAACAAAGGATGTGATTCTGAGTGTGAGCTATGGGTTCTGGCAGGTCTTGTTAGGGAAGAAAGCCCAGCTGTTAAAGAAATAAAATTTGCCCTATCAATACAGGAATAAGCTGAATTTTCCCCAGAAACAGCTTTTTCCCGTAACTTTTCTCACATTCGCTCTTAAGAATTTAGCACAAGTTATAAAACTCAGAAAAGTTACTCCCAGAATTCAGCTTAGTAAGACAGTAAAAAAGTTACAGAAACTTAGTAATTTCAAAACCATGCAAGCCTTGAGGATGTTTACAACCTTAAGGAGTACTTAAAGTTCAAATGGAGTTGTAGAATACCCTGCTTACATTAGTTTATTTAAATATAAGCTTCGTTGAACTGTTTTTGTTATTATTCCTTTCTCAATCATCTATTCACCAAGTATTTTTTGAAAGCATACAATGTTCCAGACACGATGTTAAACTTTATCTAATAAAATTACTTTTGGCTATTAGTACTTCAATTAAAATAATTATATTTTATATGAATCTATTATGCAAAGCATAAAATAATATATCCAATATATCAAAGTCTTCAGAAGTACTTGAAATATCTTGACCCACCACCTTCCCTTAATTATTGTTAGCATCATTAAAAATGCTTTTTCTTTCTTCAGCACTGTGTTCAACCAAAGAAACTACATAAAATATGCCTTATGTTAAGGAATGAACAAGACAACTATAGACTTCTACATTTTAGTAAAAGACAACATCTACTGAAAGGGCACCTTCACTGAAATCTCCATTCTAATCCACTGAAGGACATTTATAACAAATGAATATTTACAAGAAATATAAAGACATTAATTTCATGAGAGTAGATCTTAGACTATCTTAGAACCGTGTAAAATTTTAGCCAAATTTTCAGGTAAGCTTATTTGCAAATTAAAAATGAATTTTACTTGCTTACGATTAACTATTATTTAGGAAAAGGGCCAAATTTCATACAGTAAATTTAAATGGAAGTAAGTTTTCCTTAAAGTATGTATTTTTATGGGGAAAAGTTTATATTTTCTTTGGGAAATCAATTCCATAGTTATTTACAAACTAGGCTTCTATTGACTTTTTGAATGCTTTTTAACATCCATACTTTTAAATTAGTCGAAGAGTAACATTTGTTGAAGGCTCTTAGAAAATTGCAAACTAGTCCATGGTTACAATATATGCTAAAAAAGTGCTTATGTTAGGTGCTTCTATAATTCAAAACGTCAAGTTGAAAATAACAAATAATGTTCAGCCAGAAATAAGGAGTCTCATAATTCTCTGTAATGTAAATGGAAATGTATTTAATAGAAATCAGTTTGTGAATAGAGGTCTTTATTGTGATGTAGATATGTGGGAGATTTAAGACCACTTCCTTTAAAATGTTGAGCAAAAGGACAGACGTGGCCAAAAATTATTGTTAGTATTTTCCTCCTCTGAGGAATTTCAAGAGTAATTTAAGAAAAAAGCAATTCTGTCTGCAAAAGTACTTTAATCTTCTGCAGCCAACACTCATAAAGAAATCATTTCCCTGGCTTCATGTTCAATTAGTTGGTTCCCATTCAACCTGTAGATATTTTTATTCTGCATTCATAGTTACTATTCAATGCCCAAAGTAATAGAATATAGACATAGGTGCTAATTTTTTCTTGCCTTAACTAGTATTTGGTAAATTCATTTAATGTAATAGAATTTAATTTTTGTAATAACAGAGTGCTTTAAACCCATGTTACTCAAAGTGCTGGCTCTAGAGGAAAGAAAGAGCTTGGCAATGTATGCGAATTAACGCACTGCTTCCTTCAAGAAAATCTGGCTTCAGAAAAATTCTCAGCTCTACTAAGCAGTGTGCTTTGTGATTTACATTCTGGCACAACTCTTTTTCTTGTTGCAGACTAGCAGCAAACAATTAACGGGCCAGCAGCCAGTCTACGGAGCACATTTTTAGTATCACTGATTTAAATATATACTAACTTTTTAATGTTTTTTTTTTGGGGGGCCGTTGTTTTGTTTTTTTGTAAAGCATGAAGAATAGAGAATGTAAATATAGTTAAGAAAAGGCATTTAATTTTCGGCTTACGTGTGGTAAAGACTCCAGTGGCTTTGGGGCTCTCTTGGTTGCCCTTTATGGCCACAAGGGATACGGTGTACTCAGATCCAGGCTGCAGATTCCTCAGTGGGTACTTCGAGACAGAGGGACCCACATTGTACTGCCTGGGCTGGCCTCTTCGGGTCAGGCCCACAGTCAGTCGGTATCCTGTTATCCGGGCCCGAGGTGGAGTCCATCTCACCAGGACAGTAGAATCCGTTTCATTGACAAACTGGAGGTTAGTGGGAGCATCCAGTTCTAGGAAAAAAGATGAAACATGCCAAGAAATATTTAGATCAGTAATGATCATAACTCAAGTCCTGAAGCTTGATTGAATGTCTAAGTTTTCTCTCCTCAAGGTTGCAACTATGTGAAAGTCAGAACCCCGGAAAAACTGAGCCAGTAAGAGATTGAGTGCTACATAGAACTTTGCCAAAACTCTGCCAGTCATGAGAAATTGTGGAACCATTTTGCTTGACTGTGATCCTTCGGGAAGTCTAATGTTCCAGCATGACCTTCCCATCACTCTCAGAAATTATAGTTACATTAAAGCAATGGTATTTTTAAAAAGGCAAAACAAACACTTCTGAACTTCACAGGTTGCTCTGAGCCAAACAGATTAAGGAAAAAGGGATATGCCTCCTAAAATGACAGCAAGAAGAAGCTCTCTATGGGTCAGAAGCAATATTCTGTGAAGAGTCCCTGCTAGAGAAATAAAAGTTATTTTCACATGGTTCAGATTAGACAGTAATTACAGTAATGATAACATATCCTCAGATTCATGGTAGGATACTGGTGAGTTTGCACTATCAGAATCACATAAGTTGTGGAGTTTATTCTTAAGAATAATAACCAGCAGTTTTCCCACCGAAATTTAAATTACATTTCAAATAGAGGAAATATTTAAGAGGCAGTCAAGTATAATAATTCAGAGCATGGGCTTTGGACATAGGTTATAGAGCCAGCTCTATCCATTCCTATCTCTGTGACCCTACAAGTTCCAGAATTTTTTTAAAGCCTCAGTTTCTTTATGTATTCAATATGGATACTAGTAAGACCTTCCAGCTGGGCACGATGGCTCATGCCTGTAATCCTAGCACTTTGGGAGGCCAAGGTGGGTGGATCACTTGAGGTCAGGAGTTTGAGACCAGCCTGGCCAACATAGTGAAACCTGTTTCTACTAAAAATACAAAAATTAGCAGGGCATGGTAGCGCATGCCTGTAGTCCCAGCTACTTGGGAGGCTGAGGCAAGAGAATCGCTTGAACCCAGGAGGTGGAGGTTGCAGTGAGCTGAGACTGCGCCACTACTGTCCAGCCCTGGCGACAGAGCGAGACTCCATCTCAAAAAAATAAAAAATAATAATAATAATAAGACCTTCCTTCCTAAGGTCAAAACAGAGAGTAAATATGAGAATAATGCTTGTAAAAACTGAGCAGATAAGCTGGTGGCTAGTAATACTAGATACTTGACAATTGCTATTCTTAAATGAATTCTACTGTGTTACGATCCTGCATTTTAACTTTGATCTAGATATATTTAGTTACAGGAAAAATGCACTCAAATTAGATTCTCTTCAGTTCTCCCTCTTAGTACCCTTCAGCTGATACATGTATTTTAGAAATGGGTTACCACTTAGCCTCATGGAGCTTGTTTGAGTTTTGTTTTCAAGTTTAATGTGCTTTGTGTTCACTATGCATTCCCTTGCCGGCTGGGTATTTCCCTCTCTCTAAGCCATACACCTCTGAGTCAATGGTTTGCTGCACTTCCTCACGGGCTGGAAGTGAGGGTGGAGAATTTGGAGGGGAGGTAAAGATAGGAAAAGACATACTGGTTGTCTGTTCGGCAGTCAGAGGCTTGCTCTCCCTCCCGTGGTTCACGGCAAAGACTTTGAAGTAATAGGTGACCCCAGGGGACAGCCCGGTGACTTCTGCGAAGGTGTTCCTGCTGATGGGCAACCTCTGCCCGTGCTCCCCAGGCAGGTTGACGGGGATCACATCCACGCGGTAGCCGGTCACTGCACTCTCAGGCGGTGTCCACATGATGGTGACCTTCACGTCTGTCACTTCCACAAACTGCAGGTCCCTGGGAGAGGGCACTGTATCTGACAGACAAGAGTCAACCAGTCATTCACATTTTCTGCTGAAGATTATTTTTAAGAAGCCAGTTTCTCGGATATGATAGGCAGTTCACTGAGCCTCTCATTCGAGAGTTTTGCTAAGTTTTGTCTCTTAATCAGATCATATTTTCATGGCCCCGTCATAGTGCTTAAATTATGACATTTGAACCTTTTGTCTAAAATAGTTAGGTAATAAATGAGTTACCAGCATATGAAGTGTCATATGATGGTGAGGGGAGAGGGTTATAAGAAAAGATACTAAAAAACAAAACAAAACAAACAAAAACCTTTGAAATAACTGCAGAAAATAATGTAATGGTTTTTGTTTTACTGAATCATTTTATAATACTTAAGAATCAAAGATGAAATGACCCTTGAGCTTCTGGGAGAAAATTTGTAGACGGACATTATGGTATTGGTTTTTAATAAGAAAGGCCAGTAGCCAGCTTTGATAAGTTACTTATGACATTTCAGCTAAACATCAGAAGTTTAGGGAAAAACTATTGCATAAGATTATTTGAATGTGGGAACTATTGACAGAGACAAAACCACCCCCCCTCAGGAACAATCTTGATAACATAACATAGGAAGTGTCTTCTTAAAAAAGTTACCTGAACGTGGGGTGCCAGTGGTTTCTTGTTGAATGAAAACAGGTGTACTTTCTTGATTTTCTTCCACGGCAAAGATAGTGATGTTATACTGAACGCCAGGTTGCAAGTCACTGAGGGTGACGGAGTTTGCAGTTTCAGGAAGGTTGAGTTCTGTGCTGCTGCCTTCTACTGACGGTGAATAGACTATTCTGTACCCTGCAGATGGATCAACAAAAGTTAAGATGCACTGTTTTCTTTGAGACCGAGGCTTAGAAACACCATAAATCCTCCCTTTTCGAATATTCCTTAGCATCTTGCTTGATTAGTGAAGAGCCAGTGATTCTTTTTGACTCTTTTAATATTGCCACTTCTTGTAATAATGACTACTCAGCACGAAGATAAAATAAGAACAGTCATGCAAACCTTGTTAATAATAAATGTCATCCTTGAAGACCTGAGATCCTTAATAAATGTCAATTAGAGATGCCATTAGGTGAAAATATTCATGTTAAGCTGATTTTTCCTCTTTGAGCTCCAGATGAGGGAAGCAATTAATGAACCAGCCTGAGCAGAGTTGTCTAGCACTGTGTGTGTCTTTTTGGAACTTCAGTGATGAGGCAGTTGAATCACCTAATGAGCTAAGAAGGCAGCTCAGCTTTCTCCTTAAGGATAAATCTTAGAGCAAGGTTTTCAGGAAAATTACACCTCTTCAACCCTGGGAACACTTGCTTTAATAAGCCAATGAGCTGGCTTTACAGGTTGTGTGTATGTTGTGGTGTGTGTGTATAAGGGAGTTGGTAAAATGGTTTCGAGGGGAAATGTGCCATAGAAAATAACTCCCCCCGACACACACACACACACACACACACACACACACACACACACACACCTCTCTCCCATAAATTATATTGGAGATTTAAAGTGATATGCAGATCCACAGTCAGAATCTGCGCCCTCCCTGTTGATGTCATTAAGATTAACATAGCAGCCAAAGAGCGGGAGGCTCAGCTGACCTGTGATGGGAGCCTGGGGTCTGCTCCAGCGAACAACAATTGAGGTGTCATCAACTTGGTCCACAGTCGGGTCAGGAGGGGCATCGGGCGCTAAGAAAGAAAGTGGGGCAAACAGTCAGGAAGTGCTACTACAGGCCTGTGTTTTACAGAAAAAGATTCTTTTAACATTATGTAGCACACAGGTACCTGTTGTTTGTGAAGTAGACAGGATCAAACTCTGCTCCCCATCCTCAGATATCTCATAGACATTTACAATGTATTTTCGGCCAGGAAGCAGGTCAGGGATGTTCACGGAAGTGGCTGTGCTTGGAAGATCTTTGAAATGAAAAGACAAGGTAACTAATCGGAGCAAACTAGTCCCTCAAATGATTCTACAGCTTAGAAGAAGGATATTTTAAGAACTATATATTCATAGGGAAAAATGACTGAAGGTAATGTGCTAATAGATAATCAGTGATTATTATTTTTACGGAGTCTTGCTGTGTTGCCCAGGCTGGAGTGCAGTGGTGCGATCTCAGCTCACTGCATCCTCCACCTTTCGGGTTCAAGCAATTCTTCTGCCTCAGCCTCCTGAGTAGCTGGGATTACAGGTGCACACCACAACACCTGGCTAATTTTTTTGTATTTTTATTAGAGACAGAGTTTCACCATGTTGACCAGGCTGATCTCGAACTCCTGGCCTCAAGTGATCCACCAGCCTTGGCTTCCCAAAGTGCTGGGATTATAGGAGTGAGCCACTGCACCCCGCGTAATCAGTGATTATTAATGTACTATGGGAAAACCCCACTCCTTGTCTTTCTCCTTTCTCCTCTTCCTCCTTCCTTTCATTTTTCCAACTTTTTCTCTAAAGATGTGTAACTTTTGTAATCTAATGCCAAATTTTTAAAAATAGCTCTCTGCAGTAAGAAGTCAGGGTAGTGATTATTGGTGGAAGATGATGTGGTCAGGGTAGACAGATGTTCTTTTTCTTGATCCGGGTGCTGGTCTTGTGGTGTGTTCACTTTATAAGAATTCAAATTCACTGAACTCAGTGCTTACGATTGGCACACACTTCAGTGTGCTGATAAAGTTTTTTAAAGGCCCCTCACCATAACTATTTGAAAAGTATGAGTGATGATACTGTGCTAACATTGTCAGCTGCAGTCCTGGTAATTACTTCCACCAAGAAAACAGCTTTTGCTGTAGAAACTTGTGCCCAGGTAGGCACATGATGCAGCTGGCATCAGGGACCAGGAACATGTGAGGGTGGCTTGGGAAAAACCCGGCCACTTCCTAGAAAGAGTCAGTCCTTTCTTTCCTCATGCCGAAGGCTGGTTTGTTCAGTCTGAGCTGTCAGCCAGTTCCAGACCACAGATACCACCTGCCTAGAGGCCCCTCCCAGTGAGAGTTTTCCAGCAGCTGCCCCAAACCGGTCTTGAGCGACATATTGCGCTTACCCAGATACTGTGGCTCATCTCCCTCCTCACTCAGCTCATATTCCACCCGGAATCCTGACACAGTGTCGGAAGCTGAGACCCAGGAGACCACAAAGCTGCTGGCTGTGATTTCAGTGACAGATTCAGAAGTGGCCACAAGGGGAGAAAGGGGAGTTGTCTCTCCTGTCACGGTGTTGCCTAGAGAGTCACAGAAAGGGGAAAGTCAGCCTTCAGCCTTCTAGAAAATGTACCGTCCTTGCTGCCAACATCATTTTTAAAAATGTTGGTGCCCCTCATGGAAGAATATGAATTGAGAAGGAAAGCACTTCCTCAGGAGAGCTCAGCTCCAGGAACCTTGGGCATAGGAGGCGTGAGGGTGGTTGTGTACGTACTGGTCACAGGTGTGCTGGTGCTGGTGGTGGTGAAGTCAAAGCGAGTCACTTCTCGGTGGCCGTACTGCTGGATGCTGATGAGCTGGCCCTCGTATACCACACCAGGCTTCAGGCCTTTGATGGTGTAGGAGTTTAAGTGGCCTGGTATGGTAGCTTCCTTCCAACGGCCTACAGAATTTTTCTGAAAATTTAAATAAACACACACACACACAAGTGTTTACAAGGATGAACATTTGAAGATGATGTTCAGTAATCTTCAGAGAAGAATGACATAGGCAGGACTTAGGCAGCTCCATTCCAGAGGCACATCATGGAAAACTGGATTCCCAATGGTTATATAGTTAGGTATAGTTAAATATAATGCTAACTATTGTTAACATAGTTAACACATAATGCTAACTACTGTTAACATCAACAAACTGCTGCAGTTTACTTACTAATACCCATTCTCTGTGCTATTTACCTACATTCTCCCATTTAGTCTCCATATCCTCCTGATGGTGAGGCAATGGCATTGTTGCTCCCATTTTACAGATGGAGAAACAGAGTGATATGTGATATGTCCGGGGTGACATAGTTGCAGACACTGGGCACCTTCCCTTTTTTTTTTTTTTGAGACAGGGTTTCACTCTTGTTGCCTAGGCTACAGTGCAATGGTGCAATCTCAGCTCAACGCAACCTCTACCTCCCGGGTTCAAGCGATTCTCCTGCCTCAGCCTCCCAAGTAGCTGGGATTAGAGGTGTGTGCCACCACACCCGGCTAATTTTATATTTTTAGTAGAGATGGGGTTTCTCCATGTTGGTCGGACTGGTCTCGAACTCCTGACCTCAGGTGATCCGCCCACCTCGGACTCCCAAAGCGCTGGGATTACAGGTGTGAGCCACCACACCCGGCCCACACCTTCACTTTTACCAAGTTAATTATGTTATATCAGTAACATAATATGATTAACCTAAGCTTTGCCTCTCCTATTTATTTTTTGTTCCTATAACAGATAACATTCCTCTCTGAAGTACAGAAATGCCAATGCCATATATTCTGTCTTTTAACTCAGTGGGATACCATTCAAGTTTCTTGCCCTGAAAAAACAAAGGCAGAATGTTGCTTTGTGACTCAGTTCCTGGGGCCATCACATACCAGGTTCAACAAGTCTGGTTTTGTGACTCATTCTTGGATAGGAGCTACCCCATCAGAAGTGGTTACCCAATTTTGGACAAGACTGCAGAAAATACGCAATTTTGGTTTATTTAATCTTTTGCTCCCAGTTTATATTTCACATCCTGTTCAGCTTCATTAATATGCCATGGGTCACAAAACTCAGTGCAATAAAATGTGTATGAAAGAAACACCCTTACTTCAGACAAGATGAGACACTTTCAAGTGTAAATATTCTAAACTAATATAAGTCAAAATATGTTTTTTATGCCCAGTGGTTTTTTAAAATTACCCAGTCAACCAGTTCCTCAATAATTCAAATACTCAAGTGTCCATTTATATTTCTGGAATAAGCGAGAGTGATCGTAGTACTCTTCACAGTGAAATTTTAACTCCAATACACTGTGGAAAAAATTTGAAATCAGTCACTGCAATTAGCTCAAATTTAGTAATAAATCATTTTTCAATGTGAGCTTGTTTGGTTAGTTATTAGAAGAAAATAACAGAAAATAAAGTCTCAGGCGGCATCCATTAAAAAAATCCCTGAATTTATGTAGTTGTTAAAAATCTCAAAAAATTTGTCACTGCTGCTCTTTGAAGACTTTCCAATTCAACATACATTTTATATCTCCTTTTAAGTGTCTCCCACTGCAATGGTCTCACATAATACTTTGGATATCCTTAATTTTAAAGTAAATAAAATTAGTGATGCAATAAGAAGATGAGAGACTAGAACGTGTTGGATGCACTGATGCTGTTGACTTAGATCACTGGATATCAACTTCTGCAAATGGCCAGATTATGGACATAGGGTGAAAGAAGAAAAAAGGATGACTTTTTTTTTTTTTTTTTCATTCACCATTTGTTAAGCAGTGTGCCAGGTGCTGAACCATTCTAGACTCTAGGGAGACTATACTGAGCAAATGAGAAAGACACGATTCCCCTCTCTAAGAGAATCTGTTTCCATTTTCTATTCTTCTGGGCTTGCCGCCATGTAGACAACATGCTTACACCTCTATTTTTTTCATTTGTCAACAAGAAGTCATATTTACAGACTCTTTGCTATGAGACTTGAGGATTTATTTATATATTTATTTACGTGGACACAGGGTCTTGCTCTGTCTCCCAAGCTGGAGTGCAGTGGTGCCATCTTGGCACACTGCAACTTCCGCCTCTCAAGCTCAAACGAGCCTCCCGCCTCAGCCTCCCAAGTAGCTGGGACTACAGGTGCATGCCACCTTCCCCTGCTAATTTTTATATATTTTTGTAGAGCTGGGGTATGGGCATGTTGCTCAGGCTAGTCTCAAGCTCCTGGGCTCAAATAATCCACTGGCTTCAGCCTCCTAAAGTGCTGGGATTATACATGTGAGCCACCGTGCCCAGACAAAGTTGAGGATTTAGCTCAATAATACCACCCTTTTCCTTCCAGAATCGTGGACATTCCCAGGGTCTGACATTTGTATCATTATATTTGTTCTTCTTGTGTTTATATTTGTAATTTAAAGTATTAAGTATCTTTTTTTTTTTTGGACTTCATCAGCTTTTGGTACCATCTCTCTTGATTCTCTATTTTGAAAGATAAAGCTATCACCTCCTCTCTTCTCCACCTTCCATATCCACCATTTTTTCATGTAAATGTTTACTTTTTACTTTGTTTTTGTGCAACCAAGTTTCCATGATGCATCTATAGACCGATCGTATCAAGCATTAGAAATATATTCTTTTCAATGAGTCTAACATCATGACTGCTGGGTGGATCAAAGTTTCCAGAATCAAGGTTCAATGGAATTTTTCCTCTCTTTGTTTTTATACCTTAATATTGCTGCATTTTAGTTTGCTTTATATAGGAATTATTGCCTTATAATACATTCGGTTTTTTTTTTTTTTTTTTTTTTTTTTTTTGAGGCAGAGTCTTGCTCTGTCACCCAGGCTGGAGTGCATTGGCGCTATCTCGGCTCGCTGCAACCTCCGCCTCCCGGGTTCACGCCATTCTCCTGCCTCAGCCTCCAGAGTAGCTGGGACTACAGGCTCCCACCACCGCGCCCGGCTAATTTTTTGTATTGTTAGTAGAGACGGGGTTTCACCATGTTAGCCAGGATGGTCTCGATCTCCTGACCTCGTGATTCGCCCGCCTCGGCCTCCCAAAGTGCTGGGATTACAGGCGTGAGCCACCGCGCCTGGCCACATTTGGGGTTTTTTTGAGAAAGACTCTCTCGCTCTGTTGCCCAGGCTAGAGTGCAATGGCGTGATCTCGGCTCAACTCCCTGCAACCTTTGCCTCCTGGGTTCATGCGATTCTCCTGCCTCAGCTCCTAAGGAGCTGGGACTACAGGCATGTGCCCCCATGCCTGGCTAATTTTTGTATTTTTAGTAGAGATGGCGTTTCACCATGTTGGCCAAGCTGGTCTCAAACTCCTGACCTCAGGTAATCTGCCTTCCTTGGCCTCCCAAAGTGCTAGGATTACAGGTGTGAGCCACTGCACCCGGCCACATTTGGGTTTATTATACATTCCTCCACCTGATTGTCATGTTATTATTTTAACTGCATTATTTGCCCCTGTGATTAATTATCCCCAAGCCTGCTTTTTCTGTGAAGTCTCTCTTTATTCTTGGAGACCTCAATCCCTGATCCCTCAATCCCATCCTCATCTTTCTGTTCCATCTGTATTGGTTGCCCTCTAAGCCAGCTATGCAGTTACTACATTGCAAAGTTTTCCACCACTATCAGGGGTCTGATTTGGAAGCACTGTTTGCTGGACCCCACAACTTTCTTCTTATTTCACTCTTGTTTTTCTGGAGTGTATCTACAAATACTCTTAAGGAAAAGGATGTATGGAAAATAAACTACCAAAAATCTGTCTGAAAATATTAATGTGCCCTCATATTTGATTGATAATCTGGCTGAGTATGGAAGACTTTAAAAGTTTCTTTTTATCCTTGGAACTCTGACACATCAAAGATGTGTCTAGACGTGGTTCTTTCTGCTAATTTTTCTGGGCACCTAGGAGGCTCTTTTAAATCTGAAAAATTCTGTCCCTCTGCTTTAGGAATTTAGAAAAAGAATAATTTTAACAGTTTAAATTTTTCCCGAAGAGTTTAAATTTAACTGCCTGGGTTGGTCAAATTTTGTTTGTTTGTTTTTAATTGTGGAATTCAATAGCTATGATTTAAAATGGACATTTTTTTCTTCTATGTTTAAAATAGTGTTTCTCAAATTATGAGCCATGAACTTTGGAGTTAAACAGGGCAGGGTTTAGAGAGTAAGAGAAACTAAAACTAAATAGACCAATATCCTCCTTATTTGGTTTCTTCAATTTCTAGTCACTTCTCATTAGGAAATCACAGGGCTACTGTTTAAATAAACCAACTGTCATCCTTCATCTAAACTTCCCTCCCATCATCTCTTTTCCTTCTATCTAAATAAATTCAGTAGATCAAAAGTAAAATTTTAAAAATGATCACTTTAAAAGTGAATCAAAAAAGAAATATATTAATTTAGCTATTTTTTTTTCAAATTATGAAAATGACACCAGTAATTTTCCTTTGATGAGGTTGCAAGACATATAAAAACCTTAGATTCTCTTCCCACATTGGCCAAGAACAATTTTAAGCATTATCAGTTCTAAGTCCTTACAAAAAAGATTTCTCTAACATAAAGAGCTAAATTCTTCCAAATACCAGCCACCCCCGCCCCACTGCAAAAAAAAAAAAAAAAAAAAAAAAAAAAAAGAACCCAAAACCAAAATCCCCTCAGTCTACAAGTCAATTTAATTGAGCACATATTGTTTGTTCACTAAGCAAATATAATAAAGGCTATAGGAATAGTTAATCAGACTTATTGGCTCAAAAGCTGGGAAAAAAAGAAACCATCAGAATTTGATAAGGTCAGGAGACTCAGTATCCAAGGTTTCTGGGTGGGATACTCACAGGCCTCCACCTGAGAATGTACTTGGAAATGTGAGACGGCTGTGGTGCATTCCACTGGATGGGGTGAGAGTTGGGCTGACTCGGAGTCTCAGTGATAAATACTTGGACAGGACCACTTGAGCCTGGAAATGAAAATGTAACATTTAATTATCTTAGATATTCACTCCAACTTAAAACTGTGTACATGGACAGTCATCATTACAAACAGCTTTGCTTGTCGTTAAATGTGAGTATAGTAAAATTATTTGGGATTAGTTAATCTTTTAAATATTTACGTTGAAAATCAATGCAGCAAATCCATTTTTAGCTGATAATTACTGTTCTTCATATGAGAAATGCAAATCGTAGTTGTTTATAGCAAATAAAATACATTTTTAAAAAAAGTCTCTTGGCTTGCTTTTATTTTCTCTATTATCAAAGTAAGAATTATGAGAAAATTGTGAAACGATCCTATAAAAATAATGTAATACAGAATGCAAACTTCATTTACTTATTGTATTGAGCCTCTTTTAAAGCAAATTCTAATTTTGGAAGGTTTTCATCAAGAATGAATCTACTACCTAAGAAGGAAACAACATTCCAAAGGCCATATGAGATGATGTAAAACAAACACATTTCTAAATGGGGGTAGAATCTTAGACAAATAGGCAAAGGTAATAATTAAAGACCTAGTTTTATTTCTCATCAGTCTAAGCAATCTATCAGTTTGGAAAAAACATCTCGTTTTATTTTTATTCAAGAAGTGTATTCCCAAATCACACCATTGATCCATAAAATTATTAAGTGATTAAACTTATTTTTTTCCAAAATCAGTTATCAACAGAAATGACTTTATGAAGTATATACTAAATTCCGTATTTCTACATCTTGATGTTTATCACTGCTATCAACAAAATTTAAAGTATGGTTTTGGTTCTTTTGTCTAAAAAAAAAAGGAAAATAAGGGAAGTAGCATCAATTTCTAAATAGTGTTAACTCCATTTAAGATAATAATGAAATAGCTAGAAAATTTATGCTTGCAGAACAGAAAACTATCTTTTCTTAAAACACTATCTTTATGATGTCAGTCAATGTTTAAATTACTAGAAATAAAAATCATGTCTTATAATAACCTTTTCAAGAATTTTTAACTGACACTCTGTCAAACAGAGCAAAATTTTGCATGTGTAATAAAGCACTTCACCAGATTATTAACAGATTTAAGTTTTCTGAAAGCTTCTAGGAAAAACTACATTGATTTTCAAGCTTTATTATCTAAGCTGTTAAATTCTCTTTGAAAACAAAGCTTTCTGTAGCAGAAAAAAACATATAACTTGGATATCCATGTAGATTCAGAAATTCCAAAACAATATGCTCACTTCTACACCAGTAACAATTCCGGGTTGGTTGAAGATTAACAAATACTTTGAATCGTAATTCCATTTAATGCACATATTTCCAAGCCACATGAATACCAAAATACCAGAATGCATAAAATTATCAGTTTTTCATTTTAAAGTTGTATGCATTTCACAGAACACATAGGATGTTTGTTTTAATCAATTGGCCTAAGTCAATTCCATGTCCCTGTTTGAATTGCCCCTTCTGTTTATGAAGATCCTTACAAAGGGAAACACATTTTTAAAGACAACAATTCAAGAAAAATTTTGGAGATGTGACTATTTAACGTACTTCCATGTAGATCAGGAAAGCTAGGAATATCATGTCCTTAATTATTTATGATAATTGGCATAGGGTTATTTAAATATTGATCCTTTAAAGAAATCCGTCTACAATTTCCTCTATAAAGAGACATCTGATACACAGTTTATTTAGTTTTGTCAATCACGATTTTGAGGGGGGAAAAGCTTATAATGGTTAAATGTCTACTAAGTTTTAAAAAAGCAACATAAATGACCTTTACTGTTCACCTCTAAGCCTAATCATATTTCTACATCCACAAGGACACAAGGAGGAGGATAAAAACGGGCAGGGAAAGGAAGGAAAAAGGGTACTGCAATGGTTTTTACCCCAACCAAAGTGGAACAAAACTACGGGTCCCTTTTGCTTTCATAAGATTTTAAGCACTGGTCTGAAATTCTGCGTTTTAAAATTTAGCCTTGTGCCATAGCCCACCTTTAAAGGAAATGGACTGAACAGCAATGGAATTTAGCATGTTTTTGTTCAGGAAGTAGAGACTGTGACAGTTATTTCTTAGATCAATTAAATTCCTCTATACTAGCTTATACTACATATAATTACTCTAGCTTATATTACGTACCTTTGAAGACAGAAAAGTTAAAAATTATGACATCTTTTACATTATTAGATTTAAATTTTTGATAATCCTTTTGCTACTGGTAGTTGGTATAACTTTTTAAGTTAACTTAATTGGCATATACTAGCTATTGCCATTGTGAAATCTTTACTCCCTCTCTTATTCAATATGAATTAACTAACAATAAAATGGTTGAGATGATACCAAAAAAAGGAGATAGTATAATGTCTACACTTTTAAAATTAGTTTAAAATAAAGTCTAACTGAGTAATTTCCAATAGTAGTGTCCTTGGAGAAGTTAAACATTTATGATTTTTCGACTCAGTCCTTTTTTTCTCTATTTATTTTGCTGAGATCTGTGCTTTTCTAGTTGCTTATTGACAAACCAAATGTCTCTTATCTTTTGCTAGTTTGAACAACTCTACCAAGTTCTCTGTAGGAGGAACAAACAGGGCAGAACTCAGAGACAATCTATTGGTAATCTGTTGTTCCTTTATTCTCACCACACTCTTAAAGCCCTACATGCTAGGCCACTGAGCAAACCAGAGATACAGATAAGCACCAAAGAGCGTATCTGAGGTCAAATGCCAATCTCTTCCCTCCAAAATTGCCTCTGTGCTCAGTGGGCTCTTGCTGTTCTCCTTTTTAAAGAGTAGGAGTAAGGTCAACATGTAAAACTCCAATAACTCAAGGATTCCTTCCTTTACGGATTTTATCTCTAACATGTCCACCTAAATGCTTCCAGCAAGCATATATTAAGTTACAAAACATTAAGTGATTCCTACACCCAAATCCTCCAAGAAATACAACTTAGGAGGTTGATCAATCTGTGCTATAAGCCTTCAAAAGCAAAGTCACCTTCCCCAGCACTGACAGTGTCTGAGGGTTGGGAAAAGCAGAATCTTCCAAGTTCCCAGAAAAGGTGCATCTGGGTGTTTAGTACTTAGGATGGAACTTTAAAGGTAATCAGCTACAATCTCCCCATATTACAGATGAGGAAATGGAGGAGTGAGGCTTGGCTAACACTACCTTTGGCCAAGTTGTTCCCATAGCTTGTTCTCTGTCACAGTGAATCTCTTATTACAGAGTTAATTTAATCTTAATTTCTGTCACATGCAGATTCTGACACCCTGAAACTCTTTTTTATTTCTGAATGTAGGCCATATTTTAAGTCAAACATTAGTGAAGACTTTGGAGATTTTGTACCTCAGCAGTTGCTCAAATAACTGATGTCTTTTAATTAGCCTTTCATGTTTTAGTAACATGTTTTATTGTAATCACTCAGTGAATATTTAAATGCAATTTTTCCCCCAAATGAATTAATTACACCTACAGCTAGGTATGATGTCTTTTTGACCTGGAAAAACTCAGCAATAAACATTTGAGGGTGTTTGAACTGTGTGGGCAGAGAGTTGACCGAGTTACTCAACCCTTGGCCCAACATACTGTGTTCCTGGCTGCAATTGATCAAATAAATGAGAAGTTTGATACAAAGGGAGCTTAGATGACATGTTGAATGAACACGTACCCTAGGTTGCATTTCATGCCATCTCTCTACACAGCTTCTCTGTTAAGAATCATAATATAAAACCCCAAACCTTTACTCCCAGCATAACTCACTTGGTGGTTTTTATTTCCATGTATGGATATAAGATGAAATCAGCCAGAGTGTCTTAACCTAATGGCATATTTTACAGTGTTAAGAAGTAAAATTATAGACAGGCACATCTTCATAGCCTTCTCTACCTTTTACTTGACAGAGGAAGAGAGAAAAGTTATTTTAATGAAAAATTCAATTATTAGATAATAATAGGAGAAAAGGGTGGGAAAGAGGGGAGACCCCCAACTTAGGCATGAGATCATTAATAACCACTGCCCTGTTGTTATAACCCAATTGGCAGTTCTCAACTTGCAGTAATAGAGCTACTTACTTGGATAGGTCTGTAAAGGTTGGCAATGCCACTCCCCAATGCCACGGCCATAGCAGTAGCACTGGTATCTGACACCATGCACATACTTCTCCCATGAATCTCCAATTTGATAAAATGTCCCAGTCTCTGAATCCTGGCATTGGTCTAAAATACACGCAAGGAAAAGATAAACAGCCTTGAAGACTTAAAACTATGAATTTAATTTCAGGGTGCTAGAGCATACATTTAGTTTGAATAGAAATTTGCAACTGTCCTTACACATATATGCAGTCAAAAAAGTATTTTGTTCACATTCTTTACCTTACAGGACAATTTGTAATAATAATAAAAAAAAGTACCTATTAGGAGGAATAGTTTTCTAAAGGGTAATATTTCTAAATAAAAATGTAAAGATTTGGATTTCAGTGTATATTGATAATCTACATATTAATATTAAATATTAGATATTATTTTACCCATATTAATGTAACTGGCTTAACATTTGAATAGCAAGAAAAAAATCTGCAATAATTTCATTTTCCTTCTTCAAAATTTAAAGAAACTAATTTGACATTTAAATGACAGAGCTAGACTTTAACTATGAGTACTTGCTGAGCAGCTTCTAAGAAAACCTCTCAGGCTTCTCTCTCAGTTCTCACAATCTCACACTAAACGAACTGATGATATCAGTTTGTTTTCTTAGTTAGCAACCAGTCTCTTTTGGTAAAAAAAAAAAATAGTAATGGATTACCTTAAACTTTGTCGTGCTGGTAACACAGCTGTTTTAAGGCTCAGCCTTCACTATTTGCTTAGTTCTATTTTGAAGGGCAGCCAAACAAATCCTAGAGTATTTTGGTGGGCGATATTTACTGGTACAACCCTTTGCTCATGCTGTTGCACAGCTGGTAAGGAAGAGAGTTTGAGAGCAGCCTGACCAACATGGAGAAACCCCGTCTCTACTAAAAATACAAAATTAGCTGGGCCTGGTGGCGCATGCCTGTAATCCCAGCTACTCGGGAGGCTGAGGCAGGAGAATTGCTTGAATCCAGGAAGCGGAGGTTGCAGTCAGCTGAGACTGCCATTGCACTCCAGCCTGGGCAACAGGAGCGAAACTCTCTCTCTCAAAAAAAAAAAAAAAAAAAAAAAAGGAAACAATACTTTTCATAGCATGAATTATCTTTATGATTCTAAACCAAAGAATAAATTCCATTCAATTAAAATAAGCCTAAATTTGTCATCAAATTCAGCAAAAACCAGATGACTACCAATATCAAGATATTTTGGTTCAGTATTAGAGAGAAGACTTTACAAAGCTCTTTGCAAGCAACTGATTAAAGTCTGGAGCCAACTTCAGTCACGTGATTTCACATAGCTTTTCTCATCTGAAACTTGCTCACCATTCTCCCTGTGCAAACTCATCTAGGGAAATGGGGCTACTCACCGACGGGATCACACTTCCATCTGCCCCGACCCTGACCGAAGCATGTACAGTTCAGCATGTGTCCCTCTTCATGACGCTTGTGGAATGTGTCATTCACATTGTAAGTGATGTCATCAACAATGCACTGATCTGTTGAGGAAATAGGTGGGTGAGTGAGAAACTTTTTAAAGTTCCATTGATGAAAGAAAAAAGGTATGCTTCTCAAAGCACACAGCTACTTCTGCTTGATTATCAACACCTTCCACTAAAATAACTTTTCTACAAGCATAGAATAACCTTTTTAATACAATTTTTGCCAAAAATTTTTTTTTTCTCTCCAAAATCTGTAACTGTTGCAGAGGTTACAGCATGCTCAAGTAAAGGATATGGCCGGGCGCGGTGGCTCACGCCTGTAATCCCAGCACTTTGGGAGGCCGAGGTGGGCGGATCATGAGGTCAGGAGATGGAGACCATCCTGGCTAACACGGTGAAACCCTTCTCTACTAAAAATACTAGCCGGGCGTGGTGGCGGGCGCCCGTAGTCCCAGCTACTACAGAGAATGGCATGAACCTGGGAGACGGAGCTGGGAGTAAGATCACGCCACTGCATTCCAGCCTGGGCGACAGAGCGAGACTCCGTCTCAAAAAAAAAAAAAGTAGTAAAATACACTTTCCTGTGAAAAGCCAATATTTGAACAAATATACATCTTACTTTCTGAAAGTTTCTTGCTTAGTTGGTAATTTCCTTTAAATATCTGCTTGTTAGGATAAATAAGAAGAAGATTAAACATATTTATCTAACACCCAGCATGATGTAGTGGTCTGGTCTATGGAATAGGGGGAAGGGGTAGAGATATATATATTTGGGAAATAAAATGTCAACAGTATTCATATTGCTAAAATAAATTAGGCCAACTCTGTTGCTCACTCTTTGAGAGATCCTGAGAAAATTACTTTTTCCTTTTTGGGTCTCAGCTTCTTGATCTATAGAGTGAGGTCTGTATGTGTTATTAAGGTCTCTTTCAGCTCTGCAACACCACAGGTAATTATTACTCCTGGATGGTGTTACCCACTGGACACCACAAAAGGAGAACAAATTCAGACCAATATCTACACACTAGCCATACAGATTATTAATAGCTCAGAGTTCTCCCTAACTATTACTTTTCAAATCAAAGAAATGGAAAACTAAAACACTTTAAATAAGTCAATACTTCCTCATATTATACAGCTGGGTGCAAAGGAGAAAAACTAATCTGAACAAGGAAAGTTAGTCCCCTATGTATTTGTTTCCTGAAATTTAGATCTGCAAGGATCTGATTTTAGAATAACAAGGTCTTCATTTCTTTACAGAAATTATCCTATCTTTTCTAGACATGAATCCAGTGGCATAGCCTAAAGCTGAATGGATCAAATGTTTCATTCTTACTTTTGAAGTCATCTTTTTGGCTCAGCCTAAGTACTTACATCCTAGGAATGTTTCAGGACGTTAGCATTGCTATGCCAGCTTGTCTTAGCAGGCTGCCTGAAAGGCTTATCTTACCAAGCATGGTAGACTAATGAATGAAGTGGCATTGAGTATTTCTTCCCCTGCTTGTGGCAAAGTGCAAGTTTTCATTAAAAAAATGTCTCCCTCTCTGTACCTTTTGCCATCTCAAATGTTTTCATTAATCAGCCAGCGTACCTCGAAGCTGCGAGTAGGCAATGCATGTCCATTCCCCACGACCGTTCCCAACACACGTGCACCTCATCATGTGGCCCATGTCATGCTGCTTATCCCACTGATCTCCAATGCGGTACATGACCCCTTCATTGGTTGTGCAGATTTCCTCATGGGCTGTTTGGAAATGGATGAGAAAGGCACTTGATAAATGATCACAAGGTCTAAACAGGTATGTGTGCAATAGGATCCGTTCAGTTTGGTCATCCCAAGAATTCTCACTGGGGAAGAAGCTTTGTGTGCATCCAAGAAATCTAAGTGCTGTCAGGTGAAGGGGTAGAATTTTTGAGCCCTGGAGGCAGAAAACGTAGTCCAAACATGAAGTATGTCATAGAAAATAGTTACAGGAAGGGTTAGGGGATGTTAAACTAAGATAATACCTACACATTCACACAAAGGGTTCATGCTGTTCTAGAAGCCTGGATTTAACTACTGCTTCATAACTTTTCCCAGTTCCAATTTATTCTGGATCAAATAAAAACTATGTGTTTGGATATAGAATTTCAAGCAAAAGTGGTTTTTTCTTCTAAACTCAACATTTTCTTTTGTTGAAATAAAGAAATAAAAGTGTAAGCAGTTTCTTTGTCTCACAGTCACTCTTGACAGTGCCTACTGCACAAGCTCTTGGTTCTATAACTGGAAAATCAAGGGGAATCTATGGGGTTCTTGAAATCTGAAAACAAGTAAAAGATATTGGTTTCCATTTGTTCGCCATCTATACAAACTGGAAACCTTAAAAAAAAAAAAAAAGGCGAGATTCCCTACCTGTTAGAAAACACTGAGTTTTAGTCACTTTGGCACTCTTTAATAAGTGCTGGAGCTTATGCCATCAAACCACAACCATGTGTCAATGTTGTAGCTCTGTGACTAAAGCCATCATATATATATTAAATGTTGTGAGCTACTCAGTTGTGTGCTCTTTACAAAGACAAACCTGTGTAAATTCATATTTCCAGACTTAGAAATAAGGAATTATACTTTTGACACTAAATCATGTCAATGAGGTTTAAAAATTATATAAATAATTATCTAATTATTCTTCCCAATCCTTATGTATATGATGTAACATCACACACACACACACACACACACACACACACACACACACACTTCACATGAAGTTTTCTGTTGTCTCAAAATTGTCTTAATGAATGAAATAGGAGTAAACTGGACACTAGTCTTTAGTCTCTATTCCCTAAATAGTTGTCAAACAAGACAACCCACAAGGGCTTCATCTTACCAGCCATGGGGCAGAATCCAAACTTCTGGTCGGCATCATAGTTCTGTGTGGTCCCACACCACTTCATGTTGTCCCTTCTGCCCTCAGAAGTGCAATCAGTGTAATTGTGGTTGTTGTATAGGAAGGGGAAGTGGCACAAGGCACCATTGGAATTTCCTCCTCGAGTCTGAACCAAAACTGCCAGGAACAATACACAACAAGGAAGGAAAAGATTACCGCTGAGCTTTCCAATGTACACAGAATTACTGGTCTGAGAGAACCAAGTTTCTGCAGCTAATTCTCAGAGAGTCTATTTCAGAATAAAAAATATCTGATAATATAGTTCTAAGCTTCTTATAATGTTTACCTTCACCTTCAAAACAGATTTAAATCCCATTTTCACTGTCATTTCCCCAGCACCCCCCACAAAAGATTAAATGATAGCTTTGAATAAGACATTGTTTTAACTGGAAAATAAGCTAAGGCATTAAAATATTCATCCTGTGTATTCCTCAGCTCTGTGGGATCATCTACTGATTCCAAAATACAAGTATCTTTAATCACATCATAATCCCAATGTGTTAAATCAAATGAACTGGAAGGCTATTCCCTTGGTGTCATTTCCCAACAGTACTGGGGAAGACGGAAGAATCCTCAGCTGTTATGTGAGCTCCATTATCTCTTGAGTCCAAACTTAACAAAAGCGATGCTTCTTGGGCAGCCTCAAAATAAATGGCTAGAATGCTGGCAAATAAAAATAGGGCATGCAAGTGAGTTTTTTTTTTCACTTCTGTGGCTCCCCCTTGGGACACTCACCAGTATGGTCTGTGCAGAAAGAATATTTCTGGTCCTGCTCATAATTCGAAGTTGTGCTGCACCAAAGATGTCCGTCCTGTCGCCCTTCTGTGGTGCAGGAGTAGAACGTCCTGCCATTGTAGGTGAATGGTAAGACACATGGCTCTCCATTTGAGTTGCCACCATAAGTCTGGGTTACAGCTACAATCATAATCAAAGGAGTGTCAGTAAACAGAGATGCTTTATCTCCCACTAGCAGCTGCTTATTTATGGCTTCAATGAGATACTGAGCTTGTGCCCTCAAAGGAAGAAAGTATGAGTACAGATGATCATCGTTAATTTCAGTCTAAATGCATTACTCAGGAATCCACGTCTACTGTGGATAGAATGACACCTGAGTTCTTCTGCTGATATCCTTCATGACCATGCTGCCATGCCTCAGTTTCTCTATTTGTAAAGCTATATTTATACAGGTCAATTAAGGATGCTGCTTAAGGATGTTGGGATAATATTTATGGCTATATCTATGCCATAAAAATTAATATATAAGGCTATTCTGGGGGAGAATTGTGTACCAATTTTTATTGCCATAGTTACTACCACATTTGTAGCCCAGAATACATATATTAGGTTATTGGAACATGTTTACATCACAAAGTTGCTGAAAATTGAGATTTAGAATATAAAATTTTGATGATCATTCAGAAAGCAGCTCTCTTGTAACAACACTTTAGACAAATAAAGATAATACAATCTTTACCCATGATGCCCATCGCCAGAAAGAAAATACATAAATTAAAAAGGTTGGAAGAAAATGTTTCAAATGCCAACCCTGATTGTTATCACAGGGTGGTAAAGATTACAAGCTTCTCTTGTTTGTTTTATTGTTTCACATTGAATGAATGTATTGTCCTTCAAAAACTAAATAATAAAGCCATCAGTCCTATTCTTCAAAAAGATAATGCATACCTGTCTCTTGGCAGCTGACTCCATTGCCCAGGCACATGCAAAGCATTTGCTTATTTCCTTGTGTCTTCAGCCACTGCATCCCCACAGAGTAGACCACACCACTGTCTGTGACACAGTGGCCATAGGGGGCCGGCTGGGGGTGAGGCTGCGGTTGGTAAACAGCTTCACGAACATCGGTGAAGGGGCCAGATCCTAATGGCATGAGAAGGGAAGGTCATGAAACTGGGTGAGAGAAGACAATTCACTACTTTCTACAGTCAGGATCTTTAGGATCTCACAGAGATCACTCTGAAATCCATGTCGTTACTGGCCTGGGACTGGAAAAAGAAAAATGTCCCTTATTCAGCAGTTGCTTTTGTATTTAGTCTAGGAAATAATCCACAAGTGTCTACCAAGTGGTCTCCATCCTCCAGCTCAATTGGGGCTACTGGGATTATATTTCTGTTTGTTTGTTTTGTGGGGTTATTTTTGAGATGGAGTCTCACTCTGTTGCCTAGACTGGAGTGCAGTGGCGTGATCTCGGCTCACTGCAACCTCTGCCTCCTGGGTTTAAGCGATTCTCCTGCCTCAGCCTCCTGAGTAGCTGGAATTACAGGCACATTCCACCATGCCCGGCTGACCTTTTTTTGTATTTTTAGTAGAGATGGGGTTTTGCCATGTTGGCCAGGTTGGTCTCGAACTCCTGAACTCAGGTGATCCACCCGCCTTGGCCTTCCAAAGTGCTGGGATTATAGGCATGAGCCACCACACCTGGCCAGGATTATATTTCTAAATCACAGACATCATCCTGCCACTCCATACAGCAGATACCTTGAACATCTCCTCGCTTTTCTGTGTAACTGAGCTCATTAGAGGGTGCCTTCGGCAGCTGTCCTGGATTCTCTGGAGGTCACCTCCACCTTCCACATTTTATTTCTCCTCAGTATTATTGCGATTCTGTTGTGCTTTTTCTAAAACCAATCGATCCTCTTAAGACACCTTTCCTTTCAGAACAATACAACAGGATGTGTCGATCTTTTCTTTCAACTTTTAGATATCTGTTCTCTTGGAGGCCAGGGCCCACCGCAGAACAGAATCAGGGTTGATGCTAGACCAAAGGTACACTGAATTCAGTGCCTCCCTAAGTGCTGCTGAACACTAGAACCCAAAGATGTTCACAGGCAAAGAATCCCAAGGTCAAACGTACTAGGGAGACATGGCGCCCATCCCCTACACGCCACCATGGAGAGTATGATGTAAAGGAACATACAAATTCTGCAGAGCAGGTTCCATTTTGTTTAACCCAGTGCTTTTCAAACTTTTTTGAACAATGGAGTCTTTTCAGTATTGGCAATATTCATAAATATAGCTAACATTTACTGAGTATTTATCCCCATTTAATTCCCACCTACTCTTTTAATCTATTTTGGTAGATTGACATTTATAACTTTTTTTGGTCAGTAGCAATTTTATTAATGATAATCAAATAACTCAAAGATATCAAATCTAATCTTGTTCACCTTTGTAAGTGCCCAAAGCAAGACAAAAACTCATCAAAAGAAGAAAAATTAGAACAATTAATATTTTTAACTGAAGGATGGCTGAGACACTATATAATGATACTGGCACATCATATAGTAAAAAGTTGATCAAAACGTATTAAAAATAATGAGAGGAGTGCACATTCATGTTGGCCATATTTCTCTCTTCAGATTTTTATGAAACATTTATGATGTAAAAATCTTGTTCTTATGCCAAAAATGATTAAAACTTGTTTTTTTAAAAAGAATGCTTGGATATCATGTCTTTCATGGCCATCTCCAGGTCCTCTCTGAATTTCTAAAATTTCAAATGCCAATACATGAAGAAAATGATTGTGCATTACTTTATAAAATGTAACAAAGTTTGCCAGAGCATAGAAACCACATATGAAGGATGGTTTCCACTACAAAAAGAGCTCAATGTCGGAACAGGGAAGTATATTTCATTCAAAAACAAACAAACAAACAAAAAACAACAGAAAACTCAAATGTACTTTTTTTGTTCTTTCCTAGGGAAGAACCAAGTAGTCATCTAATTAATTATAACTCTCATTTCCTTTCAAATGAACTTTGGATATTCAAAATACGTGTGTGTGTGTGTGTGTGTGTGTGTGTGTGTGTGATCTATCCATGGTAGATTTTATGATGATAGGATTCTTTAAAACTCAGTTTTATCTTTTGGAGATAAATCTGGCTTTTTTCCCCCTAAGATTTATTTGCATCATTTTCATTTATTTCTCAAAAAGTTAAAACCTGACATTAAAAAAAGTTTTAACAACCCATAATGTGTTAAATGATCTTAGGTTATTCACTGAAACCCTGCAAATTTTCATTTATTTCTCAAAAAGTTAAAACCTGACATTAAAAAAAGTTTTAACAACCCATAATGTGTTAAATGATCTTAGGTTATTCACTGAAACCCTGCAAATTATCCCCAAATGGCATGTCAAAGGAAAAACGGATTTGTGGAAATATTTCTTGACCTGCTTCCCCGTTTCCCGCCCCTGCTCGTCCTGTGCCTCACCGCTCGATGTGGTCTGCACAGTGGTGTGCCTCTCACACTTCCACTCTCCTCGGCCGTTGCCTGTGCAGATGCACTGGAGCAGGTTTCCTCGATTATCCTTCTTGCTCCAGGTGTCTCCAATTCTATAGGACGTCCTCGTGTCCTGATCGTTGCATCTATCTGTGTCACAAAGGAAGCACATAAATACATATATCAGGTCAAGAGTGGCAAGTGGTCAGTTCAAACTTAAAAAAGGAATGCTATCTATGCCTGGTAATCTATTTTTGCTAATAGGTTCATATTCAGCTCTAGTGCTGCAAGGTATTACACTTCTGAAAGATGAAATTATATTTGTTACAATGGAAAGGGAGCTGAATGGTTTAGTCTAGTTTCATCTCTCTGTCAAATAACATATTCATTCATTCGTTTGTTCATTCATTCATTCATTCATTCATTCATTGTTTTCACACCGTTCCTTTGGCTAGCATTATATTTCATCTTTTTCCTTCTCAGGCTTTTCCAGGACTTTTCCTAGTCATCACTGTCTATGGCCTGCCTTTCTTTTTTTTTTTTTTTTTTTGAGACGGAGTCTTGCTCTGTCACCCAGGCTGGGTTGCAGTGGCCGGATCTCAGCTCACTGCAAGCTTCGCCTCCTGGGTTTAGGCCATTCTCCTGCTTCAGCCTCCCGAGTAGCTGGGACTACAGGCGCCCACCACCTCGCCCGGCTAGTTTTTTGTGTTTTTTAAAAGAGACGGCGTTTCACCGTGTTAGCCAGGATGGTCTCGATCTCCTGACCTCGTGATCCGCCTGTCTCGGCCTCCCAAAGTGCTGGGATGGCCTGCCTTTCAATAGGGAACTTGCTTTAGAAAACTATAAACAGGCTGAGTGCCGTGGCTCATGCCTGCAATCCTAGTACTTTAGGAGGGTGGATCATTTGCAGTCAGGAGTTCGAGACCAGCCTGGGCAACATGATGAAACCCCCGTCTCTACTAAAAATACAAAAAAAATTAGCCGGGTATAGTGGCGGGCCCCTGTAATCCCAACTATGCGGGAAGCTGAGGCAGGAGAATCGCTTGAACCAGGAGGTGGAGGTTGCAATGAGCCGAGATCACGCCACTGCCCTCCAGCCTGGGCGACAGGGCGAGACTCTGTCTCAAAACAAACAAACAAACAAATAAGCAAACAAAAAAAACTTAAAACAATGGGGAGACAAGCAGGTCTTAAAGGGTCTTCACCAATGGATACAAAGAAGCTATAAAAAGATGGTAGTATCTCTTTCTTCATTTGTTATGTAAAAAATTTAGAGGATGCACAATTTCTTTTACTAAAATGTTATTTTCCCCTCCCCTATACTCCAACACCTACAGTATTTAAAAATCACTAGCAAAATAGCCCCAAATTATTCAGTGTTAGCCCTCCAATGGAAGAGTGGGATCAACATAAAATGATAATTTGTAACTAAATGACCATTAGTCTATGTGTTCATTTATCTGGTAAATAGATTATTTAAATTATAATCCAGATTTGCTCTGTACCATGATGTGAGTATAGAGGATCTGATTTCTTTGTGAATCAGATATTGTTGCAACTACTGGGTTAGACACAAAAAATTAACAGTCGATGTAGGTTCAAGCAAATACACACTCGCATTCATCTCCCACAAGAACAGAAGTTTGCGTGAAGGTATAATTACTGATTAGAGCTTTTTCCCAACTCCCCCGCTAAAAGTATTATCATCCCCTGAACCTTCATAGTGCTACTTTCAGTAGTTCTGTTGAAACTTTTAATATTGTGTTTTGCAGATGATAAATATGTGTAAGACTTTCTCATCTCCCTGACCCCCTAAGTGCTCTTCGAAGGCTGAGCTAATGTTCAGTTCATATCTGCACCCCTATAATACCTCGAACAAAGTAAGTGCTTATAAAATTTTCTGGAATAAATGACTTCTCTTTCCGAAACTTTTCCCAACTTGCTATTTAAAGAGTTCTAAATAATAGATAAGGTTTGAGTCAGACATCTAATTTGTCTTAAGCTAAAATATTGCCACAAAGATCCTGGAAGTCTGATGATCACAGTAACATTTTAAATGCAAAATAGCTAATAAACCAGCAAGTTTCTGGGAAAGTTTTGGTCAAAATTGTTACCATTTTTCATGAGAGACCTATTTTTTTGTTAGCAAAGAATTTGAATTTGGATGATGGCTATGTTAAGATAGTTAAATGTTTTCAGCCAGATAAATAAAATAGGTTCAAATTATTTGGATTTGATTTTAAACTTATTTACAACACCAGCAGTTAATGGCTATTTTACTTCAACAAACTCTCTAGTTGTTATTAGTGTAAAATATCAAAAAAGGAGCCTTGAAACCCAAAGGCAACAATTAAGACCCCAAGACAATCTTAGAAGGAGCAGTAAAGATGCCAGGGCCCAGTTTCTTTACAGCACTAATAAAATGCGTTGGGTCAGAGATACTATCCTTAACTCCAGAGTAGATCATTTAATGTATGGGATAAATTCTTTTTAATTTTATCAATTTAGCCTATGAATGTGCCTTATTTAAATTTCAAACATAGAAGGAAACCTAAACCTTTTGTTCAACTCTTTGTCAGTGGCAGTGAGCTGAGATTGAACCTTATTGAAGTGGTATGTTTTTCTATTTATGTAGTCTTCTCTGAAGATGCAGAGTAAGTTGGTTATGAAAGTTTTCTTGACATCCAGAAGTTACCAAAGCATGCTGGTATACTGGATAGGTTCTAAGTGACATAGTATTACCCGTCTCTCTACGAGTCCAGAAAACAATACCTGGACTTTAACATAAGGATGTAAAACATACTTCTAGAGGTGCACGTGATGCGTCCGCTGCCTTCTCCCAGGCAAGTACAATCTACCATCATCCAGCCTTGGTAGGGCTTCTCCCAGGTTTCTCCGACCACATAGGAAGTCCCAGCAGCATGATCAAAACATTTCTCAGCTGTAGGGAAATTTGGAAGAAAAACAGGAAAAAAAAATGGTTATTTTGAATTGTGCAAGCTCCCTGTAATTTAAAGTGTAGTGTGTAAGCAAAAATTCAGCCACATTTTTTTTAAGTGGCACTCTGTTCAGAAAGAATGACACACCCAGCATCTAAGCACACAGTAAGTAGCCAAGGCAAAAGAAAGCTCCAGCTGAGTTGGCAGGCAGAAATTCCATTCTCCTAATAAGTACATGGACTACATATTTTCAGAGAGCCCCAAACTTCCCACCAGCATTTCCAGTAGCAAGGATTTATGTGTATAACTAGTCTGTGGGAGAACTAAATATGCAAAATTCCAATTACAAATGACCAATTATGAATTTTGAGTGGCCTAAATACAATGACAAAAAAAAAAAAAAGCTATTTTAAAATGTTGGAAAGCAAAACAATACAAAACAAGACAAGAATCTCTAAATTAGAAGATAAATAAACAGAGTAAAATTTATAGCCAGAAACTTTCAGGCTTATACTTACAGAATTCAACTGAGGACTGAGACCCAAAGAAGCTCAACAAGTTTTAATTCGAAAAGAAATGACCAGAGTGTGACAAGCACACACTATTTCATGTTTCAGTCCAGGACATTCCATAGAGAAATGTGTCCAAAGTGTCATTTTTTTCTTTTAAATAAATTATATCTTGACCAAAGAGGAATCTGGGATCAGCTATTAGGTAAAAGAAATGACTTCATTCTAAATCTCTATACTTTTGAAGCAAAGTTCAGACTTCTATGTGCAGTCAGTACTTTTTGATCTGATTCCTGTAAGAAGACTATGGATTCTATAATAATTCATTATTTCAAATAAAATTCCCATTGGTTTTCATTGGAATTCAGGTCTATGACCTACGTAGATGTGATTCTGGTCTAACTCCACATTAGAACTAAGCATCCCAGCTCTGGCTCAGCCCTGAGACTCACACACCTATGGGCTTGCAGGTCCATTCTCCTTTTCCATTACCAAGACACACACACTCTAACATGTAACCACCAGTCTCGTGTGGTCTCCTCCAGGTGTCACCAATCTTGTAGGACTGACCCCCTTCATGGCAGCGGTCTGTTGAAGATACAACACAAATGTTAGGAGAAGGCAGAACCAATTTTTCTCTTTTTTTTGGTCTCATGTTCCACCCATGGTAGGTACTTAGGTTGGCTAAAGTAGAGACACAGACAACAGCTTTCCCATCAGAGACAGGGGAAACATTAACAGGTCTGGTCACTTGGAGTCAATTCAATTAAGTGTCTTGTTTAGAACACAATGGAAAACTACAGAGAAATCTGGATGGCAAGGAAGAGGTCAAAAATCCTGCTTTCCCAGAGAGATCACAGGAAATTGGGTCCTAAGCAGAAAAGAAAGGCTGGGAGGCTTGGTCTTCACTCACATACAGCAGGCTAAGACTGAGACTAATTCAGTGAAAAGGCCACAGCAGGCATAGCACTCCAGGTTTTAGGAGCATGGAGAGCCTGTATTTTACCCTAGGATAGAAATGTCATTTTGGGGGAAAGCAAACAGACGCATACATATAAAGTGTGGAAATCCTGGTAGTTTTCTAAGGTGTTAAGTCCAATGGCACATTCAAATGCTGAACTAGACTAAACACTATGGACCCTTGCCTCTTGCGATTTGCCTGTAAAGTTGGATAAAGCCTAACATGAAGTATGGGGTAACTTGACTGGGCCTATTCACACGGAACACTTTTGAATAGAAGCCTTTAAGATGACTTATATTTAAAGAATGGATCTAAAAACTTAAATACTATGTTAATAGAATCTATTGGTAACTCAGTGAATCATACTGGAAAGAGTGCCTTAGCTAAACTGGAGTTGATGAGAATCAACCCGGTTCCCAAAGTTCCTTAGCAAACACGATTGGGTTAATAATTTAGTATTATCCCTTGGAATAGGGACATCTGCTTCCTGGGTACAACCTACTGGTCACCAAGAAACCAGACTGTTTCTGTGAGGTGTAAGAGGTCTCTGCATGGCAAACAAGAAGATCACACAACACATGGCTTGTTCACTCTTCATGAACACCTTCCTAGTCACGGCAGAAAAGTCTCACGATTTGTCTAGCTTGAAGATGTCCAGGTGATTTAAAATGGGCAACTCCCCTAAGCATGTCTTATTGAAATGGAACCCAAGAGGTCTCTTGGTTCTACTGTGTACACAAACACACACACTCATAAACGCACACACACTCATAAACGCACACACACTCATAAACGCACACACACTCATAAATGCACACACACACTCATAAATGCACACACACTCATAAATGCACACACACACTCATAAATGCACACACACTCATAAATGCACACACACTCATAAATGCACACACATCAAACACTGACTCCATCTGTGCTCATACCCGTCTTTAAGAAACACAGGAACCAGTTGGGTGACCACTTAAGAGTACCTGGTCACCAGGGCCAAATCCCAAAGTTAGGAATATCCAGTCATGGATAACAGAAAATGACAGTGATGGTAACAGAGACATTCATATTTGGTATTTTGGCGTCATTTTACACAGTGTCTTCCTTACTTGCTATGGTGCAGCTTATTCTCCCTCGCCCAGCCCCGATGCAGGTACAGTCCCAGATCATGGAGTCTTTAGGACGCTCATAAGTGTCACCCACTCGGTAAGTGTTCCCAGTGTACTTGTCAAAGCAAGTCTCTTCAGCTGAGGGGAAAAGGAAAGTCCACGTGAGCCTCACTTAGGTACAAGTTTTTCTAGTTCACTAATCCCCTCTAAAGGAAAACCCACTTTTCTATTCCACAAGTAACATGGTACAACTCAAAGAATAAAATGAAGTGAGAGATACAGATTTTTATCCTAGGCTCTAATAAGGCCATGGTTTCTGACCTTGACAAATTCTCAAATTTTCTGTAAATTATTCATATTGTAAAGAAATCTCAGGCTCTTAGAAAAAGGCCATATGAAGTACTAACTTATGACAGAGCTAGATTTGTGAAGGGTTTCAGATCCCAATCTCTGACTCAGGAAGTCAAACCAAGGTTCACATAAAAAGCAAACAACTGGCTGGGCACAGTGGCTCAAGCCTGTTATCCCAGTACTTTGGGAGGCCAAGGCGGGTAGATCACCTGAGGTCAGGAATTCGAGACCACCCTGACCAACATGGGGAAACCCTGTCCCTACTAAAAATACGAAAATTAGCTGGGTGTGGTGGTGTGCGCCTGTAATCCCAGCTACTCAGGAGGCTGAGGCAGGAGAATTGCTTGAACCCAGGAGGCAGAGGTTGCAGTGAGCTGAGATCATGCTACTGCACTCCAGCCTGGTGACAGAGCAAGACTCTGTCTCAAAAACAAAACAAAACAAAAACAAAGAAACAATTTGAAGATCCCCACCTCCCACCAGGCCTTAACATTTGTTAATCCTATGATTTCCATTTTCCCCTCATGAGTGCTTCTCTGACAGAGTTGCTATAATTTATAAGAAAAATGTCAATGGTCCCAAAGGAATGAGAACTTTGAAGTGGCTAGTGGTTTTGTGTTAACTGCCGCTGACAAATTATTTTATAATATAGGTCCCCAAAGTGTTTTCTGGCTCATAAACTAACAGTTTAAGATTTGAGACTGCTTTCTAATAAATTAAAATTTTATAAGCAATTTTTTTTTTGGTCAGAGGACACACAAAATCTTTGATTTTCTCATCAAAAACTGGGAGAGTAAAGCAAAAACAAGACTCTAGGAACTAATTTGGGAAAGATTCGTTTCTTTGTTTTAAAGGTAAAAGCATGTGAAAAGCAAACACAAGCAGTTTTTAAACGTTTATTCAGAGGAAATGACAGGTAATTCTATTAGAAAAATGGTGTATGTAGTTTTACTTACGAATGCAAAGTTTAACAATTACCACTTCATGTATTAAAAGATACTAACTATGGGGTTTGTGGTCACTTACCTTCAGGTTTACTCTCGCAGTTAAAACCTCGGCTTCCTCCATAACAAGTACAAATCAAGGCATTGCCCAGGTAGGTCCGCTCCCACTGTTGATTTATCTGATAGTGTTTTCCATTGTCATAACAACCGGCTGCAAATAATTGAAGGAAAACGTTACTACATTTCCATTCCTCCTTTTCCCAAAATTATGGAATTTTCTTCATGTGAATATTTAGGTATATTTTTTTCCTTTCAACTTTGCTAAAAGTTATATACAATGATGTCATTTGCATCTGGCCAGGGGTCTACATAAAAAAGTTGGAAACATTTTGGAAGGCAGACAATTGAAATCACATTTTTAAAACTTGCAAGGAACTTAACTATTCTTTTGGAGTAATAGTAAAAAAGGACAACTTTAAGCAGGTTTCTCGAAGCAAAAGGAGGGTGTGTCTTTGAAAAATGGAAAGAATTCCAACCTCTGTTCTTGGTGAATTATCCTGAGCGGCCCTAAAGAGGTTGGAACCAATTACATCTCTTCCAAGTCAGTTACAAACAAGACAGCTATTTCAATACCCCCTTTCCACCCCCATGTTGAAAATATTTGACCAATTATTTAACAGAAGGAAATAAGTAGCAGTAAGGACCACACTAATCCTGGACGGAAAATTTATAGACATGCATCATATTTCTCTTTAAAAGCAAGTTTTGGTTAATTCCTAGAAGGACAATCTATCTGAACGTGCAGAATTTATTAGAACACGGGTAGGTCGCAGAGTCCCCGTCCTCCAATGCATGATCTTATCATCTCAGGCCCTCAGAAGCAGCCTGCTCAAAACTCGATCCTTTTGTGTGCACAGCTGGTTTCTCTCAGTAAAGCGCGCACACACTGGCACACACGCGCGCGCACAAAACTTCAGCCCCAACTTTGGTCGGCTGTAGGGTCCCATCCCTGAGGCAGCCTGTTTCAGCCCGCGGTCAGTACTCACGCTTGCTTTGACTGACAGCCACCGGAGACTGGGGCTGAATCATTTGCTGAGCCTGCCTCTTGCTCTTCGAGGCTCCCGTGGAGGGCACCGCTGTCCCCAGGCACAGGACGGCCAGCAGCAGCAGCCCGGGCCCCGGACCCCTGAGCATGTTGAGACGGTGGGGAAGAGATGCCCTCACCGGGAAGCAAGTTGCCACCAAGTTTGCTTCCCTTCGCAACCTGCGGGAAAAATCCCTTCCAATGCCTCCGGGGGGTTGACGCCTCCAATAAGGTGGGGGCCAGAGGGTGGGAAGGGGACGGGTGGAGGAACAGAGGGGATGCAGAGGACCAGAGAAGTTGTGGCTGCAGGTCCCCTCTCCCCGCTCGCGCCTGGGGTTCCCTCTCCTCCCCCTGTGCAGCACAGCCGGCGCGGGCGTCCGAGCCCCGGGAGCCGGGGCTTATATGGGACAGTCCCCTCCCGCCCCGCTGGAGGCCTGGGGCGCGGGGGAGGAGAGACCCGCTGGGCTGTCCCCGCCCCGCCCGCGGCCGCCGACCGCGCGCCGATTGGCCCGGGCTCCGGGTGACGTCACGGGGGACTGTGGGTTCGCAGCGAACAAAAGAGATGCTGATGGCCCGCCAGGACTGGGGCAAGACAACTTTTTTTTCGGTTTCCTTTGCGGTCATCAAACTTTTTAGGGGATGGGGGCAGGGATGGGAAGCGGCTGGGAGGAAAGGGAGTGGCTGGACTTGTGTGAAGCGAAGGGGTTGCAAGACGCTCCCCCTTCCCTTTTCTTTTTTATTGGGGGTGGTGGTGGTGTTTGAGGACATTGCGTCACCTCTGGTCGGGGTGGGGGGTGGAAATCTCTGCTTATAGGAGTGTATTTTGTGGGGAAGAAACCCCATAAAATATCCACCACCTTGCAGCTGTAAGAATCCAGACTTTTCAGTCCCAGGGCGGGGCTGCCTTTCCCCCCACCCTGCTCGCTTTCTTTGGACTAGAGGGCACTGACTCGGGACTCCCTTATTTTGTCTTCACAGCTCCCTGTTCGGACTTCCCTTCTCAGCTCTGCGCCTGTCTGGCTCTGAGAAAGGGCCAGGGGACGAACGGGGAGCGAAGGGGAACAGAGACCTTGAATGAGCTGCTACTAAGTACCGGGAGTTCCGCGGGGCGCTTTGCAGATCCCGGGGAAGTTCAGAGAATAAAGTTTTCCTTTGCAAGGACAAAGTAACAGTTTGCTTTTTCACAAACTCAGGAAAGCCTTTCTTTCCTGGGGATGGGACACCCGTTTCCACTGAAAGTGAAATCACTGTGAACAACCTGAAAATTGGAAAGTTGGACCAGCTGTGGGGAGCGAAAGGTCTTCGTGTCCTTTCCCACATTCACCGCGCAAGTGACACACAAAGCAGAGAATTTTCTGCCCGAATCATTAAAAGCCGGGTGGGTGGGGGGCACCCTGTGTACTGTCTTGCCCTCCTTCGGTACCTTTCTCGCATTTATTTGCCATTTTCTTTTTGCTGACACGTTCCATTACAGAATGTCCCCTCCATCCCCCGCCGCCAGATTTTTTCTATTTCAATTGTTATTTACTCCAAGAGTGTGGAAAGTGCTTTAAGATTCCCCCGTCTCGAACTCTAAACCCAGAGTGGAAAGGGAGTCTAAAAAGTCTCTCATTTAGCAACTCATCACATCAGTCCTTTTTTTCAGACAAACGCAAGCACAATTGCTTTTAAAGATCTTCAGAAGGAGGAGTCCACCGCTTCCACAGTAGATCCAGAGAGACCCAAACTGAATGCTTTGCCTTCTCCTTGCGTTAGGATTTCAGAGGTTCCATTTACTTTGAGAGGACATGAAGCTACTAATAAAATATATTTATTTCGGCTAGGTACCTGTTTTCTCCAAAAGTTTCACCTTCAGTAATTGCCACAGGAGTAATTAGAACTCTGTGTTCTATAAAATGCCGGACACATTAAAGACACAAAATTAGCATTTGTTTTTATTCATGCAAGGATTTAAAACCAAACCAAAACAAAGCAAAACACCCAGCAAATATCAGGTTCCTACAAATAGTGTAAAAAAACCTCTTGAGGAATCTTGGTGACCCACACGCCAAGTTGAAAGAGTGCCATGGATTTCCCCAAATTTAGAATTCTGTCTGGGTTATTTTTTTTTTTTTTTTTAATTTCTCATCGCTTGACAAAACAGTTTTCTCTTTCAAATATAAAAGAGCTCCTTGTAAAATGCTTGGTAAATTTCTGGGAAGCTGAGTGTTTCTTCCAGAGGGATACCTGGAAATCCGGATGTAAGCAAGATAAACCTGTAGCTAAAGCTTTCTTAAAATCCATTGATTCTGGGGGAAGGAAATAAGTGATTAGAAAAGTGTTTTCTCAACCAAAACCATGATAGTTTGATATATTTACTGTACTGAAAATACACTAGAATAATATGCATAGTGGAGCTTGAAGTGGAAAGCTCACCTTACATTTTGGAAGAAACTTTTGTATTTCAATCCCATAGATATCTAATTTATTTAAGGAAACAGGATATCTCTGTCTCATAAGAAAAAAATAATAACATCTGACTGATTTTTATAGAAATGCTTCGGAGTTTACTCTTTTACTTGAAAGGTTTTTTTTTTTTTTTGCCTTTTTTTTTTTTCTTTAAACTTTAGAGACAGAGGCTTTTCTTAGTTATGATAACAGGGCTTACTACAGTATTCTTTAATTATCAAGATCCCTTGCAACTCTAAGTCTGTTATCTCTGACTGGAGAGATAATTAAATCCTTAAAGACTATTCTGACTCTAATTCAACCAATGTGTGTGGTGTCCAGGATCTTTGAACTTCCTTAAGAATTCTATTTTATCAAGGTGGTTCTTCCTCAGTAAGTTGTATTCTTCTATTGGTAGGAAATGTTCTTGGATTTCTTTCTTTTCTTTCTTTCTTTCTTTCTTTCTTTCTTTCTTTCTTTCTTTCTTTCTTTCTTTCTTTCTCTCTCTCTCTCTCTCTCTCTCTTTCTTTCTTTTTTAAAACTGTACTCAGAGAGGGAAATGTGACAAAAGGGAAATCAATAGAGACAAAGTAGATTCACGGGTACCCAAGTTCATGGGCTGGGAACAGGAATGAACTGTAAAAGGGCACAGGGAATCTAATTGAGGTGATGGAAATCTGTGTTCTAAAACTACATTGCAGTGATGACTGTACAGTTTAGTAAAAGTTTCAGAATTCTAGGGATTATACACTTAAAATGAGTGAATTTTACGGTATGTAAATTATGCTTCAATAAAGTTGTTTTTTTCAAAAGTTGATTTTAAAAGTTAGTATTTGCTCTTTTTTACTCCTAACCATCTCCTGATTTTGGTTTCAAGGATTTGCTCTTAAGTAGCAGCAACATACACAAGGCGTCCTCATTTCTTCATATTTCTAAGAGGAAGTTTGCCGTGAATATAGTAGTGGATTTCTTCTACACCAGTAACTCCTTCTGAAACCTGCTATTTGTGTGAGGGCATATATGTGGTAGACACAGAACAGATCTTCATTTAGGACTGTGCCTTGTTTCTTCTTGGACTTGCCATAGTGATAGAATTTTCCCAGAGCCTCAGACAACTTAAACTTTTTGTAACAAAAAGAAGCACATATATTTTCAGGAAGTTGGGGGGGGGGTGCGGGTGGCGGGGGGCCATGGTATTGGGAAATTTTATTATTCCAGAAAGTTAAGGAGAAGGTTAAGGAGGAGCATGAGCAATTATGGAAATCTTAATTAAATTGATTTCATTTGTTTTGAAGATTAGCGATGGAAACATTTGATTAAGCACACAAAAGAATTGATCACATCCAGTCATTTAAAAGGACTGAACTAAAAACAGGCCAGGTGTGGTGATTCATGTCTGTAATCCCAGCACTTTGGGCGGCCAGTGTGGGAGGGTCACTTAAGCCCAGGAGTTCAAGTCCAGCCTCGGCAATATAGTGAGACAGTCTCAATAATAATAATAATAACCAGATTTGGTGACAGGCACCTCTTGTCCCAGCTACTCAGGAGTCTGACTTGAGTCTTGGGGGATGACTTGAGCCCAGAAGATCGAATGATCAAAGCTGCAGTGAGCCATGATCACACCACTGCACTCCAGACCCAGCCTAGGTGACAGAGCAAGATCCTGTCTCAAAAATTTAACATTTAACATTGAAATGTTAAATGTTAAAGGTTACATTTAAATATGTCACATTTATATGTTACATTTAAAAATGTTACATTTAGATGTAACATTTAATTGATGGGCTGTTTTTCCTGAAACCCTTTCGCTTTTCTCCTGTTATTAATCTCTTTCAGTTCTGCTCGAGAGGAGACCACTGACTCTGGAGAGTTCGAACTTTCATTTCATCTTCTTCTATAAGTAGATTAGAGGTAGATAAAAATTAGAGAAAGAGGGAGATTAGAGTAGTTTTTTTTCTTATTTTGAATTTTTTTTTTTTTTTTTTTTTTTGGCATAAAATTCTTCCCTTCTTCCTTGAAAATGGCCGAGTTTACAAAAATGTTACTCATTAACCACAGGTGTGAGAAGTTAAAAATAAACTTCCCTGCGGGCAGCCCTCATGAGTAGAATGTCTGAAAAGTTTGTCAATAATTGACAGGGTGCCTGCAACCAGGGAGAAAATAGTGGATAAGGGCTTTAAATGATGCCATGAAAACTAACCAGTTTTTGCTTAATAGGCATTTTGTTTATAGTTTAAGTGACTTTGTTTTTTAATCAGCACTTTTTAAAAGCCTTAATCTATGCTTTTTCTTCTTAACAGGAATATTCTTTTCTCATTAGAGTGACGTAACTCCCAACGGGCATGGCAAAGGCGTTTAACTTATCCAGTAAAATGGGAACTGACTACTATGTAGCTGGAACATGGAACCAAAACTATCTTGGAGAGCATTTCATCTTTCCAAGCAAGGCAGCAGCTTCTTGGAAAAATTTTAATTTTGTGTGTTATTTCATGTTGCTGGCATTAAAGAGTTTTTGTTGTTGTTGTTGAAAGGCTGAATTAAAAAAAAATTAGAAGATTTGCCATATTTAAATTATTTTCTATTCTTTTTACATTAGCATATTTTAAACATCTCATATGCAGCTAATCACAAAAGTTAGTTGAGTCAAATGCTTAAAAATAACCACAAACATTATCTAATAAATAACAATTTATGCCAACAACAGACTATTGTGATATAAGCAGTCAATATTTATGCCTACCTGTCTAATTAGTGAATTAATTAGTTAAAATAAATTAAGAATATATTGAACCGAATTGTAAAAATGCCAATATACTTGTAATTGTAAATTTATATTGAACCATTTTCTAGATAAATTTGATATATTCTTTCATTAAGTATGACCATTTTACTGAGATAAAATGGACATTTAAAATCATTACTATTTTAAACATTAAAAACTAAGGCACTGCTTACATGCATGCACATTTAAGTAGTCACGAAATCACAAAGATTTCAGCACCTAAATAGAAATAATTAAATAGCTGGATTTTATTAAACACTCTAAACCAGATCCAGTACTAAGTGTTTCATATGCATTTTTTCATCTAACCATCAACAAACTTTTAAGGTAAGCACTATCATCTTCTCATTCTTACCGATGAGGATATAAAGCTTAGAAAAGCAATGTGCAAAAATGTTACTTGTTAAGTACAGACGTGAAAAGGAAAAATAAAGTGCCCTGCAGGCAGCTCTCATGAGTATAATGTCTGAGAAGTTTGTTGATAATTGACAAAGAATGAAGTTTTCTGACTCACCAGCCTTGTAGAAATTGTGGCATCAGGTTGTGTCACTGTCAATACCAGGTAATTAGTCAAGTGATTACATAATGGTCTCCTTCAGAAACAAATGTATGGACAAGACAATTGGCTAAACAATTTTGTGGTGACTTCTTTCACATGAGATTGATTTATCAAAAGATGTCACCCAGGACTCTGCTAACTGACATGCTACCAATTTTCTTCTGTTGTAGCCAAGGCCATTCTTCTGGGAACCAGTTTCCTTCCAACAGCCTGGCTGTGTTTTAGCATTTTAAATCAAGTGTGGAAGATGGTTACCATTGACTCTCCACTGGGCTGGAAGTTTGCTGGGGGCAGAGGCTCTGTCTTGTTTCCTCTCTATGCCCAGCACTAGGTACCAGGCACCCTTGGATAAGTGCTTGGCAAATGTCAAATGAATGAATGGAAGGAAAGAAGGGCGGATGACAAACACTCTGAGATTCACATTCAGTGGCTGTCCAGCCAGGCACAGTGCTAAGTGCTCTTCATATGCTATTTTATTTTATCTTCAAAGCAACTGCCAGAAGTAGATATTAATAATGCCATTTTACTCTCTGAAGTTCAGAGCTGAAAGATGGTCCTAGATCTGATGCCATAAGACAGGGACAGAGCTGAAATTGAAACCAAGGTCCTCCTGACACAAAATTCTTGCTCTTACCCAAGACATACATGGCTTTCCCCAAAGAGACTTTGCCCTATATGTTAAAAGAAAGTTGGAAACATTCTCTGGTGGTTACTTCTTATCTTCCTCTAGATTGTTCTGCCTTGCTTCTGGACCCTGGGCCTGACCCTGTGAACTGCAGGGCTGGTTCCTCTGTTTGCTGGAGGACAGAGGATGAAAGGTGAGAGTTGTTCCTCCCCACTTCCTCCTTGCTTCTAGCTTCAGTGCCAGGGTTCTGGTGGCAGCTCCCTTTCCCCAGGACCGGCATTCTCAATGGGGCAACATTGCCCCAAGAGGGTGAAAGTGGGTTCTTGGGGTAGAAGGGGAGTGGTTAAAAAAACTTCAATCCTACCTAATAAAAATGTTATTCCTTAGTTGTGAATTTATCTTTTTTTTTTTTTTGATAGAGTCTTGCTCTGTCACCCAGGCTGGAGTGCAGGGGCATGGTTTTGGCTCACTGCAACCTCTGCCTCCCGGGTTCAAGCGATTCACCTGCCTCAGCCTCCAAAATTGCTGGGACTACAGACATGAGCTACCACACTGGGCTAATTTTTGTATTTTTAGTAGAGACAGGGTTTAACCATGTTGGCCAGGCTGGTCTCGAACTCCTGACCTCAGGTGATCCGCCCACCTCAGCCTCCCAAAGAACTGGGATTACAGGCATGAGCCACCATGCCCGGTCATGAATTTATCATATTAGTTAGACTTTAAATTTCATTTCTTTCCTGGAGGGTTGTGTAGGGTAGGGTATTAACACATAAAAAGAAAAAGGGAGAAATATTGCTCTAGAACAGCAGTCCCCCCAAGGCTGTGGTCCCCCGAGGCTCCAGCTGTCACCAGCTCCTTCCCTATGATGGCAGCCCTAGGAGTGACAAACTGCCTACATTGCTAGTCCCTGGGAACCTCAGCATCTTTATCCCTTGGTCATGCCCACACTGGGGTAACTAACAGTGCCTTCACCACACTCTCCCAGTGGAAATCACTTTAATTCCATTTTCTGCTAAAACCCTGGTGATCCAGATTCTTTCTTTTTTTTTTTTAGATGAAGTTTCACTCTTGTTGCCCAGGCTGGAGTGCAATGGTGCGATCTCGGCTCACCGCAATTTCCACCTCCTGGGTTCAAGCAATTCTCCTGCCTCAGCCTTACAGGTATGCACCACCAAGCCCAGCTAATTTTTGTATTTTTAATAGAGACAAGGTTTCACCACATTGATCAGGCTGGTCTTGAACACCTGACCTCAGGTGATCCACCCGCCTCGGCCTCCCAAGGTGCTGAGATTACAAGCATGAGCCACCGTGCCCAGCGACGATCCAGATTCTAACCATCCAATGATAACATGAGCAGCCTACCCCATAGTTTTAAGCCTTAAATTATAGCAGAATAGACTTAGGACATATGAATTCTTTTACAACCTTAGCAACTAGTATTAATCATGCTGTGATTTCTTTGTATTTCCCATGACTTGCATGGTCTTATTTTTTTCTCTCTCTACTGAATGCCTGCCCTTTTAACACTGTATCTTTCTCAAAGTAAAATGCTCAGATGATAGGAGCAAATGACATAGTGATCATACAATGATGGAGAAAAGAAACCGGAATTTTATATTTAAATTTATGGTATTTTAGACAGGTTCTCACTTCGTTGCCCAGATTGTAGTACAGTGGCAAGATCTTGTCTCACTGCAAAGTCCACCTCTCAGGCTCAGGCAATCCTCCTACCTCAGGCTCCTGAGTAGGTGGGACTATAATCCTCCCACCTCAGGCTCCTGAGTAGGCGGGACACGTACACCACCATGCCTGGCAAAATTTTGGTATTTTTTGTAGAGATGGGGTTTCGCCATGTTGCACAGGCTGGTCTCAAACTCCTGGGCTTGAGTGATCCTCCCGCCTTGGCCTCCCAAAGTGTTGGGATTACATGTGTGAGCCACCACGCATGGTCATGTCTTGACTTCTTAACTGTCTTGGAAATAATTTGATTTTGTCCAAGTAATTTTGTTCACGCAAAGAAGTTGAGATCAGGGGCACATCAGAAAGAGATTCATCTTTTAAAGTGCTCCTTAAATCTACAAATGCAATAAATGTAAAAGCTAAAGGTTTTTATATATTTTTCACACATGTAAAAATGCAAGTTTTGCCTTTAAATTCATTTTAGGTACTGAAATAATCTAGCTGAGAGCATGCAAAGTCAAGGAAAGCTTATTCAGATCTGCTCTACTTCAGCATGTGGTAAATTCCTAGGTGTTCACAATATTAGTGTAGACAAATTCCTTCTCTAGAAACAAAACCTTGGACAGACCTGGTAGACTAGTATCACTTATGCCTCATAGAGACTTTCCATCAAAACTAAACAAAAATCTGTCATACCTTTATTCATAGAATACAGTGTGATATTAGGGAACACAACTGTTTCTGAAATGCATTGAAACTGATAGTATTCTATAGGTTTTTCTACTTACATTTCTTCTTATTCTTATTATTGTTGTTGTTGAGACTGAGTCTTGCTCTATCACCCAGGCTGGAGTGCAGTGGCATGATCTCGGCTCACTGCAGCCTCCGCCTCCCAGGCTCAAGCAATTCTCCTGTCTCAGCCTCCCCAGTAGCTGGGATTATAGGTGCCCACCCCCAACGCCCAGCTAATTTTTGTATTTTTAGTAGAGATGGATTTCACCATGTTGGCCAGGCTGGTCTCGAACTCTTGACCTAAGTGATCTGCCCGCCTTGGTCTCCAAAAGTGCCGGGATTACAGGCGTGAGCCACTGTGCCTGGCCTCAACTTACATTACTTATTTTTCAAAACCTAGAGAATCCATTAATTTTGGCTTGTTTGAATTTAAAAGTGATTATAATGTTTTTGTTACTTATATATGAGCAGTATTTCACTACAGCTCATCTTAAAGATATTTGATAATTTATCCTCTGTTTTTACAGCAAAATGGTCACATTTTTGTCAGTTGACAATAAATAAATCCTTTTTTTTTTTTTTTTTTTTTTTGTAGAGTTGGGGTTGAACTCCTGGCCTCAAGTGACCCACCCAGCTCAGCCTCTCAAAGTGCTGGGATTACAGATGTGAGCCACCACACCTGGCAGACAATAAATTCTTGAAAGATTCCTGATACTTTACCAACTTACACATTAAGTTAATCTTCCCATTTTCTGTGTCCAATTAAGTTTTAAAGCAAAATAATATAAATATTTATAGACCCAAATTGTAAACACATTTCAGTTTTGAGGAACAATATAAAGTAAATATACTATGGAATTACAATTAGAATACCAAGTTTGCACCGATATTTTTAAAACTTCTCTGGGGAACTGAGTTTTTCAACTTAAGGACACAGCGTATTAAATTAGAAGGTATTTTCCTTCACTAACGAACATTTTTGTTTTTTAATTGTCTATGGTTCTCTTTCAAATTTGAGTTTTAATGGCGGACCAATTAATGTTGCTTAAAGTTACAACTTAGACAAACACTTAAAATATCTTAGCAAATTGTGGTTCTGGTTGTTCTCCTATATAGGAGGTAATTATATAGGTAATTAAGAGGGCAATTACTCAAGATTTAAAAAATTAAATAACATGTCCATACAATTTTCTCTGAAATGTTCCCTTCAGATTTTTAAAACAGGTTTATTGAGATCTAATTGCCATATAATCTGCCCCACATACCTGTATACAATTTGATAAGTACTGACATAATTTTGACAATTTTCTATTACATCACTTTATCTTTTCTTTTTTTTACACCACCTCTCTCCACTTATTACATATATTTTTTACTATTGTTTTAATATTTCCTTTTAGCGTATATAGCATTCAATCCTTTTCTATCAGTCTGAGCTTTGGAAATAAATTTTTTTTTTTTGGAACAGGATATCAAAGAGTAAAATTGAAGGAAAGTTTAATCTCAAACTCATGGGGTAAAAGATATCACAGGAAATAAATGCTAAAACCATGGGTTTTTAACGTGTTGAATTAAATAGTTCTTAACTTAATTGGTAGATCATTATGAGATCTATTATCATTTGATATAATTAGTATGTAAATAAGGTGATATAAATTATGTTCTGTGAGAAGTTGTCACGTGTGATGATTGTTACCTCTGTGTAAAAGTGAGAAAACCAACAGAAAGATGATGATGTTTAGTGGCAACATTAATGATCATGAGCCTTTTCTAATTATTATGGCCCAATCTGGTATTTTTCTTCTCCTCACTTTGACTTTACCTATACTTTTTTTTCCCACACAGACCAGGATATTATTATAGCGCTTTCAAAAATTTTATATTGATTCTTTTTTCCCCAACAGTACTGTAAAGTCTTTGATTGTAGGCACTAAATTAATTCCTTCTGGAAAGATTTTTTTTTTCTTTCTACCATTTGAAGTTTTTTAAGTTGTGTGGTGGAGACTGCTAGTTGTCCACACAGATCCATTCTCTTCTTTCACAGTTAGTCCCATCGTACACAATTAGGCTAAATTTCACAGTCTCCCTTGTAGTTACGCATGGCAATAGAAATAGTTCCTCATCAGTGGAATGTGAGAAGAAGTGATCTATCCCAGCTCTGGGTCTGGGCCTTAATTTATTAACATCCCTCCTCCAGATTCCCTTGTTCACTCCCACTAGCTGAAATACACAACGCAGAAGACACCCAGCTTCTAACCATGTTGCTGATCAAAATGTCTTGGAAAAGTTTGGAACCTGAATTACTATGAAGAGCAGACCTTGACTATTGACATGAGCCGTTCACTTTGAGACTGTTGCATGAGAAATAGACATCCTCCTTGATTGTAGAAACCCCTGTGTTACTAAGCAGCTTTGTTACAGCAGCCCAGCTTTCACAGTAACCAGTATGACACACTACCTTCCTTACATGCCTAGTTGTTTAGCTGCCCTGTTCCTGCTGACTGCGTGTGATTTGTTTATTAGCTTTGCCCTGATATTTGCAATTCTACTTTCAAGTTTCCTCTCTTTCGTAGCTTTCCATAAACTCCACGCAAAATTTTAGCTTCTATGCTAAACTCCCATAATATTTTACCATTTGTTTGTAAATAATAAATTCAAGTCTTCCATTAAATATTCTTGAGCACCTGCTAAGAGGACTGTTATGGTTTGAATGATGTCCCTCCCAAATTCAGTCTGGACCCCTAGTCTTCCAGAATGTAACCCGAGTTGGAAATAGGATCTTTAAAGAGGTCATCAAGTTAAAACATGTACATCAGGGTGGATCCCAATCCAATGTGACTGCTGTCGTATAACAAGGGGAAACAGACACCCAGACAGGGAGAATGCCAGGACAGATGAAGATAAAGATCAGGGTGAGGCATCTACAAGCCAAGGGGAAACAAAGATTTCCCACAAACCACCAGAAGCTAGAGGAGAGGCATGGAATGGATTCTTTCTTACAACCTTCAGAAGGAGCCCACCCTGCTGACATCTTGATTTTGGACTTCTAGTTTCGAGAACTGTAAGACAATACATTTCTGTGGTTTAAGGCCTCCATTCTATGGTACTTTGTATTACAACCTTAGCAAATGAATCCAAGCACCTGGAATATTAATGATAACAAGAGAATGAGTGATAAATTTAGGTTCATAGATAGAACTCCAGAGGCATGACATAATATGCCCAAAGGCAAATGCCTGGTTAACTGAAGGGCTGAATTTGTTGATGCTTGCTCTTTCTTACAGATGTTTTTGTGTCAATCATTGTGTGTAGGAGACATTGATAGATAAGATGTAGGCTCTACTTTTATGGAATGTAAAATATAGTAGCCAATTGACAGAGATAAAAAGGTTGATTTTTGTACACTATTGGTAAGTGTGTCAGTTGGAAAAAGGTATACATGTGCACAGATTTTAGGAGTGAAAATTGAGATAATCTTTTAAAAGGACATTTTGGCAATATTTAAAATGCATGAACCTAAGACACGGTAGACTGAACACATGCATTTTCTCTACACCCTCCTGAAATCACACCTATAGTTCAGAGATGAAAACAATTTAAACACACAAGAATAAAGAGAATAAGAAAGGAGACAGTAGATGAGAGACAACAACATTTTGGAAAAAGGAACACAGGTGGAGAAATAATAACTAAGGTCACAGAATTAATGCCAGCAAGCCAAAAAAAAGGAAGCTGATTGGCATTCAAGAAACCCAGAAAGCCTCAATCATGGGAGGCATCAGGTACCCCTAAATGGAGGGAAGGAAAGTGGAACTGAGAGGTGTTTGAAAGTCTCTGCAGAAAGAATAACTGGACACCCTCTTTACTCCTGCCCCTATTCTACCCAGCCATGGACTGATCCACCCCTCCCCCACCTTAACCAAGTAGGACTCAGGAAATTTGCTGTGTGGATAGATTGAACCAGAAAAACCCCAAACTCAGTGGCAGGGAGGGTGATAATGGTGAAGCACAGGGCTAAAAAAAAAAAAGGAGAGTTAAGTGGAGGTATACTTGCTTACTCTCCATGTGGCGGATTGAAAATTGCTCTCTGGACTTTGTCTCTTTGGAGACAATAATCTGTAGATCTGACACTGGGGATTCCTGCAGTAAAATAGCCAGATCCCAACCCCATCACTTACGGTGTTGCCAATCAGTCACTAAGCTCCACCTCTCTGCGCAGTTTCCAATCAGATCTTTAGTGTCCCGATTCTAAACATGAATGGATGTCAAAGGATCAGTCACCAAACCTTTGAGAAAAGCCTCCAACACAAAAGTTTAAAGTGAATTTATAGAATACAAAACTATAGAAAAGAATAAGAGGCAATGCAAAAAAAAAAAAAAAAAAAGAAGAAAGTGAAGATTAAAACAAACTAAAATCTAAAATCATGACTGTAGAAAGAGAAGATATTGTGAGAAGGAAACAAGAATAGTGATCTATACATGTATTCAGAGATCAAGACCCCGATCCTTAAGATTAGCATCCTTATTAGAAGAGGCACCAGAGACATCTCCCCAACCCTGTATGCCTTCCTGACCCCAGGCAAGCACAGAGGAAAAGGAATATAACAGGAAAAGAGCCTGCACCAGAAACAAACCCTGCCAGACGTTGATCTTGGACTTCCAGCCTCCAGAACTGTGAGAAAATAAATTTCCATTATTTAAGCCCCCTAGTTTGTGGTATTTGTTATGGCAGCCCAAGGAGACTAGCATAATGTCTCACATTTAATAAAATTAAATGAACACTAAAAACAGAATGCATTTGCCTTTTGAGGCAGCAATTCCAAATTTCTCTGTTCTTTAAGATATGTAACTTAACCTAGGAGTCAGCAAACCTCGGGGCCAAATCCAGCCTATCCTTTGTTTTTGTGCAGCCTGTAAGCTAAGAATGATTTTTAGAATTTATGCAGTTGAAAAAATTAAAAATAATACTTTATGACATAAGAATGCTATATGAAATTCAAACTTCAGTGTTCATAAATGAAGTGAAAAAATACATAACCACATCTATTTTTAAAAATGTATTGTCCCTGGCTACTTTTGTGCTACAGTGGCACAGTTGATCAGTTGTGACAGGGACCATATTGACTACAAAACTGAAACAATTTACTGTGTTCATTTAGGAAAATGTTTGCTGACTGCTGGTGTAGACCATCTGAGTGGAATTTCCTTCCAGATTCTTATACTATTTTCTCCAATCTTTTATAGTTGTCTTGCCCAAACTTAATTAATAGCAATATTTTAAATATCTCAATTTTATTGAGTTTTTCCAAAGTAATTCAAATTGGTTTTCTTAGGAATTGCTCTCTTTTAACATTTTGATTTTAAAGATAATATGGTTTGGATATTTACCTCCTCCAAATCTCATGTTGAAATGTGATCCCCAATTGTATTAGTCCATTATCATACTGCTATGAAGAAATATCCGAGACTGGAAAATTTATAAAGAAAAATAGATTTAGTGGCTGGGAAGACCTCACAGTCATGAAGGAAGGGAAGGAGGAGCAAAGGCACATTTTACATGGCGGCAGGCAAGACAGCATGTACAGGGGAACTGCTGTTTATAAAACCACCAGATCTCGTGAGACTCACTCACTATCACAAGAACAGCACAGGAAAACCCACCTCCATGATTCAATTACCTCAAACTTGGTCCCTCCCATGACATGTAGGGATAATGGGACCTACAATTCAAGATGAGATTTGGGTGGGGACACAGCCAAACCATGTCACCAGTGTTGGAGGTGTGGTCTAGTGGAGGCATTTGGGTAATAGGTCAGATCCCTCATCAGTAGCCTGGTGCTTTCCTCATGGTCATGAGTGAGTTCTCACTCTATTAGCTCTTGGGAGAGCTGGTTGTTAAAAGGAGTCTGGCACTTCCTCCCTTCTCTCTCTTTCCCCCTTTCTCTCTCCCTGTGACATACCTGCTCCCCCTTCACCTTCTGCCATCAGTAAAAGCTTCCTAAGGCCACTCCAGAAGCCAAGCAGATGCTGTATATTGCCATGCTTGTACCGCCTGCAGAACTGTGAGCCAAATAAACCTCTTTTCTTAACAAATTGCCCAGCCTAAGTATTTATTTATAGCAATGCAAAACAGACAAATACAAAAGGTAAAAAAAGCTTAACTTAATTACATAATTATCAAATCCATTACAATGGCAATAAACGGTTAGGTACCCAACAACTGACTTCTGTTAAACATATAAATCAAATTATAACAGCACAAGAGCAGTGACCTGGTAGGGTGGAATCATGAGGTTTGAGTATACCTTGGACGTCATCAGTACATTTTACGGAGGGAAAGCAGAGCACAGTTGGGAAGTGGGTTGAATGGAAGTTGCTTAAGAGATTTTGTTGTAATTAGCCTAGTTATTTCAGGTATCTGATTTTCTCATCCCAATTAAAGAATAAACCTCCTAAGAGCAGGGATAATATTTTGATTTCTTTTGTATTCTTTCAAGCATGGAACACCAAGTTGGGCACATGACAAATGTTCAATAAATCCCTCTTGAAAGGTTAGATGATGAGACTTCTACATGCCAGAGGTGACAATTCTTGGGGTAAGTCAGCTCTCAGCCACCTAGAAAGGTTTTCTCAACCACTGATTTTAGACTCTCAATCTGTTTTGATTTGTGATGCTGTATTCTTCTTTGCCATTCTCCCAAATGACACGTCAGCTTTCATGATTCATTTTTATGTTTTCTTGTCTATTGCCTCAATATTGGACTTCTGCCTAAGCAGCAAAATTCAAAGAAATCTCTTCTGTTGGAATTGCTGATGTGAAAGAAGCCCGTGAGGTTCAAATGACCTCATAGTGCATAAAACAATGTGAGTGAATATGGGGAGTACTATTTATTGTTCAAGACAAAAATGAGTATGTTGTGAAAAGCTTGCTCAGTTTTTAGTAAGATGAAATTGCTGGCTGAAGACTGCCTAAAACTCACATTCTGAGATGTCATTAATATTGACAACAAAAAGGAACTGTCTTAGAAAGTTAACTGTTACACATAATATATATAATTCTTGCATTAACTATTTTGATTTTTAGCTACCCAGGAGTATGATCAGGAATCTGTAGTAGTACAGCCTAGTCTAAGTTGCCTTGTTATTTCAAGGAGAGAAATTCTTTTAAAATTCTGTTAAAAGTTAAATTCTGTTAAAAGTTGAATATGTGAAATCTGGTGGCATAGTAAGCACTAATAGAAATTAGGTTATTTATTAATTTATTATGGATTTGCCTTATGATTATAGAAAAGGTACATATTTGTATAATTTAATCACTTAATTACTCTCATTTTAAAAGCTAAATAAAATTATATCTGGTCTATTCACATCATTAGTATATTGCAAAGATGCTTGACAGTTGTCTATAGAGTGGCATTGGTGGCTTTGGGTGGTATGATATTTATCAGTTACAATTTTTATATAATTGACATTCCAGTTCCTGTTCTGTCAGTATATATCTATGTGAACTTGATTATACTGAAATCTTTGTTCCTCAGTTTCCCTAAAATAAATGTGTTGGATTAGATTAATTCTTATTCCTTGGGTTCAAAAATTACATAACTGTAAAAAAGCTTTTGTCCATTATATTTTTTCAACTTCACCTAAAAATGCCCAAATGCAAAATAATGATATGTGCGTACTTCTTAAACATTCATGTGCACATTTTGCATATACTCAGAATATTGGAGCACACATCTTAGCAAGGAATATAGATTTATATCCTAAATTTGCTTTTGTTTCTAACAGAAGAAATGAAGAGTTCATACCTGACCACTAGTAAGAATAAAAGCTTTGTTTCTCTCCTCTGTTTAAGTAATTAAAAGATCTTTGTTCCTGTACTTCATGATTTCCCATTTTGAGGGTCCCTAGGGATGAGAGGAGCGCTCATTAAACAGCTCATCTCTTTCCTGCCTGAATTCCACATAGAGAACTGATGGGGGCTAAGGTGAAGGAAGTGGCTCAGGAAGAGAGTGAAGGAGGCCTGCGTAGTGTACCCAGAGTTAGGGAGTCTCATCCGTCCTCTCCAGGCCCTGCTGGCCAGAAGTGGCCCACACAGGGCACGTTGCTGTTCCAGTAAAGCCAACTGCATGGACAAACAGAGGAGCAGCAAATATCGCAGTGAGCAGCCTCTCTACCCAGGAGAGAAAAGGAGAGCAGAGTCGATCAGTCTGGTCTGGATATTTTCCCCAAATTTACAAAGCCAGTGAGTCACTTCACTTCTCCAGAGGAGAAACAAATTGGGAAAATTGGCCCAGAGAAGCACCAAGACTATGCTTATGGAAAATCACCAGGAAGTGGGAAAAGGTGTTCCCTCTAAACCTAGAATCATCATCACTAATAGCTGTGTTCTCTATAAATAAACTTCTGAAAATTAAAAAAGTATAAAATGCCAAGATATGTCATGTAAAACCATTTAATGTAACTTTTCAAGTAGATTTATCTATAATTAAACCACTCTTGGTTTTAAATTTGCAGATGCTCTTTGCAAAGAAAGTAGCATGAGTTTAACATTTACCTTCGGTATTAACTGTCTTAATACTACTATTGCTTACTTTGACATGTTAGTTTTAATATTTATATTTGGAAGAATTAAAAAACAACTGGACTTCAAAGGAGGTATAACTCATTTTCACAATCTGAGTTCATGTGAATGTTTTAGAAGAAATTTCAGAAATGGCTTTGAAGTTATCTGAGAAAATGTTTACAATTATGCCACAGGGAATTACAATTCTATGTGTAGGAATTGTTTCTATGGAGATACAAATTGCTGAACAATGCAGAATGTAGTTTGATAGAATGAGAATGTTAGAATTTTCACAGTGCTTAAAGACTGGTAATTAAATTATAACTAGCAAAATAAGAACAAAATAGCCACATCTTAAGTACAGTTTGACTTTCATAACTAAAGATAAAAATTACAGGGAGGTAGGATTTTATTTCACCATAAAGATGAACTTCCTAATGGTAAGAGCTATCTAAGATGGAAATGGGCTGCCATAGTTGAACAAAAAACATAAAATTACTTGGGGATGATATTTAAAGGGGAGTCACTCATGCTTGTATTGTACTGCATGCCTTCCAAGATGTCTTCCAATTCTAATACTTGTATTCTATAAGAGCAACAGAATCATGCAATGATGAAAACCTTTTCACAATTTTTTTCTTTTATATTAGTTAATAGACTACACTAAGAGTACACAGCATGCCTCTGCTTACAATAATAGAAAAGAACAAAGAACATTTAAAATGGGCTATTGAACGAGACCATTTGAAATAAATTTTTACAAATTAAGGTGTTAAACCATATCTATTTTCTAAGCAGATTTTTAAAAAAGATCCTTGCAGGATCTTTTTTACTGCTAGTATTCCTTTGTTAGTTCTGAAAATAGATTCTGTACATCACTCTGTAAATAGTACTGTATATTACTAAAATTTTATTGGTAAATTTATTTGACTGATTCTGAAGTTTAGAAGGAAAACACTGAACAAAAGTTTCCCAAAGAATGGACGGTATTAATTTGGAAGCACAGTCCTGAGGAGTTCCCAAGTGGATGGGTTCTAGTGACCTGGCAATCATTCATCAGTTAACCACAGCTGATTATTATCTCTATGAATGGAGCAAAGTTGATATACAGACCTTGAGGCAACAATGATCAGGATACATGACTAGTTTTCTTATTCCATCTCAGAGTCACACTTCAGAAAATTTCCTTAATATTTGATAGTAAATGTCATGCCCTCAATGACAACTAGGAGGAGCTGTTTGGTCTTGACTCTGTCTCAGAACTCTTTCCATGGGATCAAACATTGCACCTTGTACTGAATTAATCTTTCTTGTCTTTTGACCACATACGTAAAAGGTAAATAAAAATATATGTATTTTAAGCTCTGTTAAAAAAAGCACAATTGCTGGTCTCTTGGATAATTAAGAGTTTATAACAATGAAGATTGCTTTGTCCTTTGTTCTCAGGATGCCCTCATGGGCTGTTTTAGAAGGATGACCTGTTCAATTTTCACCTCGGTCATCACCTCTGAGTCCTGTTTCTGCACACGGGAACTTTCAGTGCTCCTTACCTCTTCTTTTAGTTTGAAAATAAAGGGTTTTAAAGTCTCAATCTAGGGTCTGAAATGAAAAATGTCTTTTCTCTCTAGTGGTTATGCTAATGCAAATTCTCCGATGTTACTCTGCATAACTGAATCACTAACTCTGCATTTCAAAGTGCCAACATTGGTAAACCTGAAGCTTTATTAATGTAACAAACATTGTGCTGGAAACAAAAATATGGTTTCTGATCTCAAACATTTTAAGATCACATTGGAGAAAAGACACAAACTGTAATGTCTTCACAATTGGTAGGCAGTGGAGGACATTTTCTCTGTCATAGAACTGAGAAATTGTCAACATATATACTTTTTTTGGTGTGTGCATTTTGGGAAGTAAAGAACATGGGGATGAGTAAAATTATAAACCTTTAGTTTTTGTCTTCCTAAAATGTCAAGTCTTTAAGAACCCATCAGCAAATAATATTAGCTTGATCATCCTCAAATAATGTTAGATTGAGTCAAATGAAGTAATTATTTCTGTAGGTCACAACAGTCAATATTGACAAGTTCATATGGATCGCCTAATTTTAAAAAAGTGTACATTAGTTTTCTTTTTTTGAGAGAGAGTCTCACTCCGTCACCCAGGCTAGAGTGCGGTGGCACTCACTGCAACCTCTGCTTCCCGGGTTCAAGTGATTCTCCTGTTTCAGCCTCCCGAATAGCTGGGATTACAGGCACACACCACCATGCCCAGCTAATTCTTGTACTTTTAGTAGCGATGGGGTTTTGCCATGTTGGCTAGACCTCTGCCACCATGTCCAGTTAATTTTTGTAGTTTTGGTAGAGACAAGGGTTCACCATGTTGGCCAGGCTGGTCTCAAACTCCTGACCTCAGATGATCCACCCTCCTCAGCCTCCCAAAGTGCTGGGATTATAGGTGTGAGTCACTGTGTCTGGCCTTGCGTTAGTTTTCCACTAATGCACAAATCTATGACCACAAATCTAGCCCCTTAAAAAAACACTCATTTATTATCTCACAGTTCAGTAGGTCAGAAGTCTGGGTGGGCTTGACTGGGTTCTCTGCTTAGGGTCTCATGAGGCTGAAATCAAGGCTGAGCTCTTACCTGAAAGCTCTGGAGAAGAGTCTGCCTCCAAACTCAGATGGATTGTTGGCAGAATTCAGTTCCTGGTGGTTGTTGCCAGGGGTTGTTCTCACAAACTAGAAGCAGCTCTCCAGTCCTTGCACGTGTTCCCCTCCATCTTCAGGTAGCAGTGGCCTTGTGCTTTGAATCTCTCTGACATTTCCTGTCACCAGTCTGAGAAAGCTCTTTGCTTTTAAAAGGTTCGTGTGATTTGATTAGCCCCACCAGATAATCTGCTTTTAATTAACACAAAGTCAACTAATTAATAACCTTAATTACATCTGCAAAATCCCTTTTGCCACATAACATAACATAATCAAAAGTGCGGTGAGAGGTTGTATAGCAAAGTGGCTAAGGGCGTGGGCTTGAGAATCAGACTATCTGGGTTCAAAGTCATGCTCTATCACTAAATTAGGTGACACTGAACAAAACTTTTTAGCTTCTCCGTGCTTCTGCAAAACAAGCATCGTCTTTAATAATCTACCTTGTTTGTTGGATTTTAAAGAGATCATTCTTAACAAATATTTAACAGAGTGTCTGGCACATAATAATTGCTCAATGAGTAACATTTAGTATTATTAATGCAGAAAAAGAAAATGAGAGAAGAAAAGGTGAGATAAAAAAAGAAGTGAAAGAAAATTGTTGTAGGCAGAGTGATCAAGGAAGGATTTATAAAGGAGGTGAGGCTTGAGTTAGAGTGAGGTTAACTGAATTTTTGTAAGCATGAAGAGGGGCAATGTATCCTTTCTAAATTGTAACAAATTTACCAATAAAAGGTTTGCATTTTGTAGAAGTGAGAAACTGATTACCTCTGCTTATTTGGACAGTAAATGGAACCACATTTTCTGCCTGTTGGCAAACACCAAATATGTATAATATATTTTCTTCAAAGGTAAGTAATGAGAAAATTAACTGACAAGGCACGCTGGATTAACAGGTTACTATGCTATATTTGATAAATAGGCTTATTCCTGATACCTGAGACTTACTCCAGGACTTTTTTTTTTTTTTTTTTTTTAAATGGAGTCTCGCTCTGTCACCCAGCTGGAGTGCAGTGGCATGATCTGGACTCACTGCAACTTCTGCCTTTCGGGTTTAAGTAATTCTACTATTTCAGCCTTCCTAGTAGGTGGGATTACAGGTGCCTGCTACATCACCTGGCTAATTTTTGTATTTTTAGTAGAGGCAGTGTTTCACCATGTTGGCCAGGCTGGTCTTGAACTCCTGACCTCAAGTGATCTTCCCACCTCGGCTTCCCAAAGTGCTGAAATTACAGTCATGAACCACCGCGCCTGGCCAGGAATTTGGTAAGCCATGTTTAAATATACAGCAGACCAGGTAGGAACCCTAAATAAGCTTTTCCTTCATCATTTGATTGGTCCAAATGCCTTGGTCATTCTCTCCTAGCATAACCCAAGCAAAAATAAACAATGACCAACGAATAAGGCTCGACAGTCAATCAATTGAATGGGAAAGCACCATAGCTACTTAGATCATAAAAATCCCAAGTCTGCAGCCAGTCAGTCCATTCTGCTAGCAGCTTTCTGATTATATATCTTCTCTCCAAGAAGGGGCTGTTCCAAAGTTGGCCCTAGATAGTCCCTCAGTTGATCAGTGAATTAATAGTCAATTAACTAAGTATTAGGTTGATGTGATAGTAATCGCAGTTTTGCCATTGAGTATATTACATTGAATATAATGACAACAATTGCGATCATTTTCACATCAACCTAATATTATGATCTCTTTTTCTAATACATGACCCTGTGATAAGAGAAAACACCCCGATTTTCCTCTAAAGACCCATCATTCTCCACTTTCAGTGCATGCTTTTCAGGTCCAGCTGATCTCTGGGTGGGATTTTGATTCAGGTCCCAGTAATCAGAGCACTGCAGTGACTGATTACCAACAGCCTTTACTATTGGTTCGTGGCTGGGCTTGCAGTCCAAACTAGGCCAATGGAGACCCTTCCTGAGAATTTTTAAAGAATTAATTAATAATCACACTTCTGTTTGGAATTGCTAAAATGGTAGAATATAGGTGTGATGCTACTGGTGATTACTCTGCCTCTGTGTGGGAAGAGCCTTCCTGAGAATGAAGGCACCCCAAAGAAAAGTGAGATCTGAGGTGGAGGGGCTCAGCCCTGAAGATGTCATTTGAGCATCTATACCGTGCTGCATTGTACATATCATGCTTCTGGACTTCTAAGTTATTGAGCCAGCAAGTTATTATATTTTCTTTAAGCACACTTGAGCTTGCATTTCTGTCATTGTCAACCAAGAGTTCTAACAGTCAGCTCACAGAGCCTCCAATTTAACATTCCCACTTTAAACACTCAGATTGATTAATCAATTTGAATCCCAGCTATAGAACCCTGATAGAATCTCTACCCTCTGATCCAATCAGACAGGCTCACAGAGCACAGAAACACCTGTTGTACTTTGGTGGGTGGGTGAGGGGGGATAGTGATCATGGAAGAGGAACAGACATACATAACCAAAGCCATTTGGTTCAAATGTGTGTGACTTTTATAATCAGACAATAAGAATATTTATTTATTTTGAATAATAACTTAAAACAATTTAAATAGATTTAAATAATCTATTAAACAATTTTTGCTCTTTTGTTACATTCAGTGGCTGCCAAGAGTTTTTAATCACTCAAGTAATTTTAATTAACAATTAATAATGAAAATCTAAGCAACAAAAATGTTCACTCTAAGTCATTTGAAATAAGAGAAGTAGTGCTCATATGGTACATGGAGAACCCGTTTTTCATTTTCACACTTCACAATCTCACACTGTTTTGCCAAATTCCTACAACCAGTCCTTAATGACCTAGTCTCAGTCTCAAAGTACCTCTCTCCCTAAGGCATCCCATCTCCACAGCAACAGAAATGTATTGCTCAGTGAACCTTACAGATTATTAGGCCAGCTTTCATTTGAGATGAAAAGTTTCAAAGAAGTCAGTAATAGTGAAATATTTTTTAAAAGGTGGGGGAGGAGAATATAATTTTATTGAAATCCCCCAAACAACTTGATATTACAGGTGACATCAGTTCCAGCTCAGACTGTAGCTAGTTGAGTCCTGCGTTCCACAGACTTTATTCCTAAGTAGATCTTTGTCTTTAGGAGTGAGTGTCAAGCCTCGTTCAGTAATTTCAAGCTGGAAGAGACCTTGGAAATTTTCTAGTCCATACCTGTCATTTTATTTTTATTTTTATTTTTTTGAGACTGAGTGTGCTCTGTTGCCCAGGCGGGAGTGCAGTTGTGCTATCTTGGCTCACTGCAACCTCCACCTCCTGGGTTCAAGGGATTCTCCTGACTCAGCCTCCCAAGATTACAGGCACATGCCACCATGCCTGACTAATTTTTGTATTTTTAGTAGAGATGGGTTTTCACTGTGTTGGTCAGGCTGGTCTCGACTCCTGACCTCTAGCGATCCACTCACCTTGGCTCCCCAAAGTGCTGGGATTACAGGCATAAGCCACCGTACCTGGCCCGTACCCATCATTTTAAAGAGGAGAAAACTCAGACTCCGAAAATGTAGACCAATAATCGAAGCTGGGTGACACATACATTCCAGGAAGGAAAAATGGCTGGAACAAAGGCTCTGAGTCAAGAAAAGATATGCTCAGGGACAAAATTTTGACAATGAATTTGGATGTGACTTTAGGTGCTTGAGGGGTTGACTGTAAACTTGAAAGGTAAATTATTAAGTCCAAATTATAGAAGGTTTTGAATGTTAAGGTGAAGGGTTGTTGTTTTGTTTTTAACTTTATAAACACAAAAGTATGGAAAGTTGAATAATGAACGCCATGTGGTTACCACCCATTTTCTACAATGATCAACTCATGACCCATTATATTCCAACTATGACACTACTTCCTCCCTCCTTCTCTTCTGTCTCCCAGATTATTTTGAAGAAAATCTTTGTCATGATATAACTTTATAAATATTCCAACATATTTCAAGCCCCGCACTAAAGACTTAGAGGGTTTTAAAGTATTCTGTAGATAAGAAGAAGCCTTTGAATATTTTCAACCCAGGGAGCAACATGTCCAGAATTGCAGAAGGCTCTTCTGGCCGTTCCATATGGGATGGATTGAAGTAGGAAGTGGCAGGGCAGTGTAAGCACTTGATATGCCACATTGTCCTTGTCACAGAAGCGTTGTTTCCTATTTTCTGAGTTTAACGTATGCTCTGTGGTTTCCCATGCTGGTATTTAAGGGTAGAAATAATTTATAGATTCTTGGCCAATGGAGATATTTCCTTTTTAGAGGTTTTGTCATTTTGACATTTCAGTTTCACACTTTGTAGTTCTTTTATTCATTGAGGTGTATGGCAATAATGTAAGTGTGAATTTTTCTATTTCTCCTTATGTATTAAATATTCATCTTTTATTTTATTATGTTGCTTATGAGGGACATTCTGGGTACTAGCTTGATGTTTATGGAAGAAAAAAAAAAGCTTCCCTAGCTCTAAAAAATTACCTTTTAAGTTCCTCATCTCTATAAGTAGCAAAATATAACACATAAATTATTCAGGCAATACAAAATGAAAATAAATACATTTCAAGTGACTATCTAAGAGATTATTTCTCTGTGCATTGAGTCCTCTTTTATATAGTCATTGCAAAACCATGAAAGACTGAAATATTTTCTGAATGAGAAAACTTTCAACATGAAGCAGCACACACAGCACCGTGAACAGAAACTAAAATAAACCCTGTCTGGCCTCAAGGTTTGTGTTGCATATTTAGAGTTGGAAATACTCATTTCAGGGTACATTTTTCTTTAACCCAGTCATCCCAGAGTGGAACAACACCACTAGAGAACAGATAAGAGTGTCTGTCTGGCTAGCTGAACACACTGTCCTTCACACTGCTGAGAAATTTACGGAGAATGCTAGAGGTTTTTAGATCTTGAAACTGTACAAGGCGCTCTTCTGCTTTTAATTTATGCTTTGAGGATTTATACAAGATAGAAAAGAGCAAATAACTCGCTTTCCATTTAAAATGCTCACATTTTCCATCTGGTACATTGTTATGAATAACATGTCTGCATTACATAATAGTAAATTTTTCATACCAGTATGGGTCTGCCATCAATTTATAATCAGAAATGTCACATGGTGTATTGAAAAGAAATCAGAATTGCACATGGTTGCTGCATTTGCCTTCTTATATTTCTTACCAGAAGCCCTTTTCCTTCTTTTCAGCTGCTCTGTGAATTGTGTGGAATCATTAGAGAAAAACCCAAGTAGAGAGCTAGCAATTTTACAAAATTGTAAAAAATTTCTTTGAATAACTATAACAATGGTATATTTTCAGTGCTTTTCCTGTTATCCTTTTGGTTGCATTTTAAAAATCAAAACACAAAATTGATAGATGACGGATAATAAAAAAATTTTTATAACCAAATCTCCTAATGCTTGAAATTTCAGGCGAATCAGCAGAAAGTGTTATGAGCATGATTATGCTGCTGTAATGGGTCAGACAATATCTCATGCTAACTAAAAGCCTGTCTATGACTGTGGCAGTCATACATATTTTCTGAAAAGGAATTCTAGCTTCTCTATAGGATTTCAGACTTAGAAAGTCAGACACCTGCCCAAAGCTTTCCCAAACTTCTAATTAACAGAGCAGCAAGGCAGAGAACCTGAGTTCTCATTAGTGATCTCCCACTAACGGGATGTGCCACTTTAGGTGTATTGTTAATTTCTGTTTACAGTGTTTCACTTTCTGTATTTCCAGATAAGAAAGGATTCTAATTACAAAAACAATTTAAAAAGAGTCTACACATATAAGATAATGATTGCTATTATTTTTACTTATTTATACTAGGGAATCATGATTGCCAACAATCACTCAGCACCAACAATTTATTGAATGTTTATCTGCCCGCATTCTTCTTGTGGCTGGAAATGTAGCAGTGAACCAGACCAAGACCCGGCTCCACTCGGTATATAGTGGGGGGAGTCAGACATTCATGAAAATAACTTCTAGTGCCACAGATATTTCAAAAGATGGAGTAAAGAGTTCTGTGGGTCTGAATGATAGGGTGTGCTAACCAAATATGAGAAGTTGATGAAGATCTCCTAGAAGAGTTGGTGCAAAACTTGAGTCTCAAAGGATAAGCTGGCTGAGGAGTTGAGCATAGTATTCTTGGCAGTGGGAACATCATGGATAGAAGCCTGGATGCAGAGGAGAGGCTGATGCACTGTGGACATGAAGGAGATCAGCATGACTGGACTGGAGCTCACTTCCTGGTATTTTTCACCTCACTGCATATAAGCATCAATGAACCTGCCTCTGCTTCTGGCCATATCAAACAGTTCAATAGTTTGGCATCTTTGTGATCAGCTTACAGAAGTGCTGTGGGCTTTGTCAAAGCAGTTAGGAAGCTCTAGCTTACTGGTCGAGAGAACTTGGCATGAGAGGATGCTGACGAGTTAGACAGAGGTCTGATTGGAAGGGGTTGGGTGCTGAGCATAAGTTGGGAAAGGAGAAGTTAGTGCAGGCAACACATTCAAGATCATTGAAGGTTAGTGATGGGGTTTGACTGTGTTCTCACGCAAATCTTATCTCAAATTATAATCCCCATAAACCCCACGTATCGAGGGAGAAAGTTGGTGGGTGGTGACTGGATCATGGGGCCGGTTTCCCCCATGCAGTTCTCGTGAAAGTGAATAAGTTCAGATGAGATCTGATGATTTTATAAGTGTGTGACAGTTCCTCCTTCACATGGTCTCTCTCTGTCGCCTGCTGCGATATAAGTTTTGCCTACTTCTCCTTCTGTCATGATTGTTAGTTTCCTGAGGCCTCCCAGCCATGTGGAACTGTGAGTCAATTAAACCTCTTTTCTTTATAAATTACCCAGTCTTGGAAAGTTCTTTAAAGAAAGTGTGAGAACAGATTAATACAGTCAGATAGGCCTTTCTGAGCCTAAGTTCTTGACTATACTAAGAGCAATGGAGAGCCATGGAAAATTTTTAAGCAGGAGAGAAGTTTGACAAGAGGAGGACGAGATCTTGAGATGCCTTTAAGAAATCCACTTGTAGGGGCCAGGCGCGGTGGCTCACGCCTGTAATCTCAGCACTTTGGGAGGCTGAGGCAGCGGATCACTAGGTCAGGAGATCGAGACCATCCTGGCTAAAACGGTGAAACCCCGTCTCTACTAAAAGTACAAAAAATTAACCAGACTTGGTGGTGGGCACCTGTAGTCCCAGCTACTCAGGAGGCTGAGGCAGAAGAATGGTGTGAACCCGGGAGGCGGAGCTTGCAGTGAGCCAAGATTGCGCCACTGCACTCCAGCCTGGGCCACAGAGGGAGACATCATCTCAAAAAAAAGAAAAAAAGAAACCCAACTGTAGCTGCTAAGGTCTGGGGCTCAGGGAAGAGTATAACCCCAAGCCCAGTTCTCCAGAGTCATATTGATTCTAGGAAACCCTGATATTCTTTCAATACATTCCTTTTTTTGGTCTATAGCCCTGGTTGGTTTCTGTTGCTTGCAATGAAAGAACCCTAACAAATGCAATAATGCAGAAGCAACATTGAAGATGACACTGATTTAGACAAGATTTAATCTGTTACATGAGTAAATAAACAAAGCAAAAGGAACAGAATTTACCATACTGCATCCCTGCTGGGAGTATGTTGAGCTATCTGGTCTGGGAGACCTTTGTGACCTGTTGAAAGAATATACATGGATTTACTTCAGGAGGGAAAGAAATATAAAGTGTTGCTTTAAAAATAGATCATATTCATTGTAATTAAGAATGAAAGTTGTAAAAATTATGGAGTGTGTCCGGGTGTGGTGGCTCACGCCTGCAATCCCAGCATTTTGGGAGGCCGAGGCAGGTGGATCACCTGAGGTCAGGAATTCAAGACCAGCCTGACCAACATGGTGAAACCCCGTCTCTCCTAAAAATACAAAAATTAGCTGGACGTGGTGGTGGGCACCTGTAATCCCAGCTACTTGGGAGGCTGAGGCAGGAGAATTGCTTGAACCTGGGAGGCAGAGGTTGCAGTGAGCCGAAATCGCACCACTGCACTCCAGTCTGGGTGACAGAGGGAGATTTCATCTCAAAGAATAATAATAATAATTATGGATTGTATAGAAAAAATTACAGTGGAAGCATTATGTGTGAACTTTATTGGAGAAATATTTATTATGACATATCGAGTTACATATACGAGACATAAGGTTAAAATGGTACCTTACTTTTTATCATCTTTGTATAGTCAGTGAGAGGCTTTTTTCTGTATACATTGGAAACCTAATTTTTAAATTTAATATTTAAAACAGATAATAGTTGATATATATATGAACTGGACACAAATTAGCTAGACTCTCTTCCTAGGGTAAATGATGTCATTTTATTTGACTCCTTTTCTGTTTTAGCTCAGTTTTTTTCCAGCTACTTTAATAAAGAATTAAAGGTAAATTTTTTCTCAACTTGTATTACTTCAGCAGATTAATTTTCCATTTTGTCCATGTTGAGATAAAGATGGTAGCATCCCTATACAAAATCTTACTACCCATATTCACTTGGAAAAATATCATGAAAAGGTTTTACTAAAATGAATGAAGTGAAGCCATTCTGTTTTGATAGTAAGTTTCAGAGGTCGTTTCATCAATGTGTAAGTAGCCTAAAGACTTCAGTGGACTTCTATAAGAATGAAAAAGAGAAAAGCAAACCTACGAAGATGCATAAAAATTATGAACTCTGGGAGTTATCTAATTTACATATGGTTTCTTTTCATAAATTCAGGCAGAAGCGTCACCTATTTCTCACCCCTAGTTTTTGGAACGTCTTCCTGTTCCTATGCTTGGTTACGTGTGGATTCGGTCTAGACATACCAACCATTAAGCAACTAATTTCACAGTTAAGTGAGTTGTCTGTGTTTAGATTTCCTGTTGCCCTCTTAAACCCTATTGTCTTCATCCCTTGTGATCATCAAATTATATACATCCTGGGTATCCTGTTTCAGAGAGATGACCAGTGGCTCTCATCTTAGCTCTCATCTTAGTGGCATCTCATCTTCATTCCTGGAAGAATTCCCACCCTTTGCCGTTCCACATGATTTTCTTTGGCCCTAGAGCAATTGTCTCAATGTGCAATTGAACCTTGATAAGGAAGTCTTCAAGAAATTCTTTGATGATGACAGGCATGTTTGTACTCCTACCCATGTTAATGAGACACACATGAAATCAGTTTGAAAACCTTAATGCTGTTAATTTTTCATTAATGTAACTTTTCTTCTGATGCCTCCTTCAAGGAAGCATAATTAATTCTTCTCTCACATTTCTTTCAGTTCTCGCTAACCTCCTCCCCAAAAGAAGTGCCACTTTTTCTAAAATTTCAAATATGAGCTACTGAAGTTACTGTCATAAGAGATTTTTAAATCAAATATGTACTCAAGTGCGAAGAAAATTAACTCGCTATTGAAAGCTCAGAAACAAGAGATAACATGATGTAGTTATCTACCAAGCAGCACTTCTCTTATTTGGGAAAGTAACATTCTATTCCTCAGTCACACCCATCCATCTGCCCCCTCCAGGTGTCTGACAAGAGCATCTCTAAAGGTAGTGGGGCTGGGAGGAGCTACTAACTTTTTCTGAACCAGGCAACTAAAGTTATAAGCTCATGCCAGTGGTTTACAACATTTTTAACTTACATTTTATCTAATTGAGAAACAAATTAAAAAGCCAGATGTTTCTGTGGCTGAGGTTCAAAAAATTAGTCCATCCCTAAACAATACTGGTCAAGTCTCTTTCAATTGCAAGCATCCAAAATCTAACTGGCCTGAGCAAATGAGTGAAGATGTTGGCTCCTATAATTGAAAAGTTCACAGGCATCAGACACAGCTGCATGTAGATGTTTAATATGTGTCATCAGAACTTGGGCTCTTTTCAATACTCCTGGCCCTGCCTTCTCTGCATTGGCTTGTTTTCAGGCAGGACTCCTCCCATGCACAAATATACAGTGATAAGATGTCTAGCAGCAGTTCCAGGCTTTTATTCTACTAATTTAGCAGAGGGAAGAATGCCTCTTTCTCCATTGATGCACTCTTTCAGAGACTCAGTAAACAACATCTGTTTTTGCTGCCTAGATTTGGAACCATTGAGAAACAAGAAAAGTAATAAGGAGCCCAAATACCACCCTAATTACTGACAAAGTTGGCATTAGATATCAGTTGGCCTCAGATGGACTTCCTAATATGAGCCATATAACCAGGCAGACTTTCTACTCAGTCCTGGGCTGGGTCTCCCAAAGGGGCCTCTGTGAGCAAGCTGGCCTGGTGAACGTGCCCTATTTATTCTTTTCAAATTTACCAATTAGATAAGTCATTCTTCCTTGAGGACTGGGAGGAGGGGTTGAGAAAGGCCAGAGCTGTTGCATCTAGCAAGGCTGGAGATGTCATGAATGTGGAGAAAGTTCTGACCTAGGATCTCCTGGCTCTTTTTGTTTCTTAACCCACTGAATTAACTATTAAACCCATGAGCAGCCAGAAATGTGGCTGCCTCCCTCCAAGGACAGTTCTATTCCCTCGTTTATAGGGCCACCCCCAATAGTGAAATCCACTTCATTGAGGATCCCTCTCAATCTTCAGTGGTCACCCAGAGCTCTGAAGTGGGTCAGAGCAAAACAGGCACAATTCAGAGATATTGTGGGTTTAATTCTAGATGACCCTAATAAAGCAAATATTGCAATACAGCAAGTTGCACAAACTTTCTGGTTTCTCAGTGCATACAAAAATGATATTTCTACTATACTGTAGTCTATTAAGTGTGCAATAGCATTCTGTCTAAAGAAACAATGTATATACCTTAATTAAAAATGCCTTATTGCGGCCAAATGCAGTGGCTTACGCCTGTGATCCCAGCACTTTGGGAGGCCGAGGTGGGCGGATGACGAGGTCAGGAGTTCAAGACCAGCCTGACCAACACAGTGAAACCCCGTCTCTACTAAAAATACAAAAATTAGCCAGGCGTGGTGCTGTGCGCCTGTAATCCCAGCTACTCAGGAGGCTGACACAGGAGAATCGCTTGAAACCGGGAGGTGGAGGTTGCAGTGAGCTGAGATGGTGCCACTGCACTCCAGCCTGGGCGACAGAGGGAGACTCCGTCTCAAAAAAAAAAAAAATCTTCTTGTTAATAAATGCCAACAATGATCATCTGAGCCTTTAACAAGTTGTAACATTTTAGCTGGTGGAGGGTCTTGCCTCCGTGTTGACGACTGCCGACTGATCAAGGCGGTAGTTGCTGAAGTTTCTTAGAATAAGACATCAATGAAGTTTGCCACATCAATTGACTTTTCCTTTCACAAAAGTTTTCTCTGTAGCATGCGATGCTGTTTGAAAGCATTTTACCCACAGTAGAACTTCTTTGAAAACTGGAATAAATCCTCTCAAACTCTACCACTGTTTTATAAGCTATGTCTATGAAATAGTCTAATTAAGTTGTCATTTCAGCATATTCACAGCATCTTCACAAGGTGTAGATTCCATTTCAAGAAACCACTTTCTTTGCTCTTCCATAAGAAGCAACTCCTCATCTATTAAAGTTTGATTAAGAGATTGCAGCAATCCAGTTACATCTTCAAGATCCACTTCTAATTCTAGTTCTCTAGCTATTTCTACCATATCTGCAGTGGCTTCCTTCACTGAAGCTTTGGACCCCTCAAAGTCATCCATGAAAATTAGAATAAATTTCTTCCAAACTTCTGTTAATGTTGAAAATTTGATCTCCTCCCATGAATCATGAATGTTCTTAATGGCATCTGGAATGGTAAAAAGTTTCCAGGTTTTCAATGTACTTTGCCCAGATCCATCAGAGGAGGCAACTATAGCCTTACCAAATGTATTTCTTAAACCATAAGACTTGAGACTGGGTGCCGTGGCTCATGCCTGTAATCCCAGCATTTTGGGAGGCTGAGGCAGGCGGATCACGAGGTCAGGAAATCAAGACTATCCTGGCTAACATGGTGAAACACTGTCTCTACTAAAAATACAAAAAATTAGCCAGGAGTGGTGGCCTGTGCCTGTAGTCCCAGCTACTTGGGAGGCTGAGGCAGGACAATCGCTTGAGCCTGTAAGGCGAAGGTTGCAGTGAGCTGAGATCATGCCACTGCACTCCAGCCTGGGCAACAGAGTGAGACTCCATCTCAAAAAACAAAACAAACAAACAAAAACAAACACACAAACAAAAAAACCTTGAAAGTCAAACTTAGTCCTTGATCCATTTGCTGTAGAATGAATGCTGTGTTAGCAAGCATGACAATAACATTCATCTCCTTGTACATCACTAGAGCTCTTGGGTGACGAGGTGCATGGTTAATGAGCAGTAGTATTTTGAAAAAAAAAAACAAACCTTTGCTTTGAGCAGTAGTTCTCAACAGTGTGCTTAAAATAATCAGTAAACGTGCCATGCTGTAAACAGATGTGCTGTCACCCAGGCCTTGTTGTCCTACAAGCAGAGTAGATTTAACATAATTCTTAAGGGCCCTAGGATTTTCAGAGTAGTAAATGAGCATTGGCTTCAACTTAAGAAATCAATTGCATTAGCGCCTAACAAGAGAGTCAGCCTGCCCTTTATAGCTTTGAAGCCAGGCATTGATTTCTCCTTTCTAGCTATGAAGGTCTTCAATGGCATCTTCTTCCAGTAAAAGACTACTTCATCTACATGGAAAATCTGTGGTTTACTGCAGCAACTTTTTTTTTTTTTTTTGTGAGACAGAGTCTTACTCTGTGACCCAGGCTAGAGTGCAGTGGTGCCATCTCAGCTCACTGCAACTTCTGCCTCCCGGGTTCAAGTGATTCTCTTGCCTCAGCCTCCTGAGTAGCTGGGACTACAGGCGCATGCAGCCATGCCCAGCTAATTTTTGTATTTTTAGTAGAGACGGGGTTTTGCTATGTTGGCCAGGCTGGTGTCGAATTCCTGATCTCAGGTGATCCACCCACCTCAGCCTCCCAAAGAGCTGGGGTTACAGGTGTGAGCCACTGCACCAGGTCTACTGCAGCAACTTTTATCAATTATCTTAGCTATAGATTTTTTCTGGATAATGTGCTGCAGCTTCTACATCAGCACTTGCCGCTTCATCTTGCACTTTTATGAAATGCAGATGGCTTCTTTCCTTAAACCTCATGAACCAACCTCTGCTAGCTTCCAAGTTTTTCTTCTGCAGCTGCTTCTGCTTCACCTCTCTCAGCTTTCATAGAATTGAAGAGAATTAGGCCCTACTCTGGATTAGGGTTTGGCTTGTGGGAATGTTGTAGCCAGTTTGATCTATCTAGATGACTAAAACTTTATATCGGCAAGAAAGCAGTTTTGCTTTCTTATAATTCGTGTGTTCACTGGAGTAGCATTTTTCATGTCCTTCAGTAACTTTTCCATTGCTTTTACAACCTGGATAACTGACATAGGAGGCCTAGCATTCAGCTTATCTTGGCTTTTTTCATGCCTTCCTCACCAAGCTTAATCATTTGTAGCTTTTGATTTGAAGTGGGAGATGTGTAACTCTTTCTTCACTTGAATGCTTAGAGGCCATTGTAGGATTATAACTTGGCTTGATTTCAATATTGTTGTGTCTCAGGGAATGGGAAGGCCAAAGAAGAGAGAGAGGGAGGGGGGGAGAGAGAGAGTGAGAGAGAGAGGGGGGGGGGAGAGAGAGAGAGAGAGAGAGAGAGAGAGAGAGAGAGAGAAACAAACAAACAACTGGTCAGTGGCTCAGTCAGAACACACAACATTTATTGATGAAGTTCTCCTCCATCTGATATGGTCACAGTTTGTGTTGCTCCCAAAAAGTTAGGATAGTGAATAGTAACATCAAGATCACTGATCACAGATCACCATAAGAGACATAACAATAGTGATAAAGTTTAAAATATTATGAGAATTGCCAAAATGTGACACAAAGACAAAAAGTGAGCACATACTGTTGAAAAATAGTGCCAATAGATTTGTTCAATGCAGGGTTGCCACAAACCTGCAATTTGTAAAAAGTGCGATATCTGTGAAGTACAATAAAACAATGCATAATAAAACAAGTTATGGGCTGGGTGCAGTGGGTCACGCCTGTAATCCCAGCACTTTGGGAGGCCAAGGCCGCTGTATCACCTGAGATTGTGAGTTCAAGACCAGCCTGACCAACATGGAGAAACCCCATCTCTACTAAAAATACAAAATTAGCTGGGCCTGGTGGCACGTGCCTGTAATTCCAGCTACTCAGGAGGTTGAGGCAGGAGAACTGCTTGAACCCAGGAGGCGGAGGTTGTGGTGAGCTGAGATCACGCCATTGCACTCCAGCCTGGGCAATAAGAGCAAAACGCCATCTCAAAAACAAACAAACAAACAAAAAAACCCCCAAAAAACCAAGTTATGCCTGGACATTAATTCAACCAACTTCAAAGTCAGTTTGTATCAAAGACTGAATATTCACTTCCTATTCTCTTTTCCATCCCACCTGATATCCTAGGTCATCCATTATAGTCTTTCAGAGGTCAAATGAAATCATAAAACACTCCACTAATGAAATGCATAGAAATTTCAGTCGTACATTCCAACAATTTAGAGATCCCCCAAATGTAACCATAACAGTTTTTTAATGATCAAAGTCCTGGGAAGAAATTATAAAGCCCATAAAAAAGCTTCCTTTTAAATTATAAGCTACAGATATTAAAGTCTAGAGAATATTATATTCTATAAATAAATGTCACCATTCTTATGCAAGGAAAGGTCAAAGTCCAAATGTCTGATGTTAAAATTAAAGTTCAGAAGCCATTCTCCAAAATGTACTATGCAGTAGCTCAGTCTCAGTGCGTGGGGCTGTGGGTATGTTGGAAGAGGGTAGGGGCTGGTTCTTTCTGGACCTCAGAAATTATACTAGTTCCACACCAAATCTCTCACTTTCTAAAGAACCCAGAGAGTTAATAGGACACACAGATTTCTATAGCACTGGCGTCACACTCATCATTTTTAGAGAACAAGTTAATACCCAACCTTCTAAAGCAGCCATCCTTAACAAAATTATGTATCAAGAACTGAGTATTTTATGCTGCCAAAAAGCATTACAGACATATGAAGGTGTTTGAAGAAAGGATAGTAGATGAAAATCTTTTTTTTTCTTTAATCTACTAATCTTTTGTTTACAAATGCGGTCTCACAGCCTGGTGCGGTGGCTCACACCTGTAATCCCAGCACTTTGGGAGGCCGAGGTGGGTGGATTGCCTGAGGTCAGGAGTTTGAGACCAGCCTGGCCAACATGGTCTCTACTAAAAACACAAAAATTAGCAGGGTGTGATGGGAGGCTGAGGCAGAAGAATTGCTTGAACCTGGGAGGTGGAGATTAAGTGAGCTGAGATTGTGCCATTGCACTTCAGCCTGGGTGGCAAGAGCAAAACTCCTTCTCAAAAAAAAAAATAATAATAAAATGGGGTCTTTCTGTGTTATCCAAGCTTGTTGTGAACTCCTGGGCTCAAGCAATCCTCCTGCTTCAGCCTCCCAAAATGCTGGGACTATAGGCTTGGGCCACTGTGCCTGGCCTCCCCCAGTGCTAGTTGCCTGGACTCCATGGCCTATAAACTGCTATTCAAATAGAAGATTCTCAGAAAGTAAGAAGTTCATTTTGGCACTTTGTATTTACCATAATTTGGGAGAAACATCCATTTCTGCCCACTCTCTCCATTCCCGGAGAGTGGTATTTGAGACCCTGCTGTCTTCTTGCACAGTTTGCAGAGTGGCAACAACAGCCCCAGTCAGCAAGTCTTGTTTAAGATTCCTGTTTTTCTTTTCATACTGGAAGACTCTTAATTGCTGTTTCCTCTTGATCCCTGTTTTTCTTCACTTCCTTCATCTTTATTCAAATGTTACCTTCTCAGTACACTCACTCATAGTCACCATAAGTAAAATTGCAATCTTCGCCTATGATAGACAGAATAATGTATCTTAAGTAAAGATATAATTTCTGAATTTACTAATGCTTTTGAAAAACAAGTCTCATTTTAAAAATCTTAAATGAAAACTATTTTTTCTATTTTAAATCACTTAAAATGTGGGAGTGAGCTTTATAAATGAAACTGCTATCATCATCAACATCAACTTTGTATAAAGGAATTCCTTATCATATGGAAGAAAAGGTCGTTTTGACCAAAAGAGTTTTCACAAAACTGTTCAGAAAAAGGCTAGGTGTGGTGGGTGAATATGTTTTGTTACATGGCAAAAGGGACATGGCAGATGTGATTAGGTTAAGAGTCTTGCGATTGGTGAGTATTCTGAATTGTCCAGATGAGTCCAATGTCATCACTAAGATTCTTATAAAAGGGAGGGCAAAGGGTGAGGATCAGAGGAGAGGCGATATCAGAAGCAGATGTGGGACTGATGTGATCATTGGAGGGGGACCATGAGCCAAGGAACACGGGCAGCCTCTGGAAGCTGGAAAAGGCTAGGAAACGGATTCTCCCCTAGAGCTTCCAGAAGGAACGCAGTCCTGCTGACACTTTGATGTTTAGTCCAGTGAAACCTTTTTTGTACTTCTGACCTGCAGAACTGTAAGAAGATAAATCTGTGTTATTTTAAGCCAAGTTTAGGGTACTTGGTCATAGTACCAATAAAAACTAATATAGAACTAATATAAACTAATATAGAAATTAACACAACTCCCTACCTCTGTACTCCCCATCCCCCTCATCTGTTTAGTTTTCTCCATAGTACTTAGCACTGTATCACATACTAAATATTTTCTCATGTGTTATGTTTTATGTTTGTTTTCTGTCTCTACCCACTAGAATGTCAGCTCCAAGAAGGCAAGGGATTTTGTGTTTGTTTCTAACCCCCAATGTCTATAACAGAATCTACCATATACTAGACCTTCAATAAGTATTTGCCAATGGAAGCATGTATTTGTCTTTAAAATTTTTACCACCTTATATCATTCTTAGTTTTTTTTTAACTGTTTTTAATTTTTACTTTTAATTAATTTATTTATTTATTGAGATGGAGTCTCGCTGTATCACCCAGGCTGGAGTGTAGTGGCACAATCTCTGCTCATCGTAACCTCCGCCTCCTGGGTTCAAGCAATTCTCATTCCTCAGCCTCCCAAGTAGCTAGGATTACAGGTGTGTACCATCATGCTTGGCTAATTTTTGTATTTTTAGTAGTGATGAGGTTTTGCCATGTTGGCCAGGCTGGTCTTGAACTCTTAACCTCAAGTGATCCACCCACCTCAGCCTTGTAAAGTGCTGGGATTACAGGTGTGAGCCACCACACCTAGCCTTTTTCTGAACAGTTTTTTAAAAACTCTTTTGGTAAAAATGACCTTTTCTTCATTATGATAAGGAATTCCTTTACACAAAATTGATATAGATGATGATAGCAGTTTCATTTACAAAGCTCGCTCCCACATTTGAAATGTTTTAAAATAGAAAAAATAGTTTACATTTAAGATTTTTAAAGAGAGACTTGCGTTTCAAAAGCATTAGTAAATTCAGAAATTATGTCCTTACCTAATACAAAAAAAAGCAATCTTTAAATTTCTGGCCAAATATCAATTTCCTGAAGTCACACAACTCCAAATCTAAGGATCTCAAGTCTTCTAGTGAGAATTCCAAATATGTTTCTCATAGATTAGAGGAAGTAAATCATCTCAGAATAACTCCCTCCCTTCCTCCCTGTCTCCCTGGTACCACATAGTCTTTTCTCCATTGCAAATAGAGGAAATTACCAAATGTGCTACGTTCTAATTTTTATGAAATCTGCCATGATGTATTTTATTATTATGACCCTGAGTCACAGGCTGGGTTTATGGTATTCTACTTTCTGCCTATGCAATTGATGAGTGTTATGTTTCCTCTTTTCTTTGGAAAGTGATACGGTTTGGCTGTGTCCCTACCCAAATCTCATCTTGAATTGTAGTTCCCACAATCCCCACGTGTTTTGGAAAGGACCCAGCTGGAGGTAGTTGAATCATGGGGGCAGGTTTTTCCCATACTGTTCTCGTGGTAGTGAATAAGTCTCACAAGATCTGATGGTTTTATACGTGGGAGTTCCCCTGAACAAGTTCTCTTGCCTGATGCCATATAAGATGTGACTTTACTCTCCCATCATCTTCCACCATGATTGTGAGGCCTTCCCAGCCATGTGGAACTGTGAGTCAATTAAACCTCTTTCATGTATAAATTACTGTCTTGGGTATATTTTTATTAGCAGCGTTAGAATGAACTAATACATAAAGTTTGTAAGTAGTGCTATGTGCTATGTGGTCATTCTGCTCCAAGGCTCGTGGGTTTGTCATGAACTCTGCATGTTACCCAGTGCTAAATAAGCAGTTGTCTGCACAGGTATCTCTTAAATTAGCTTAAGGATATTTATCAAGCCACTATTTTGTGCAAGGTGGTAGGGATACAAAGACCACAGTCTCTAATTATCTTGAGCTTTTAGTCTAGTGAGTATCTTCCTTCTTACTTTTAGGGTGCCAAGTGTCAGAGCTTGTTGCTGTTTGATGAATTCCAAGAGGCAATGGAGAAAATATAGGAATAAATTACATTTTCTTCTACATTTAAGATGTAAAGGAAACATTTTCTAAGTAGAAAATCCTTATTTTTCAGAAAATAACTTCTTAGGTAAAGCATATCATTTTAGCCCTTTTTACAGAAAAAAAAAATACAATGCTTCTGGTTCAAGGTGACAATTTGAGCACATATGTTTTAATCCTCCTCTTTCCCAAATAACCATGAAAATGCAGGAGACACTTTTTAGCATTGCTGAAACCACGACAGAGTGACATCCACGTGTTCAAACTGAGTGGAATTCGTGGAGGATATATGCAGATAGAAGAAGTTGAGTGACAGACAAGACGACCAATAGTTTTCTGCACAAGAAGAAGCCAGTCAGAGAAGTAGGTGGAAGCACCTTCTACCCCAGAGAGGGAGCCGGAGGAAAGGTTGGGTTTTGGGAGGTCTTTGAGGTGCAAATTTCTGTGACACTGGTCATGGCTCACATAGAGCGTGATTGCTGCCATGGCTCTTAAATTATTTGAGCTCACACTTTATGTAGTTGGTCATTCCTAGGCAAACAGCCAGGGCTTCCTTTGCTGAATCCTAAATGAGGCAGTTATGCCAGGTAGGAAAGGGAAGTGCTGCCCCAGCTGGCTAGATACCACAACAGAGGAGGCAAGGAATTCCCCAAAGAGAGGTACACTTGGGTGTGATGGCCTTTGGTTTGAAGTTGGAATTCCTTCTTACTCCCCAAGTTCATGGGCCACCAGCCTAAGAAAGCAGTGAAAATGCTTTCCTTTGTCTGTTTTCTTGTTTTTGTTTTCATCAAAGATTTGAAGAGGTAGACTTGCAATTTCTGATGAAAGCATTTTAACCACATAGATACACCTCTATCTGCTTTTGCAGGGGTGGGTAAATAGAGGTGAATGGCAGGATAGATAAGTGAGAAGCCCCAGCTGTCAAAAGGAGAGGACCATTATGAGAAAAGGTGTTCTTGTGAGACAGTGATTATAAAAGAGGATTAAAAGGTCTAAAAGCTCATCTTCCACAATTGATTAAATAAAGTGCCTCATCACCATAAAATGGCAGCCATTAAAATGATATGATTAGAAACATGTATTGCATGAAAGGATTTTCACAATACATTGCAAAGCTTAAAGAAAGAGAGCAAGAAAACAAATGAAATAATAGCAAAATGAATACATTGTGTGTGTGGATAGCAGGAAGGCGGGAGTGAGGGTTGGCAATAATCGGAAGATCAATACCAAAAAATTATACACCAAAATAGGTAATAAGGCAAAAAGTTAATATACAGCCTGGAATTTGATTTCAATGATTTTATAATCTTTTTGATGATGTATTTTTATTTTTTCACACAAAATGAACATAAAGGGATATGTTTTTCTTAAAGTAAATATTGTTTCTCAGAAAGATTACTTTCCAAAAAGACACTAGACTGAAACAATGTTATGGATGCGTTCTTAACGCTTAACAAAGAAAGGGGTAATTTCCATTCTATTTAAAATATTCTTCAATGCAGGAAGAGATGGAAAGTATACCAATTCATTTTATGAAACTGTCATATCTCTGGATATCAAAGCCTAACAAAGGGAGTTGGAAAAAAATCAAGCAGGAGCCAATTTCAGTTGTGAATATGATGCAAATTTTTGAAAATGATAATAGAATTGTTTTTAGTATTTTGCTAAGTAATAATGCTATGGCCAAGTAGCGTTTCATCTCAAAGTGCAAACATGTTTTAATACTAGCAAGTTTATTAATAAAATTGTTAAGCAACTCAGAAAGATAAGCTAAGGCTCTAGAGATGCTTATATTTGTGACACACAAAGCAAGAGAAAATGGCTTTCATTTCAATCTGGCACTTTGCTGGGATGGTACATTCAACAGAGAAAGAGGGCCCCGTCACAGCTGACCCCCAACAAAGATAGCCTTGCCAGTTACAGGTGGCAGGCTGAGAGGTTGCCACAACCTACCAAGGAGAAGACTGATAGCTCAGAATGTCATACTCACTCTCTGTTGAAGAAGTTTGGTCCTCTAAAACGATGGAACAAAGCAACTACAACAACTACACAGCAACTTAAGTTTTACCCCACCCTCCCCTTTTTCACCCTGAAAGACTTGTGCAGGGATTTAAACCATCTCTGACAAAATCCCCTATCAAACAGACAATGAAGAAAACTTTAAAAAATAGGTCATTCATTTTATTCTTCAGTAATTATATAAATAGGCAATTCATTTTATTCTTCAGTAACAAAATGAATTGCCTATTTATATAATTCATTAATAAATTAGCTATTCAAAGAAACAGAAGAAAACTTAAAAAATAGGTAGTTCATTTTATCACTGAATATTGGGAGGACTTTTGATGTAGATCAAGGTGTGAGGTCAGGAAACGCTTCCTAGAGGTGAAAATATGTTCTTTAAAAAATGTGATGGAAGCAGTAAATTGCAGATTTAAGAGGCAGAAATAAAATCAGCGAATTGGAAGACAACTTGGAATTCTCCCAGCATTAAGAGAAAAATAAAGGAATCAATATGATGAGAAGAGACAACAGACATGAACGAGAGATCCGGGTAGTTCAGTTAATGCATGAAGACTTTTAGAAGACAACAGAAACAGATCTGAGTCACTGAAGATGTGGTCTTCATACCAGAAGGGCTAAGAAAATGCCAGGCACATTAACAAACACATTCCACACATAGCCATAAACATAAAATGTCTGAATTTCAGAGAAAAGGAGATTCTTTAAATGGAAAGTTAAAGGTATCCTGACATACAGCTGCAGAGACAGACACTGTATTGCCATGGGGAGAACTCCAGCACCAGAGGTGAGTAGGTGATGGAGAAGAAGCAGAGTTTGACATGTACAAAGCTGAAGTGAGTCTCTAACTATTTCAAATATTCCAAATATTCCACTCTCTATGAAAGAAACTATATAGTGCTTTTCCAAAATATGACAAGGATCCAAAAGAATTATGTTTCACTACCAATAACAAGGGGTGAAATGAAAAGTAGTTTTTGGTACTGTCAATAATAAAAAACACATTTTGATCACTAAGCTATAGAAATTCTCTTACACATCTCTGTATAGATAAAGGCATTACAAAATTTTTGTCATTTGGAGAGGTGATTAAAAATATGCAACAAAAAATGTAGAAAAATATGTATAATATTGCAGAAGTATACCAGACAATTAATTAAGATAAATACTATATTATTTTTCTGAACTTTCTGAGTTTTGTCATATTTTCTCATATTTTAAGATTGTGTTGGCCAGGTGTGGTAGCTCATGCATGTAATCCCAGGACCTTGGGAGGCCAAGGCAAGTGGATCCCTTGAGCTCAGGAATTTGAGACCAGACTGGGTAACATGGTGAAACCTCATCTCTTCAAAAATAAAATAAAAATAAAATCCAAAGCTCATACTCCTTCTCCACAGTCCATTGACACATCATATCTTGTATTTGGGAGGGGTACTCTTGAGGTTTTCAGGTTCAGGGACTCAATTGAATATCCCTCACAAGGGCCTAGTGCTCTTAGAACTTGAAAGTTTCAGAAACAAAAAATAAAAAAAAGAAAGAAAATATTTTAAAAATTAGAAAAAAAGAAATTAAAATAAATATTTAAAAAGATTGTATTTGTTGTTCTTTCTCCTTTTAAATGCAAATTCCTATTCATACCTAATTTTTAAATCAAAGTATGATTTATATACAGTAAAATAAGTCATTATAGTTGTTTATTTTCTTCTTAAATGTAACCCGTAAAATTGTATAAGTTTCAGGCATCCAAAACCAGGATCCCTCTCTTGTACAAAAGCCAGGCACTCTTTCTGCATTTCTTTATCCTACCAAGAAATAAATCAACATAAGGAAATAAAAACTTGAAAAGGGGAAGATTAAGAACTAAAGGGATTCTGGGTGATATGAAGATTAGAAAACATTTTTAATGTCTACATAATTGTTAATATAGTTGTAAAACCTAGTGTAAGTGTAAAAAGTAATTTTTGAAAGAGAAAAATAATAGAAAAATTAATTATTAGATATCAAAAATATTGGATCATTTTATAAAATGTGGTATGGAGTTGGGGGAGATATGAAGAGGACTCTATTTCCCATGGCCCATAAGCTTTGTATTTAGAGTCTGTTGAGGATGGTATGTGGTTTTGTCGTTTAATCTAACATTGGTGTAATATTCTACATGTGATAACTTGTGTATCATGGGTACTCACAGTCAGGATGGACACTAGTTGGAACAACTCACATAGTCATCCCAGAGCATACAGAAGAAACACTATCTTGGAGGTAAATAATCACTGGTAGAAAGTTGCAATTCTAAAACATTCAATTTTTTTAAAAAAGTAAATTCTAAAATCTTCAATTAATATCCAGTTATTATTCTCCAGTGAGAATGTTGGATTTGGGAAAACAATAACTATTGAGTGGATCAAAATGTTTCTATCTTATCCTTGACATCATTAAGCCAAGGCAAATAGAGATACAGGGACCCATTAGCTCCTATACTAGATGGTTAGAATACCAGTGGTCAAAACATACCAGTTCCAAAGCTTCTGGTGTCTTCAATGTTGGCTTCAAAGACAGCAATTGCAGTAAATGTCTGTGAACTTTTGAAGGGCTGATCTCACTTTCTTTTCTCCACTCCAGGAATGAAAGCAAAGCCCTTTTGAAAAAAACATATTCATCATCTATCAGTGCCTTGACTTTGTTCTTCCCATTACAGATTCATTGGTTTAAAAAAGTATTTGCTAAAATAGGTAAAGGCCCTCTTTTCCCATCAAAAGCAAATAAAAACTCCCAAACCCCAAACAACAATAAATTTTCTGTGAAGTGTTAACTGATTTCTGTATTTGTTATATAGAAAATGTTGAAATTATAATTGGAAAAGTAGTGAAATTCGGAGTTGGAACTTTGAAACAGTGATTCTTTTTCTGTCATGTACAAGGTGGACATTTTTAATATTTAGGAATTTTAATTCTATATAATTTTTTTTTGTTAGTGGTTATAGAAAGCACAACTCTGGAAATACATCCTACCTTCCACTTAACCTGAAATCTCAGGTCAATAGTTGATCACTTGTGGGTTATGTCATAGGGATGGCATTCCAAGTATTCATCCGTCTGAACAAGGCAGGAGTATTGTTCCCCCTCTATTTTTTTTTACATAATTATGAACTGTTGCTACGATGCTTCAATTCATTTGTTGGCTATAGATGTGTGTGTGTGTGTGTGTCCTATCTGTTCCCATGTACAAAATTTCTAGTAACTCAAGATTGTGATACCAAGGCAAATGTTTCCAGCACCACAAATGAATTTTTCATGGGCCTGTCATTTTAATTTTTATTCTTTTGGCTTTTGCTTAGGAATAGTTTAGTTCAGTTGCTTGGGTACAGTTGATTGAATACAGTTGCAGCAACTAATTAAAATCTGTTATAAGCTAGGGGCACTTTAAATTTGTACTCTTTTGTCTCCACTATGATGCATTATGTTAAGCCCAGAGTTTAGCACCTGTACAAATTCCCTCTTAGTCTGAAGCTTTGACGAATAATGAAGAGGATGCGGTATTACTCACTTTGAACTGAAAAAAAGTTTATTAAAATATAATGTTCTATAAAAAGGTGGCAGAAACAGATCCTCTCGCTTTTTTTGTTGAAAATAGGTGAGGCTCCCTTGCCATTGGGTTTCCTGTTCAATGGTTGGGTTTTTCCAGCAAAGGTTTCTCCCTGCAGGAAGTCGGAGGCTCAGAGGAGTGCGAGGTCCGGGTGTTTACTATCCCACCTGCCTGTGTGTCAAGTCGCTGAGGATTGGCTTTGGTCCTCTACCAAAGGCCACAGCTCCTGCCAGGGAACCCCTCGTCCAGCCTGCTGTCTGGGCCTATTCTCTCCTACCTGTATGTTTCCAGCCCTAGGATTGGCAGCAGCTCCCTTTTTTGTTGTTTGTTTGTTTTTTGTTTGAGACGGAGTCTCGCTCTGTCACCCAGGCTGGATTGCAGTGGCGCGATCTCGGCTCACTGCAAGCTCCGCCTCCGGGGTTCACGCTATTCTCCTGCGTCAGCCTCCCAAGTAGCTGGGACTACAGGCTCCCGCCACCACGCCCAGCTAGTTTTTTTGTATTTTTTTAGTAGAGACGGGGTTTCACCGTGTTAGCCAGGATGGTCTTGATCTCCTGACCTCGTGATCCGCCCGTCTCGGCCTCCCAAAGTGCTGGGATTACAGGCTTGAGCCACCGCGCCCGGCCAGCAGCTCCCTTCTGTTGATACCCTCAAGGTACTGTACCATGCCTTCTTGCTTCTTCTAAACCCTGCACATTCCTTTGTAAGAAGTGGTTTTAATTAAACTCACCTCAAATTTTCCAGTGTAAGTGTGCCTTCTGTTTTGTTTTTAGGTCCTTGGGTAAGGCAGTCATTTAAATAAATTAGGCATTTTGGGCAATGTTTATGATAAGGGAGAGAGAATAGGGAGCCACAGAGCCCTGCCTGAAATTCCTGGGCAATTCCTTCCCTTTCAACTCCATTGATCATCCTAATTGACTCTCCCTTCTTCTGGTCCCCAGTTTCCTCGTGTCTGACTAAAACCTTTAATTTCCCTTCTCCATGGAATCATCTCTACCTCAGATTAAGTCCAGTAGTCTAGATATAATGCTCTCTCTCATCTCCTGAACTTCTCATAAACTTTTTGTCTCCTATGCCTCATTCTTTTGAACACCGATGTCAATTAATTGTTAACTAGGAAAGCAATTTGACATACTAACCTATGTTAAGGCACAAAGGTCTACTAATGCCTTAATCATGTGTAGCACACCATGGAGTACTGACTTCTGAAGATAAAAATGACTTATCCCAGATTACACAGCATAAACAAAAGAACGACTCTCTAATGGTGAAAATATCACCCATAAAGACAGGGAGTTTTACTAGAAAGACATGATGAAGCAACAAGTGCAACCTAAAGTCACATGATAGGAGTCTGTCAGTTCTACTTCAAAGTAAGGTTTGTATTGAGACCTCAGTGGTAAGTTTAATGTTCAAGACTGTGCCAAAATGAGACCATTTCTCTTCCTAGTAATAAGAACAAAAGTAGAATGGATATTGGAAAACTTGATACAAGAAATGAGCACCTACTATAATAATTATGTCTAGATGTGAGCAATCTTCATTTAGATATGGGGTGGGTACGACTTAATGTGTTAAAACTTAAGAAGAAGGGGGAGGGGGGAGGGATTGCATTGGGAGTTATACCTGATGTAAATGACGAGTTGATGGGTGCTGACGAGTTGATGGGTGCAGCACACCAACATGGCACAAGTATACATATGTAACAAACCTGCATGTATGCACATGTACCCTAGAACTTAAAGTATAATAATAATAAATAAATAAATAAATAAATAAATAAATAAATAAACTTAAGAAGAAATTTGAAGAGTAAGGAATTGGACATACTTTGGATAAGGTTAAGAACTTCTGAAGGATAAGGACCATTTTCAGAGCCATGTTGATTTTTATTCCTCTGAAATAAAAATATTGGGGTGTTGTTAATACCTATATGATGGTTTGCATTATTAAGTATTTGATGCCATTAACGTCAGCACTCAGATATGTTTTACATACCATGTTTTAAGAGCTTCTGTTGGTAGTGGCATCCAGTGTAACCCAGAAATGAATTAACAAATCTCACTTTGTCATATGCACTTTATCCAGTTTGATTAGGACATGCATGCATGTTGCATAGCAGGATTTTATTAAAATACTGCACATCAATTCATTCTCAAGGGGGAGGCCAGTAATATCCCTCCAGCATCTACATATGATTTCTAGCACCCCAAACCCTAAGTCTATCAGTTGGCTGAGAAATAGCACTTGGAGTACAGCTAGGTTTCAACATCAGCGACAGAGGCCTGGGGATAGGACAGTGTGAACCAGAGGGAGGTTTGCAGGAGAGAATCTTTTAGAAAGTTCAATCCTTTGAAAACTCTCCCTAAACCTTCCCTAAAAGCCTCATATACTGACCATTGAGGTTTCCATTGAATATTTTACACTGCTTCTTTCACCATTCATCCAGAAGATGCCTGCCAAATACCAGATGCCACTCTGGGTGCTGCAGATGCATCCGTGAGAAAAAAACAGGTAAACTATTTCTACCTTATAGGGAGTGAGGGGCCGGGAAATAGACCGTAAGCAATAAATATAATAAATAATTAGACCATATAGTGGGCTAGAAGATGGTAAGTGTTGGCTCAAAAGAAATAGAGCTGGGTAAGGGAGTCAGGAATTTGAGAAGTTACAATTTATTAAGTGACCTTATTGAGCAGGTGACATTTGAGTCAAGACTTGAAGGAGGTAAGGAAATGAGCCACACAGCTACCTCTTTAACACTGACCATTAAATCAGCCTGTTAAAGCAGCTCTGGGCCGGGCACGGTGGCTCACACCTGTAATCCCAGCACTTCAGGAGGCCAAGGCGGGCGGATTGCCTGAGCTCAGGAGTTCGTGACCAGCCTCGGCAACATGGTGAAACTCTGACTCTACTAAAATACAAAAAATTAGCCAGGTGTGGCGGCATACTCCTGTAGTCCCAGTTACTTGGGAGGCTAAGGCAGGAGAATCGCTTGAACCCAGGAGGCAGAGGTTACAGTGAGCTGAGATCGTGCCACTGCACTCCAGCCTGGGCGACAGAATGAGACTCCATCTCAAAAAAAAAAAAAAACAAAAAAAAAAAAAAAAAACCAGTTCTGTCCGGTTGAAATAGAATGCAAATAGCATAGGTCATTTAAGATTTCACAGTAGTCACATTTTAAAAAGTAAAAAGAAATAAATTTATTTTAACAAAATATTTTATGTAACCTAATATATTCAAAATAGTTCAGCATGAAATCAAAATTCTAGAAAAAAATTAGATATTTTGCATTTTGTTTTTCATACTAAGTCTTAGACATGTGATGTGTATTTTCTGATTAATCAATTTGGACTAGCCACATATCACATGTTCAGTAGCCACATATGGTCAGTGGCTACCATATTGGGTGGTACAGCCTTAAAGAGGGTTGAAAAAGTGTCGCTTTTGAAGAACACACTAAAAAGGAGTGAGTGGTCCCTCTGCTCTCCCATCCCTCCAGGCTAGGCAGGGGGTGCTTGTGGGCAGTGGAGAGGTGGCAAGCTTAATTTAGGGAGGGAGAAATTTACTGCAAACAAAGCATTAGGGAATTTTCTTTCTATTTTAGATAAATAAGAGTAACTATCCCATATCATCCATCCCCTTTGATACAAAGGGTCATGTTCAATTCTCAGGCCTTTGTCTACATCTTCCACCAAACCTTCCTCTCCTTTAGGAATTGTCTCACTGAGAGACTGGTTTGGCCGGATTATCCATTCAAGATCAAGCCTTTATTTGTGGTATTTTGTATGTTTCTTGGAGATGGGGACGATAGCCTTAAACTAGAGGTTAAGAATATAAAATAGTGGCTTTGAAGGATGCAATTGTTCTGTGGGTGCCAGGGTTCTAATATTATGACCATTTATAAGGTATCAAGTTCAGCAAGAATGAGGAAGAAACAAACCATATATTATTGCCATTTTCGTAGTTCCTAGCAATCAACTATGAAGAACAGCAAGAATGAGGAAGAAACAAACCATATATTATTGCCATTTTCGTAGTTCCTAGCAATCAACTATGAAGAACAGCTGTTATTAGTTTTTCCTTTCGCAACTAGACTATAAGTCCACAAAAATAGGAGCCATGTATTCATGACTTTCTCTTTTCTTTCGTATCCTCCATAGAGAATGGTGCTGAGTTGCTATTTAATAAATATTTATAGATCACTCCAGGTGCTGGCAAACCTTTTCTGTAAGGACCAGATAATAAATATTTCAGTCTTTGAGAACCATACTCTTTCTGTCACAACTACCCTATTTTGCTGTTGTAGCACAAAATTAAGCGTAGACAATATATAACTGATGGGCATGGATGCATGCCAATAAACCTTTATTTATATATACAAGTTTAAATGTCATACAATTTTTACATGTTACAAGATATTGTTCCTCTTTTGTTTTTTTCAATTGTTTAAAAATGTAAAAAAACACTGTTAGCTCAGCTGTGCGAAAACAGGCAATGAGCTGGATTTGGTCTGGGAGTTATTGTGTACCAGTGCCTGGTTTCCATTATTCTCATTTTTTGCTGAGCCGTTTTTCTTTCTTTTCTTCCTGTGCCTCTTTGTTACCTAATTCTCTCTCCATTCTTTCTTTTTGACCTTCTTTCATCTCACTGCTGATTCTCCTATATCTTCCTTCTTCCCCATTCTTCCTTATCCTTCTTTTCTTCTTTCTTCAAACCCCACAGCCATTTTCTTCTATTTGCCTAAGCACTGTCATCTTAGGTGGAGGGGTTTCCGGAAACACAGCTTCACTTTCAGGAAGAAATAGATGGGATTAAAATAATATTTAAAACATGGAGTCCTAAAATTATATTATGCCCTCCCATTTCCCTTCTTTTCCTCCTTCTCTTCTTTCTCTTCCTCCATATACCACATACAATGGTAAAAGAATAAAAGTGACTTACATGTGTCTATTAACAGAAGTCTCATTACTAATATGTGCATGTATGTGAGTGGATAATGGTCATGTCAGCTGTGCTATTTGTTGTGCGTTAATCGGTAGTAATTGAGCCCTTCATTTGTTCATGTTTTCACCTTTTCCTGCAAAATCAGGCACTTATTTGAGAAAATTTTCTTGACTTGCTAACATATTTAGTTTGGCTGAAAGTAATTTGTATTATTCCCAACCACTTTAATTCATAGCTATTAATTATAAATATGACCTTATTCAAGTCCTTTTTTTACAACACTTTCACAAACAGTTTGCCTCAAATCTATCAGGTTTGAAAAATAGTCTTTATAATTCAGTTACCAGGGAATTTCTGAAAGTACAGACACCCAAAGCAAAAAGAAAACAAAACAACCTCCACAAAAACAATAACAACAAAATCCCTTTGGTTCTTGCCAACACTGTTCAGAGCATGTCTCCTTTGAAACAAGATAGTTTCACCAATTTAAAAAAAATACAGCAAATTTTCTCTTCTTGGTTTCCCCCTCTTTTTAAAATAAAATTGCCAACTTAAAAATATTATAAAAATTTTACCATTGTCAGCAGTTATACAGAATTTTGCTCATAAATCCGAGATGGTTTCATCTTTCCTTATTTTTTTTAGGACACTCTGATTAGGTATTAGAATCAATACCCCCCTTCCTTTGACACAATTCTTTTTTGTTTTACAAGTAATCTCTGAATTAAAGGTTGAGCAATTGATTTCTTCAACTATCTTTACCATTGTCTTAGTCACAGAGATCTGATCTAAGACAGACCATAATTTTTCCCCTTAATTCAGAATATTTGATAGAATATGATAGTACAATTAGCATAATCTAGACTGAAGCAAATTGCTTACAAAAGGCATGAAAGTTTCATAATCATTCTGTCTTCAAATGAACAGAGTATTGATTTGAAATATTGTTCCGGCTCCTGTCCTCTTCAGGAGTATACTGACAATTCACTGAATATTGCAAAAGCATCTCAGTTGTGTGGATTGCAGACGAATGCTGACTATGATAACATCTGTGATTTGTTATTACAAATTGAAAGATAATAAAATAATTATCTCTAGTTGCATAGTTACTGTTTTTAGCATTGCAAACATATTGCACTTAATACCTTGATAATGTTTACAACATCCCATAGATATGAGTCAAAAATAAAAATACCAGTATTTTAAACAAGAAAGCATAGGTATTCAGCAAGTGTTTTGTGATAAAATTTGTAATCTAATATTACATAATCATAGTATGAAATTATTAATTTAATAATAATTGTAATTTAATAAATTAAAGTATTAATCATAAATATTAAAGTTTAGTTTACATACTGTTTACATTTCCTCATTTGTTCATTAACAAAAATTAATCTGAAGACTGTAAACATAAAAAGGTTACTGTCTATAAAACACATAACTTTGTCATTCAGATGTCCTAAAGTCTTTCATATGCTTTATATGTAGTTTTACCAATGTTAGAGCGAGAGAAAAAAACAACCTCTTTAAAACCAGAAAAGAGCAAAAAAAAAATAGTTTCGTGGGCATACTCAAAGAAACAGAGGTGGTAATTATGGCAGCCCACTCTAAGAGTGATATTTCTCTGTTTCAACCCTCTAAAAAATGTGCAAAGAAACAAGTAGGCCATTGTGGCTGTCTTTTCTTTTCTTTTCTTTTCTTTTCTTTTCTTTTCTTTTCTTTTCTTCTCTTCTCTTCTCTTCTCTTCTCTTCTCTTCTCTTCTCTTCTCTTCTCTTCTCTTTCTTTTCTTTTCTTTTCTTTCTTTCTTTCTTTCTTTCTTTCTCTCTCTCTCTCTCTTTCTTTCTTTCTTTCTTTGAGACAGAGTCTCACACTGTTGCTCAGGCTGGAGTGTAGTGGCACGTTCTTGCAATCTCCACCTCCCGGGTTCAAGTGATTCTCCTGCCTCAACCTCCTGAGTAGCTGGGATTACAGGCACATGCCACCACGCCCAGCTAATTTTTGTATTTTTAGTAGAGACAGGGTTTCACCATGTTGGCCAGGCTGGTCTCGAACTCCTGACCTCAAGTGATCCACCCACCTCAGCATCCCAAAATGCTGACATTACAGATGTGAGCCACCGTGCCCAGCCTGTGGCTGTATTTTCTAAAGCTTGTTGCACCAATATATATCTCATTCCACATGCTCTTGTACAGTGTTGCATCAATATGCCTGCATTGAGCTGTGGGGTCTCTTTTCTCCCCTTGAAACTGGGTGGAGCTTTCTAACTGCCTCAAGCAATCGAATGTGATGAATGTGACATTGCATGACTTATGAGACTAGGACATAAAGGGACATATAATTTCTATCTGGCTCTTTCTTTTTCGCTCAGTGCACTAGCCCCTTTGGAGTCAGCCACCATGTTATGAGGAAGTCTGGGACACATGAAAAGGCCACATACACATCTAAAAGCCCCAGCTAATTGCATGACTGACAGCCAGCAGCAACTATCATTTTTGCAAATGAATGAGTCTTCAGATGATTCCAAATCCCAGCCTTTGAGTCAACCCAGCTGATGTCAAGTAGAGCAAAGATGAGCTATCCTCACCGAACTCCATCTAAATTACGATTCATGAGCAAAATAAATGTCATTGTTCTAAATCTCTAAATCTTGGAGTCATTTATTATGTAGCCATAGATAACAGGAATGGCATTCAACAAGATAGTTCTTTAACACTGTAAAAATTACCTTACTCGTGTAATAGAAGCTCCACTGGATCTCAAAAACCAATGCTGAATCATAGCAATTCCTGGCATACTTAACTCATTTCCTCATTTGTTAAGTGTAGAGTTCCCTTCTGTGATCGCCTTGGGAATGGAAACAAGAGAGATCACTTCAGAACAGAAAGAGACCAGGGAATTACTGCTCTATGGTTTTTGTGAGTCTCCAGAGCTAGAAAAAAAATTAATTGGCTTGCATTAAAATGCTTAACTTGGTTCTGTTCTTGGAGGAACACTTTTACGGCTAGCGACATGATAGACATTGCCACTCTTGTTTACTTATTATGAAACAAGAATGATCTATCTCTATAATTGGAACAAAAATGACTTTTGAGATGTGGGTAAGTAAGCAGTAGGTACGGGCAGAGCAGTAACTAAGTTGTGTTCATAGGTATTGCTCAAGTTCTTAAGTAGGCTGGAAGCACACGGTTATGGCAAGTGTGGAGTTATTTCCCCGTTTTTAACTCAGCAGGATGACTCCTGTCGTTGACCTAAGAATCACAGGATGAGATGGAGAAAACTGCCAAGGCATGTCGGCCAACTCCTCAGAGAAATACTACAGTTAACTTAGAGGTCAGTGTCACCATTTCAGCATGGCTTTTTAAAATGTTGGCACCTTTCAAAGATTCCTGTCAACAAAACTCTTAAACTTTATTAACATAAGTTGTTTACAGCATCTATATGGTATGACTAGCTGATGTGGCTGAAAAGTTTACATTTGGGGTTAATTCCAGGTGTTTTAAGGACTCCATGTCAATAGCGTAGTTCTTCCCTGGATGTGATCCCAAGAAATTCATATGGATTATTGGGCAAACATAATCTTTATAGAACAGCAGGAGGCTCATATGCAGCCATGTAATATACTATGGTAACATCTGAATCAATTGCAGTTCAGTAGACAAAACTTTGAATCAAAGCTTTTATGCAAATATTCTCTGAAAGTGCCATGATAAAGTGGCCCAGACAATGTAAAATATACTTCCTAAAAGAAAAAAAGGTAGAGAGTAGAGTATTTAATAGTATAGACTCTGGAGCCAGACTGTCTGGGTTCAAATTCTGTCTCTGACACTGGTTTCATGATTCTAGGTGGAGGTATGTAGTCTTTCTTTGCCTCAGTTCACTCATTTACAAAATGAAAATGATAAGAGTTGTAGGCAGAAAGAAATTGATACATGCACAGAGCATACAAAAGTGCTTGCTTTGCAATAAGTGCTCAGAATTGTTACCTATTATTATTATTTTGTGAGTGAACTATAGAGTATTGTGAATAACTCAAAATTGTCCCCTCTTTTGCCATTATGGAGTATTTTAGGGTTCTGGGAAGTTACTTACTCAGCTTCTTCGGCCAGGAAAAGATATGCTCCAAGCACATTCTGTAATATTGACATTTTCTCTAGAAGTGGCTCAATCTCTGTAGGAATCTCCTGTAATAGCTCTGAACGCCAACATTAGATACTATTCTTTTAATTTCACCCTCGGCAAGTAGAGAGCACATCATGACCAGTGAGTGTGTGGCTTCAATGCTGCATAGTGAGATAATGAGAAAGCCTTGCAAAAAGAGTTTCAAACAAGGCTTGTATTGTAGTTGTGAAAATTGAGAATGCAGGTGAGAGACTCCTGACTTCAAAAGGAATTCAGGCTATAGATGATATTCTTGAAGCACTTAATGTTTCAGAGCTAGCCATCATTATTTTTCTAACTATGTATAGCTCCCTTCCCATAAGTTTAAGAATAAATGGTAAGAAATTGTGGTTTATTCTCCCTGAATGCCCATCAAAGATCGACTGGATAAAGAAAATGTGGTACATATACACCATGGAATACTATGCAGCCATAAAAAAGAATGAGATCATGTCCTTTGCAGGAACATGGGTGGAGCTGGAGGCCATTATATTGAGCAAACTACTGCAGGACCAGAAAACCAAAAAAACCCACATGTTCTCACTTATAAATGAGAGTTAAATGGTGAGAACACGTGGACACATAGAGGGGAATGACACACACTGGGGCCTGTTGGAGGGTGGAGGGTAGAAGGAGGGAAATGATCAGGAAAAATAACTCATGAGTACTAGACTTAATACCTGGGGGACAAAATAATTGTACAACAAACTCCCATGACATAGTTTTACCTATATAACAAACTTGCACATGTACACTTGAACTAAAAAGTTAAAACAAAACAAACAAAAAATGTCCATTTTAATTGTTTGCTGCTAATTTATAGAAATACAACTGATTTTTAAAAATAAAAACCCTAAACTCAGAAAAAAAAATGTGGTTTATTCTCAACATAAGGAATTCATTTTGACTGAGAAGCGAATGACCATATAACATCCCAAAAAGTAACATTATGCTGAGATCAGCTCCATCGAATGGTTTTTCCAGTAAAATGTGAAGTAACCTGACAATGGCAGATTTTTGAGGCAGAAAAATAGTAGGAAGTGCAGACCCCCAAGATAGTTTAGTTTTCCTTAACTTTAGATCATATCCAGTGTTGCACATATGTATCTCAGTTGGCTAAATGCTGATAGCAGAGATAGAGAAACCCAAGAAGGTGCCAGTGGAAGTTCTCATTCCAAAACTTCCCTCATCATTTGGATGCCCACTATATTCTACTTTCATGAGACTGTCAACTTTTTTTCCTGCCTTGAAAAGACATTAGTATTTTACCATTGTCAGCAGTTATGAGAAACTTTGTGAAGACATGATTTATCTTCTCTCTTTATTTCTGAGTTTTTCTGTGAATTCAGCGTTTTTGTGGATGCCATAATGAACATATTGTTGAAGTATGAGCACCTTTTGTTCATCACTTCTCAGTTTTGGTGTCAGATCCAGTCTCTGCCCTTCTCAGTAATGGGAGAGCAACACTTCCCTGTTTCCCTTGCAAGCTGACTTCTGGATCACTCTGACCAATAGAAGGCACAAGTGAGACACTGGAGGGCAGACGGAGGGGAGAAGACACACCAATTCTCTGTCTCCACTTCGGTCAGTATCTCTAACAGATGTGTCTCCTCTGTAGCTCCAGCCCGCATTGGGCAGATGGAAATGGTTCCACTCTGCATTGGGCTCGGGCTTTAGAACTTCTGTAACATCTAGTTAATACATTTTCTGTATTAAGGTCCTTCTATTGAAAACATAGACTTATTTCTGTTTTCTGACTGGACTCTGCCTGATACACACTTGTAGAATCCTTATTAATATCTCTGAAAGAAAACATTAGAATGCTAGAAAATTCTAGGATTGTAGGGGTAATAGAAATTCTAAATAATATCACTAAAACTGTTTGGGATCATTGATGATGCTTTGGTTATCTACAATCATGCCATTTATGATCAGATATTATTAGGCATAGACAAGCTAATCTTTGTGAAGACCTTATCCTAGGTAAGGATAATGAGAAGTTTATTAACTCTAAATACCACATTTGGGGATTTCTTAAGGGCTTTCTTCAGAGTCTTTCTATAGTCTCTACAGAGTTTTAACAAAAGCATCAGTCACAGTATGATTAGCTTAGTCCTTAGCATGCATAATTTATTCAATGGTACCTTAGTTGACTAGAAGCTCAAATATCTCCTATGTATTTTTTCCTTAAAATAAAAAGCTTATTTCTGACTTGGAGCAAATTGCTGCAATAGCTGGATGTAGATAGAATGATACAGGCTTTTTTATTTTTCCTGCAGTTTTAGGTTTACAGAAAAATTAAACCAAAAGTACAGAGAACTTACATATACCCCCTCACTCTACCCCATTCCCCACACTTCAGTTTCCCCTAGTATTAACATCTTGCATTAGTGTGGTACATTTATTAGAATGGATGAGCCAATATTGATACATTATTATCAAGTAAAGTCTATAGTTTATATTGGGATTCACTCTATGTGTGTACATTCTATGAGTTTTGACAAATATGTGATGATAGGTATTCACTATTACAGTATTATAGAAAATAGTTCCACAGCCCCCCAAAATCCCATCCCCTGCCTCCTCATCCTGCTGTGTTGAACCCCTGACAATAATAGCTCTACTGTCTGCAATTTCTTTCCTTTTCCAGAATGTCATATAGTTAGAATCACACAGTATGTGACCTTTTTAGATTGGCTTCTTCCACTTAGAAATATGCATTTAAGTTTCCTCCATGTATTTTCAAGTTTTGATAATTTACTTCTTTTTATCACTGAATGCCATTCAGTGATATGGAATACCATTGCATGGATGTATCACGTTTGTTTACCCATTAACCTGTTGTAAGACATCTTGTTTGCTTCCAGGTTTTGGCAATTATGAATAAAGCTGTTATAAGCATGTGTGTGCAGGTTTTTATGTAGATATAAGTCTTTGGCTCATTTGAGTATATACCACATTGTAAGAGAATGTTTAATTTTGTAAGAAATTGCTAAACTGTCTTCAAAAGTGACTGTATCATCTTGCATCCCCATCAGCAATGAACGAGATTCCTGTCGTTCCACATCCTGGCCAGCCTTCGGTGTTGTCAATGTCTTGGATTTTAGCCATTCTAATAGGTGTACAGTGGCACCACATTGTTGTTTTAATCTGTGATTCCCTAATGTGACATATAATGTTGAGTATCTTGTCATTTACTTATTTGCCATCTGTATATCTTCTCTTGTGGGGTGTCTGGTCAACTTTTACCCACTTTTTAATGGAACTGTTTGATTTCTTACTGTTAAGAGTTCTTTATATATTTTATATATCAAACCATTATCAGATGTGTGTTTTGCAAATATTTTCTCTCAATCTGTGGCTCGTCTTTTCATTCTCTTAACAGGCAGACTTTTTAGTGCAATTTTTCCCAATGTCTCTGGAAATTTATTACCATCTTGTTGAAGCTAGGATATTTCTATGGTTTTGAATACCTGGGAAATTAATTCCTCATGTTTTGGGATAGTAACTCCCCTCCAAGGTATTTTTATGACCAATGGAAATGTATTTTATAGCCCACAACATAACTTCTAGTATCAGTTGTGTTATCATTATAATCTTGAAGAATTATGATTAGTGGTCATAGCAGTGGAGTGAAAGAGCTTGGAGAAAATATCACTGAATGGTCTCAATCATACTTTTAGACCATTTCTACAGTTCACTTCCCATTTACTCTGTAAGCAGTAAAGCAGTCTGGCTCCCAGCCCTCTACTCCCACCCTTTAACCTCTCTATTGGAAGTGTCTTGAGAAACCAATCAGTGACCTGCAATGTTAACTCCAATACCTTTTTCTTGCAAATCTCTTTACTATAATCTTGGCCTTTGCAACACTACTTTATCCTAGAGACAGGTAGTTAGGAATTTTATTATCTTTTTTTCTGAACTTTGTAATGGCCTCCTAAGTTGTTTCATTGCCTCTCTCTTTTCCAATATATCCTTCACATCATCACAGCACAGAAGGTAACATGGTACAATGAGAAGATCACAGCCCTTGAAGCCAATAAGACCTAGGTTTACATTTCAGCTCTGCCACATAAGTGACTTAATGCTGACTCTCAAGTTCAACATGACATCTCTTACCTGTAGTAATTTATAATACCTATAAAGTGGCCTGAATGTGGTATAAAATCATTTCAATTTCTGAAGAACGAACCCAGTTATGAGCACATCTGTCTTCCATTAGTTATACAACAAATTCCAGACTTCTCAGCCTGATATGCCTGGTCCTGCACAGGTGACTGCTTCTTGTCCATCTTAGCTTCTATGCCATCATACATGCTCTGAAAACACAGATGGGCTCGTTTTCTTCCACATGTGGCCTCTCAGCTATGCCTATGTGTGTGTATATAGTGCTCCAACTGTAATATCTTCTGTCCTCCTGTCTGAATGGCAGGCTTCCAATTTATTCTTCAGGGCCCTATTCTAATATTACCTCCCAGTCCTTTGCCCTCATTCTAATAGATTTTGAACAACTTATGCTATTGAAGTGATTTCCTATCTTTGAAGATTTGGCCCTTCACATCCTGGAATTTGCCAACACAGTGAATCTGTGGCTCCATTTCTCAAGAGGTAGATAAACTATAGGACCAGCTTACTTTCCTTAGGGTCTGTGAAGCCTGCTTTCAAAGGCATGATATTTCATTTTAAGAATATAAACTTCAGTTAAAACTTATTGTGATAATTCTTTGTACTGGTGAAGACGTGGTAAGACAAGCATTTCATAGCACTTACAATGGAAATGCAAATTTTAGTATCTTTAGGGAGTGTAGTCTGTCAGTATATATCTGAGTTGATACTTAAAATACTTACACCTTTTGATCCAGTGATTTTATTTTTGAAAATCAACTTAAAGAAAATATATTTATATATAAACATGGTTTATCATGTGTAGTAAAAAATTTGAATGGAATTTAATAATCCAAACAGTTTTTTAGTTTTTTAAATTATATTCATACCATAGAATAATAAACAGTGATTAAAATGTACATGTAGAGTTTTCAATGAGAGACAAACCTTATGATATAGTATTAAATAAAAAATTTGAATACAAAGACATACTTTCAATATGACCATTACTGTATTCAATATGTATCTAGAAAAGAGACTGAAAAGAAATATACTGAAATGTTTGTGATTCTATTAGTCAGGGTTGAATACCTGCTTAATAAACAACCTCTGAGTCTCTATGGCTTGACGCTAAAGGTTTAATTTCTTGTTCATGTCACAGTACAATGCAAGGTTGGAAGGTGGCTCTTCATGTAATTATCTGAGGACCTGATCTCCTTCCTTCTTTTAAAGACTGACTTACTTTATGTATTCATTGGGCAAGTGAAGGAAGGAGGTTTCAGTGGCATGGCCTGGAATTGAGACACATCACTTCCATCCACATACCACTGGGCAGAGCTCAGTCACATGAACCCAACTAACTGCAAAATATTGGGAACTACATTTCCAACAGAAAGAAAAGGAACTTGAGTATTGACAGCACTAGCATTGTCTTCCTCATCTTTAACAGGAAATCTAATAATTACCAATTCATTTTTCTGCATCTTCCAATTTTTCCTCAGTAACTATGTATTACAAGAGAAAAATGTACACCTAGAAGCCCTCAAAGTTTTAAAAGAGGGCACTCCTTTAATTTCCACCATGTAAGTTTACACAGTCGAAAGTATTTCCTTGGACATTCAAAAGGTTAAATTTGGTTCAAGCAAGAGTTGCTGTTGTAAGATTTCATCATTAACACCACAAAAAGAAATTCAATGCAGTTTGAACAGCCTTTTGATTCAGTTAATGATATTAAAATATGTAAATAACATGGAGAAGTACATTGATTATCTCCACATTCATCAAATATTTTTAATAAAATAGGGTGTTGTAAATCTAACTTTAAATTATATTTTTAGTAGGAAGAGACGAGAGGTGGAGATGTCTGAGATCCAGATTGGTGGACTTCAAACTCTTTCCTGTTGGCACCCTTTCTATAGTTTATTGCTCCCAAATTGTCTTTATTGTTGACCACATCAGCAGTCTTCCTGGTTGTGGATAGACAATAAGTAGAGAGAGAGGATGCTGAAGACCTACATTAGCCACTTTCTTCAGCCCTTTCCTTCAATGTCTTAAGGCCAGCATATGTTCTGGATAGTATTAAAAATCTTGTTGCCCAGACTGTCAGGGTGCTGGCAATATTTCTTTCTTTCTTTTTCTTTTTCTTTTTTTCTTCCTTCCTTCTTCCCTCCCTTCCTCCCTCCTTCCCTCCCTCCCTCCCTCCCTCCCTTCCTTCCTTCCTTCAACCCAATCTCCTATGTAAGAAACATTGATTAAAAATCTACAGTGACCCAGGAACTACACAATGTAACTCTATTTTTTGTTCTCTATTTTTATTTGCTACATGATGAATGAAAGTCTTTTTCGATATGTATATCAGAGAGTCAGTACAGTGACAAAAATTCTTCCTATTTGCTCTAGAACAGCCACATTGGGGAAGATTGCACTAAAAAGTTTGCCTGTTAAAAGAATGAAAGATGAGCCACAGACTGGGAGAAAATATTTGCAAAACACATATCTGATAATGGTTTGATATACAAAATATATAAATAATTCTTAAAACTCAACAGTGAGAAAGCAAACAGTCCCGTTAAAAAGTGGGTAAAAGATATGACCAGACACCCCACAAGAGAAGATATACAGATGACAAATAAGTATATGACAAGATACTCAACATTATATGTCACATTGAGAGGTGGCAACATGCTAGCAGCCCTCACTCGCCGCGCCTCCTCTGCCTTGGCGTCCACTCTGGTGGCGCTGGAGGAGCCCTCAGCTCGCCACGGCACTGTGGGAGCCCCTCTCTGGGCTGGCCGAGGCCAGAGGTGGCTCCCTCTGCTTGTGGGGAGGTGTGGAGGGAGAGGCGCGGGCAGGAACCGGGGCTGTGCGTGGCGCCCACAGGCCAGCGCGAGTTCTGGCAGGCGCGGGCAGCTTGGGCTCAGCTGATCCGGCACTTGGAGTGGACGGCCGGTGCCGCCGGCCCAGGGCAGTGAGGGGCTTAGCACCCGGGCCAGCAGCTGCAGTGGGTGCACCGGGTCCCCAAGCAGTACCGGCTCGCCGGCACTGTGCTGGAGTTCTCGCCGGGCCTCAACTGCCTCCCTTCAGGGCAGGGCTCCGGACCTGCAGCCCGCCGTGCCTGAACCACTGACCCCCAGATCCTGATCCTGCTCAGACTGCTGAGTGGAAGTAACATTCTTTTGCTTATTATTTCATAGTATTTGAGGATACACCTACGCTGACAGATGGTTGCTTTCCCTTGTATGCACACATCTGCCTCAAACCTCTTATTCTCAGGGGCTGAAAAAACTGTGGCATATCAATTTTTTAAAAAATCAAGCTAAAATTAGCAGGTCTAACACAAGGTAATAACTTCTCAAAACAACACACCTTGCAACCAGAAAGTCTCAGAAAGACTCTAACAGCCATAGCCAGCCCATTACCCTCAATGTATCTGGGGATAAAAGAGCCTCCTGCTGAACGAAGCATGATCTTTCTACACTTATTAGAACCTGCTTTCACAGTAGTTCACAAGTATCCTTCAGTCCCAGATTGTTGAAGGAAAATATGTCTAGAACGAAAGTCCTAAAGAAGAAATTGGATATTAGATTAACAATTCATTTATTCTATACTACTCCAGTTAAAATTAGGAAAGTCTCTTTTTTTTTTTTTTTTTGGCCCTTCTCAGTTTACCAGATTGAGAAATACAGATTGCTAATCTATACCAACCATGGGTTATTAGCATTTCACAATCATTAACATTTCATTACCCTTTTTTCTTCTCAGTACAAAATGTCACTGGAAACATGTGAAATATTTAGGAATCTTATATAAAATATATAAAAGAACATGAAAAATATGAACATTTAATGATAAGAGGAGAAAAGGACTTCTCAAAATGTCTTGTTAATTTCCTATTTGAATTCTAAACTCTTGGTTAGATGCTTAAGTCAATCCTGCCTAACCGAATGCAATTGGCCAGCTCTCCATCCCTGCCCAGTCTTGCATATTTGCTATCTACATTCACATATTTCTGTAGTTGGTTGTGTCTGCAGAACCCGGAGATTCTGGACATAGGATAATATTATATGTGTTTGGGATTATTGGATCACCCACTCCACATTATATTAAAGTCAAGAACATTGGATTTTCTAAACTGTCTGGTTATGAAATAGATAAAATTTTCTAGGTATTTCGACGACTCCCTCCTTCATCTAGGAGACTCCGGGATTTGCTCACTAGTTATGCTGATGACTTTATTGAGTGCACACAAGTTAAGTTATGCAGTCTGTGAAAAAGTTACTTTAGATTTAGTCCCTGACCAGGAGTCTCATAGCCTTTATTTAGCAGTGGCACTAAAAAGCAAACAGAATTAACTGCACTTTTACTGAAATATAATTGCTATTGTATAATGGAAAGGAAACTAAGTTTTTTTCTTTTCTATCAACATTGCTTGGTGGTTGATAATTTTGACCATGCAGTGAGAGAAATAAAAGATTCCTGTTTTATAAAGGCATTTTTCAGTAATACAAGTATGTTCATTTTAAGTGAGAAAGTGCTTTTTGGGACTAGAATTAACCACATGATATTTGAGGTGAGTATCAATGCCCACTATTTGAGGCTACTGCTTCTCAGTGAGATGCAAGTTGTGTGGGAGACCAATATCCAATCATTTACTCCAAAAAAGTCTCTGATCTGCTCATAGCACCATTTTCTAATAACAATGCAGGAGATAGATTTATAAACTGTTCAGGAAAGCCAACATGAGTCCCTGTTGGAGCTGAGAGACTGGGATAGGAAAAACCGGCACTTTTTTTTTTTTTTTTTTTTTAGCCATGTTTTAGGTTAAAGGGCAGTATTAATCCTCCTTTAGAATCAGGTGGATCATTTGAGGTCAGGAGTTCAAGACCAGCCTGGCCAACATGATGAAACCCCATCTCTACTAAAAATACAAAAATTAGCCAGGTGTGGTGGCTCACGCCTGTAGTCCTAGCTACTCAGGAGGGTGAGGCATGAGAATCGCTGCAGCCTGGGAGTAAGAGGTTGCAGGGAGCCAAAAGTCGTGCCATTGCACTCCAGTCTGGGTGACAGAATGAGACTTTGTCTAAAAAAAGGTATGCATTTTCTTTTTTTCTCCATATTCCCTTGAGAAGATAGCTCTAGTCATTAGAAAATGTAAACTCAGCTTTCCTTTTTACCTTTCGTTAAAAAAAAAAGTATTCACGGTTCTCTTCAGAACTAGGCTGGCTTACTTTGGCCTGTGTTTTTATTTGCTCTTTTCTCCCCTATGTTGCCTTCTTTGTGCCCTGTTTTTCCCTTTCCGCCTCTTCTGAGTCACATGTTGACGTAACTCAGTGTGAAGCCTGGGGTTTGAGAAGATGCAGATGCCAAGTCCAGGTACACAGAGATTTTTGTCTGATAACACCACAAACACTCCGCCTGCAGACTTCCTATGCTCGAAACATCGTATTTTCAAACACCAATTTGCCAAGCAGGTTGGCTGTGAATGTGCCTGCCTGCGGCTGCTTGTCGATGTGAGGCTGACTCGCTCCATTCCTCTAACTCTTGGGCTTCATTCGTGATGTAGCCACACTGATAAATATAGCTTCTTTTTGAAGTAGAGAGTCTAGATTTTTTCCCTCAGGCTTTAAAAAAATGGACTGCTTTATTCCAAACTTTATTTTTGATGAAATACAACTCACAACTCATGTTGGGGAAAAAAAGCTTTTCAAATTTTGAACTGTTGAAAGTTTGAGTCTGAGGTGCTATGACATCTTTTTGATCATTCAATAACTTTATTTCCTTTCTTCTCGATTGCTTCACAAGTTGGAAGTTACATGCACCTAATACCACTGTTCCTATTTGATGTTTTCAGATGTGAACAGGGGTGACGCTTCAATCCTTAATTAAATCTCCTCTTCCCCAAGCTCACTTCTACATTTCTAATAAGTTCTTTTCTATTCTATTTTCATAGTTAATGTATGTCCAAATTACATAGAATGTACGAGAGGGAAAGAAACATAATAGAGAAAATAAAGAGATACAAAGGAAAGAATAAAGTGAATGAAAGGACAATTCAAAGGGGGTGAGAATCTGAGCAATGGGTAGAGAATTTTAAGAAGAAATGCAACAGGATTTCTACCTAAGAATATGAAAAATTTCACTAGGTGTAGTTAGACAACTTGGCTTCTTTCATGAAACAAAACATATAAAACTGGTATGTTTTCATAAAGAAATTTTCCTGATTTTAAGTCTGCCAAAAGATGCATGAATAAGAAGACTCTAATGAGTCACCCACACATGCCGGTGGAATTTGATAATTAACATTTAACCGTGTAAAAACAAGAGGTCTCAAAGGTAATGATTCAGAGTTGGCAGAGTGTTTATTTGTCTTTGATTCAGAAAAGACATTGTCTGTTATTTGATTGTAGATATGCCTTAAAGAACTCCTTTAGGTGTGGTCTTGCTGAAACCAAGAGCTTAAAGCAAAAACAGACATGCTTTCCCCCTTTTGATGTTCATGCTGCACCAAAATACACCTAACATCTATGGTCTATGCTGGGAGACCCTCCGTGATCACTTAACTTTAAATAGACAGATGAATAAATAGATGGCACTTGCTCTTACTCATCACTGGTCAAATTTTTACAAGAATGTACTTTCCAGCTTGGAGCTCCACATCTTAAGAGAACTCTTAACATTTGGGAAAGATTCAGAAGAGACTGTGAATGTTGATGAGAGGGTTGGAAAATGGAACTTATACGAAAGAGTTGAAGAAATTGGAAGAGCTTTTCTTGGAGAAGAGAAGTAACCAAATAACAGTCTTCCCATTTTTGAAGGTACATAATATACATGATGATTACCAAGTATTTTCCTTCTCCATCAAAGAACATCAGAGGTCAAGTGCTCACACTGCATACATCATATATAAGGAAAGCTTGTTGCTTGTGGTGGTGGTAGTGTTAAAAAGATAAACTGGTAACCATTGGCTTTGTAAAAACTTTTCTGGAGTTACTTAAATATTGGATAGTTTTTTGGTCTCATATTTTCTGAGGATTGGAAGATAATACTTATGTCATAGTTCTTAATGCACCATGATTTATAAGTCTATAAGAACAAAAATGTATTTTAAGGAAATAAGTGTAGATAATGGCCCAAGATTCATAGAATCTATAATCTACTTTCCGTTAAATAAGTGAAACTAAGACAGGAGATGTGGGTTCCACAGAGACTTTAGGCGTAAACATTTTAGTGTGATACTCTGATTTCTTACAAAAACACTGCTGCTAATTGACGTAAGGAAAGGCAAAATCATATGTGTGTCTGTGTGTATAAAATATACAACAGATACTATGTATAATAATACAATATACAATAGATATATGTATACTAAATTATATGGGCACTGAGAACCTCAGTTAGAGGTTTAAAAAAAAAGAAAAAGAAAAATCCCAGAGCTTTCTTTTCTTTTCTTTCTTTTAATGTCTTTCTTTCTTCCCCTTTTTTCTTTTTTCTCTTTCTTTCCTTCTTTCTTTCTTTCTTTCTTTCTTTCTTTCTTTCTTTCTTTTCTTTCTTTCTTTCTTTCTCTTTTTCTTTCTTTCTTTCTTTCTTTCTTTCTTTCTTTTTTTCTTTCTTTCTTTCTTTCTTTCTTTCTTTCTTTCTTTCTTTCTTTCTTTCTCTTTCCTTCTTTCTCTGCCTTTTCCTTCTTTTCTTCCTTCCTTCCTTCCGTCTGTCTTTCCTTCCTTCTTTCTTCCAACTGACTGAGTTAATTCTTCTGGTCATCCCCAAGTAGATATGCTGCTATGCAAAACTCCTTGCGTGAACAAATATACTTTAAGTATTCCTCATGTTCCCAGCCTGTAAAATAAGCTGATCAATTCAATAATAAAACAGTTTGAATGTCTATCTACTCTATAGTCGCTGGTGATATTGGTTATTTGGTTACATCATTGAAGAAATAAAACTCATTGAATTCTTTGGCAAATTTCTACTTTTTGTAGTGCTAAGATCATAGAAACATAGTCTCATGATTCATCTGCATTTTAAACTCTAATAGAATGAATCACATGATTTTAGGGGTAAAATCAATTTTCACCTAATGTTAGCAAAAATGGGATTAAATATTGCACTTATCAAAAATAGCATTATGTGTTTTCCATGATGCAGGGCTATATTTATGTTTTGTTTTTTATCATACAAATACATTGTATTCTGTTTTCACTTCCACTCTAATCACTAGAAGCATTTCTTTGTGCTGAGTGGAACTACAAATATACACATAATTCTCTATGAGTAGGTACAAACAGCTTTGCTTTTCAAATTTAGGCAGCAAACAAATCATCTACTATGAAAACATGGTTTAATAATTTCTGGTGGAAATATATTAATACCAGAGGCCTTCAGATTAAGTCATAAAAAGAAAGGTTTCGATTTTTGTCTTTCACATTTTATTTTAGAAAAAAGACATACAGGCCGGATGTGGTGACTCATGCCTGTAACCTCAGCACTTCAGAGGCTGAGGCAGGCAGATCACAAGGTCAGGAGATCGAGACTATCCTGGCCAACATGGTGAAACCCTGTCTCTACTAAAAATACAATAACTAGCTGGGTGTGGTGGTGTGCACCTGTGGTCCTAGCTACTCGGGAGGCTGAAGCAGGAGAATCTCTTGAACCTGGGAGGCGAAGCTTGCAGTGAGCTGAGATTGCACCACTGCACTCCAGCCTGGTGACAGAGGAAGACTCCATCTCACAAAAGAAAAAAGAAAAAGACATACAGTGTTTATTTAATATAGTGGCTTTGCTTAGATGGTCACTTTTGAAAGTTATTTAATTGGGGGGAATGAAAAATGTTTCAAAACTTTATTGTGGATATTTACCAACATTCAGAAAAGCAGATAGGATGGTGTAATGAACTCTCATCACCCAACATTCAACATTTATCAACACTTTACATTCCCGCTTTACTTACCCCTACCTCTCTCCCTTAAAACAAGCACACAAATAAACAATAACTTTAGTGGAACCTAAAGGCACTTAAACTTCCTTTGGGAATTAGTGATATTTTGTCAATGTCTAAAATGTAAGCATTTTTATTTGTTAATTTATTCATAATTTTATACTAACATTTTGCTTCAGAATATTGAGTATATTGATTTGCTATGACTGTTGCAACAAATGACCACAAACCTAGTTGCTTACACCACCACCAACCTATTATCTTATAGTTCTGGAGGTCAGAAATCTGAAATGAGTCTCGTTGGTCTAAAATCAAGGTGTCAATAGGGATGTGTTACCTTTTGGAGGCTCTAGGAAGAATCTGTTTTCTTTCCTTTTCTGGCTTCTAGAGGCTGCCTGAATTTCATGGTCTCCTCCACCTTCAAAACCAGCAATTGTCAGTTGAGTCTTTCTCACATGGCATTACTTTAACTCTTCCCTTTCTGCCTTTCTTTTTCTCTTATAAAGACCCTTCTGATTACATTGGGCCCTAACTGGAAAATCTCATCTTTAGGTCACCTAATGAGCAACATTAATTCCATCTGTAACTATCATTTACTTTTGCCAAATAACCTAACATATTCATAGGCTCTGAGCATTAGGATACAGACATCTTTGGGGGCCATTATTTTGCCTACCACATAGGGCATATTTTATATTGATTTGCAAATATACATTTATGTCTTTCATGTGAAACATATAATATAGAGTTAACAGTCATAGGGAAATAGCAAAGAAGTATTTTACCATATTCTTTGGGTTGGATCCATATCTAATTATGTGGCCTGATTGTTCTTTAACTCACTGTTCAATCTGAATACACATAGTAGTAATTATCATCTCATATTTGGGAAAGTAAAGTAAAAAAACAGCAACAATAACAAAAATAGGCTAGGTGCAGTGGCTCACACCTGTAATCCCAGCGCTTTGGGAGGCCGAGGCGTGTGGATCACCTGAGGCTAGGAGTTTGAAACCAGACAGGCCAACATGGTGAAACTCTGTCTCTACTAAAAATAGAAAAATTAGCCAGGTGTGGTGGTGCATACCTGTAATCCCAGCTACTCAGGAGGCTGAGGCAGCAGAATTGCTTGAACCCAGGAGGTGGATGTTGCAATGAGCTGAGATGGCGTCAATGCACTCTAGCCTGGGGGACAGAGCGAGACTGTCTCAAAAAAGCAAAGCAAAACAAAACAAAAATGACCATGGAACAGATCAATTACAGATAGAATAGTTTACACAGGTGGAAGGGCCTTCTGACCAGGAGTCTTAACATCACAATCTATACATTTATTTATCCTAGAATATGTCTGTAGCTCTGTTATCTAGGATGTCTCAGCCAACTGAAATAATAGGTACTTTCTCTCTGGCTTCACAACTTTGTCTTCTACAGACTGCCCTAGGCCCCCATGCCATGCCCAGACACTCATTTTCCCTTCATTCTTTTCCCTAACATCACGGTCAGTGGGGAGGCCTCTTAGATTTGCCTTACAGTGAAGAGGGATGGTGTAATTTCACTGTTGCCACCAGCCATAAAGTTGCAGACAGAGAGGCTACAGATGGGGAGCAGATGTGCATAATGATCATTTAAAATTTCTTTGTAGAGCTCTCATAAAAAAGTGACTGTGATAAATGTTTGTGTGTTTGGTGATCACATTCTATTCTATTATTTAAACAGAATCATTAACTTATTTGTACTTTACAATCTATTTTTTATATTGCACTAAAAACTATTTATTACTACATTAGTTCTCTTGAGCTTGGGAGGATGACAGCTTTGCCCTCCCTCTCAATTTAGGATGAATTTGTTTGCCTTTTTCTTTTTCTGTTCTAGATGGAGTTGTTCCAAAGGATGGGGAAGCACCTTCCTTGAAAGGAGCATGTCTCATAGAGGCGGCATCAGCATTAGAACCAGGTGAAATCTGAGCCCAGCCACTTGATCTAGTTAATTTCTCTGAGCCTTCATGTCTTATTTGCAAAATGGGACTAGCAGTAGAATCCATAAGGCTACTGTGAGAAAATGTAGGGATAATTATAGAAAGCAGGTAGTGCTCTATCTGGTGGATTAAAGGTCTGTTCCCTTCCCCTTCCTGTGGAGGAGGCCATGCCGCTAGAAAAACACTTTTAGGCCCACAAACTTTTGCTTTTAAATAAAATTAGTTTCCTATTTGTGGGTATCATGTGAAAATTCTTAGATAGACTTCCACAAAATTTGGAAGATATTGTTTAGGAAGATCTGATTTAGAATTTGGATTACGTGGCATACGATAAGAATCACTTTAGGAGATCCTGGGAAGCCTCAAAGAAATAGGCTGTCACCATACAGGAGCTGAAAGTAGGTTTGAACAAGGGGTCTGAATAAAGGTCATTTAGGAGAGGCCTGTCATATTCACTAATATGCCCATAGATGGAACAAAATGGAACATTGGTTTCCAATAGGTCCTTAAATTGAAAGCCATAAGGGTAGGTGCTTTGCAAAGCAGGTATGATTTGTAACCAAATTACCTCTCACATGGGCACCTTGTGGATTTCTCTGGATGGAAGTGCAGCAGGAACCTACTTTTTAATGAATAATAGTTACTGAGTCGTTCAAACATCCCAGAATAGCCAGTGGGAGCTGAGTGTTCTCCCTTCAAGTTCTTCGCCACCCGTAAGTCACAGAGCCACAGCTGTGGTTCTTCTGCGGGGGCCACAGAGCCCTTTCTCTGCACTTGGGAGAAAATATCATGTGCTGACTCCAAGAGTGAGTCTTCTGGGGGTACAGGAGACATAGAAACAGAAACCGTCCAAGAAAAACACACCGACTAAACCAGATGACACAGCAGAAAACATTTTCTGATAAGGCAAAGGGTAATAACTTGGTGAGAATTACACATGTAATTACATAGTTGTTTCCAAGGACTAGGAAAAGACAGGCATTGTCTGTGTTGGACAGAAGGTGTGTTTCGGATTTATTAACATGGATATGAGGGTTTAGGGTTATTTGTGTTTGTGGTAAAGAGCTCAGACAAGAAGTCTTTGTTTACTGCCTGAAGATTTAGTAAGTCAATTTGTTTCCTGCCTTCTATCTCATCTACAGACAATATCTTCTTAAATAGGATACTAGATTGCATGCATGATGTTAAGCAAATGTGGAGTAGGAAAATCACCTTATTGAAATAGCTCTTGAGGTGTCCTTAACTCACAAGAACATTAGGAAATTTTCAGACTTTCTCACCAACAGAGGACATAAATACTGAAGGCAAGATGTAAAGCAATGCAAACCTCTGTGGCTGGAATAAATATTTTGTACTTAGGGAAAGTCCACTAGAAGACCACTTCCCAATTCAGATCTGTATCAATTAATGGAAGAAAAAATGGGTTGGATGAGCCAAATAGGGAATGTTACAAGACATACTAATGTATAATCAAAATTTAGAAATAGAAGTGGTTCTGAATTTGACTTTGCTTTAGATAAAATGCAAAATAGGAAAGAATGGGAGTTCTGTGTTCTAGGAGAGTAGTCTGGCTACAATTGGGTGAATAAGACAATTTCATAAGAAAAGGTTTTGAAAGAATATGAGAGGAAATTGCAAGAGCAGAAGAAAGTAATAAAAGCATTGCACAAGAATTTCAGAAGAACTAGGTTCAAAAATACAGTCACAATCTGGCAGCTTTCAGGAGGAGGTGGGGAGTAGATAAGGACAAAGGTGGGAAGGGCCAAGTCCAAGGTACCTTTCAGACTCTCGCTGAGTCAGCAAACCTTGCTTCTTTTTATTTTTACTTTTTCTGTGGGCTCTGAATGGTTCTTTCAATCAGTATTCAGGCAGAGTAACAGGCATGAGGAATTTATGATGTAAAAGGTACACTTTGGGAGGCTGAGGGGGGTGGATCATGAAGTCAGGAGATCGAGACCATCCTGGCTAACATGGTGAAACCCTGCCTCTACTAAAAATACAAAAAATTAGCTGGGCGTGGTGGCAGGTGCCTGTAGTCCCAGCTACTCGGGAGGCTGAGGCAGGAGAATGGCGTGAACCCGGGAGGTGGAGGTTGCAGCGAGCCAAGATCGCGCCACTGCACTGCAGCCTGGGAGACAGAGTGAGACTCTGTCTGAAAAAAAAAAAAAAAAAAAAATTGCCAGAAACACTAACTAGGCAAAAAACAAACAAACAAACAAACAAAAACTTCTCTTCGAGCAGCCTGGGTAGGGCTTCTAGCTAGAGAATATTCAGTTGTGTTAAGGAATTTTAGTAGACTACCGGTGGTATCTGGACGAAGGGGCCCCCAAAAACCTCTATCACTCATTAGCAGGTTTACACAATTCACTGAACAGATTGAATAGTTTAGCAGATTACTCCGTTAACTAGATTCTGAGAAAACAGTGCAGAGTGTTGGCAAGGCAAAGAGAGAAAATCAAATTCTGGAGTGTGGAATGTTTACCCAAAAGAAATGGGAGTAGCAGGAACTAGGAGCCTGAAGGGGGTGCTTTTGTGTAAAAATGCTTTTGATTTCTGATGCCTACAGCTGGATTTTTAATGTAACTCAAGTCTGAGAGAATGCAGGTAGAGAAAAGAAAGCAGCAAGGAATTGTTTGCCTCTTCTTTAAACTCTGTTTCTGAAAATAAAGTTTCTTTGTAGTATTTTAAACTTCAAACCCCTCAGAATTATTACATCCTTAGTTCTTATGTGTCACTGATATACTAGAAGAGATTGTGAGTATGATAGAAAGTGGGATGAAAAAGAGAGAGTGTTGTAAGGCTGTGGGTCTGTGAAAATCCAAGGCCAGATGCTGCTCACCTTATGGAACAGGTACATTAAGGGGCTGAACCTCAAGCACAGGGTCCAAGGAAAGGGCCAGGGTGACTCTTTTTGGAATAATAGTGACCATGTGCTACTCACAGACTCAACCTGCTGATTAATATACGTTATCTCTTTAATCTGAGAATGAAATAGTGCAATTCCCATTTAGAGTTGTGGAAGCTGAGGCTTGGAGATACTTAGTAACTTGCTGTGTAGCTAGTTGTGGCAAAAAAATAAATAATTTGTATTTAGTTCTGTCTGATCCAAAATAGGTGTTTTCCAGGTATGCACCCTTCCTGCTCACATTTTGATCGGTTTTGAATTCTTGGGTATTATTGATTGTCTACCTCAGCAACATCAAGTATAAAACAAAAAAATGTGTTGCAGCCTAATTTTTAGCTTATCTGCTATTTTATATTGCCTATATCACCAGTTCCTTAGATTTGCAAAAGTTATGAAGTTGAGTATAAATCATAGCAGCAATTGCATTGGTATACTGCCCTTTCATTGAGTTTGCAGGAGGTGAGCCATCTTCAGGAATATTCAGTTGTAGGAAGTTCCTCTTTTTCTTTTTTTGTTACTCTCAAATATTATTTGGTCTTTCCTTATAGTAAATTACTAAGCACTCTAGTTCTGCTGATTCCTAGATTGAATATTAAAGAATTCTATGATAAAGCAAACTTTAAAAAAATCACAAACACTGAATATTTTTAAAGTCAAAGAATACAATCTGCAGAGGCTGTTCATTGGATGTGATTCAGCCACATGTGTTTTGGGTGCGGATTTTTCTCCCTTTCAGTGAAAATGTCTTTCTATTTTCTTGACTTTGATCACTTTGGTGTCAGGGTGCTTTAAACTCAGTGGTCATCTGTCAGCCTTTTCATAAGTCAGTTTCTTGCATCCATCTGGTGAATGGCAAAAGATTTTGGTTTAGGCAATTCCAAAAGACTATGGACACTTTGAGAAGGAAAGAAGGAAAATCTCCATTACATACTTTTTACTCTTTTTTCTTTTTTTTAAATTAATTTCCCATCAGAGTGCTTGAAAAAACATTTTGATATGGCATGTGAAATGAGAACAAGAGTAGGTGAGAGGCCTTTGATCTGTGTGCTCTCCTGAAATATGCATGACCCGCTCTAGGATAGAGGGTGAGAGGCTTGTGTCTTGCACCCACATCTCTCATTCCATCAGTTCATCCCACTCAGCGCATGATCTTCTTATTGCTCAGAGCCCTACCTTTTGGCTTGGCTGCCAGAGCTGTATTTCTTTTGGGTAAACGTTCCATACCCCAGAATTTGATTTTCTCTGTTTGCTCTGCCAACACGTAACTGCCCCGTTCTCCCAAAATCTAATTAACAGAGTAATCTGTTAAACTATTCAATCTGTTCAATGAATTGTGTAAACCTGCTAATGAGTGATAGAGGCTTTGGAGGCTCCTTCTTCCAGATACCACTGGTGGTCTACTAAGATGCCCTAACACAACTGCGTATTCTCCAGCTAGAAACCCCCATCCAGGCTGCTGGAAGAGAAGTTTTTTTTTGCCTGGTGTGTGTTTTTGGCACCTTTTACATCAGACATTCCTCATGCCTGTTACTCTGCTTGAATATAGATTAAAAGAACCATTCAGAGCCCACAGAAAAAGTAGAGAAGCTACTCTGAAATTAGGGTACAGGGCGGGCATATGGAGGATACAAAAGAGTCTACAATAGCCCCAAATGTGGCCATCACATGGGAGTGGCAGCTGACACAGATATCTAGAAAGCAAAGCAGAGGCTCATAACTCCTGCAGATTTGGGGAGTGTAGTCTGGCAGCCTGACTTCCAGGACCAGTTTATTCATCTGTTCATTATTTTATTCTTTCGTTCTTTCACATTTCTTGTACAACTATTATGGGGCAGTCATATGTGGGTAAATGCACTAGCAGCTCTGTCATTTTCATGGTTTGGAAAAGCAGAGTCAATTTACAAAAAAGAACAAAACTTGGGTTTCTGAAACAAGGATTTCTAATTTGCTTTTTTCAGGCAGGTGCAAATTTTCTTAAACTGATATAAAAGAGAAGAAACAGAAAATTTAAAATATATATTTTTATAAATGTGTACCATCTAATGATCAGCTAGAAGCCTTATTCTGTGAAGAGCTAACACAGGTTCTAGTGTAACAATAATAATCAGCAGAACATTTATTGAGTATTTACTATACATGCTGTGTGTTTAACATGGATTTTTGCATTTAATCCTTAGGAAAAATTCTATGAGACAGGTTTGTTATTACCTTCTTTTCCCAGATAAGCAAGCAGATCAAGAAATGTTGATCACATAGCTGGAATTTAGAGCCTGAAATTGAACCCAGGCGGTCTGACTCCAGAGTCTGTAGTCTTTTGTTGATGTTACTTGTCTCTACTCCAACCACAGGTGGTTCGCGACCTATGATGGTTCAACTTAATGATTTTTTTGACTTTACAGTGGTACGAAAGCATTTGGTAGAAACTGTAGGTCAAGTACCCATACAACCATTCAGTTTTCACTTTCAGTATAGCATTCAATAAATTACATAAGATATTCAACATCTTATTATGAAATAGGCTTCGTGTTAGATGATTTTGCCCAACTATAGGCTAATAACATAGTTGTTCTGAGTATGTTTAAGGCTAAGCTATGATGTTTTGGTAGGTTAGGTGTATTAAATGGATTTTTGACTTAAGATTTTTTTCAACTTCCAATGGATTTATCAGGATGTAACCTCATCATAAGTTGAGGAGCATCTGTTATTTTGTTTTGTTGTTTTTTTGTTTTAGATTTCAAATCCATAGAATTAGCTGTGTGTGGTGGCGGGCACCTGTAATCCCAGCTCTTCGGGAGGCTGAGGCAGGAGAATTGCTTGATCCTGGGAGGTGGAGGTTGCAGTGAGCCGAGATCGTGCCACTGCACTCCAATCTGGGTGGCAGAGCAAGACTCCACCTCAAAAAAAAGGAAAGAAAAAAGAAAAGTTGAAAGAATAGTACAGTGTAAGAGTGAAGCAATAAATATATGTGCACATGCATGTTTATTGCAGCACTATTCACAATAGCAAAGACTCAGAACCAACCCAAGTGCCCATCAATGACAAACTGGATAAAGAAAATGTGGCACATATACACCATGGAATACTATGCAGCCATAAAAAAGAATGAGTTCATGTTCTTTGCAGGAACATGGATGAAGCTGGAAACCATCATTCTCAGCAAACTATCACAGGAACAGAAAATCAAACACCAGATGTTCTCACTCATAAGTGGGAGTTGAGCGATGAGAACATATGGGCACAGCAAGGGGAACATCACACACTGGGGCCTGTCAGGGGGTGGAAGGCAAGGGGAGGGATAGCATTAAGAGAAATACCTAATGTAGATAATGGGTTGATGGGTGAGCAAACCACCATGGCACGTGTATACCTATGTAACAAACCTGCACGTTCTGCACGTGTATCCTAGAACTTAAGTATAATGATAATAAAAAAGAAAAGAATAGTACAATGAGCACCTGCTCATCTTTTGCCTAAATTCCCTGAATGTTAATATTTTGTCATGTTATCTTTCTATTTAGGTATATATATATGTGTGTATGAGTCCTCCATGGGGTGTTCCTGCCTGATATTTTCTTGGGGAATGATGGCCTAGAGTCAGGTATTGAAGCTTGAGCTGAGTCAAAAGGATGTCCATGCAGTAGTTGGCCCAATATGGAGGTCCAGGTGAGGAGAGCATCTACACTGTTTGGAGACTAAGAATGACCGGCACTCAGTGTTAGAGCCTGGACAAGGTAGATATGGTGGCCACAGTTGGGGGAGTGGTGAGGGTAATTCCCATTATTTCCTGTTAAAAAACAATCTAAACTTGTCTGGCTAACCACAGGATCTCTCTATTATGAAGGTACCTTTTTGCTCTTTCTTTGATGTTTAAATTGCACCAAATTTACCCAGTGAAAACTTCCAAGCCAGCCCGTGTGTTCATTTGAAACATATTCTTTAGTGTTTGAGCATTTCTTTACTTTTTTTCCTCAATAATTTTTTTGTACATTTCCTGCCTTTGACCTGGAATCATTCATTTCTCAAAAAGCTTTGGTGCCTTTTAATCAGGAATGATATTTAGAAACTAAAGATCTGGGCACTCGTGTATTCACTGAAAAAGGATTTTCATTGTTTTGATTTATTTTGTTTTCCTACTTATTTATTATGGTGAAAAAACACAACATAGAATTTACTACCTTAACCATTTTTGGGTGTACAGTTAGGGCTGTTATTGTTTTTAGGCCATTTGAAAGGGCCTAAAATACATATGAATAGAAACAGAAATATAAGTTCATGAGTGTTATTATTTCTATCACATTAAATTAAAAGTTTATATAGTATCACAGGGCTTTTTTCACTTCCTCTCATTTCATATTTGTAACTTCCTTTTCCTATAATTTAAATTTATTTATTAATTGCTTTATTATACACAAAATAGTTTGTTAACACCAATATCATTACCAATGAAAACCTACTCAGGTCAAGATTTCTTTGCATTTGTTTTATTTTTAGACTATATCTTACTGACAGTATATTGTCAGAGTACTGCATTATAAAGTTATTTGAATTACCTTTTCTGACTTATTATTAATTTTGGCTATTCCTTTTCTTCATTTTTAAATTTTATTTTCTGAACTGAAAATGTGTTTATTTGGTCCTTCCCATAGAACCTGTATTCTTGACCTACACTTTTTTCATTCATTCGTTCATTCATTCATTCATTCACCACGAGAACCTGGTTCAGTTTCAGGCATTGAAATATAACAGTGAACCGGAAAGTGAAGTCTCTGACTCCTTAGGGAAACAAGCAAATAAAGACAGTAATCTCAGTGGTTCATAAATTCTGTGGAGAAAACTTAAATAAGCTAAAGACTAAAAACAGGGGCAGAAAGAGCTACTTTGGATTGGGAAATCTGAGATGGCCTTTTAGAGGTGGGGCTTGAACTGAGACCTCGGTACAGAGAAGAGAGTCAGTTGGCTGGCAGAGTGAGCCAGGCCCCAGGCACCGGCCATGAATGAGAGGCAGAGTACTAGGGGGGATGAGAGCAGGGAGACCATCCTGACATCCAGAGAGGGACCCTCAGTCCGCAGTAAGGAGTTCAGATTTTGTTCTAGATTGTAGGAGACCAGAGGAGTTTTACTAGCAGAGAAGTGTGAGATCTGGCTTGTATTTTTCTTTTTTTTTTTTTTTTTTTTTTTTTTTTGAGACGAAGTCTCGCTCTGCTGCCCAGGCTGGAGTGCAGTGGCCGGATCTCAGCTCACTGCAAGCTCCGCCTCCCGGGTTTACGCCATTCTCCTGCCTCAGCCTCCCCAGTAGCTGGGACTCCAGGCGCCCGCCAAGTCGCCCGGCTAGTTTTTTGTATTTTTTTTAGTAGAGACGGGGTTTCACCGTGTTCGCCAGAATGGTCTCGATCTCCCGACCTCGTGATCCGCCCGTCTCGGCCTCCCAAAGTGCTGGGATTACAGGCTTGAGCCACCGCGCCCGGCCATGGCTTGTATTTTTCAGAGATCACTCAGGTTGCTGTGTGGAAACTGGATCCCAGGCGGACACAGGTGAAGGTAATAGGTCCACGTTCAATAGCAGGAGTCCGCAAAACACACTGGTGAGAGGCTCTGGCTGGGAGTGAAGCAGTAACAGAAGGGGTGAGAGAGAAGTGAGTCAATTCAGGATATGTCAAAAGGCATCCTACAAAATTATTTTTGAAATTTAATCAGCGTGTTCTAGTTATTATTATAAATTAAATTATAAATTAAATTATAAAATTAAATTTTCTTTTGTATGAAAATTTATGAGAGATAAATTTTTAAAAATTTTCTGGCTTTAAAGCCATCTTGAATTTAAGGAAAAATTGTAAGTACACTACAAATAACACTTTTTTTTTTTTTTAACATCATTTTGGAATAAGTTGGTGGCAGGATTTTCTGTCCCATCCTAAACCTTATAGTGTACTTCTTCTTCTTCTTTTTTTTTTTTGAAATGGAGTCTTGCTGTGCCACCCAGGCTGTAGTGCGGTGGCCCGATCTCGGCTCACTGCAGCCTCCAGTTCAAGTGATTCTCCTGCCTTGGCCTACCAAGTAGCTGGGATTATAGGCACCCACCACCACACCCAGCTAATTTTTGAATTTTTAGTAGAGATGGGGTTTCACCGTGTTTGCCAGGCTGGTCTTGAACTCCTGACCTCAAGAGATCTGCCAGACTTGGCTTCCCAAAGTGCTGGGATTACATGCATGAGCCATTGCACCCAGCCCTTACAATGTATTTCTTACCAACAAAAGCATTCTCTTATATAACTGCAGGGTGACCATCAAAATTAGTTAACTAATATTGCTTGATGTGCACAGGTGCTCCTCATCCCATCCAGGGTTCATCACCCACAATGAGTGGCTGTGTGTGTCCAAAATCCACTTTGAGTGACTGTACACGTTCATCACCTGCTATGGGTGTAGGTGTCCATTACCTACTATGAGTGGCTGTGCGTGTCTGTCACCGGCCGTGGGTGGCTGTCCGTGTCAGTCACCAGCCCTGGGTGGCTGTGCATTTCCGTCACCCGCCGTGGGCGGCAGTGCGTGTCCGTCACCCGCCCTGGGTGACTGTGCGTTTCTCTCACCCTCCATGGGTGGCTGTGCGTGTCCGTCACCCACCCTGGGTGGCTGTGTGTGTCCGTCACCCACCCTGGGTGGCTGTGCATTTCCGTCACCCGCCGTGGGCGGCAGTGCATGTCCCTCACCCGCCCTGGGTGGCTGTGCATGTCCGTCACCCACCCTGGGTGGCTGTGCGTTTCTCTCACCCTCCATGGGTGGCTGTGCGTATCCGTCACCCGCCCTGGGTGGCTGTGTGTGTCCGTCACCCGCCCTGGGTGGCTGTGCGTCTTTTGTCCTCATCATCTTGGGCTTCAGCACTTTGCTCTGGGCCACGGTGGCTGACTCTTCCCCCAGAACATGTGAATCCTTTGCTCAGCTTCACATAGCGTTCAGTCAGAAATGTTCGTGAAGGGTAGAGGAGTAGAGGGAAGGGAAGGGGAAGAAGAAGAGGAAGAGGAAGAGAAAGAGAGAAGGAACTTAATAAAAGATCTGAGGCTCAATAAAATCACACAGAGAAAGGCAGTTTGAGAAATCATATTATACAACAACCAAATTGAACAATACTTTCAAGGCCAACAAAATAAAATAAAACTTACAAAACTGAGGAGTACCATGATTTAACTGAGAAAAACCCTTAAAATGAAAACAAAATTTTTCAGAGAAAACATACCTACTGCTTTCAACTAAATTTTAAAGAAATATTTCCCCTCCTCCTCCCTCTGTCTCAAAGGAATTTTATAGTTTTTAAAACACCATTTACAAAATTTTTCAAAACAGTGAATATTAGACATTGACCATCTTTATTTTCCAAGTAATGTGTTATGGTTTTAAGAAAAAGTAGGAGCACTTTTGGGATATTTGCATTTTTTCTGGAGGAAATGTTAGAGGAAAATAAATGTCAGCCTAATATAAAAAACTAGTTTGAGCACTGTTGTGGAGAAAAACACCAACACCTATTACTTTTATTACCAATAAAATGAAACTTCATGTTCAGCATTAGAATTTTTCTCCCTCTTTTCATCATATGCCCCACTGTTTTCCTTGCTGTGTGCTCTGTGTTTGTACAAAGCCATTTGTAATGGCAGAAGGAGTCATCTCCATCTGTCCCAACAGTTCCAAGCACAAGCACAAGCATAACAGGATAAATTTAGGAAAAGAATTTCTCCCTGTATTCCAGAGTTTTCTCTCATTCTATGAAATGATTAAGATTTGGGATATGGTGAAGGTATAAAAGTGAAGACAAGAGAAAAAAGTCGTAATTTGAAAGTTATTTATCAGCTGACACAGAAAAGTTATATGAATAGTTATTACTTGGAAAACTCTTCTTTGATAATTAAACTCATAGTCTTCAGGTCTTTTCGGTTCTGAAAAAACACTCATTATACAAATAACATTACCATAAATTTCAAAAGGTTCTTATTTCAGATCCACATAAACAACATGAAGTGGCAAATGTAAGAAGTGATTTAAATAATTTAAAACATATCTGCCTCAGTTCTTTGGTATTTATTTAGAATACGCTCAGGCCCCTTGATAATTAGTCTCACCATCTTCTTCACTTTGCTAGCATTAGAAATAAGGCTGTTCCTCCAGATTTCTAGAACTCATGGGGCCTTCAGAACATGCAGGTGTCTCAGGGCTCAAGGGCAGCAACCTCACTGGCACTAAAGGGTCAGTCTTTCCAGCAGATGTCTATAAGATCATACTCTCAGAAAACTGGCATGAACCTCCTTACAGTATTAGTTGAGAGATGGAAAGTTTTAATTAGTATCAGAGAAATGGATAATAATTTTTTTTTTTTTGAGACAAAGTCTTGCTCTGTCACCCACGCTGGAGTGTAGTGGTGCAATCTCGGCTCACTGCAACCTCCGCCTCCCAGGTTCAAGTCATTCTCCTGCCTCAGCCTCCTAAGTAGCTGGGATTATAGGCACGCACCACCATACCTGGCTAATTTTTGTATTAGGGTTTCACCATGTTGGCCAGGCTGGTCTTGAACTCCTGGCCTCAAGTGATTGGTCCACCTTGGCCTCCCAAAATGCTAGGATTACAGGTGTGAGCCATGCACCTGGCCTAAAGGGACAATAATTTAGGGTAGAGCCTGAGGTGGGGATCCTTGAGCAAGGGATTTACGAAGGCCATGCTCTCAGGAGACATCTGTAAGGGAGTGAAGGAAGGAGGACAAGGAAGGGGGAATACTAAGCAAGGATGTTGTGATGATTAATACTAAGTGTCAACTTGATGAGATTGAAGGATACAAAGTATTGATCCTGGGTGTGTCTGTGAGGGTGTTGCCAAAGGAGATTAACATTTGACTGGGGAAGGCAGATCCACCCTTAATATGGGCGGGCACCATCTAATCAGCTGCCTGCATGGCTAGAATATAAGCAGGTAGAAAAATGTGAAAAAAGAGACTAGCCTAACCTCCCAGCCTGCATCTTTCTCCCGTTATGGATGCTTCCTGCCCTCGAACATCAGACTCCAAGTTCTTCAGTTTTGGAACTTGGACTGGCTCTCCTTGCTCCTCAGCCTGCAGACATGCAGACAGCCTATTTGGGACCCTGTGGTCATGTGAGTTAATACTTAATAAACTCATATATATACACATACATACATATATATATTTGAGTTCTATCCCTCTAGAGAATGCTAATACAGAAGTGCTTTCAGGTTTAGCCTCCTCCTGACCCAGAAAGGAGCTCTAGACTGCACTCCACAGTCTGTATCTCCATGCCATTCAGTTGCTGGCTCTGGGATGTCCAGAATGTGAGGATGTCGCTTTCAGGTACTTCTCAGGAGGCTGCTCCCATCATCCAAGGGCAAATCTTAGGGAAGGTTCCAAGTGTGACCCATCAGTGGCAGCGTCACCGCAACCGGTAAAAGGGATACTGGGATGTGAATGGGGCATTAGCAAAATCTACGACAGTCCATTCTCTGTGTTGTTCAATTCTATTTGTTTCTCACCCCAACCTATTACAGCTTTGACCTCTGGGAAAACTTGAAAGAAGGGTGTGTGTGGAATGGGCTAGAGTACCCAATGCTACAACTGGTTCGTGGACTCTAATGAATGTTCATCATCACCCTCCTTTACCACCCATTCTTGATTCATGTAACCCACAGTCTGCTGGTGACCTGCCTAGAGAGCAGAAGTTTTATTAATAATATAATATCAGGGATAGGGACAATAATTTGAGGTAGAAGGTTGTCTTAGTACAACCTAGAAAAAGAGCCTGAAATGAGGATCCTTATGCAGGAGAAATCTATAGAAGACCCAGAACCTCCTTCCTGCATGTCTTGAGCTTCTACCACGCCTTTGTGTAGTCATGGTCCTGGTGGCTAGCCAAAGAAAATTAAGCCCTGAGAGTAACAAAAGATGGCCCATGTCCATCAAAATGCTGTACAAATTCCTGCTTGCCCCCATTACATACCAGCAGTCCTATCTCCTTATAATGGTCAGGGTCAAGTTCTCCTGCCAGTGTGGGAACTCCTTTCTTTGCCTACTGATCTTCTAATGTGAGAAGTGACCAGGTGGCAGCCAAAGCTTTAGGTGAGTGTGACTTTTACTGGAGGTGACGGTGAGTGGGGTCATTTCTAGTTCTAGCCCTTGGGTACTAGATCCAAAGTCTAACTACTGGGGACATAAGACCAATAAAATAGCCATTGGTAAAAATTCAGTGTGGCATCCTAAACAATTGCTCCTTATCTTCAAAGCTGTGTCTTTAAGAGGTCATTCTAATTATTTGTCGTGCCAGTAGCTTCTGGATGGTGTGGTATTGGTATAACCAGTAGATTGCTTGGTCATGTGCCCATAGTTACATCTTTTTTTGCCAAAAAGTGGGTCTCTTGACCCAAAGTAATGTTATGCAGGGTACTAAGTCAGTGGTGAACCAGACAGTGGGGCTGGCTGAGGCACTGTAAAAGCAGTAAAGGTGAACTCATCTCTAGAAAACACATCATTTCTGGTCAGGATAAGTGATTGCTCCTTCCAGGATGTGGGGGTCCATCTTAGAATGCATTGCTGCTGGTCTTGCCTTGGGCAGTTAGCAAATTCTTAGGCACTTCCAAGCAAAGTGACTTCAATTGCCCAAGGACTGAAGGTAATGCTCCAGAAAAAGTTGCAGTGTGAACTGTTACCCGGAACACCTACAGCATTCAGTAGAAGGGATTTCCAAGCATCTGGCCTATTTAGTTCTTCATATCTCAGGAGGAACAGGGACAATATTCTCAGATGGCCAGAGAGGAACAATATTCTCAGATGGCCAGAGAAGCCAGCCTGGTAAAGTAACTGAGTAAAGCATGCCAAGTTGGAGCTATGGCCAGCTTGAGAGCTAACGCCCAGTCTAAAGGGAAGTACCAATTTATTATTGCCTATGTTGTCGGGTCTTACAATTTCTCATGAGACTCTGACCATCTAGATTTATTTTCATGTAAACTCTCTCAATTTTTAAAATACTGACAATTATATTATCAGGTTTATAAAAATAGAAAACAGATGAAATTCCCAAATTAGGATAGATGGAGGAGGGAGGATGGTAGAGAGTGGATCTGCAGGAGCAAATGGAAGATATCCAGCACAATTACTGACTCAGAGTTTTCAAAAACACTCTGGGCCAATAGTGTGCAGGCATTATATTAGTCTTCTTGGGCTGCCATAACAAAATACCATAGACTGGGGGACTTAAACAGCAGAGATTTATTTTTCCTCAGTTCTAGGGGCGGGAAGTCCAAGATCAGGGTGCCAGCACGGTCTGTTTTTGGTGAGAGCTCTTCTCCTGGCTTGCAGACAGCTGCCTTATTGCTGTATACTCACACCCCCTTGGCTCGGTGTGTGCACATGGGGAGGAGAGAGAGTTCCCTGGCGTCTCTTCTTATAAGGATACTAGTCTTGTCGGATCGGGGCCCCACCATTATGACCTCAATTCATCTTAATTACTTCCTTAGAAGCCCCATCTCCAAATACAGTCACATGAAGGTAAGGGCTTCAACATATGAATTCTTGGAGGACTTAAACACCCCGACCCCTGCAGGCATCAAACAAGAAAAGCCTTAGATTAAACAAAGGAGACATGTCCCATGGCTAGCATTAAAACACCAGTGTTTGATCTCTGATACAAACAGCAACTACCTGCCTGCGTATAAGTTTGACCCTATATAAATGTGCTATATTTATGTGTCCCGAACTGTGAATCAGTTAGACAACATTTGGATCACAATATTTGATTTATGGTTTTTAATTGATTACCCTGAGTTTTCACCTGTAAAAAGGAATAATGAGAAATCTGAGAAAATTATAAAACTAGAAAATATGTTGCTGAGATTTTCACTTGAGATGCATTGTCTGGTTCAACAAGCATTGACCTAGTAATGCAATGGTTCTTTTTGACTTCACACGGAGCTATGTAGTTTAAAGCAGTAGGCAGAGGAACAGAAAACTAAAGACAATGTAGAATTGAAAATGGAAATCAGGCACGTTGTCACTCTTAGTGTCAGTAAATTTAGATGTCCCAGCTGATTATGAATTTTAATAGGGCCTTCCATCAGAAACCAGAAGGGGGCTCAAGGAGCTTAAGACCATATTCCTCCAGCAACCAAAGTAATTGCTCTATATCTGTATTAACACCAAAGTGCGGTCACAGACAACTTCAGTACCACCCGAGCACTTGTTAGAAATGCAAAGTTTTGAGCTCCACCCTAGATCCACTGAATCAGAAACTCTGGGAATGAGGTCCAACAACCCATTTTACCAAGCTGTCTGGGTGATTCTGGTGCACATTGTGGTTTGAGAACCATGGGTGTATATTAACAAGTTGATAGAAAGAGGTGAACTCAGGAGAAGAAGGGGAAGAGACTGACCTTTTACCGAACTTCTACAATGTCCCGGGCACTCTTTTAGGAGGCCCATCAGCATCAGTGTGTGAACCCAAATTGATCTAAGTCCAAAGACCATGTGTTCATTCCATCTAGTCAAACTTCCTCACCTTCAAATATGTATGAAGTATCTCAATTGGACCAAGTGCTTTATATATGTTATCCTATTTGATCTTTACACAGATATTAGGAAGTAGGCTACATTACTTCTATTTCACAGATGAAGAAGATCAGATTTATAGAAGCTAAGTCACTTTCTCATGTGGCATAGACAGTAAGTAGCACAGCTGGGTTGATACAAAGCCCATGATCTCACCTTGCCTCCCTACACCAAACCTTTCCCTTAATTTTTAAAATCTTCTATCTCTGGTTGCCATTCTCTGCCTACTGCTAATCTGTTTTTCAAGTTAGAGGATTTCATCTTTCTCATCTGGCATCCTTCACCTGAACCACAGAACACAGGAAATGATTTGAACGACGATTCTCCCAGTTCTCCCATGGGTGGTACTTAGCTAGTGCCAGGATAGCTGTGTGGTAGTGGGAGTTAATACATTGCATGCAGTGGAAGCCTTGGACATCAGGGCTCACCACTCTCACAGAACCCCCATCAAGAAAACCTAGAAGACATATGAGAAACTCTTCTTATTCACCCATCTGGCAATTTGCTTTGCTGTTTTCTTTCCAAGTTCCTCTTTGAATATCTTCCTTCGGTCAGAAAACTTGGCAAGCAAAAGCATGGTGTAACTGAGAAGACACTGAGCCAGGGCTCAGGAGATTTAAACCAAACACCTCTGCTAGGCAGATGTGCCTCACTTGATAATTCATTTTAATTTCCTGTTTTTTTCTCTTTACCGGGAAAATGTGGTCTGGATTAATGAATGTCGAGGGCCATTCTGTCCAGCTCCAGCATGCTACTGTTTATGAAAAGAAATTAAGCACGGCTGTCAAATTCCCCTTCTTCATCCCAAAAAAGCATTGAAAAGGGAAATATACATAACTCATTACTGTGTGTATGTATGTCTTATTTGGGACCCTTTGAATATTACTCTATCTGGTTTTCTTGGTAGTCACAATTATTTCTTCAGATACATATTTGGAAGCATCTTTGTGCATGAAGTATTTTCATTTAGGACTCAAGCTAGGATAAAGAGTAAGACTTGTGGTTATCCTAACCATTCTTAATAAGTCTTTATGATGTCCCAAATCTAACCTACTGTGGCTCGTAATTTTATTCAGTTCAATTCAATGCAACCAATTTTACTGTTCAGGTTTTTATCATGTGCACACCCAGTAAACATTATATTAACTCGAAAGCTAGTTAGAAATTCTATTCCAGTGGAAAAGGTTAATACCATGAGTGACTAGGCCTGCTAATTCATGCTTGTAGAGGTTATGGTAGAATATTCCCCAGTGAAAATTTCATTTTGGAGGAGTAGAGTCCATTTTTATTCTTGTCTGGAGTGCGTAATATGAAGCTTTTCATGTCTCTGAAGCTTTACATTAGAAGCCATTTTGGATTGGCTTTTTAAAAGACTCTCCCAGACAGAGAACAGTAAAAAGTCTTGCCTTTTATAATCATGCATTATCTTTTGGTCTACACGCACCTATCAAGTTAAAAAAAGTCATAAAGAAAATCTAAAATATACTACTCAAGCAAACTTAGACAAGTGTTGCATACTTTTGTAGAAATTGAAATTAGTCAAAATAAGATTTAGAGAATGTTCCAAATCTCCATCAACTGGACTGTTTGTAGGTTAATCAGAGGAGGTTTGAAATGACCAAAGGGAGGGGTGGGGAAGAAAGACTCTCCTAACACTTAACTGCTTGCAGCTGCTATTTTAGCATCCAGCCAATAAAGATTTATAAACAATCCATTCTTTGTTTCATGCTGAGGTCCTTCAGTACACAGAAACAAGGACGAAATTCAACATGGTTACTTTTGGCATAGGACTACTGGGCCCAAATATACAGTTTATGCAAAACAAAGAATGAAAAACGGAAGTATGAGGAAATAATTGGTATCAAGAAATGAATGATATGATCACTTATAACCATCCCCAGCCTAACCAGCTGTAATATTTACACACTAATAAATACTTCTGCTTAGGCATTTAATCTGTACAGATATTAGGTCAATAAGAGTGTAAGTTTTTTTTCAAATGCACATATTTACCAAAATCATCTAAAACTCTCCCAAATAAAATTAGTCTTCTTTGTGTTTTTAAGAATTGGGAGCTATACACATGATTGACTAACTGTGAGAGTTAGACTATAAGACATGAATACAGGCTGGGCAGTGGCTCATGCCTATCAATTCAGCACTCTGGGATGCCAAAGTGGGTGGATCTCTTGAGCCCAGGAGTTCGATACCAGCCTGGGCAACATGGCAAAAACCTGTTTCTACAAAAAATACAAAAATTAACCTGATGTGATGGCACACACCTTTAGTCTCAGCTACTTGGGAGCCTGAGGTGAGAGGATCACCTGAGCCTGGGGAGACTGAGGCTGCAGTGAGCTGTGATCACACCACTGCCCTCCAGCCTGGGCGACAGGGTGGAATCCTGCCCTCCTCACTCCCCAAAAAAGACATGAATACTAAGCATATGTATGTCATATGTATATAGAGTGTTCTATTGTGACTAGGTAAAATTAACGATGTTTCTCTTGCATGCTGAAAATTAAAGGTAGTTATACTTGGGCTAAATATAAGTAGACATAATTACCTGTTAACGTTAACATTAACCATTTTTGGTTTTCACTATTGCTATACATATATTCTATTTTTCCATATATTGTAAATAATTTTGACACTCATTATTTTATTTATTAATTGATCCATTTAATAAGCATTTATTGAATACTTACCGTGTGTCGTGCACCCTGATAGGCAAGGAGAATACAAGTAATAGGACATTTAGGATCCCTGACTGCTGCATCTCAGTGGGTGAAACAAACAGTAAACAAAGAACTAAAACAAATGACATTAAAACTGAGACTCAAATGATAAGAAGGAGCCAGCCATATGACTTCTTCCTGGCAACCAGTAATGACAGGAGTTGATGTGACTGGAGTTAGGTGAGGGAGGGAGGTGCAGCAAGGGACGTGGGAGGGGCCTGGCCAAGGGGGATTTGTATGATATGGGAAAATGTTTGGAATTTATTCTGATGCAATGGAAGTCATGAAAAGGTTTTTAATCAAGAGAGTAATGTGAGATCATCTTTGTTTAAAAATAATCATTGCGCTGGGCGCATGGCTCACGCCTCTAGTCCCAACACTTTGGGAGGCTGAGGCGAGAGGATGGCTTGAAATCAGAAGTTTGAGACAAGCTTGGCCAACATGCTGAAACCCCATCTTTACAAAAAATGCAGAAATTAACCAGACGTGGTGGCACATACCTGTAATCCCAGCTACTTGGGAGGCTGAGACATGAGAATCACTTGAACCTGCAAGGCAAAAGTTGCAGTGAGGCGAGATTGCTCCACTGCACTCCAGCCTGGGCAACAGAGTGAGACTTTGTCTAAAAAACAAAATAAAAAATAACAATCATTGCTATGGTTTGCACGTGTTCTTCAAACTTTATGTGTCGGAAACTTGATCCCCAATGTGGCAGTGTTGGGACGTGGGGCCTAATGGAAGGTGTTTGAGTCGTGGGGGCACTGCCCTCAGGAATGGATTAATGACATAATTGCAGGAGTGGGTTTGTTATCTTTTGAGTGGGTTCCACATGAAAGTGTGAGTTTGGCCCCCTCTTGCTCTCTCTTTGTCCTTCACCTTCCACCATAAGATGATGCAGCAAGAAGGCCCTAACAAGACACTGGTGCCTTGATCTTGGACGCCCCATTCTCTGGAACTGTGAGAAAATAAATTTCTGTTCTTTATAAATTATCCAGTCTCAGGTATTATGTTATAGCAGCACAAAACATACTAAGACAATCACCCTAGAGACTATGTAAAGAATGAATTCGAGGGAGCCTCCAAATGAATAAATAGGTATGCAGATTAGGTGAATATTGTAGTAATCCAGGTGGAAAATGATGAACAAAGATATATTTTGTAGGTAGAATCATTGGTACTTACTCAGATGACTCCCAGGTTTCTGACTTTAGTAATTGAACAGAAAATGACAGTGTCATTTCCTAAGATAGAAACTACTGAGTGAAGTTCAGGCCTGTGGGAGTGGGCATGGGGGTAATCAAGAGTTTCATTTTGAGGTCAGGCGCAGTGTCTCACGCCTGTAATCCCAACACTCTGGGAGGCCAAGGTGGGTGGGTCACTTAAGGTCAGGAGTTTGACACCAGCCTGGCCAATATAGTGAAACCCTGTCTCTACTAAAAATACAAAAATTAGCCAGGTGTGGTGGCAGGCGCCTGTAATCCCAGCTACTCCAGAGGCTGAGACAGGAGAATCACTTGAACCTTGGAGGTGGAAGTTGCAGTGAGCTGATATCATGTGACTGCACTCCAGACTGGATGACAGAGTGAGACTCCATCTCAAAAAAATAAAGTTCCACTTTGGATGAGTTATCCAACTGGAGATAACAGTAGGCAGTTAGATATTCAAGTTTGAAGCTCAAAAGCAAACTCTGGACTGGAGTTAAAAATTTAGGAATTGTCAACATATAAATTATATTTAAATTCATGTAAATAGAAAATATCATCTAGGGTTTTATAACACAGAGGGAAGAGGGATCAGAAGGGAATCCTAAGAAATCGCAGCATTTATAGGCTGAGAGAGGAGGAGCTACGAAATTAGACCAAGCAGGTGAGATAGAAGAAATACAGAACAGTAGGATTTGCCAAGAAGGTTTTAGGAAGGAGAGTGTTCACTTAATTAATATTAAACATGCTGAAAATTCCAATGTAACAGATACAAGTAGTACTGACTAGGCCAAATAAAAAAATTAAGCTTTTTATTCCCACTTATTCATTATTTATAATTAATATTAATGTTAATAGCTTTCCCTATTTTTATAGACAAATAAGTTACTTGTGTTGTCATCACACTTACCCACATTCACATAGATTCTGGACCCTACAATAAGATTCTGTTGCCTCCTCTTTACTCATCTTCTACAAATGACTAGTTCTGTGCTCTATTTGTGTGTCCTACCAGCCAATCTACTTCTTATTTCAACCATGATTCCAAGTCTTCAGAACTTAAACCCTGTGGTTGTAGATTGCTTGAGGGGAAAGATGTCATGGCCATTTTTGCTGACTGAAGAGACATAGGAAGGTAAGAAACAGGGTAAGCTTTGGGAGGCTGAGGTGGGCAGATCATCCGCAGTCAGGAGATCAAGACCAGCCTGGCCAACATGGCAAACCCCTGTCTCTACTAAAAATACAAAAATTATCTGGGCGTGGTAGTGGGCGCCTGTAATCCCAGCTACTCGGGAGGCTGAGGCATGAGAATTACTTGAACCCAGGAGGCGGAAGCTGCAGTGTGAGCCAAAATGGCACCACTGGGGGATAGAGCAAGACTCTGTCTCCAAAACAAAAAGAAAGAGGCTAAGGTTGGTGGCACAGAAAATGGACACAGGGTACAGAACTCAGATGGGCTTTGTATTTCAAGCTCTTTAGGGCAATGGGATGAGAGGGAAAAGACACGAGTGAAGGAAAGGGGCTGGCTGAGTTTCCTAAAAATAGTTAAAGCAGGGTTTATCTTTTTGAGCCAAGTAAAACTAGAGCCTAGTAATCGAGCCTAGTACACTGTGGACAAGAATCAGTTAAACAGCAACCCCTTAGAAAAACAGCACACCCAAACATTGCTAGGCAACAGCTGGAGAGAGACCATTTTAGGGAATATTTCAGTCTAGAAGTTATTCTCTCCCCACCATGGGTGAGACAGGCTTGTAAGACTCCTTCAGGCACATCAGACAAGATAAAGAAAGCATTTTTACAGATGAGAAGATTGTGATACCTCCCACTTTTGCAAGGATATGTGAAGTAACAAATGGATGGGGGGTTGGGGGGAGGCAACTGGTACTTACAGAAACACGTTTGATGAAATGTTGAATGTTTATGTCTGAAATTTGAACAGCTGGTTCCAGACTGAGAATTCATGTCTGTAACATGTCTGCTGCTGGCCAAGAAAGTGATTATTCTTCCATGGATTAGCATGGGATGCAGAAGAAATCAAAAGATGCCACAGGCCTGGAATGACCTTTGCAAGATGATGAGCTGAATCGGAGTCAAACCGCTGCACTGCCTTGACCACACCCTGCCAAGGGTTTCATCAGTTCCTCAGTGAGAAGGAATAGGCATTGGACTTCAAAAATGGTGGGAAAAGAGTTCTAAAAAGGTGAGGCCCTGGAGCCTAAAGAATGGTGAACGAGGATGGAGGAGCAGACAGAGTAGGCTGAAGATGCAAATGACAAACTTCAAAATTTTCCATCTTAACATAATTCTTATATGCTGCAGTTTTGTGCATTACCTTTGTTCTAGTCCCAAAGAGGTATGTAGGTATTTTCAAATTTGAGGTAACACCTGCTACATATTTACTTCTCCCCCATACAACCTGTCCCATAAATTTTCCAAAGTCAAGGAAACCTGAGAAACTATGTCATGGAATTCTTGATTCAGGGAAAAAATATGATTTATCACTACAGCTAGATGTTTATAATCCAGGCAGTCATGCTAGTCACGTAATTTGTTGATACTGATGACCTGGCTGGAAGCCTCTTCTCTTCAAGTTTTTGTAACCACAATTATGGTTGTGCAGTGGACAAAGAATCCACGCTCTGGCTGGCTAGGGTGTCCTGTTCGAGTGTTCTCATGAACCAGCTTATTAGCTGGTAGGATGTTGGCAATATTAAGCTACCATGGGGTTCTTTATCAATCTTATTCCTTGAAACAGGAATCAAAAACACATATACACTGGCCGGGCATGGTGGCTTACACCTGCAGTCCCAGCACTTTGGAAGGCCAAGGCGGGCAGATCATGAGAGGTCAGGAGTTTGAGACCAGCCTGGTCAACATGGTGAAATCCCATCTCTACTGAAAATACAAAAATTAGCTGGGCGTGGTGGTGTGTGCCTGTAATCTCAGCAATTGGCAAGGGTGAGGCAGGAGAAATTGCTTGAACCCCAGAGGTGGAGGTTGCAGTGAGCCGAGATCATGCCACTGTACAGAGAGAGACTCCATCTCAAAAACAAAAATGAAAACAACAACAACAAAAAACCCAAAACTCCAAAATACATACACAGGAGAATGTGGGGACTCTGAAATGTGTGAATGAACCAAAGCTAAAACCCTCCCATTATGTCCCTGGTTCCACAGAAAGAAAGTGGCTGCCGTGTTTACATTGGAAACTAGATCAGTGCATGACTGAAAATAATGATGTGTTGGCATGAGGTTACATACTTAACCAAAGGAAGTTTTTCTTAAGTAAAGGGTGAAGAATGACATCAACTATTTGGGTTATCTAGCCACATTGCTTCAAGTTGGACTTGTTTCCTGAAATCTTTTCCAAATCCTTTTGGATTAATTTTTATTGTATTAACAAACATGCTACAATAAACCAGTTTAGTAAAACAATTTAGACCATTAGGACAAAAACAAACAAAAAACACGCTAATCTTTTTGTTAGCTACATAATTTTGTTCACATTCCTCTTGATTTTAGAAGACTGTTAGTAATTGATAGCTTAGATCAAGTCTACACAGCAAAAAGGAAAACAGAATGGAAAAATGTCTTACGAAGTTTACCAGTGTAGATAGTTTAGATTTCAAAGAAAATTTCTTAAATGTGTGTCTATACTATCTGAAAGCCTTGATTATCAACTAGATTTTTACCATGCTTTGTGGTATCTGTGTGTGTCTGTGTATGTACATGTCTATCTATCTAATCTATCCATTTCTATTATCTACAACATTTGAGTCAAAGTTCTTGCATTCTTTCTATATTTGCCAAAAGTATGAAAAGAGAAATGCCCTAAAAGTATATATATTTTTATATATAAGTTTTTTTTTTCCTAATGGCTCAAAAAGTATGTAGGTGGAGGATTTGGCTTTATCTTGAATGAATCATCTTTAGAATCAATACTGATTCAGGGTGAAAATGATCGTGGGGGATTATCCTCATTTTTCTATGTTGAACATACCATTCCAGAAGTCCTGTGTCAATTCCCAGCTGAGCTGCTGACTCATTCAGCCATATTTCCCTCCACAGGATGTGAGGAGGTGGTATGTCTGGGGACCATAAACCTCCCTAAGGCATCACCCCAACCTAATTCTGGGACTTGACTGAGTTTTATGAAATACAGGGCCAGGTTCAGCCCTTGTGTTTCTACATTGTTTTCAGAAGCCTGAACAATAAACCATAAACTGTAAGAAAGGTGGGTGTATTTAATTCCTTTTGTACACAGTTGTATACTCTGCTGCTAATATTCTAGTCCTCCTACCTTTTCTGCAATGTGGATATTTCTAAACTTTTATATGTAGTGTGGAAAACATGTTGGAATTATGCACACATATAGATTGAGAAGCTTACAGTCCTTGAAACAGGTAAAAACCTGAACTGAAGAAAGTCTGTAAAAGATCTGTATCATGACCTTGTAGGGTAGTTGTTACATGGTGGGCACTAATCGGATCTAACTGCTGTCCTCATTAGAAGAGGGAATTTGGATACACGAAGAGACACCAGGGATGCATGGGCACAGAGAAAAGGCCAGGTGAGGATGCAATGAGAGTGTGGCCACCTGCAAGTTAAGGCAGCGGGGCTTGGGAGAAATTAAACCTGCCCGCACCTTGATCTTGGGCTGCCAGCCTCCAGAACTATAAAAATAATTTCTATTGTTTAAACACCCTGTCTGTGGTATTTTGTTATGGCAACACTAGCAAACTAATACAGTGGTGTAGTAGGAAAAGCTCAGTTTTGAAATACAGTCAGGAGTTGCTTAACAATGGGGCTATGTTCCAAGTGATTGCTGTTGTTAGGCGATTTTATCACTATGCAAACATTGTAATGTGTGTTTACATAAACCTAGATGGTATAGGCTACTACACACCTAGGCTATATGGTATAGCCTATCACTCCCAGGCTACAAGCGTGCATAGTGTGTTACTGTATTGAATACTGTGGGCAATTGTAACATAATGGGAAGTATTTGTGTATCTAAACATAGAAAAGCTGAAGTAAAAATATGGCATAAAAGATTAACAAGTGGTATATAAGACACCTTCATTATAATCAAGCGAGATCACCATCATATTTGTGGTCCACCATAGATTCAAATGCCCTTGTGTGTAACCTGACTGTAGATGAATCTGAGTACAGCTTGCAGCACTAGTGTAATCTTGGAAAAGTTGTTTAAACTCTCTGAACACCAGTTTCCCCATTTGGAAATTGGTGATAACAATAACTATCTATCAAGGTTATCTTAAGGAATAAGTGCATCTATATAGATAGTGTCTGATATAAAGTAGGTGCTCAAGAAATATTTTAGGGACTTTACTCTGTGCTGGAGGAAAGGCAAAGAATTTTTCAATTAATCAGATTCGGATTTGAATTGGCATTTTGTCACTTAATTGGGTGACCTTGAACACATAACTTAAAATCTGCGACCACTCATCCTACATATAAAACACTAGAAATATATTATGTTATTATGTTAGGTGCCCAGTACATCTTAGTTCTCCTTGGAGATTCTGGTTACAGACACAGTTCCAATTCTTTCTGAATATCAGGGTAATATATAAACAATGTGTTTGCTAGCGAGAGGTATGTTTGCTAGGGAGGGTCGAACTGGGAGGAGGAGGCTCTAATTATAATATTTATAATACTTGTATTTTGATTGCTTATGCTTACTCACTGCATGATGAGTAAATGGGATGGTCTTTCTGAAGGAAAAGCAACTATACAAAGGAGTCAAAGAGAAAGCTTTACCATGAGGCTGATACAAAGGCTATTAATAATCCTGTCCTCGAAGTGCCATGTGAAATCTTGGTTCCTAAATGAGAAAATAAGTACAAGTAGAGCTGAAATAATTAAAAATCTATTTATGCAAGAGAAAAATCACCATTAATTTGCTACAACATTCCAGACATTTGTAACTGTGTGTGTATTTATATTTATATAATTACTTTCTATGTACACCATTTGATAACTGCCTTTCCCCCTACTTCACAATAGTTTATGGACCTTTTTCCATATTTCCACATCATTAAATAGTCCACTCAGCATTATTTTAAATGATTGAAAGGCATTGCCTTGTTAGAATGTACCAGGATTTTAAAACAAATCCTTTTTGTTGGACATTTAGGTTCAACAAACTTTGTTTTTAAAAATCAAGAGGTTAATTCTCTGGTTGCCCATCTGATTGATGACTTAGAGGTGCATAGAGTGAGTTGGGATAAACAGAGTGTGCGAATGTGAACTTGCAGGAGTGAGTGAAGACAGAATGCCTATCTCGGCACTGCAGAAAAAAAGTAGGGAAAGTGCAGCATCGTGAGAAATGCTTTTCTACCTTAAGTTTACTGGGAAAAATCAGTTTTAGGGCCTAATAGAGCATCACTTACCTATAAGTCACTTGGAATCAGTGTGTTTTCACCATCAACTAAGGACTACTGTCTTGGACTGTGTCCCAAGAGAAATGGAGTAGAATCTCCAGATAACCTTTTTCAGCCTTTGCAACTGGAAAGACAGAAATGACTTGGATATGTACAAACCTCCATAGATGATTGTGTGAAACTTGAGTTTTAAGAGAAATGATCACAATTCTAAACGTGCATTTTCTTATGAAAGTCATAGAGATATTCTATGGTGATTCATATTTTTAGATATAGTAATTATTATTCTCTTCATGAAGAGATAAGATAGGCATTTAATTCCTCTCCCCTTTAGATTCATAAAACAAAAGTATCTTTCATGGAATCAACTACCCCGCTAGGAAGATGTGTCAGGCTTACCAGTCAAGCTCAAAAATATGAAAAAGGTGATGTCTGTTTAGTTTCTCACAATTTTTTCCTTTTCCCCGATCCCAGATCTGTGAGTCACCATTCTGCATGAAAAATATTTAGAGTGAGAATTATTCCTTGACAAGTTATGTTGTTAGACAAACTTCCCTGTCACTCAAAGAAATCAAAGAAATGACCCTTATCTCTTTCTTAACCTGAAGAATATCTTGCAAAGCATTTAATCTAGTCCAGAATAATTTCAGGGGTTGACAACACTGCTCTCAAGCCATTTTGTAAATACCACTGCCTCATTTTAAAGAAAAGAACTTCTGTTTTCTTTTCTTGGTTAGTGGATTCTGATAAGTTCCACCAGTTGGGTTCTATAAACAGAGGCCCTGATAATTTTATTAAGAGCACTGATTTAATATAATGATTCATGAAAAAAGCCTAGATTAGAACATTAAAATATTAAGTAAGTAGATAACATGCAATTCTACCAGGAGGTATAAGGATGGAATATCACAATTGCATCTCTTGGATCTATTATGAACATTAAAACCATCAGCCTGAGCACTTACTAGATTTTTAAACTATGTGACAGGTAGTTTTTTTAAAAAAATATTTTTACATAAATATGCCTTCCTGTGGCCACTCGTCTTTCCCCATTCACATTGCCCTTTCCCTTACCTTCCAATAAGCAGTTAAGACCTTCCTGTCTTAACTAATGTCAGGCCTTAAGAGATGTTTGTATTGACATTCTATTTGACTTTAAGCTAAAACTAGAAATTTTTAGGAGTCACTTGACTGGTGAAATCATTCTCACTCTTTTTTTATGACAATGTTTTTATTGCCACTAGCATGAAATGGGGACATTTTATTATATATCTGATAAAAGATTAATATCCAGAATATATAGAGAATTCTAAAATTCTCAACAATTACAATAAACACCCTGATTCAAAAGCAGCAAAGGACTTAAAAAGACACTTCTCCAAAGAAGTTGTACAAATGGCCAATAAGCTTGTGAAAAATGGTCAGACTCAGTAATCTTTAGGAAAATGCAAATGAAAACTACAATGACATCTCACCTCACATTTAGGATGGCTATTGTAAGTAAAAACAAAAACAAAAAATAACAAGTGTTGGTGAGGATGTGGAGAAACTGAAACCCTTCTGCACTGATGCTGAGAATGTAAAATGGCATGTCCACTATGGAAAACAGTATCATTGTCCCTCAAAAATTTTAAAGTAAAATTACTATATGATTCATCAATTCTACTTCTAAGTATATACTCCAAATAATTGAAAGCAGAGCCTTGAAATATCTTGAAATTCAATTGAAATATCTCAAAATGGAATTGAAAGCAGGATCTTGAAATATCTCTGGAAGAGATTTTGTGATAGGTTTGGCTCTGTGTCCCCACCCAAATCTCATGTTGAATTGTAATCCCCAGTGTTGCGGGAGGGAGCCGGTGGGAGATGATTAGATGATATGGAGCAGATTTCCTGCTTGCTGTTCTCCTGATGGTGAGTGAGCTGTTGCAAGATCTGGTTGTTTACACATGTGTAACACTTCCCCTTTGCTCTCTCACTTTCTTCCACTCCACCATTTGAAGAAGGTGCTTACTTCCCATTCTCTCTTTTGCCATGATTGAAAGTTTCCTGAAGACTCCCCAGTTATGCTTCCTGTACAACCTGTGGAACTGTGAATCAATTAAACCTCTTTTCTTCATATGCTACCCAGTCTCATGTAGTTTTTTATAGCAGTGTGAGACTAAACCGATACAGAAAATTGGTACCAGAGAAGTGGGGCATTGCTATAAAGGTATCTGAGAATGTGAAAGTGATTTGGGTCTGGGTAATGGGCAGAGGTTGGAAAAACTTGGGAGGTTAAGAAGAAGACAGAAAGATGAGGGAAGGTTTGGAACTTCCTAGAGACTTGAATGGTTTTCACTAAAATGCTGATAGTAATATGGACAATGAAGTCCAGGCTGAGGTGGTCTCAGACAGAGATGAGAAACTTATTGGGAACTGGAACCAAGGTCACTCTTGCTATGTGTTAGGAAAGAGACTGGAAGCATTGTACCCCTGCTCAGGATCTTCGAAACTTTGAACTTGAGGGAGATGATTTAGGGTACCTGGTGGAAGAAATTTCTAAGCAGAAAAATCATTCAAGAAGTGACCTGGCTGCTTCTAAAAGCATATGCTCATTTGCATAAGCAAAGATAATGTTTTTAAGAGAAGCAGAGCATAAATGTTTAAAAATTTGTAGCTTGACTATGTGGCAGAAAAGAAAAAAACATTTTCTGAGGAGAAATTCAAGCTGGTTGCAGAAATTTGCATAAGTAAAGAGGAGCTGAATGTGAATAGCCAAGACAAAGTCCCTCCAGGGCATTTCAGAGACCTTCACAGCAGCCCTTCCCATCACACGCCTGGAGGCCTAGGAGGGAAAAATGGTTTTGTGAGCCAGGGCCAGGGCCCTGCTACTTTGTGCAGCTCAGGACATGGTGTCCTGCATCCCAGCCACTCCAGCTCCAGCCATGGCTAAAAGGGGCCAAGGTACAACTTGGGTCATTCCTTCAGTGGGTGCAAGCCCCAGGCCTTGGTGGCTTCCATGTGGTGTTGATCTCTCAGGTGCCCAGAAGGCAAGAGTTGAGGTTTGGGAGCCTCTGCCTAGATTTCAGAGGATGTATAGAAACACCTGGATGTTCAGGCAGAAGTCTGATGCAGGGGCTGAAGCCTCATGGAGAACTTCTACCAGGGCAATGCAGAGGGGAAATGTGGGGTTGTAGCCCCCACACAGTTCCAACTGAGGCACTGCCTAGTGTAGCTGTGAGAAGAGGGCCACCATCCTTCAGATCCGAGGATGGTAGATCCACCAACAGTTCGCACCATGCACCTGGAAAAGCTACAGGCACTCAACATCAGCCTATGAAAGCAGCCTTGGGGGCTGTACCCTGCAGAGCCACAGGGGCAAAGCTGCCCAAGGCCTTGGGAGTCCACCCCTTGCTTGCATCAGTGTGGCTTGGATGTGAGACATAGAGTCAAAGGAGATTATTTTGGAGCTTTAAGGGTTAATGACTTTCCTGCTGGGTTTTGGACTGGCATGGTACCTGTAGCCTCTTTGTTTTGGCCAATTTCTCCCTTGTGAAATGGGAGCATTTACCCATTGTTTGTACCCCCATTGTATCTTGGACACAACTAACTTGTTTTTGGTGTTACAGACTCATGGGCAGAAGGGACTTACCTTGTTTCAGATGAGATTTTGGACCTGGACTTTTGAGTTAATGCTGGAATACGTTAAGACTTTGGGGGACTATTGGAAAGGCATGATTGGTTTTGAAATGTGAGAAGGACCTGAGATTTGGGAGAGGCCAAGGGTAGAATGATATGGTTTGGCTCTGTGTTTCCACTCAAATCTCACGTTGAATTGTAATCCCCGGCGTTGGGGGAGGAATCTGATGGGAGGTGACTGGATCATGAGGGTGGATTTCCCCCTTGCTGCTCTTGTGATAGTGAGTGAGTTCTCATGAGATCTGGTTGTTTTAAAGTGTGTAGCTCTTCCCCTTTGCTCTGTCTCTTCCTCCTGCTCTGCATGTGAAGAAGGTGCTTGCTTCCCCTTCACTCTTCCACCATGATTGTAAGTTTCCTGAGGCTTCTCCAACTATGCTTCCTGTGCAGCCTGCAGAACTATGAGTCAAATAAACCTCTTTGCTTTATAAATCACTCAGTTTCAGGTAGTTCTTGACAGCAGTGTGAGAACAAACATTATTCAAAATAGCTAAAAGATGGAAGCAACCCAAGTATCCATAGACTAGATGAAAGGGCATGCAAAATGTATGTAAAATAAGCCAGTCATTAAAAAGAAAAATACTGTGTGTTTCCACTTATATGAGGTACCGAGAGTAGACAAAGATTACAGAGATAGGAAGTAGAATGTGGTTGCCAGGGACTACATGGAGAGAGGAATGAAGAGTTATTGCAGTCTTATAAGAGGAAAGGAATCCTGGAGATGGATGGTGATGATGATTGCACAATATGAATGTACTTAATGCTACAGAACTGTACACTTAAAAATGGTTAAGATAGTAAATGTTATATGTATTTTACTAAATTTTTAAATTTTAAATTAGAAAAAATGAGGGATTTTATACTCTTTTTAAGCCACATTTTGTTCAATTTCTGTTAATGTTAATAGTAGTTGTTATTTTTCATTTGAACTGATTTATCCAGTAAATGTGTTTGATGGTTGCTTTTTATTATGTAACATTTCAGTAATAAATCTCTAGAGAAAATATTTCATTTTCATGATGCTTACATATGATGAGGTGATGATAAAATTATCATAGCTGCTTCTAGAATCTATTAACAATGTTTCATTGATAAGTGTGGGCAAACTAGATCTGGAGTCCTCTCATTAGCTATGATGACTAGTTAACAAGCAGACAAAGTCAGGCAAATAGCTTGCATGAGGAAGTGGCTGAAGGGTGGAGTGTGTATTTTGGTCAAAAGAATGTTTAGTGATGTTTTCTTTTCCATGTTGGTTATAATTCAGCCATCCCAGAAATCTAAATATATTCAAGTTCAGAAGCATTGTTGTCTTTGAAAACACTGATTATTTTTGTTCATATATCTAATAAACATTACATGGCCCTTCTTGCCTATAGAAAAAAATCAAACTTTGCCAAAAAAGAGCCCTAACTGGAATTATTTATATGCACTCAATATCAGGAATAAAAGCTTTATTAGTTTCAGCTAGTAAAATAATTTTGTGTTTTGGGATTCATTTTTCAAAATGCTTTATTTTCTAAACACATTACCCAAAAATACTGGGGATGGGTTATTGAAATATCAATAATTATCATTGTATTTCTCTATTTTGGCTAAATGGAAGCAAAGACAATATGTAAAAACCTATAGTGGAGCTTGAGAATTTACCAATTCCTACAGTTCATGATGCTTTAATTTTAGGTATAGTGCTAAAAATACCTCTGCCACTTCATCGAAAATTTGCTCTCGGGTCGTATAGAATGTCTTTACGTGAGTTGATGCACACCCCTCAGTTGATAATTCCCTCCATGACTACCTGAAATCACTGATTTTCAGATAGTCACGTAATGCACAGACATCTCCACATTCCACAGAACAATTAGAAGAATCCTCAGGGGACATAGCTGAAGGGGAAAAATAATTCTTCATTTTAGATGACGCATATGAAAGCATTGCCAATCCTGGTGTCATTATGCTTTAAGAGGAAAAAAAAGACACAGACAACTTTGTTGTTTTAAAAAGTGATAAAGATAATAGATGTTTATAAAATCAGACACATTAGAAATCGAAAGTAGAAAGTGCAAGTCCTCTTTGATCAATCCCATGCTCTAAAACTAATCACTTTAAGAGTTTGGCAAGGGCTGGGAGTGGTGGCTCAGGCTTGTAATCCCAGCACTTTGAGAGGCCGAGGTAGGCGGATCACCTGAGGTTGGGAGTTCGAGACCAGCCTGACCAACATGGAGAAACCCCATCTCTACTAAAAATACAAAATTAGCTGGGTGTGGTGGTGCATGCCTGTAAACCCAGCTACTCGGGAGGCTGAGGCGGAGAATAGCTTGAACCTGGGAGGCGGAGGTTGTGGTGAGCCAAGATCGCACCACTGCACCCCAGCCTGTGCAACAAGGTGAAACTCCATCTAAAAAAAAAAAAAAAAGTTTGGCTTATATATTTTTCTAGATATTTTATCTGGCTTCTGAAAAAAAGTGTATGTATTTATATAGCTTTTACAAAAATAGAATTAAAAACTCATACTTTTTTGTAACTTACTTTTTACTTACTTTTTATCTCTTCATAGTGATACAAAGAAACCTTCACAGATCTGTGTCATTCATTTTCATGTATGCATGATAATTCATTTTAATGAATGTCCTACAGTGTGTGTAACTCATTCCTCCTTGATGGATATTGAACAGCATGCTGGTTATTGTCTGCTTGCCTGCTTCACAGCTTATTCTTTGCTTTAACCTATAGTTCTTTATGCTCTAGGATGCTGAACCTTGGCCTCCGGTAGGGTTTAGCCAACAGAAAGCATGGTGGATTTGGGGTTTGGGGAAAAAGGTCATGATATTTCTTCCATTTCTTTCCTCACTGAGCTGCATTTTCTGGAAGTGACCGAGCTGTTCTAAATATAATTCCTTCACCATGCCTCCACTCTGGTTCTGTTAACATAGTTCCTTTCTTTGCCTAGAGGTGGTGATGGCTTCCAGCTGTTGCTAATCTGCATGACTTACTGTCTCTTACAAAGTCCTATAAACACTAAATGTTTAGGATCTCGCAATTTCTGTGGGTATAAATACTTTTGCAGTTTCTGATTTCAAGATACCAACTTAAGGTCACCAAATATAACGATGGGAAGAATTGTGCACCAGAACACCACCACCCTTATCCATGCTAACACCTCATAGATTAGTCACTTTATTAACTTGAACTGAGTTGATTGTTTCCTGTCAGATTTCTGACTGCTATAAATGATTTCCTTTTCTCCTTCCTTCCTTCCTTCCTTCCTTCCTTCCTTCCTTCCTTCCTTCCTTCCTTCCTTCCTTCCTTCCTTCCTTCCTTCCTCCTACCCTCCATTCCTCCCTCCCTCCTCTGTCTCTCTTTCTTTCCTATTACAAGTAACAGTAAAGCGCAAGTTTTCTTCTGTGTATGCCTTTGCATATATGAACAAGTATTGCTAGAGGTTAAATTCTGAGAACTGGGCTGAAGGTATGTCAATTCAATATTTTCATAAATATCACCTAATTGCTTAATAAAAATTTTTATCAATTTATAGGTCCCCAAAAAGTTCCAAAAATGCCTCATTCTGCATAACCTCATCAAGAACAGATATTTTTAAATTTTTTAAATTATTGTTAATAGATTAGTTAAAATGATACCGTATTTGTATTTACTTGTACAATATTATTTTTGTGACTGAAAAACATTGTATAATTTTGCATTTAATAAATTTTTGCTGTGTGTATGTGAATTGGGGAACACAATAGGCAGGTGTCTGAAATCTCTTGGAAATTTAATGAAGGGCCAGTGGCTGCTCCGCTGTCAGGAGTAAAGGAGAGACGGTGATTAGTTTGTTTAGGAAATGGCTGTATGAGTATTTCCCATTGCTGTGGTCTGAATTGGTATTCCCCCCAAATTAATATGTTGAAGCCCTAATTCCTAGTGTGGCTGGAGATAGGATCTGTAGGATGCAAGGTTAAATGAAGTCATAAGAGTGGGCCCTTAATCCAATAGGACTGTGGTCTTGTAAAGAAGAGAAATCTCTCTCTCTCTCTCCCTCCCTCCCTCTCCTTCTCTGTCATGTTGTCATGTGAGGACACAGAGAGAAACCAATCATCCAGCAAGGAAGACAAGTCCTCACTAGAACCCAGCTGTGCTGACACCTGATCTCACACAGTCCCTGGAACTGTGAGAAAATAAATTTCACTTGAGTAAACCACCCAGTCTATGGTTTTTGTGTCAAGGAAGCCTGAGCTGACTAAGATATCCATGGACCAGAGGTGGGCAATTCACAGGAGAGAATCAGCATGGACATGTTTTAGATCCAGGCCAAAAGGACTACATGGAGGTTGTCTGCTAGGCTCTAAAGGGGTTGCAGAAGAAGGAAGTGACAACTCGGGGATAGGAAGTTCCCAGTAATGGGCGCTCTTGAAAGAATCCATGACAGTATCCAGAGAAGAGTCAGTTTCAAACATCTTTTATGTCTAGAAAAGCACAAAGATATCTTACGATGGTGGTAGTGATCCATGTTTTCATCTATAGATGGAGAACTTCACTCACCGAATATATTTTGCTGGGACAGTGGAAGACAAAATGAGCACTTTAATTCCATGGCATAGGTCCAAAGTGCTCAAATGAGTGACTCTCAAATGGGACTCCCTAGCCCAGAATTTTTTGTGAATTCCTCATCCATCATTTTGAAGCCTAGGCTTCCTACCTCTCTTCTCGTTGTTTAAGATATGTTTCAAAATGCAAACATTCAACATCAGAATTAACTTTCCCTATTCCCCTCCAACCAAGTTCCCATCAAAGCTCAAGAAAGAGAACTCTTTTCATGCTGTTGCTTATTTCATAAACTTGGGAGCCAGAGTCATCTTTGTGCTTTCTTCTCACTTACCTCCTCTCCACCCCCAAATAAGTTCTATGAATAAATACACTTCACACCACCCACTTCTCTTTATCATCCCCGAGTCCCAGCCACCTTTATCTTCTGTCTGGTCTATTGCATTAACATATTCACTGGTCTCCTGATGACAGTGTCAAAGATGACAAAGGAGTCATCTTTGGCTCCTTCAAATTTATAATCTTACATAGTGGCCAGAGTGATGACAAAATAACAATCTGGTCATGCCTCCTCCTTAAAGCCCTTCATTGTTTCTAAATTGATCTTGAGATAAAGACCCAAATCGTGAACATCATCTGTGAAGCCCTTAATATCTGACACTTGCCAACATCGCCAGCCCCACTTTCCCGTTTTCCATCACTTACCACGCAATGGCCTTCAGTTTAAACTTAATTTCTTTCCTGATCCCCCAAACCAAACTACATTCCTCTTCTATGCACTCTACTAGTATTTTATTTCCCCTACTTTTATAACCATTTTGTAATTGTAATTAAATAAATATTTATGTAATTATTTGTTTATTTAATGTTAAGTAGTTATTTATTTAATTATTTCTTTAATATTTACTGTTAGTCTCTGTCTCTACACTATAAGCTCCATGAGGGCAGGGATGATACTTATCTGTTTTCCACTGTATCTCTAGCAGCCTCTTGCATACCTGGCACATAGAAAGGACTCAATAAATATTTGTCGCATAATTGACAAAGAAAATTCTGATACTGAAATCATATCAGAGGAGATTCCAGGAGTATATTCCTAAGCCATGGGCATAAAAGGTACTCAACTTCTGTGCCTTATGTGTTTCCTGAAAGAGCCAAATTAACATTGAGCCTATATGTCTATCCTAAGAGTTAGGACTCAGATATTAATAGGGTATACAACACAGAGATAGAATTATTTCCACCATTAACTCAATATAAGCAAAAGGATGTCCATCTTCACCTAAGACCCAGTGGAGATCTTGGGTCACTTCTGCTAAGAACAACAATGAGGGATGGGGTTGGGGGAAGGCAACATACAGATTTTAACATCATCAGTTTTTTTTTTTTAAGTCTCTTAACTCTAATATATGAGGACATTAAAATTAACTTGCTTATTTCATGTGTGGCATCCAAAACATGGTGATTTAACTTTGTATAAAGAAAAAAAAACTTTTGCTTCAACTTTTCACTTTTCTAGAAGCTTATATTAGAACCACTCCAGTCCTTGCCCAAATATGGTGACATAACACTGTAGATTGAAGAAACTGGCTTGAATGTGTAGTTTGAAATCCAGACTGGATGTAACAAGACCCCAGTGAGTCAGTATGTGATTGCTCTAAAAGTTTGGATGAAGGCCAATCATTCATAGCTTGCCATTTCCAATGAGATTTCAAAACATGAATACTTTTAGAATCATTATTAAATAACAACAATCAAAATATCTAAAATAACAGTAGCAAATTCTAGTAAAAGATGTAAAATATATGCTCAGATTGCTTGAAACAGCCATTGTAATATCATTCACATCTACCGAGATTATTTCTAATAGCAAAACCCCATATTATAAGTTTGACAAGACAAGGACTTAAAAGAAAGTATTGACTGTTCAGTATAGGATATAGAGTAAAGAAACTTGTCAACACACTCAAAATTAGAATTTATATAGTCATCATTTATTTTTGGACTTTTTCTCGAATGCCAGGCCAATATTTATAGAACCTGAGCTGAGCCGAGTGGCAGCCAGCATCGTGTGGCATGTGGCTACCTTGGATGGTGTTTCCTGGATGATCTCCACCCTCCTCCATCCCTCCCAGCCAAAAGTATCCTTTATACCTGCACAGGGTCTGGAATTTTACCATTTGACATCTTTAAATTTCTTAGGATTAGAGCATCCTGACTTCCATGAAAATTCAGACATGGCTAGGAAAGGTAAGTAATAAAGACGTGTTATCATCACTGCCAAGTCCAGACCATTATCCATTATCAATATGTTAATTCATGCTTACCTCTTCAAATTACATTGTTGGTTATTTTAAAATAAGCATCTGTTTTAGCCTCCTTGAGGCTGTACAAACTGCAAAGGTCCTTGTAAAGTGATTTGTAGTTCGTAAAGTACTTTTGCACACACTGTCTCCTGATACAGAACACAGGAGTATTCTGAATGAAAGAAAGGACAGAGGCTTAGAAAAAGCTGGCAGCAGTGAGGAACTGAATATATTATAATGTCTGTTCTCACACTGCAAATAAATACATACCTAAGACTGGGTAATTTAGAAAGGAAAGAGGTTTAATGGACCCACCAGTTCCACCTGGCTGGGGAGGCCTCACAATCATGGTGGAAGGCAAAGGAGAAGCAAAGATATGTCTTACATGGAGGCTGGCAACAGAGGTTACACAGGGGAACTCCCATTTTTAAACCATCAGATCTTGTGTGACTTATTTTCTACCACAAGAACAGTATGGGGGAACCACCCCCATGATTCAATTATCTCTACCTGGCCCTGCCCTAGACACGTGGGGATTATTACAATTCAAAGTGAGATTTGGGTGGGGACATAGCCAAATCATATCACCGAACATGAGGACCTTGTGTGGCAGTTGGGTGGGACCAGAGAGTCAAGAAGAGAATAAGAAAGGAGTGCGGGTATAGAGGCCCTGAAGGGACCTTTGTTCACATGTAGTTTTTCCCAAGAATGGTCCTGATGTTGGGTTTGCATATGCTTATCGGTTTGACAGAAATAGAATTAAAGTGATTTTGAAGGGCTAGGGGAAAAATCTACCTTCAGAGCTCTCTCTAAATGATACCACTGGAACCAATGGGAAAAAAGTCAAAAGTTGAGTAACCAATTAAAAGGCCCATACCATATTTCTAAAGCCAAATAAAATAAAACAAAACCCATTCTTGTTTTTCATGTTTGAATCAATAAAAGTTGTGACTTGTTCTCGCATCCAGTATATTCAGCTTTAATCAGAAAGCCTTAGTACCAAACTGTAGTTTTCAAGGGTTTGTGTTACTTAACAGAGTGTACAAAAATTTCACCAAGATACACATTAGAGATTGGCCAGTTTAATCATTTCTCGGTTAGCGTATGCTCCCCTTAATGACTGGCAGTATTTTTACTTTCAATTATCCTTGTGCAAAATAAAAGTAATATATCTGCATTTTTTTTTCTAACAATGTTTTGGTCCAACACATCTATATTTTGCTCATGCAGCAATTTTCTAAATTAAAGTTGGCAACCCTCTTTAATTTCTGCTTATAAACTTCTATGTGATAGATCTGTAAAAAACCTTATACAATGATGTCATAGCGTCTGTCTGGTTGAATAACGTGTTGTCAGATGTGGTGCTGCTTTTTGACATTTCCTGCTGCATCTGGGCAGCTCCTTACAGTAGTAGATTTAAAGACATTCACATCATGAAGCTGGATGACACCAGGCCATTTTGGTAAACTCTAGAAAACTTTATTTGTGGTAAAATAATTTAGTTATTAATGTGATGAACAGGTTTATGCTACGCAACTGAAAAATATCATTAAGATCAAAGTAGTTAAAATTGTATTATTATATAAGCTCAACTTTATTAAACTTTTTAAACATTATAACATCAGCAATGTAGTCATTCACTTTACCTATTTTGATGGCACATATGATTTGCAGCCTATACTACAGCTTTTCTACTTAAAGATTTTTTTTTTTTTTACATGCAGATTTGAGTTAATCATGATGGCTTACTGTTGTCATCAATCTGTCAAGTTTCTTCCCTTATTTTGTTGGTATTATCATTTTTCTTTTTTCCCTAATCTCTACTCCATTGTTCTTATCTTACTCCAAAGGCCCCTACTTTAGTGTGTTTGGTTTATAAATCCTTAAATGTTTTTGAAAAAAAAATGCAGTATTGTTTTTATGATGCATTTTAAATTATACATATAGTATAACATCATAGAATGTGTTCAGTTTCTTACTTTTTGCACTCAACACAGTGTTTTTGAGATCTATGCATGTTGTTGTATGTAGCTGTCATTCATGGCTTTTGAGGCTGTGTAGTAGTCCATAGTATAGTAGTGCCATATTTAACCTAGCGATTGGCATATGGGTTGCCATATGCCAATGGATCTTCAGTATGGATCACTAGGTGGATGGGAGTGTCATTCTTTACACAGAAAGTCCAAAAGGAGGAGTAGGCATTATGGGAAAGAGAGTGGCTTGTTTTAGTGCCAAGTTTAAGTTGCCTGTAGATCATCTCAGTGGGTGCACAGAGGAGGCATTTGGCTCTATGTGTGCACCTATAGGAAAATAGCCCAGCTCTCAAGAGACTGTTTGTAGAGAACATGATTTAGAGCCATCAGCATACATTCTCACATAGATGAGATTACTGGAAGAAGGAATGGTGTGTGGAGATTCGAGGGCTGCTGACAGAGATCTAGACCACACCATCGTGTAAGGGAGGGTAGAGCCAAGCACTTCTAAGTCATGTGAGTTGTCTTGGTCACTCATAGAAATGATGCTCTAGGCCAAGGGTCAGTAAACACTCCAATGTGAGCCAACTCTGGCCAGCTACTATTTTCTGTACTAATAAAAATAGTTTTTTTTATTAGAACACAACCTCACTCATCTGTTTAGTGGCTGCTTTTGTGCCACAATGGCAGAGTTATGTAGTATTAACAAAGATTGTATGATCTACAGAGCAGAAAATATTCACTATCTGCCTTTTCTACAGAAAATGCTCGCTGACCCCTGAACTAGACAATTAAATTAAGGTGTAAAGCGAGTGACTTTGGGATTCTTAATATTTCATCTTTGTACCACAAACAGGTTGTATAATCATAAGCATATTCTATATGCTTGATAAGCACACATGTTGTAATTCTATAAAAATGCTTTGTGTTCCCTTATTTCTTTTGAATGTATCAGTTTCCTAATATAAATCCACAGGAGTCAGATTTGCTTTTCTGTGGAAAACATAACTTTGCTTCTGTTTGCCTGTTATTCTCTGCATGGTGTGATTAAGGTTGAAGAGCTTCTGTGTTTTGTATATTTCAGTTCCTCTGGGCATGATTACCCATGATTTTATGCAGTGTAAATGCTCTTTTTTATTATGTATTTTAAAAATGCATCTTAAAGGTGACAGAAGGCTCAGTAGAAGTGTTGGAAAGCAGATATGTCAACCTCAGATGAACAACTGTTGCTTTCTATTTCAAGTTTGAGAATCTATTCTCATATAAGCTGATTACTATTTGCTTTCTTTTACCTTCTTTGGAAGGAAATTTTACACGATAGCACTCAGCTTTTGGAGACCCTCCTTTGAAGCTAATCTGCATCAGAAACAAGTTGCAAATATATGAGACTATAAAATTGTGTTTCTATGGACATGTTTTTATTTCTCTTCTTTTAATACTGACCTTTACTAAAAAAAAATCGTATGTTCAGCAAACCACCATCATCAAGATAAGGCATCGTCAACTTTTGTCAATGTTGAATTCCAAGAAAAGAAACATTTTGTTTAGTCATTTTCTTTGCCTGGGTGAGTATATACATTTTTGTATGTGTTTAGTGGATTAAAAAGAGTATTTGATGCACAGGTGTTTATGTAACCAGACCCTCGACTGAATTCCCAAGCTTATAAAGATGTTAAAATAGGATGCATACACACACACCCACACACACGTACACACACACACACACACACACACATAAATATAAATATTCTGAACCCTGGCTACACATTGCAATCAATTAGGAGCTCTAAATGAGAAAAAAAAATACTGATGCCTGGATTCCATCTCCAGACATTCGTAATTAGTTACTCTGGCATACCTTTCAGTCACTGGACTTAAAAAAAAAAAAAAAAAACTCCTCTAGGTGATTACAGTATGATGCCCAAATTGAGAACCACTGTTGTAAATAATTATTTAATGAAATCAATGGGAGGGGTAATAAGAGAAAGTTTAGAGACCATAATAGGAATATCAATCTATGTTACTGAAAAGAAGATAATAACATTATTTTGAATTGAAGGAGGGCAATTATCAGAGCTAGTTATAAAATATGTAATGTGTGGAGTCTTTGAGCTCAGCAAAGCACCTACATGTCATCAAAATCTTGCGTAGAAACCAAGGAAGTAGAGAGAAATAGCAGAACGTTTACATTTTGCAACCTTTAAGATCCAAAAGTGATTGGACTGTGAGACCCTCTAGATGGCTGGGGAGTGGGCCCCACCCCTGATGCTACTTACAGAATGAGAAAATCCTAAAAGCAAATGAAGCAAATTGTTATTCAGGTGAGAGCAATACATGCAGTACTGTCCAGCACTGCCGTTCTTCAACTTTGGCAAACATCAGAATCACCTGGTGGTCTTGATTAAAACAAGCTGCTGAGCTTTACTCCAGAATTTCTGATTCAGTAGGTCTAGAGTAGGACCTGAGATTTTATATTTCTAACAAGTTTCCAGGAGCTGCTGATGCCGCTAGTACAGGGCTCACATTTTGAGAACCTCTGGTCTAGCAAGTTTCCACCAAGAATGAAGATTGGGCCAGAGAACAGGGTAAGAGTTTGTTTTTGTTTTTTTTTTTTTTGTGGGGGTAAAGTGATAGCATATACATTGTATTGCCTGTAGATGACAATATGATGAACTTGTTGATTCATTCTGGGTTTGTATACAGCAGTGAAGTGCTAGTTTGAGTCTGTTATCATCTCAACGTGTTAAGGTCATGTTCTCACCTTTGAATAAGCATTTAGATATTTGTAAGGGCCTTTCCTTTTTCATACTGTAACACAAATTCTAAGTACTTTTCCTTTGTTGTATTAGAAAAGAAGTGACATTTGACCCAATCATTTCATTCTCTCTAAGCTGAATTAACAAACCACCTACAGGCATTTTCTTCCATTTAGATGACGACTACCAACTGGTACTTGGTAATTTAGCTCTGACAGCTATCTTCATACTTGTAAAGCTCTTTTTGCCAAGTTTGACACCTGATTGGGAGGCAGAGATGTGCTAATATAACTAAGACTCTGTCCACACTTTCAGAAAAGTGTTAGCTAAGACTGGCACTCATTCCGTGTATATGCTTCTGGAAAAAAGGAGATTTTCTCATGCCAAGCATTCGTGGGGCTAGAAAAGTATGCAGTTCCATCAAGGCTGTGTCTCCTACAAAGAAAGCTCTTGTAAGAGTCCTCAGAATCATTTCCTCAAGGGAGACTTTTAGAAAATTCCAGTGGGCTTGACAGATATTGGTAAGACATAGTTTAAAACTATAAATTTTACAGAAGGTTATACTGTAATTTTTTTTAATGTGGAGATAAATAGTAACATTTAAGCCTTTTCTAAGTACAATAGACATTTGGATGAATGTGGCTTTGAGGTTCATTTTTTGCCACTGCTTTTGAAATACATAACACAACATGTTACTCTAAGATAAAAAATTCATTAAAATAAAAATTCATCAAAAACGCATGGAATCAATTGCTTCCTTTAGGATTTGAGAAGGACAAAAATTATTTTAGCCTTTAAATGAGGGCAAGTATGATGGATGAAAACAACCTTTTCAAAAAAACAAAAACAAAGACAGACATGCTGCTGAAATATAGCAAAACAAGTAAATGGGAATGGAATCCTTCATTGAGTTTACTTTCTAAAAAGCCATCCATGCTGGAAATTCACTGCTAGCAAGTGGGAACAAAGTGTTACTTGACTTGGTTTGGCTAATAACCAGCATTTTCGGGAGCACAAATTATAAGCAATATGGTTATTTTTTTAAAAAAACCCATCTTTCATAATTCAAATTCAATAAATGAAACACTTTCCCCCCTCCAGATGTCTAACAAAATGAGTCAACATTTTGCCTTTTACAGCTACCTGATTGTGAAGTGTCTAGTTCACAATCTGACAAAAATAAACAAATGCACCAAATTAGAAAAAGAAGCTAATAGACAAAATTATTAGGCCATTTAAATGAATCCGATATGCCTGGAAAACAGGTGAGAATGGTCCTTCAGTCATGCTTGCAGCAATTCTGGGGAAAGTGTTCCAGCTGGGAACGCAATGATTAATTAGAGATGTGCTTTTCACATCAAACACACACACTCGGCACTGAACAATTTGTCCCAGGTGCTGCGTGAATGATGAGAAGAATTCCATGTCTTTCCCCAAAGACTGAGAATTCTAGAATCTCAAGCATAGCTTTTTGTTAGAACTCATGCTATCTTAAAGTAGAATAGATGAATAGAAGTAATACGCTGTGAAACCAAGTCTACAACGCATTCAGCGTTGAGCGAAATCTTGTCTTTCTCTGACGGCATTTGCCTTCGAATTGTGGGCACCAAATAACACTTGGGACTCTAAGTTGCAGATTTAAAATGTACACTTCCCTGGAAGCATAAATGCTATTAAATAAAAGAACTGGGCAGCAGTGGGTTTTCAAATTCTAGTGTGCTTAAGAGTCCCCTGGAGTATGTGTTAAAAGGGTAGATTGCTGGCCCACACTCCCTAAAGGCTCTGATTCAGAGCCCAAGACTGTTGTTTATCAAGCAACCCAAGTGATTCTGATTCTGATGGTGTAGGACTATTTGTGGAGGAAAGTTAAAAATTTCTGCTTTCATGCTCTTCCTTGAAAGAGACCCTGCCTACTTTGGAATGCAGACATTCATTTCATTCGTTCAACAATATTTATTGAGCACTTAAACCCATGCTAGGCCATAGGGATGCAATGGTGAACAGAACAGCCAACCACTAACAGCTTAGTCAGGCAGCTGATGGTCTTGTAGGGGGATATAGACATTCATCCCTGCATCACACAAATAATTATGAAATTAAATCTTTGGTAAGTGTACACGGTAATATGAGAGTGGAGGAATCAATATGACAGCATGCATTTCATGAACTCTGCAAGGGTAAACAAAACTAGCTCTTAAATTTAAAATCTGCAGGGTTACATTACATGCCTTCCTCCTAGGCAAGCCCATTGCCAGTATGCTACTCATGCCCTGCTGTGTTGCACAGTGCTGGAAATGGTATCTGTGTTCTACACATCTGTGATGAGATAACATGTAAGGCTCTAAACCACGGACTGAAATCAGAAACATTTTCTTTAAAATGAATCATGCAATCAAATGAAAGAGCCCAGTGTTAGAGTCCGCAAGGCCTCCAGCAAAAGCTCACATTTTGATCTAGAGGCGCAATTTTCATGAAGATTACAAAAAGTGATTTAAGAATTAGTAGACTTTATAGGCTAGATACTGATGATCCAACAACTCATTCTTTAAACATTGTCTTGGCATCTCAGGTCCTGGCTAGGTGCTGGGAATGCAGTGGAAAGATTAGACTTAAATGTAAGCCTGGAAACTACGAAACTACCAGAAGAAAACACGGGGGAAACATTCTAGAACACTGGTCTGGGCAAAGATTTCTTGAGTAAGACCTCACAAAGCACAGGCAACTAAAGCAAACACTGGAAAATGGGATTCCATCAAGCTAAAAAGCTTCTACACAGCAAAGGAAATGATCAACAAAGCAAAGAGACAACCCACAGCATGGGAGAAAATATTTGCAAACTACCTGCATGACAAGATACTAATATTCAGAATGTTACAGGAAAGGTGTCCTGATTCAGACACCAAGAGAGGGTTCTTGGATCTCATGCAAGAAAGAATTCAGGGTGAGTCCACAGAATGAAGCAAAAGCAAGTTTATTAAGAAAGTAAAGCGGTGAAAGCACAGCTACACCATAGACAGAGTAGGGCATTCTTGAAAGTTAGAGGAGGAACGCGTCCACCCTAGGTATAATGCTTGTTTATATACAGGATAAAAAAAAGATTATGGGGAGATGTGTTCTGCTACAAGAGTTTGTGATAAAGGATTAATTTTTTAAATTACTATATTTTGCAAGAATCAATATTATTCTCTTTAAAGCAAAATTAGGAATGTCTTTGTTCTCAAGATATCAGGATGTTAGGACATTCCCAAGACTTGGTCCGTTTAGTAAACATTATCAATCTGTACCCTTAACCATAAACATCTAGAGGCCAGGAATACCTTTCTTTCTGGAAATGCAGCCCAGCAAATCCCAGCCTCATTGTCCCAGCCCCCACTCACAATGGAGTCGCTCTGGTTCAAACACCTCTGACAAGAATATATAAGGAGCTCAAACAACTCAATAGGAAAAACCCAAATAATCCAATTTAAAAATGGGCAAAATATCTAAATAGAGACTTCTCAAAAGAAGACATACAAATACTCAACAGGTATATAAAATATACTCAATATCACTAATCATTAAAGAAATGCAAATCAAAACTACAATGAAATATCATCTCACTCCAGTTAAAATGACTGTTATCAAAAAGATAGGCAATAGTAGATGCTGGTGAGGCCTGAGGAGAAAGGGGAACCCTTACACACTCTTGGTGGAAATGTTAATTAGTACAGCCCCTATAGAGAACTGTGTAGAGGTTCCTCAAAACACTGAAAACACAGCTATCATATGATCCAGCAATCCTACTGTTGGGCATGTATCCAAAAGAAAGGAAATCAGCATATTGAAGAGATATCTGCACTCCCCTGTTTATTGCAGCACTCTGCACAATAGCCAAGATTTGGAATTACCCTAAGTGTCCATCAACAGATGAATACATAAAGAAAATTTTGGTACATATACACAATGGAATATTAGTCAGAAAAGAATGAACTCTTGTTCTTTGCGATGACATGAATGGAACTGGAGGACAGTGTGTTAAATGAAACAAGCCAGGCACACAAAGACAAATATCACACATCATCACTCATATGTGGGAACTAAAACAAAAATTGAACTCATGGAGATGGAGAGTAGAATGATGGTTACCAGAGGCTGGAAAGGATAGTGGGGAGAATGGGATAAAGAGGAGATGGTTAATGGGTATACAAAAATGCAGCTAGAGAGAAGGAATAAGATCTACTGTGTGGCAGCACAATAGGGCAACTATAGTTAACAATAATTTGTTGTGCATTTCAAAATAACTAAAAGGGTAGAATTAGACTGTACCTAATGCAAAGGAATGGTACATGCTTGAGGTGATGGATACGTCAATTACACTGATTTGATCATCACACACTGTGTGCTTGTATCAAAACATCACAAGTACCCCATAAATATGTACAACTATTATGTATCCATAATAATTAAAAATTTAAAAATTTTAAAAAGCAGAAGAGCAGGCAGCCTGCCCTCAGGGAGTTCACAGTCTAGTGCAGCCATAATCAGTGCGCCTACAACCAGTGACAGATGCTTTAATCAACACTGCCCATGTGCTGGGTACTATTAGGATTTGGGAAGCAGAAGATGAGTTAGCCTTAAGTGCTCAGTCTAGAGGACAGTGCCTCTCAATGTGTGAGGAATAATCAGCAAAAGGACATGGACCTTGAAGCTAGAGAGACTTTGATTCAAATCCCAACTCTACTGCCTTATCAAAGTTGACCTTGAGAGCATCACTTAGCCTTTCTGAGAACCAGATCCTTCCTGTATGATACCAGGTCAATACTTGGCTTCAGAGGTGTTATACTGTAGTCCATATGTAGCAGTCCCTCTGTGCATCATCTGTTTTGACCAGGGTACCAACTCAACACATCTTCACATTCACTATGAAGACTCCACTCTGACCCTACCATTTTAGCAGGATGATTTCACCCAATATTTGTATGGAAAATAATAGGAGGTGCTTACATTTCATTCTCCACTGTATTTTGTTACTAAACTGCCCATATTTTCCCAAAATCTTCTTTCTCCTCTCTGTCCTTTGCCAGGTATGGTTTTGGAAATCTTTTTAGCTTTTTACCATAGTTCCTGATCTCTTCCTTTTAAATGCAGAATTATTTAACCTAGTCTGAACTCCTCCAAGCTTGCCCACCCACATCCTTCCAGTATCATATTCTAGCATCCTTAGAAAATAAATGTATAAATATAAATGTAAATATAAAGAACAATAATTTTTTGTCCCAGAATGTTTAGAAATAATATACAGTCCACCTTTCGTGTATGTAGGTTCTATGTCTATGGATTCAACCAATCTTGGACTGAAAATATTCAGAAAAAAAAGGATGGTTGTATCTGTACTGAACATGTATAGACTTTTTTCTTTGTCATTATTCCCTAAGCAATACAGTATAACAAGTATACATAGCATTTATATCATATTAGGTATTTTAAGTAATCGAGAGATTATTTAAAGTGTTTGAGAAGATGTGTGTAGGTTATATGCAAATACTTTTCCATTTTATGTAAGGAAATTGAGCACCTATGGATTTCGGTATCCATGGGTATCCTAGAACCAATCCCCCATGGATACAGAGGATGCCTGTAGAGAAAAAAACCAGAGCACAAAGGTGAAGTTGGATAAATGATCTGCAAACACCAACAGGACCTTGACTGATTGTGCCTCTTGGTTCTAATGTTCTATGATAACAATCATGTATTTAGGAAATTGTTTCCATTTGAACAGTTCAAAGCAATGTGTAACCTTTACTATTTATTATATAAAATAGGGAACAGAGATAATTGTTTTATGGATGAAAAGATTGTAGCACAGAAATATTCCAATGCTCAAACTCTAGTAATTAGCTAACTCCAAGAAGAATAGAACACTGGTTAGGCATCTGAGGAGGGTGTTGCATAGAGGATGATATACTTCTAAATGAAAAATGAAATGTGTGTTCATTTTAAGGTGTTTAATCAACATGATGTTAAATATGCAGATATTTGGCTTTCTGAATTCACAACTCAGATCTTTAATTTAAACAGTTATTTATTGAAATGATTTAATATTTTGAAGAGGCCAATTATCTTCTTTCCACCTGAAAAGTTAGCTTTTAATTGATTACTACACAGTATCTACTTAACATTCTGTTTATAAAAATTTCAGCGATATAGTCCTTATACCCTCAGTATATTCAGCACCAAATCCACTTTGGAAAAGTAATTATAACTGTGCTTTCTGTAAAAACTGTGAAGCAGGAGAGCTAATTTTTAAAATCCTCTTTTTGATTTGATCTGTTTGAGAGGTTCGAAATGCAAGTGCTTGGTGAAGCAAATGCAAAAACAGAAAAAGAAAGAAGTTGTTTAAGTTGAACCTTCAATCCTGTGACTGTTTTTAAAGGCCTTGATTAGCAGCAAATTCTAGGATTTTATTTAATAAAAACAAGTCCTCTTTGATTTGATTCCCCTCTGGGATAGACTTAAAAATAATAAATATGCAGTATGCGGTTTCTCTAATTTTATGAATCAAGGCCATTCCTAAATGTATTTTTCAAAATGTTGGTATTTTATTCAATATTGTTAGCCCCTGTCTCCCCATGGAACTTCCTTTGCAGTGACTGGCTTCATGAAGCCCGTATTTGAGAAGGTTGCTGTACCCTAGAACCCGTGGAGGTGCAGTGTGAGGTGACTGTACAAATAGACCCCTGGAGATAGTTGGTAGCTACTGACAAATGCTGTCCTTAATTTCTTTTATTTCCCTTGACTCTACCTTCCTCTGCCCAACTCTGTAACTGCTAGAACCCCAATAATGCCACCTCACATCATTTCTGAAACTTTAAAAATATGTCGTATATCATTGGGAAGGCCAGATGTAGAATATTAGAACATGATATATTATTTTAATCTATAAATTGACTGGTCACGGTGGCTCATGCCTGTAATCCCAGCACTTTGGGAGGCCATGACGGGTGGATCAGCTGGGGTCAGGAATTGGAGACCAGCCTGACCAACATGGTAAAACCTCGTCTCTATTAAAAATACAAAAATTAGGTGTGGTGGCGGGTGCCTGTAATCCTAGCTACTTGAGAGGATGAGGCAGGAGAATTGCTTGAACCCTAGGAGGTGGATGTTGCAGTGAGCTGAGATCATACCACTGCACTCCAGCCTGGGCAACAGAGTGAAACTCCATCTCAAAAAAAAAAAAAATCTGTAATTAATTTCAGCCCATGTGTAGTCTATATATAATTTCACATTAATTAATAAGAAAATAATAAGATACTAATATGGTTCATTAAAGCTCAGATGTAGACTATCCAGTAGATTAATTATATCAGTTAAGTTTGTGTATGTATAGTGCTTACTGTTACCAGGTAAGCCACGGTACCTGCTCTAATACCATATTCTAAACACTATTCATGTATTCACTTCATCAATCCTCACACCCACAAAAAAAAGGTATTATCTCCATTTTACAGATGAGAAATCTGAACCACAGAGAAGTTAGATAAGCACATAAGTGGCAGGACTTCCTGCAGGTGGTCTGCCTATAAACAGCACTCTCTCAATCACCATAAGACATCACCTCTATGGTTACTTGGTAATTTGTAGGCAAATATAACTGGGGTTGCATAATGTTAAGAAAAATATCCAAAGGAATGGATTTTCATAGGTGAATCAGGTTCACTTTGCATTGCGTTTTTACTGTACTAAATATCTCTCCTTGTATTAAAACTTAGGCTTTTCATGGTAGATAAAGTCCATAGACTTAACTTCAAATCAGTGGGGTATAATCCACAGCCTTTTACAGATAGGCGATGAAGAGCAAAGCAAATGACCTAAACTGAGTGTATCCCAGCAAGTGGCACTTATTCTCTGCTCAGCCTGCTAGCTCCAAGTGCAAGCCTGAACGTTGCCATATTTCATCAGTGGGAAAGTACGAAAGCCTTACTGGAGAGCTTTAGGGTGAGACATATTGTTATTAGCCATTTGAATTTCTTATTCTCAGAATATCTTTTTTGTGCCAAAGATTCACTTCCTGATAAATGACCCAAACAAATGTCTGCGTGGTTTTCATGAGAAATTTAGATTGACTCCCATACCAGGACTCATTGAAGTAAGTCTGCCCCAAATCCATGCCCACATTTAGATCTTCTGGAAGGTAGCTTCAAGATTCTAATGTTTCAGTATAGCATAGCTTGAATTAAAGCCAAATTCAGCTTTTGGTATGGCTATGAGGAAATAATGTGTATGTCAAACACAAGATTGAAACTAGCTGAGTTTTTAAGCAATAAACCATGAATTCATTAAGGTATTTGTATCTGGCAGTGACTGTGTGTTGTAGCGATCTGATGATTTTATGTTCAGTTCTCAGCTGCCTCTCCTGTACTTGGTTATTGGCTGAAACCAAAGGATAGAGAATCCAGAGGATAATTGTTGGGTTAGGGCCATAAGGTTGGGAGGAACTGGGATAATGTTACAAATGAAAAAAAGAAGAAATAAAATTAGCTAGTATGAAAACCTAAAACTGAGGTGTATCATTTTTAATTTTTGCTTGAAAAATGTATTCAGAATTAAAAAATGTAAAGACGTGTCTTCAGGCAGAAAGCCTTGGCTTCCTCCCATGTGCTGTACTGGTTGATTAAAGATTGCCTCCCTTTGGATTATCGTATCACAGTAGGGTCACAGGACAGTCTATATTGGAAGAAAGAGTCTCAGGACAAAGCACTGCTCAGAAGCCCAGAGAAATATAGAAACACCAGGGAAACACACTGTGTTCAAGGGGTTTAAGTGCAGGCAATTAGTTAGGGACCAGATTATCCTTAGAAACTGAAGAAACAGGCAAACAAACAGAACAGATGCAATGCACTGTAGTCAAGGAAAGACCTTGATGATAGAGCCATGCGTGGTTTTCTTAGGGCTACCAGGGAAACACTGTGTGATCATCCTGCACAAGGGTTGGTGGGAGTGAGTGATGGAAAGTTAATGGGTAGCCAGAGAGGACGTTGTACAGACTGGCTGCCCCTGACATGGGCAGAGCCTGGCAAAATAGCGGGACTCTATGTTTAATACCATATATACACAATATAATTATATTGTTGTGTTATTATAAATACATATATTATACTGTATATATTCTAATATTTAGAAAATATAATGAGGATAGTGTGTACATATTAATATTATTTATAATATATATAATTGAGTTATTTTATAATATATGTAATTGAGCTATTTTATATATGTACGTAGAACAAGAACAGTGTGCTAGTAATTTGACAGCAAACACCTCCAGAAACAGAGCCATCCAGACCAGAACATCACAGATCAAGAGGCAATATGATGTGGTGAGAAAAGCACTGAAGTGGGAGTTGTGAGTCCAAATTGCAGTCTTCATTGTGTTAACACTTATGACCTTGGGCAAGCTTCCCCTCCAGGGCCTTCAGCTTCCTTACCTGTAGAATTAAATAGGTTGGCTAGGGTGAGCTCTCAGGTCCCTTCTGGTTCCAAAGAGAGATGGGTCTCAGGGTCCTTGCATATGCACAAGAAGCGAAGGGGCCCTTCCCCTGCCGGGTGCTGAGTTTTCCTACCACGTGATACCAGGTTGTGCTTATGAGATACACAACAAAAATGACTACGTTTTAACCAAATGCTTCCAAAGTTTCTAAAATTGAAATGATCAGGAGTGTACATAGAAAAATTTTACATTTTCTTCTTTGGTCTTTATTCTGTAGAATGCAGCTGCCATTGATATATATTATCAAAGCAAAACCTTGTTCTTCCACCTTCATCTGTTCCTTCTTTATGGAGAATCTCTGCTGCCTTCTCAAACATCTATTATGTCTAAGAAAGGGATATGAGGGAGTGTGGAAGGAGTCAGAACTGCAGTCTGATTGTGGTTCTACCTATATTACCAGAATCAGCAGAGTGTGATCATTGGCACCCTGAAGTCCCTTACAGTCAACCTGAATGATCGTGAAACAAGGGGCAAAAGCAGCACAGAATGTCAGATTAAAACAATGACACCACTGACTAGGTGAATCCAAAGATCTGCTCATGGGTGTCTATTGTTGGCTTAATTGTGTCCCCCTGACCCCTAAATACATATGTTGAAGTCTTAAGCCCTGGTACCTGAGGATGCGGACTTATTTGAAGAAAGGGTCTTTCAAGAGGTAATTGAGGTGAAACGAGGTCATATGAGTTGGCCATATTCCAGTATGACTGGTGTACTTACAAGAAGAGGGGATGAGGATACAAATACAGACTGGAAGGAGGCCATATGAGGACACAGCAATTAGGTGGCCATCTGTAAGGCCAGGAGAGAGGCTTCAGAAAACAACAACCTGCAACCACCTTGATCTCGATCTCAGACTTTCAGCCTCTGGAATTGTGAAAAAATAAATTTTTGTTGCTCAAACCACCTAGTCTGTGGCATTTCATAATGGCAGCCTGAGCTGAATAATACAAGTGTCCAAATTAATTCTCACCAATTCAAGTACAGTAATCCTTTCATGTCATTCTAGATCACCCCCAGCGCCTAGTTACACCCTCAATAAATGTTCCTTATAAAATATTTTTTTCTAGTCTGATGCCTTACGGAAGGAAATGTAAAACACTGACATTTAACAGATTATATTTTAATTGCATTGTGCCATTAGGAGACATGTGTTTCCTTTGAGTTCTGGAAAAGTTGTTGGAAAAAATACATAAATGAAGTTGATGTTCCTGTCACTTGTGTTGGTGGAGTATCACCTGGCTGATGTGTTACTGTTGAAAACATCTGGATAGAGTCATTTATTTTCTTTCGTGAGAAGTGTGTGGATTAGAAACAGACCTCTTCAATTTAGCAGCACAGCATCAGGGGCCTCACACTTGGGCTTTGTCCCACCAGCAGGGAGCCCAGTGCTGAGTGAGGATAATGCAATTGAATGAGGGACCATTTCTATGACCTGGGTGGGTTCCCAAATGGAGAGGACTAAGCAATCTTGGCAGCAGCTGTTAATTAGAGAAAAGATGGGAGGGCAAGCAGCTGTTCTACACTACTCAACGTTCACCCAGTATCTTTCTAAGAACTTTAAAATCATGGAGATGGGGTGTTCAGATTTCATTTCCTTTTTCTTTTCTTTTTTTTTTTTTTTTTTTTTTTTTTTGAGACAGAGTCTCACTCTGTTGCCCGGGCTGGAGTGCAGTGGCACAATCTTGGCTCACTGCAAGCTCCGCCTCCCGGGTTCACGCCATTCTCCTGCCTCAGCCTCCCAAGTAGTTGGGACTACAGGCGCCACAACACCCAGCTAATTTTTTTTGTATTTTCAATAGAGATGGGGTTTCACCGTGTTAGCCAGGATGGTCTCAATCTCCTGACCTCATGATCTGCCCGCGTTGGCCTCCCAAAGTGCTGGGACTACAGGTGTGAGCCACCACGCCTGGCCTCAAATTTCATTTCTAAGAATAGTATTGTGGCCACGGCTTGAGGGCAAAAACTGGGTCTAATTTATCTACTTGTCTCATATCCACTCAGGGTCATGCGAGTAACTTGCATACTGCTAGTGCCCGTGTGTCTGTTGAGCTGAACCTAACCTAAAAGGGGCAAATTTTTCATTGCAATAGGTACTTCATGATAGATGAGTGTGTGTGTGTGTGTGTGTGTGTGTGTGTGTGTGTGTGTGTGTAAATGTATAAATGAGTATTCTAGTTACAATATTTTCTTCTTAGTGAAACAAGCATTGCCATTATTATTTTGCATCAGGAAAAAAAAAAAAAAAAAAGCAGTAAAAAGTCTTCCAGAGCTCAGTCATGTGGTAAAGTGAAATCAGAATTCAGGAACGGTTGCACTGAGACCCTTATTACAAGAGCTCACCAGGAACCCCCTCCCTTCCAGAGAGGCTAAATGATGATGCATTTCTACTAACCGCATTCAAGTGTCTGCAGAATTAGGGCTACATCACTACTGCCCTAGAATATAAATGAATGTTCTTTCGCCAAAGGACACCAGAAACAGATGTTGTTCCTCCTCCTTATTTAACCATAAAACACTTTTGTTGTTGTTATTGTTTTTTAAAAAGATCTGTAGGCATATTTCAAAGAAACCTTCATCCCCTTAGAGGCAAGGGAGTCAGTATTTATTATGCAGTACTATCTGCCATGAACCTTGCATGTGCTATCTCATTTAATTCTTCTTTTTTTTTTTTGGAGACGGAGTCTTTCTCTGTTGCCCAGGCTGGAGCGCAGTGGCACAATCTTGGCTCACTGTAAGCTCTGCCTCCCAGGTTCAAGCAATTCTTCCACCTCAGCTTCCCAAGTAGCTGGGACTACAGGTGTAAGTCCTACCACGCCTGGCTAATTTTGGTTTTGTATTTTTAGTAGAGACGGGGTTTCACTGTGTTAGCCAGGATGGTCTCGATCTCCTGATCTCGTGATCCGCCTGCCTCAGCCTCCCAAAGTGCTGGGATTACAGGTGTAAGCCACCATGCCCGGCCTCATTTAATTCTTGAAGTAACCCAGTGAGGAAGAAACTAGCAAGCCTAATTTAAAGATGAGGCAACAGAGGCTCAGGAGGGTTACCAAGCTTCCCCAAGGCCACTGCGTGAGTACGCGGCCAAATTCCAACCTGAATCAACAATTCTGCGTAGGCCTTGCTCTTTCTACCTTATTCACTGCTTCCCAAATGCTCTGTCTTAGTCTGTGCAGGGTACTCTAATAAAATACCACAAATTGAGTGGCTTATAAACTACAGAAATTTATTTCTCACAGTTTGGAGGCTGGGAAGTCCAAGAACGAGGCAGATTTGGAGTCCGGTGAGGAGCTACTGCCTGGTTCACAGAAGGGCATCTTCTCACTGTATGGAAGGGGCAAATGAGCTCCCTGGGGTCTCTTTATAAAAGAGCACAAATCTCATTCATGACGGCTCCACCCTTAAGACCTTAATCGCTTCTCATAAGTCCCACCTCCAAATACCATCACATTGGGATTAGGTCCCAAAGTAAAAATTTTGGAGGTCTATGGACATTCAGTCTATAGCAGCCCTAGGACTGATTGTTAGAATCTAAGCATAATCTCTATAAATTCCATTGTTTTTCTGTTTGTTTGTTAACACCTCACTAAAAATTGGCTAGAGAGATTTTCATCAAATTTGAAGAGAAGATATGGAATGATCTGACTTTAAAAGATGGACTATGAGGCACATAGGAACCGCACATTGGAGGACGCCGAGGAGCAGCAGGGGAGTAATACCTTAAGGCAAGTGGGAGAAACAAGTCCTTTTAAGGACGAGAAAAGTGACATCCAACATGAAAGTCATTCAGCAGTGACTAGGGAAGGGATGCTGGTCAAGGCCCACTGAGATGGATGCTGTATTAGTTTGCTAGGGCTGCCATAACAAAACACCATGGATCAGGTGGCTTAAACAACAGGCATTCATTTTTTCCCAATTCCAGAGGCTGAAAGTTCAAGATCAAGGTGTGCAGGGTTGTTTCTTCTGAGGCCTTTCTCCTTAGTCTTGGGCTGTCCTTTGCTGTATCCTTACATGGTGTTTCCTCTGTGCATGTACATGTCTCTGCACTAATTTCCTTTTTTGTAAGTGCACCATCATTTTAGAGTAGAGCCATAGGACCTCATTTTACCTGAACTACCTCTTTAAAGGCTCTATCTTCAAATGCAGTCACATTCTGAGATACTAGATGTTAGGACTTCAGAATATGGATTTTAGGGAATACAAATTTACAGTTTAACTCACAAAAGATGCCCAAAGGATATTTGAGCACAAAAAAAGAAAAGGAGGCACTCAAACCTTCCTCAAGAGTATCTAAAATGAAGTTTATGGTACACCCATGGGATAACATGTTAGGAGCCCATTATAAGAAACATTTGGCTGCCAATTGGGAGGGATGCACCATATATTTAAGATGTCATGAACAAAGAACATAAACAATGTTTCCAATTATGAGACCTGAATGAAATTATGTTAAGGAATGTCATAGCAGTTCACTGTCTGAAGTTTGATGCAGTTATCGAGCTAAAATGGGAAGGCGGAGCTAAGGTATATGCTATTCAAGGGGAAAGTCCTGTGGGAGCCACGTTTTGAGCCTCAGTGCTCCAAAATCTTCATTAATGAAATGATATCTGGGGCTCAGGTGTTATTTAAAATACACCTTTAGGGTTTACATCAGGGATTTCAATGGAGCGTGATAAAGGGAATCTATATATATCCCCTGGATACCAATGATTTCCTTCAATACCTTTTTACTTTCAAATCCCTAAAGTATCCTATCAGTGTCTGTTTCACCAGGAGTAAATTACAAAGCCGGCATCCCAAATTCCAGGTGTTGATTTCTGATTGATGTGTCTCTTGCACAGAGAATAACATAGAAAGATCCAGAGTAACAAGGAGTGGAAGTTTGTTCATATGTGCCTCCATGTAATTAAAAACACAAAAGAGATATTTAGAGAAATTGATATGGTTTGGCTGTGTTCCTACCCAAATCTCATCTTGAATTGTAGTTCCCATAATACCCACCTATTGTGGGAGGGATCAGGTGGAGATAATTGAATCATGGGGGCGGTTTCCCTCATCCTGTTCTTGTGATAGTGAGTTCGTTCTCATGAGATCTGAGACCTGATGGTTTTGTAAGGGGCTTCCCTCTTTGCTGGACACTCATTCTTCTCTTGCGTGCTGCCATGTAAGACATGCCTTTGCTCCTCCTTTGCCTTCCTCAATGTTTGTGAGGATCCCCAGCCATGTGGAAGTGTTAGTCCATTAAACCTCTTTTTCTTTATAAACTGCCCAATCTCAGTTATGTCTTTATTAGCAGCATGAGAATGAACTAATACAGAAACTTTATTACAAATTTGAAAAAAAATTGGTCTTATATCGATGCTATCCAATAAAAACCTAATGTATATAACTTCAAATTTTTTAATAGTCACATTGGAAAACAGTAAAAAGAAAAAGGTTAACTAAGCATATTTTGTATAATGCAATATATCTAAAATATTATTTCAATATGTAATATAAAAATTTATATTAAGGTATCTTATGTTCTTTTTTTCTGTGCTATGTCTCCAAATCCCTGTGCATATTTTATGTTTACAGTACATCTCAGCTGTCATTAGATATATTTGACCCTTATTTAGATTTCATAAAATGAATAGATGGAAAAGTAGGTTCACATGTACACATTGTTCTAAACTTAAAAGTGTTTAATAACTGAATCAAGTATTCATTTAAAAATTTTTAAATTAAATTAAATTTTTAAAATGTAGTTACTCAGACTAGACATATTTTGAGTAAACATTTGTGCCTACAGAGTTTGACAGTGCAGTTTCAAATATTATTGAGTGAACACAGAGAAATAAATACATCTAAAGAAAATGATTAAGTTCAACAGTGTTTTCTCTAGTTCCTATTACATGTTAAGGAGGCAATTACTTTTCCTGATCCAAACAGATTGCAGATAAAAAGGCAGGTTGACATAGTAGAATTCACACAGTACTGGTATGAAAGGGAGCCTGATGACAGTCCCGTCATTTTCCCTGCCCATCAGGGTGATCTTGAACAAGTCACCTCACCTCTCATGCCCTCAGCTTCTTCATCTGTCAAAAGAGGGTTGGTCTAAAATCTCTTCCAGTTCTCACTTTTTATAATCTAAATTCACAGTGGAATTGAAGTCAATTTGTGTGAAAGCAGATTATGTTATGAGAAAAACATCTTGTTTACACTATAGAGAAATCTGTTTTTCTCTTATTCACTGCACTCCCCACACACACGATAATTTCAGGGTACTAAACTAAAATTTGTGAAAATATCAAAAGTTAGGCACCTGAAGACCAAATTATCTGGAAATTTTCATGTGCCAAGTCAGTAAGGGATCAATCATGTGAGAGATGTCTCCTTCCAGGGAATCAAACTGACCCCTCGCCCCAGCACCCTCCTGTGTCCCCTTTTGTCAGAACCAACAAGAAACCCATGATTAGACATGTCCTGAGTCAGGTGAGGCTTCGCAAGTTTTGAGATTCATCGCTCATGAGTTGATTAATGATGCTTTTTAATTTCATGCTTTATTTGGCTGATAGCAGGTTTTATACCGAGGTACTGGTTAACACAATAAGTGACAATTTATTATTTGCTTTTATGTCCTTGAGTATTATTTAGTTTGTTGACATTTTAAAAAATCTATATTTTTCAGACTAAAATCACAATGTTGTATGTATTTGTTTAAAATTTTTGAGAAATGGAGGATCATACAATAGACAAAATCTGTCATAATCTTTTTACATAAACATTTTTACCATATTCAGGTATTTCTCCCTGGCCTTCTTTTACAGATTTGTTAAATTTTTATATTGATTTTTTGCAAAACTGGGATCATGTATATATACGATGGCTTTTCGGATATGTCAACTTGGCTAGGCTACAGGCTTCACTTATGCAAACACTACCTGGTATTTCTAGGAAGGGATTTTGCAAATGTAAATGAAAGTCTCCAATTAATTTTAAGTATGAGAGATTACCCTGGATTATCTGGGTGGCCTGACTTAATCAATTAGAAAGCTTTAAAAGTAGGGCTGAGGCTTCCAAAAAAAATACTGAGAGGGCTTTGTAACTGTCCTTTCCTGAGAGCTTGTCCTGTGGATTTCAGACTTATAATCATGTAACCCATTTCCCTAAGATAAATTTCTTGGTATATATATTAGATCTGCTTCTCTGGTTGAAACTTGAGATACAATATACAATTTTATAATGCATTAACTGAACATGTTTTGAGTATTTTCTCATATCCCTAATTTTCTGAGACTTTTCATATCTGCATAAGCATGCATAACATTTTAAGGAGGAAACTATGTTCTTATTATTTTACATTTAAGTGACTTACAACTTTTATTGCAGATAACATTGAACTGCAGATACTTGTACACAAATCTTTGTGTCCACAAGAGATTCTTAGATGAAAGAACCTGAGACCCCTTAGCCAAATTCATCTTCAGAAAGGGTGCATCAATTTACATTAGCATTTATATACAGGCTATCACTTAGTACTGTCAATAGTATTAAACATTATTATAATTTTTTAAACTTGTATCTCTTTCAGGCAAAAAGGTTACTGTTTTAATTTCCACTATGTGTATGTGTATATGTATAAATATGTGTGTATTATATATCTGAAATATATAATACACACACACACATACATACAAACAAACATGTATACATGCAACTGTTCTTTCTAAAATTGGGGTGGGAATTTTCACAAAGGTTGTATCAGTCAGGGTTTCACATAGAAATGGAAATCATATTTGTGTGTGTGTCTGTCTGTCTGTGTGTGTGTGGAGAGAGAGAGATTTGTTGCAAATAATTGACTTACACAACTGTGAAGACTGGCCAAGCAAGTCCAAAATCCATAGAGCAGACTGTCAGGAAGGGCAAAAGGTACTTTGTGGCATGAGTTGAGGCTGAAGTCCACAGGTGAAATTTCTTTTTCTTCAGGGAAGCAAGCCTCAGCTCTGCTCTTAAATCTTTTCAATTACCTATTGGGTGCAACATCCACTGTTCAAGTGATAAGTACACTAGAAGCCCTAATCTCACCATTATGCAATATATCTATGTAACAAACATGCATGTGTATACCCTGAATCTATAAAAATTTTAAAAATTAAAACTTTTCAAGTGATTGAATCAGGTTCAGATTGATATAGAGGGTAATCTCTTAAAGCCAACTGATTATGCATGTTAACCACATCTACAAAACACCTTTACTGCAACACCTAGGTTAATGTTGGATCGAATAATCAAATTGGTTGAATTAATTGAACTTGGCCTAGCCAAGTTAACACATGAAACTAACCATCAGAATGGATAATGTAAAAGAAATGTTCTACTGTCCATGCAACATGCTACATTCTTCATGGTTGTTTTCAAATTGATTTCCAGTTATCGTAAAACTTTATTCTTCCAAATCTCATGACCCAAAATAAATGAGCTCAGTAGATTAAGTATGAAAATGTTGTTGATGTCTTGCAGCAAAATTTTACTTGCAGCCTTCATTCCACCAAATGGAAGGAACATCTACTTTGTAGAACACACTATTCTGAGTAAGCTCTGCAGAGGATAGCAAGATGAATCTGCCATAAAGAAGATGCATGGGTTGTTATAACACAGGAAAGATTGTGAAAGCACCGTTGGTGAGACACACGAAGTGCACTGGATGTTCCAAAGGAGAGTGGGTATTTTTGACTGCAGGATGAAGTCAGGTTTCATGAAAAAGGGGACATTTGGAAAATGAGGGCATTAAAGATATTTGAAGTTGGGCATTTCATATGGAGGACACATTAGTAAAACACAAAGCTAGAAACTTGTAAGAACTGGTGGGAATGCAAGGTGTTGGCACAGAAATAGTGAGAAAAAGAAAAGGTATAAAACCAGGCCAGATATCAATGTTTTAGACAGTGCTAAGCTGAAAGATGTGGGCTTTCTTCTACAATCCAGGGGAATTATTGAAATAATTTTGGGCAAGGGAGAGCATCGATCAAAGTCACATGTCAGGACAATGACTTTGGCAGCAGTGTTCATGGGCCATGGATTGAGGCAGAGTTAGGCTGGAGGCAAGGAGATATGGCAGAGGCTTTTGCAATATTTCAAGAAGGAAGCAATGAAATCCTGAGGCTTGGTAGTGGTAATAGAGAGAGGAGCACATTTGAGAGAGACTTTGGAGAAAGAGTAGGCAACCTTTGGCCAGTAAAGAAATTTGAGAGACAAAGGAGAAGCAGAAGTGAACTACACTGCCAAGGTTCAAAGCCTGGCAACTGAGGAGATGATGATGGCATTATTAGCCACAACTGAGTGTTTGGCTTCTTCCCTTGGAATATGACCTTAGATCCCTGAATAGGTCTTGGAATGTGACGGCAGGTCCATGGTCAGCTCTAGAGTTTCTGAGATCTTCAAGGCATATTCCAAAGTTCGAGAATTCTGATAGAGTATGGAGGGATTCCTGTCTCTTGGCTTTCCCTAGAAGTGAAGCTCTGTTGAAGTCCAGGATCTTTGCTGGACAAGATCTCCCATGGGATTTAGGAAGATTATTGTCTCTAGAATGGTGGTTCTTCATTTGATATGCAGGTCTCACTCTTGGAGATTCTGATTCAGTAGGTCTGCGGTAGAGGCTGTGCATTGAATGCACCATCAACGTGGAAAAATACTGCCCTAGAACCATCATCCTAGTTACATACTGAATTGTAAACCTTATTCCAAAATAGGAGGCCAGAATAGGTTTCCTGGGTCTAGCCCATAGAAGGACCCTACCTTGCCATAGCTTTGGAAAATCATCCAAATCTCTATGGAGTTACAGTAGAGTGGACTGAGGTCAGGGAGTATTTACTTTGGGGTTTGTATGACACTTAACTGGATAATGCAGACTTGTAGTTGGAGTTCACATTCTTTTTTTCGAGATGGGGGTTTCTGTTGCCCAGGCTGGTCTCGAACTCAAGTGGTCCTCCTGCCTCAGCCACCCGAGAAGCTGGAACATAAGCATGCACCACCACACTCAGCTCTGAGTTCATATTCTTAATCTTTGTATTGTTGAGAATTGATATACCTTTTAATGTTATTTAATATATTTTTTTCCTGAATGACAGATTTCCTGGACTAGGGAGTGGTTTATTTAAGTTTAATAGGAGATTATTTTTCACCATCTAATAGGCTATAAACTAGACATAAAAGTATAGTGGTAGGGTTCACATAAAAGATTAAGACTCTTAGAATTCAGAGATATAGATAAAATCTGATTAACTAAACATGTCAGCAATATCTAAGTGCCTGTTTTTTGGAGCATCATAGCTTCTTAGAGGAATGAAAGGTGTATCTTGTATTGTAAATTAGCGTAATCTCTTTGAACCCAGTGGAAGCTAAAATAGGATTGCTCCTGCTCTAGAACAGGGTATTTAACATCAGCACTTTGCGATTGGATAATTATATGTTATGGCATATATCTATGCATTGTGGTATATTTGGCAACATCCATGGCTTTTACCCAGTAGAAGCTGGTAGCACACCTGCACTCCAGTTGCAAAAATAAAAATTGTCTCCAGACATTGTGAAATGTCTCTTGAAGGGAAAATTCACCCTCAACTGAGAACCACAGCTCTGGACTATGCCTTTTCAGGCTGCACTAATCTATTTGGTTTACCTCGAGGCCACTCCACTAAGGAAAGAGATAGCTCATCAGCTATATATTGTATGCTGTTTTATAAATTGTATTTTATTAAAAAGTTGAATATCAAGGCTTCCAACTGTCTGTGAACAGATTAGTAGAAGACTAATGGGCAGGCTTTGGGCTATGCGAACACTCAGAAATTGTATGTAATACAGTGAACCAAGATCGCGTCACTGCACGCCAGCCTCAGTGATGAAAGAAATCGTAGGCAACATTGAGCATGTATGCAACATTGAGCATATATGCAAATATATATCACCCCCACCCCTACCCCCATGAAAATAATTGACAGTTTTATCAGATTCTCATGGGATTTTCACACCCACACAAGATCTAGGACCTCTGCTTTGTTGAATAAAAAAATCTAGGAGTGTCTCAGAAGAAAAAGAGAAAGGCAGAACTTAGGAGAGGTGAAGTGCCAAATTTATAATGACATTTGCTTCTAAAAAACAGGCTTCCAGCTTCATCTATGTCCCTGCAAAGGTCATTTTCAGCAAACTAACACAAGAACAGAAAACCAAATACCGCATGTTCTCACTCATAAGTAGGAGTTGAACAATGAGAACACATGGACATGGGGCGGGGGGCATCACACACCAGGGCCTATCAGGCAGTTAGGGGCTAGAGGAGGGATAGCATTAGGAGAAATACCTAATGTAGATGACGGGTTGATGGTGCAGCAAACCACCATGGCACATGTATAACTATGTAACAAACCTGCACATTCTGTACATGTACCCCATAATATATAATAATAATAATAATTTAAAAACAGACTTCATGTGCTTTAAACATTATTTTGATGGTTAGTGGACATGAAAGAAGAAGTCCTGGTTAAATGACACCTCATGTGTAAATTCTTATTTTCATCTTTGTGCAGAGTGATAGTCTTCTTATAAGACTCAGAATATATTAATACAATTTAACCAATATTTTGTGTAAGATACTGTGCTGGGTGTTGAAGCGTCTTAGCCAGGTGTCTCTATGATCGAGCAGCTTTTTCATTTTCATGAAAAGATAGTGAATTGGTTATTTGCCTGTTTGTCCTCATATTCACTTCCCACCTTGTCCCCGCTCTTCTCTGTAATGCAGGGAGCTACATTTCCTAGGCTCTCTTGTCTACTGGTTTTCAGATAGATTTGGCTACCAGGTTGAATGCCTCCAGGTGGAATGGAAAGCATTGGAGACCTGGAGGAGCAGAAAAAACCTGGGTGCGATTGGGTGGCAATTTTAGCTGCAGCTGCATCTCCTCTGTTGCTATAGCTCATGATAGACAGTGACTTTCTGGATTCTGGCAATGCCACTTTCTTTCATTGTCCCACCAGCACCAAGTATAAGAACGGCTTTCTACTATTGCTAATCTCTTATTTGTCTCATAAACATATTTGTTTTGTCATCTCTTTCATCACATAAATAACATTTCCTCCATTACATTTCTCTCTATTTGAAGTACCTAGAGAGATTTGGTTTTCCTTAGCAAATACTGAATTATATCACAGGACAGAAAAAGCACATAAATAATTTCATAAAAGGCAAGTTAAAGGAGGCTCAATGAAAGACAAAGGTCCTTGGGCTCTTAAGGGAGGAGTGAGTATATCTAGATTTGGTGAGAAGCTTGTTGGAAATGCTTCTTGAAAGAGCTAGTCTTTGAGATGGTCCTAAAAGGGTGGATACCATACTGACAGCTAGAGCTGGGGAGTATGGGCAAGGAGATGAAAAGCACAATTCCATGCTGAGGGAACAAAATAAGAAAAGATCTGGCCAGCCACGGTGGCTCACGCCTGTAATTCCAGCACTTTGGGAGGCCAAGGTGGGTGGATCACAAGGTCAGGAGTTCAAGACCAGTCTGGCCAAGATGGTGAAAGCCCGTCTCTACCAAAAATACAAAAATTAGCCAGGCGCGGTGCCAGGCACCTGTAATCCCAGCTACTTGAGAGGCTGAGGCAGGAGAATCACTTGAATCCTGGAGAAGGAGGTTGCAGTGAGCCAAAATCGCTCCACTGCACCCCAGCCTGGGGGTCAGAGTGAGACTCCATCTCAAAAAGAAAAAAAAAAGAAAAGATCTGCAAACAGAAAACCAAAATTATTTTGTGAAGAAGAAGTCAGGAATGATATAGATAGGCTAGAGTGAAATAAACATATAGTGAGGCTGTCCTGCAGAGAACTGGAATACCAGGATAAAGAGAAAGTACTTAGTTTAGTAAGCCCTAGATGTTGAATAAAAGGTAATGTATTTGGGTAAAAATTTTGTCAATATTTTTAGTCAGTGTTTGTTTTAAAAATTTTCAATGACTATTGAGTGGCTAGATTCTGGAATATACAGTAGAAAAAACAGCTAAAAATCTCTCACAGGTCTGGTATTTTAATGGGCTTGTTTAATATCTATGAATAATTTTGACCGTCTATAGCTTTGACTTAAACATAGGGTAGGAATGGCATTGGGTGAAGGCTGACAGCCAGGCAGGAAAGGAAGGAGCTGGCCGTGGAGCATTTACCATAGGCTTATCCCTCTTTTTGAAACCCACTCTGAAGTAATTACTAGCCCAAACTAGACCACTTTGTCTTAAATTACAGAGGTTGCCTCCTGTAACATTCAAAGCCTGTTGTGAAAGAAAGGTTCTGACAGGAGTCAGATCAAAGGCAAGACTGAAATAAAACAAAAACTTGTTCAATCAAAATAAATGCAGCTTTCTTTAATCAAAAATGTTGGTTGCAATTTCTGTCAAGATAGCAAGTTCCTCTTCTTTTGCTAGGGTGGTTAACAACAGTGTCAGCTTCAGCTCAACCCAAAAAACAGGCAAAGTTTTTCCTAACACCCCAACTTTCAAGAGGCATGACTTTGCTTGCAGGTTGGTATTTGTCTCCTTGCAGTCTTCAATGACCGCAAGCTCTAATTTATCTCAGAAAAAAAATTAGACCTTCCTATATATGTCTTGGAATGAAATTTTATGCATCTAGCCTAAGCCATGAGTGCTTTTGTTGTTTGTTTGTTTGTTTTGTTTTTTGAGATGGAGTCTCGCTCTGTCACCCAGGGTGGAATGCAGTGATATGATGTTGCCTCACTGCTACTTCCACCTCCCAGGTTCAAGCAATTCTCTGCCTCAGCCTCCCGAGTAGCTGGGACTACAGGCATGCGCCACCATGCCCAGCTAATTTTTTGTATTTTTAGTAGAGATGGGGTTTCACCATCTTGGCCAGGCTGGTCTTGAACTTCTGACCTCATGATCCTCCCGCCTCAGCCTCCCAAAGTGCTGGGATTACAGGTGTGAGCCACCGTACCCGGCCATCATTTTATTGAAACTCCTGCAATGGCTGCCTCACTAAATTTTCCATTTCTAATCAACTGCGTTCTCCTCCAGTATTTTCCCCTGCTATGTGATCTTTACATATGTACATATTTACACACACATATGTATTGTGTATATATGTATGTATGTGTGTGTACATATGTATGTGTGTATGTATATGTGTGTGTATATATACAATAATGTAATATCTCATTCTCCCTTTAATCTCTTCCATAGTTTCCCAGAGCATTTTTCTCTGTTTCCAGCATCATCCTGTAACCCTCTTGATCTTTCAACCCTTTTTCTTGACTAACTTGGATCTCAGCTCCTACTTAAGAGTTCTGTCTTCAGAGAAGTCCTTAGGGATAGTTACTTTCCCCAACCCTTTGCTAGGTTAGGTCTCCTAGCCCATTGTTCTTTCCTATTGTCCCTATATGTCTTCATCACTACACAAAACACACTAACAGTTCATTGGTTATTATGTATTGTCCCCCATTCGACCTTAGACTCTGTGACAGCTATGATTGCATTTGTTTGACTACATCTATATTTCAAATGCTTAGCAGAGTTCATGGCACATGATACATTCCCAACAAATGTGTTTAATTAATAATTACTAGTTGTTCATGACAAATTGAGTTTTGTTTTTGGAATGGTGTTATGGGCTTCTTCCCCATATCTTGGAGATTTCATACATTAAGAGGTCTCCTAGCAAGTTATAAAACGAGTTCAGGGAATAAAGATGAGAGCTGCAAACCATTAGCTGAGAATCTGGTGTCTGTGTGTATTTTTTGAAGCTGATTTAGTATTCCAAGTTTTCCAAGAAGATCATGCACTATTTTGAAAAGCGAATGTGTTTCAAATTGTAAATAGATTATGTCCTTTAAATTAAAGACTAACGGGTTTTTCTGTATTTTTTTTTTCTTTAAATGGCTGCATACAGGCCAAATGAAAGATATTGTTTGATTATCAAGCTGTAATCTCAGCAGGTGGTGGTTAGCAGGAAACTTCTGCTATATTATCATAATCTAAACTAGTGCAGCTGTACAGTAAGGGCTTTCAGGGTCGGGATTTCTTCTACCTCCTCTAACGCATTTGGAATTATCAGCAGAGGCAATGTAACAACAGTACGTCCTGTCCTTACAACTCAGCATTCTTATGTCCTTCTTTCTCTAAATTTTACTTCTTCTCACCAAAAGCAGAGCAGATGTTTTAATAAACCAAGAGTAAAATGAGATGATAGTAAGATTTCTTCTTTGAATCACAGAGCATCCAGGTATTGGAATCAGAAAAACAATTTCAGAATGGGAGTCACTCTTGTAACATACAAATGGAACTAAAATGTAACATTAATAATTCCTTTCTTCCGGGACAGAGCTGGCCACTCAGTCACAGTGCTCAAAATTGTTTGAATCTCATGCTTTCACACATCCTAAGGTGCTGTCCGACCACAGAGGGATTTTATCCTCTTCAAGACACACATAAGTAAAGACATTTTTCTGAGTAGTGAAATCTTGCACAGAGGAAATTTACAGGTTGAATGTGGTCAGAGGTAGAGGTTGGGAATAAAACCCCAGGAATCTCTTTGGTTTTAATGACAGATAGCCCTCTTCCCTGCCCTCTAAGGAAATCAGCCTTGGGAAAAATCGAACAAGAAGGCTAGTGTGGCATCTCACCGTGGCTTTTAGAAGGATCCTCTTAAGTGGCATTTACAAAAGTGGCATTCATTTAAATGTTACATCCTCAGGTGAACAGATCTGCTAAAGAGGGATTCACTGATTTAGTAGTGAATGGAATCTTTGGACTTTGGTCAAAGGCACTGAAGTTTGAACTGATTGGAACAATCCCAGCTGATCAGAATCAAACTGTGTTGTTCGTGATTTTCTATGGTTCTCACAGAGGGAAGTTCACAGTAAAAATAGTTTAGAAGTTTAATTTCACAGCCATTATTGTTTTGATCATGGATCAGCTGTCTCTCCCTTCAGTCTTTTGGAAATTCAGATAAAAGGAATAGAAAAATGGCACATTGAAAATATTTTGACCTAAAAGTGGTCAAATTTAAAAAGTTTTCAATTGTAAGACTTAGTAAATTCTTTTATTTCCTCATATTTCATAAAGTGACTCAAATGTTCAACTAAAAATATTGCAATATATTAAACTTTACACCAAAAATTGATTTTTTTCATTCCTTATTCCCGATTCTGATACATTTTTAATACCAGGATTTCTCTTCCCCCTCTCGGTAGCTTTACATCTTTAAGTTACTTTATTTTAATTTTGGTGCTAAGAAAACTTACTCTAAAGACATAATGAGATAAATCCTAAGGATGGGATTTGATCTCATCATAGAAATATTACCATGAGAGTGAAAGTGAAAATAAGTACAACTACAACTAATTGTATTACTTTTCACTTTTCTACATGATTTAAAATGCATGTTTTAAAGAATGAGGTAATGTATATGTATAACAGTGTCTGGCAAGTTTAAAAATACAACTACTGTGATGAAAAATATAATGATTATTAAGCTTTATGTTTTTTCTTTTGTAATACATATTGATTTATAATATAATATTTATTTAAATGTTCATTTTAATGTTATGTATGTAATATACTAAATTTGATTGAGTACTCCTTTAGCATATATATGTACAATAGCATGTATAATTTGCTCAGCTTTGAGAACTGACTTCAAAATAAGGGGAGTGGGAGTAGATATTCTGATTTTAACATTGCCAAACAAAAATTTTGTTTTAAGAATCCTTTATACAATTTCATGAAGTTTTCCTCAAGCCTGGAGAAGCACTTTATGGATTTATTGAGCAACAGCACAAACAAAATAGTAATGAGCTCATTTTCATAGAATGAAACTTATTGTAATTCCAGCTGTTGAAAACTTGCACAGCTGGATACTAGCTACAATACAGAGCTCTCATCTTCTGTTGAAAAAACAGTGCAGTTTAAACTTGTAACAAAAGCCTCTTTCTATAACTTTTAAGAAACTATTTTCCACTGAAATTCATGTGTAAACCTTAAATACAAAGCTAAAATATGACCTTTCATTTCATACATTTGTACCCATTTAGTATTTTTTAAAAATTAAGATAAAAACAGCTTGAAAACACAGCTTATTCTGGTTAGAATATAGGGCTCTCCAGAAGGAACTAATATTTCAAGGCCAAATTCTAGAGTAGAGTATGGCAAATTGGAGAAAATCATCACAGGTTCTGCACAAGACAGTGAGGGAAGGGGGTTTTGGCTGCTGCTTCAAGGAGCAGGGGATATGGGATGCTCAGAAAACTTCAGGCAGGGAAAAGAAGTTACTGTGATCCCTACCTGAAGAAAGATTTGGGGGCTTTTATTCATTTATTCATTCACTCAATAGTATGAGGCATATCTATACAATTAGAGTTGAGAGCCGGTTCACAGCTCTTATTCATTCACTTAATCATTCATTCATTCACTTTTTTTTAATCCAGCAGTTACTAAGCAACCACTAGTTCAAGGTATCTCATGTCATGCCTTCACACTGACTTCTGTGTTTCATCATAGCCTTCTCCACTGTCAATGAAAATTGCTCACTCCTAAGGCCATCCTTGCCTCCTCTTTTTTCTTCTCTTTTCTTTCCTTTTTTTTTTTTTTTTTTTTGAGATGAAATTTTGCTCTTGTCCCCCAGGCTGGAGTGCAATGGCGCAATCTCAGCTCACTGCAACCTCTACCTCCCAGGTTCAAGTGATCCTCCTGCCTCAGCCTCCCGAGTAGCTGGGATTACAGGCGCCTGCCACCGCGCCTGGCTAATTTTTATATTTTTAGTAGAGAGAGGGTTTCACCATGTTGGACAGGCTGGTCTTGAACTCCTGACCTCAGGTGATCTGCCCACCTTGGCCTCCCCAAGTGCTGCAATTACAGGCACAAGCCACCACGCCCAGCCACCTCCTCTTTTTGTTCTGACACTTCATATCTACTATCTCATTAAGTATTGTCTGCTTGGGCTTCCTACAACCTCCACCACTCCACCCTTGTCCAAGCCACCAAATGTCATGTTTCTTCTGGAATACTACCATAGCACAAATGGTCTCCCTACTCACCTTGCCTGTAGCAACTTCTCTGCATGGTAGTACCAGTGATGTTTCTAGAAACTTATATATGAACAACTCAAACCATGGCTCAAAACCCTCTAATGACTTTCTCAAACACATAGGAGAAAAATCTAAAATCCTTACAGAAGCTTATCTGGTCTGTGTATTTGGCTCCAGCTCTCTGATCTCTCTGTCCTCATCTCCTGTCAGTCGCCCATTCATTTTCAATGATTCCGTCACACTGGATTCCTTAATGATCTTTCAATATGTCGAGCACATTCCTGTTGCAAAGCATTTGCACTTGCTGTTCCTTCTGCCTAGCTCACATGGCCACTGTCCCTGCTGTGTCTTAGCTAAACTTTGACTTAGCCAATGCCCTTTCCTGATATTTTTCCTTCCCTTTTCAATCCAGACTGTCATTGCTGCCTCTTTGCCATTCAATCCATCCTCTACCTGTTTAGGTAAACAGAGTGAAGTGTCTAAAGCACAAATCTAATAGGCTCCCCCTCAACCATTCGTTATAAAGTCTTTCAGTGCTTCCACTGCTTACAATTGGAATTATATGCTTACAGGCTTAATAATCTGATTCAAACTATTCTTCTGACCTGCTTCTCCTCCACTTCTCAACCTGTATTTTATATTCCAGCCTCATCAAACCATTCATTCTTCCCTCAACTGCTGAACTCTCCTATACCTTTTTTTCTCTATTCATGTTATTAATCTGCCTACCACACACTCACTTCTCTCCTATAGAGTTTTATACCAGAAATTTATAGTCAGAAGATGAGTATGAATAATATTCATAAAAGAAGAAAGACTTAAACTAGGAGTTGAAGAAAGAGGAGACATTGGGTAAATTGGGTACGAGCGAGGAAAGAGGGCCTTCCAGACTGGGTGACACTTGGACAAAGACAGAGAGGTGGGAATGTAGCTGCTGAAGATAGAGCTCCTTCTGATTTGTTGAGGTGAGTTGGAGAACACAAACTAGAGAAATGGGAAAATAAGAATAGAGAAATAGCATGGTTGAAGTTTAATTACAGAAGCTGGACAGAAGTATGAGTCAGAGGTTGGAACTGACCAGGGTTCTCTAGAATGTTAGAAGAGTTAGATAAAGTGGTATATATATAAAGTCCCTAGCACAGTATTGGGCATTGATAAAATTCCCAGATTGATAAGAATCTCTCAATTTGCAGGAGTTGTAATCAGCAATAAAGATTTATGACAAGTTTGTGATCAAGGAAACCACTTAATGAAAGTGAAGATCTCCAACTGGAGCAGAGAGAAAATGTCTGTTCCAAAGCAACCAAACCCAAACTCAAGGCATGTTTATGGATTCAATGAAATTGCTTCTGAAATCTACTTTTTCTAAACGTATCTTGCTCTAGTTTTAAATTAATACACTTTTTGGGACAGTCTTATGGTTTTTCTTCTTTCTGAGATGGTTTTGTGTTTGTAAACACATCATGTAAATGGTGATATTGAACATTATTTATAATTTGTGCGAAATATATTCATGACCCAATATAGTGAGTTTAGCCATGCCATATGCTCTTTTGCTACAAATGCAAATAGATTAGTCCAAACTTACACCTTGTGACAGAAGAGTAAAGATGCGTATTTAACACCAAACTATTGCATTGTAAATGTCTCTAAGATTTAAATATAAGAAGTAGTAGTATCCCTTCATCAGTAAAACTTTAACTATAAAGAACTCAAGTCATGGCAAATGGCATGTCTTAATGGATTAAAGAACATTTTCCGTGAACCATGCAGGAAGTATAATACAAGTGTTGGCAGTGTGTCTGAAATATCTACATTACATTAGAGTCCCACTACACCTTCAGACTTCAGAGACTTGTAAATCCCCAGTATGCAAATTTCATTTTTTTTTAAAGAAGCTGACTTTACAGTTCTCTTGAATACTGTGATTTCTGCGTTACAAAGAGTGACCTACCAAGTAAAATGAGGATCTTTTAAGAAAGTTTAGTGGGGTGGGTGAATGATTTCTGAGAGCTGCAAAAATAAAACTTGCTCTCCTTAAGAGAATGCTGGCACTTTGGAATTCAATAATGATTATGGCAGCTAAAAAGGCAAAGGTGATGAATGCAGAGTGATAGCTCAAGTTCATAGATATATTTTTTGAGGTAAGGAAATGATGGAAATCTAAAGAAATGAGACAGGCCGGCGTGGTGCCTCAGGCCTGCAATTCCAGCCATTTGGGAGGCTAAGGTGGGTGGAACACCTGAGGTCAGGAGTTCAAGACCAGCCTGAACTCCCCGTCTCTACTAAAAATACAAAATTAGCCAGGCATAGTGGCGGGTGCCTGTAATCCCAGCTACTTGGGAGGCTGGGCATGAAGAATCGCCTGAACTTAGGAGGCAGAGGTTGCACTGAGCTGAGATCACGCCATTGCACTCTAGCTTGGGCAACAAGAGTAAAATCTCTGTCTCAAAAAATAAATAAATAAATAAATAAATATATAAATAAAAGAAATGAAACAGGTTGATATTATTTGGCACTTCTTTTGTTGAACTTTTTGAAGTATACAAGCTCTCATTTAATCATTTATAACATGTCTTCTATGTGTTGGACTACTAGTCATGCATGCAGCATCCTTCTTCTGCTGACTCAGCCATTACAGAAACAATGCAGAAGGAGTGACTACATAATTTCCAGGCCCAATACAATATAAAAATGCAACATAGCTAAGTAAAAATGTTCATAAGGAAGAAATTCAAAACGTTGACAATAGAGTATTGAACAAATCATGGGGTCCTTCTAAGCATGAAGCCTTATACAATTACACAGGTTACATCATGCCCAGAAAGCTGGCTCTGATCTGCAGTCAAACAGCAGTAATAGAAGGCCCAGACTTACCATGTCACACACTCCCTGCCAAAGTAGTTTCATTCAGTATTCAGAACTAATATTCAGTAGTTTAATTAAGCTATCAGGTAGTACTTAACAAACATCACTCCTGAATTCTTAAATTTCATTTTAATTTCTTCCAGCCAATAAAAACTACTTTTTTCCTAATTATAAGAATTAATTAAATCGTATTGGGGAAAAAGTGTATTATTTTGTTCTTTATTACTTTTGTGCACAGGAGGATTGCCACAAATGTTTTGGATTTACTTATTTATTTTTATTTATTTATTTTTTTGAGATGGAATCTCACTCTATCACCCAGGCTGGAGTGCAATGGCAGGATCTTGGCTCACTGCAACCTCTGCCTCCTGGGTTCAAGTGATTCTCCAATCTCAGCCTCCCGAGTAGCTGGAATTACAGGCACCCGCCATCATGCCTGGCCTATTTTTGTAGTTTTAGTAGAGATGGGTTTTCACCATGTTGACCAGGCTGGTCTTTAACTCCTGACCTCAGGTGATCCTCCCACCTCAGTCTCCCAAAGTGCTGAAATTACAGGCGTGAGCCAATGCGCCCGGCTGTTTTGGATTTATTGAGTACTGTTCTGGATGCCGGTGATACAGCAGTAAACAAAATAATGCCTTTGCTCATATGGAGTTTATATTGTAAAGGGCCGCTTTATACTTCAGCAGACCTCTCTAAGTATTTTTATTTTTTATTTTTTAAAATTTATTTATTATTATTATACTTTAAGTTGTAGGGTACATGTGCATAACGTGCAGGTTTGTTACATATGTATACTTGTGCCTTGTTGGTGTGCTGCACCCATCAACTCGTCATTTACATCAGGTATAACTCCCAATGCAATCCCTCCCCCCTCCCCCGTCCCCACTCCCCATGATAGGCCCCGGTGTGTGATATTCCCCTTCCTGAGTCCAAGTGATCTCATTGTTCAGTTCCCACCTATGAGTGAGAACATGCGGTGTTTGGTTTTCTGTTCTTGTGATAGTTTGCTAAGAATGATGGTTTCCAGCTGCATCCATGTCCCTACAAAGGACACAAACTCATCCTTTTTTATGGCTGCATAGTATTCCATGGTGTATATGTGCCACATTTTCTTAATCCAATCTGTCACTGATGGACATTTGGGTTGATTCCAAGTCTTTGCTATTGTGAATAGTGCCGCAATAAACATACGTGTGCATGTGTCTTTATAGCAGCATAATTTATAATCCTTTGGGTATATACCCAGTAATGGGATGGCTGGGTCATATGGTACATCTAGTTCTAGATCCTTGAGGAATCGCCATACTGTTTTCCATAATGGTTGAACTAGTTTACAATCCCACCAACAGTGTAAAAGTGTTCCTATTTCTCCACATCCTCTCCAGCACCTGTTGTTTCCTGACTTTTTAATGATCGCCATTCTAACTGGTGTGAGATGGTATCTCATTGTGGTTTTGATTTGCATTTCTCTGATGGCCAGTGATGATGAGCATTTTTTCATGTGTCTGTTGGCTGTATGAATGTCTTCTTTTGAGAAATGTCTGTTCATATCCTTTGCCCACTTTTTGATGGGGTTGTTTGTTTTTTTCTTGTAAATTTGTTTGAGTTCTTTGTAGGTTCTGGATATTAGCCCTTTGTCAGATGAGTAGATTGCAAAAATTTTCTCCCATTCTGTAGGTTGCCTGTTCACTCTGATAGTAGTTTCTTTTGCTGTGCAGAAGCTCTTTAGTTTAATGAGATCCCATTTGTCAATTTTGGCTTTTGCTGCTGTTGCTTTTGGTGTTTTAGACATGAAGTCTTTGCCCATGCCTATGTCCTGAATGGTACTACCTAGGTTTTCCTCTAGGATTTTTATGGTATTAGGTCTAACATTTAAGTCTCTAATCCATCTTGAATTAATTTTCGTATAAGGAGTAAGGAAAGGATCCAGTTTCAGCTTTCTACTTACGGCTAGCCAATTTTCCCAGCACCATTTATTAAATAGGGAATCCTTTCCCCATTTCTTGTTTCTCTCCTCTCTAAGTATTTTTTTTAAAGTATGTATCTGGAAGAGCTGTTCCTTAAAATAACTGCGTTTTTAGTTTCAATGAGCTTAATTTTGGTTGGGCAAAAATAAAAACAATTTTTTTTTGGAGAAAATGTGATAATTTAAGGCAATTTGACTTAGTAAGTACTCTGATTAATTTATATCATTTGATGAGTTTAATTATCAGAAAAGCAGGAAATTGTTAATTAGAGAATGCATAAGTATCAGGAAAATTTATTATCATTTTCATTTAAATGTGTCGAAATCTCCTGTACTTTTCTTCTCAAAGGCTGCATCCAAATGTTGGTTAAGTTTCCCAAAGTCTTTCATGATGTCCTTCTTCCTTAGTGACCATATACAAAGTAAGGAGACTCAGATAACAAAGGGATAAATATATGATACTTTTTTTCTCTTTTTTTTTTTTTTGAGACTGAGTATCACTCTTGTTGCTCAGGCTGGAGTTCAATGGTGTGATCTCAGCTCACCGCGACCTCTGCCTCCCGGGTCCAAGTGATTCTCCTGCCTCAGCCTCCCAAGTAGCTGGGATTACAGGCACATGCCACCACGCCTGGCAAATTTTGTATTTTTAGTAGAGATAGGGTTTCTCCATGTTGGTCAGTCTGGTCTCGAACTTCCGACCTCAGGTGATCCACCTGCCTTGGCCTCCCAAAGTGCTGGGATTACAGGCGTGAGTCACTGTGCCCAATACTTCTTTTTATGACAATTTCACATTTTTCTCCTCTTTTCTCTCTTCTCTTTTCATTGTTTCTTCCTTTCGATAGAAATTTGCCTCATAGTTTTGTTTGTTACTTGATTTGGGAGTATGTCCACCCATAAATTTACGTTCAGAATGCTCACTATGCACATAGCACATTCTCAAGAATCCCAGTGGCTTTGTATTTGATTACAGAGAAAGGCTCTTTTGGGGTTGAGTGGGATTTCTTTTCCTGTCAAATATCCTCTGCTTCTTGCAATTCTATTAATTTCAGCTAGCAGAAAAGTACTGAATCTGTCAAACTAATAATTTTTTTCAGATGCTCATTCTGCATTTAAATTTTACTTCCTTAGAAGTGTTGTATTTTCTCATATCAAACTGTATATTCTGTGTTGTTAAAAAGAAGAAGGAATGTTACCTGAATGTAGAGAATTGGCAGAAATGTTACAATTTTATTTTTGACTTCTAAAAGTGGTTTGAAGTCTTGAGGTCTGTAAGAGCCACATAAAACCTGTCTGGCTATTTATATGCTTATTTCCATAAATAATACATTCTTATAATTTGGAGGAATTCTTATCAGGAGATAAAGCAACCTTTATTTCTATAGCATTTTACTTCAACATTGACCTAGTGGCTTATGGCCATCGTGTTTCCTGCAAGCTTAGCCCAGGAATTCATTTTTAATAAAGAATCTATTTAACTTTCAGTTAACAAACTGCACATCATCCCCCAAAAGCCTGCTGACCACAGTCTGAAAATATGAAATGTTCTTTGGAGGGTTTCGGGTGTGGATTGAGAGACACATTTTCGTAATATTCAGGGTGTCATCATCAAGTAATGTTTACAAACCCCAACACTCTGGGGATGTGTGTAGGATTTAGCAAGCAGATGTTAGCAGTCAAGGAAAAAATCATGACTGCTGCCTGAAAGTATTCCTTCTTGCCTCTCAGTTACATACAAGATTGTCAAGATCTGTTCTTATCGATGTGGGTAATATGCCTAGTTATAGGACAGTTCATCCAAAAACATCTGAAAATTATAGAAAGAAATCCTCTATAAATGCTCGTCTAAGAACCTCTTGTCCATGTTAAATGTGTGAGTTGTTTTAATTAAAACAAAATGGAAAAAAAAAAAGCCTAGCTCTGGGCACTCTAACAATACTGTTTAAAATCATTATCTTAAACTTGGTTTCACATAATGTTAAAAAAAAACACGCAGACTCCATCCTGCCTCTCTGTTTCTTTGAATACACTAGTGTTTCTCTTGAAAACACTAATCGTATCACATAGCAACTCCAAAACATATAAACTTAAAATTCTCAGAACTTACAAATCCTTATAGTAGAAAGAGAATAAATGAGGTGAGTGTGTTGCCTTGATGTACTGATTTTTACAGAGCAAGTTTTTACTGTCTGGATAAAGCATGAGGATTTTTGAGGAAAATTGAGACAGTTTTTCCAGTAGGGATTAGTTAGAGCTATTGGATGAATTTTAAGTGGCAGACAAAATTTTAAAAATAGCTTTGGTGATATTGCTTGTGAACAGCCTTAATAGAAGGTCAAATTTGATAAAAATAAGCAGAAATCAATGGATACTTTTATATCTGAAATAATTGTGTTGTGAAAAGTAATTTTGATTGAATCTTAATTTATTTTCCTGGGCCCTTATTTATGTATGAGACGATCCCATGACTAGCATAGTTTAGTGATAGTTCTGAGGTTTTGAATTAGGATCATTCCATGCTGAAAAATCACTATTGCTGGCCAGATATGGTGGCTCATGCCTGTAATCCCAGCACTTTGGGAGGCCATGGTGGGAGGATCACCTGAGGTCGGGAGTTCAAGACCAACCTGGCCAACATGGTGAATGCCATCTCTACTAAAAATACAAAAATTAGGCGGACATGGTGGTACACACCTATAATCCCAGATACTTGGCAGGATGAGGCACAAGAATTGTTTGAACCCAGGAGGCAGAGGTTGCAGTGAGCTGAGATTGTACCACTGCATTCCAGCCTGGGCAACAGAGCGAGACTCCATCTAAAAAAAAAGAAAAAAAAATCACTATTGCTTTTAGTAGTAAGGTTTGTATTGATGGAGCAATTATTTAGCATGAGAATGGTTATGGCCTCTTATTTTATTTCATTTTGTTTTGTTTTCATACTTCCTACCTTAAAAGAAATTGTGAATCTTTAGCAACTGAAACAGAAAAGGAGGTTTGAGAACAGAGAAATAAAATTCAAATTAGTCAGATATACCATTGGAACAGGATAGAAATCTCGAAACACACCTGATTACATATGGAAATTTAGTATTTGATTGTATTTGGTATATAAGACTAAATGACGAAAGTAACCTTTCAAATAAATGGGAAAAAGAGCAAAATTTTGACGGATTACTGAATAACTGAATCTAAAAGATAAAATTGGGCTCGTTCCTCACATCATACTAATGATAAATTCCAAATAAATTGCAATCTAAATGTAAAAAATAAATTCCTACAAATCTCAGAAGACGGATGAATCCTTTAGTAACTTTTTATAATGATGACTTAAAAAACACATAATAAGAAATCACTGGTAAATTTGACTGCATTAAAAAAATTTGGCTAAAAATACCACTGGTAAAATAAGAAAACAAATGACAGATTGTAAAAATAATGTTTACAACTTCTATCAGACCAAGGTTTAATACCCCTGACATATTAATAACACTTAAGTTTCAAAGGGAAAAAATACCAACTACTTGATTGAAAGTGAGGAAAATGTATGAGCACACCCTCCACAGATAAAGATATGAAAATGACCCCAAAACACATAAAGGATGGTCAACTTTGTTCGTAGTAAGAGAAATACAAATAAAAATACACAGATATATCATTTCTCACATAAGGGATTGAGCAAAAAGTCAAAAGTTTGACAAAATATTCCATTGATGGCTATAGGAAAAAAGACACTCCCATACATTGCTGGGGAGAATGCAAAATGGCACAAGCCTTATTGACAGAAGTTTAATAATAACTAGAAAAATTATATTTTTCTATTATTTGATCCATCATTCTTACTTCTAGGAAAGTATCCCAAAGGTACACTGCAAAAATATGAAATGAAGTATGGATAAGGAGAAGAGTTTGTAAGAGCAAAAACCTAGAAGCAATCCAAATGTTCAGTTCATAGGGTACTAGTTGAATAAACTTTTGTACGTTTATACAATAGAGTCCTTTGCAGATGTAAAAAGGAATGAGAAAGATCTCTACATGCTTCCATAACGCATTTTCCGAGATGTTTAAGTTAAGAAAGCAAGGTGCAGACAAATGCATAGAGTTCTACCTGTCTTAGTCCGTTTGGGCTGCTGTAACAAAAGTACCATAAACGGGTGGCTTATAAACAAAAGAAAATGTATTTGCCACAGTTCTGTAGGCTGATAAGTCCAAAGTCCAAAGTCAAGGTGCCAGTAGATTTGGTGTCTGGTGAGGGTCCATTGGATAGCATTTTCTCTCTGTGCTCTCACATGGTAGAAGTGGCAAACAAGTTACCTCAGGTTTATTTTAGAAAGACGTTAATCCTAATCATGAGAGTGGAGCCTTCATGACCTAATCACCTCCCAAAGGCTCTACCCCTTAATACCATCACATTGGAGATTAGGTTTCAACCTATGAATTTGGGGGGGAATACAAACATTCACACCACAGTTCTACCTTTTGTATTAGAAAAGAGGTATAAAAATGTGTCTTTTCTTATGATTTCAAAAAAGCAATGTAAGGATAAGCTGAAAACTAACAAATATGCTTGCTGTTAGGAAAAGAAAAAATAGGGGATCTAGATGTTTTTGGATATAGAGTCTCATGGTAATATGATATATTGTAGTATGTCATAGCTTTGGATTTGAAATTATGTAAATATTTTATGAAATTAAACAAAGAAAAAGAACAATTTTTATAAATAAAAAGCAAATAGAAACAGACTGAATTTTATGTCAAGTTGGTGAGATAACTATACAGATATGTAATATTTCAAGTGACTTTAAAATACAGCTTTTCCTTCTCAGTGGGATATATCTAAGGGCAAAAGGAGTGCGTCACGTAGTCCTATTGCTAACAATAACACTGGTATGTCATTTTGAATGCTAACATTGGTATGTATGATAAAGTGAATAAACAAAAAAGTCAGTGTCACTCAGCACAGGTGAAAAATATATAAATAGAAAATAAATGCTTTAAGTATAAATCTTAGAATGTCCAATTTGAATCCGAATTATCACTGTGAACTAATTTTTTTCTAAAAATACACATTTCCGATTTCCTTGCCCTGCACACTTAAAAGTTCTAAAAGAGTGACAATTCAGTAGCAATAAATGCCTTGTACTCATATTGTGCTCTTTATAAACTCTTTTCTACTCAAAGAATTCAGAGCTTTTTAGAAATATGGCTAATTCTAAGTCTGGGCCTGGAAATATATTCTCAATCCTGCTTCATGTGACAGAAGCCAGGAAAGCTACTAAAGATGACAGAGTTGTACCGAAAGAATGTAGGATGCAATCTGAAGCATTTCCACTGGCCAAAGTTGGGGCAATTTGAACATTATAAAGATAATGACTACAATTTCTTAAGTATTTTTAAATCTCGTTTTTAATGATATAAACAAAACGAAATGAAACATTAGCCATTGAAGGTTGCTAGAACACCAACTAATTCTGAAAATATCAAAATAAAAGGTAAAAAAATAAGTATTTAGCTTGTCTCTCCTGTACACACACACTATATTTCAAGATAACTAAATAGTTGATAAAAACAAATTTTTTCAGAAGAATTTCAGCCAACAAATGCAGAAGAAGTAATAAAATTAGACAATCATCATTTTGCAACTCCTAATGAAATAATGGATTGAGGCAATGATTATTCAGGGTTCTTAAAACCATTAGGTGAAAGGTTGATGGGACATTTAATAAAGGATAGATCAGGATGACACTGGAACTAACTGATCAGTCTTAACATTATTGTAAGTGGGATAATCAGACATTCTGCCCCTTCTGATGTAATACAATAGGACGTATACAGTACAACCTTTAAAACTGAATGTGCATTTTATTAAATCACTAGATCTAATTACCAGTTTACATAAAATAGAGGGGATATGGGAACATTTTAAATGACTCCGTAAGGACACAATCAGATAGAACCCTACAGAATGTGGGGTAATCCTACAGGACAAACAGCTCTCTCCATCCCACTCCCCCTTTTGTTTAAACAAATAAATGGCATTGCTAAAGTAAATTAAAATGAGTCCAGGCCTGAAGAATCTCCAAGCAGACAAAGCCAGTTAGGCCTCATAAGTGAGCTTAACCTTGCTTGATTTACAAATATAAGCAAGATGTAACTTGGGTTATTTCTTGTAAATACCAGTATTAAAGAAAAATGAAACTTAAGGCTAATCAACCAGAAGCCATACACTAACATATAACTAGGGGCTTTCTAGTAGGACAGACCAAATAAGGCAGCTGTATAACTGTAACCAATCACATATTTGTTATAATCGAATATTTTATTTGCTTTATTTCTGTGTTCACTTTATAAAAGCCTTTCTCTTGCGTCCCCTCATGGAAGACCCCAAAGCACTTACAGTTTGAAGCTGCCTCATTTATGAATTGTTGTTTGTTCAAATATACTCCTTAAAATTATTCTGTGCCTTAGTTTACCTTTTAACAGCATGGGCAAAGTAAAATAAAAGAAGGGGAAATTATTATAGATAAGATTCTAGGAGACATGTGGTCCTTGTTTAGATCCTATGAAAATAAATCAATAGAAGACATATTTGAAAAAATAAAAGAAAAATTAACATAGACTAAACATTAAATGATTTTAAGGAATTATTGTTCTTTTTGTTGAACATATTGCTAGTATTGTGATTATGTTTTGAAAAAAGAAGTTCTTAATAGTAAGAGATACATCTATCCTGATGGGAAAAATAGGATAGTACCTGAGATTTGCTCTAAATACTGAGGAAAAAAATGGAGTTACTGGGCATGGATCAAACAATGGCGGCGCATTGTCAATTGTTGAAGCTGGGTGATAGGTAAATGAATATTTCTTATATTATTTATATTTATTCGAATATTTATATCAACATTTGTATTTGTACATAATTTATAGATTAATAGATTTACTATTAGGATGTGTTTGACAACATACTTGAGAAAGGGGTAAAGGGGGGTAGAATGCACTTTAATTGAAGAAAATAAACAGTTCACTGAACCAAGAAAAAAAATATGAGATTTTACTTTCTTCTCAAGTAAAGCTTCACGGGTTCAAATTCGTTTACCTTTGGGCACAACTTAATTTAAGCCTACAACACTTACAAGTGTAAAGGTTTCTTTGATATTATGACTCTCACCGGATTCTGTTTTGATGTGTAAAAAGCAATGAATCTGAATGATGGCCAAATAGGTAGATTTAAGTGCCCATTAAACATGCTATTTACAAGTAAAGAATTCCTGGTTAGAAAAAATGTTTTACCTTTCAGGTACTTGCAGGAAAAAAAAATGTATGAATATAAGTTATTACATTTTGGAAGGAGTTGATGGAATTCAAGACATTTGAGAACCCAAATTTGTGCAGAACACACATACATTCCTTTGGGATCCAAAATCACTGGATTTTAAAAATGAAGTGATTCTGGTAAGCAAGGATAAATAGTTCCAAAAATGTGATCATATGCCAGTTGATGCCCAAACTCTGATATCAACTTCATTCTAATCCCAAGAGAGAGAGTGGATTTTTCAACAATGAGAGCTCACCCATCTATGACTTATTACTGTTTGAGACCACATTTACCTATGCCTTGCCTAGCTTCACAGTGGGCAGGCACTGCTGGCTGACCACCCAGGAGCGCCAGCTGCTTGATGGCAGCAGGGCTGAGGCCTGGCTGGCTACCTTCCAGCAGAACCTTGGGAGCCAGCCCCTCCTTTGCCCTGGCTTGTGATAGGAGGTACAACTCAGGATCTTAAAAGTCATGCAGGGCTGCTGTATGAGCAATGGTCTCTTTCCAGTACCTGTTGGTTTATGTCCATCTGTTGAGTGGGATAAATAAATTGGCTTTGGCCTGCCTGCCTGCCTGATAGTTTTAGTTACCTGAATGCGAAAAGCTTTATTTTCATCATAAAATAGGAGGGCAGGCAAGGTTTGAGAAGTATAGCTGGGTGTAAATAAGTACACCAATCCCACGTACATAGTCAGTAGATTAGTGTGGATCCCAGACAGCCAGGCAGAAACATGTTCAGAAGTGAGTATGATGGTCCCGGAAGTCTTATCTTCACAACTCCTGTTTCTCTGATTGTGGCCTTCCTTTCTTCTCTTTACTCTCCATCGAAGGCTTTACCGCTTGTGCTTAGCCTTACATTTTCCTCTGCCTACAGGTGGAAGTCTAGTTAATACAAAGAGTTTCATGGAGAAAAATGGTTTTATGCCTGAAAATGGGAAAAAAATGTAAATGTATGGGAAGCAAGCTTATAGAAAAACCACTTTATTCCTGCTGAAATGCATGACGGAAAATGTGATGACCAGGATTATTCCAGGAAGAATTTCCAAGCCAATTTTTAAAACATGAACAGTGGATAAGATGGTTGGTTTCTGGTCAATAATTTCAGAAGTTATTCCCAAAGATTTCACAGATAACCTGAAAATTATCTTTAAAAATAATGTAAGTGCCAGATTGGCAGAACAGGAATCTTGCTGACTACCCTAAATTTACTCTTGAGGGAACAGATACTGTAATTGTTACGATCTTGGGGTAGCTAAGGAGGCCTCTGGTCTCTTTCAATTCAATATGGTAGGCTTACTTTAAAAGTTACCTTGCATTGCTTCAATCAGGAAGTTCAGCAAGACCAGCCTTAGACACATCGGTAATTAACATGTAATTCTGGAATTGTTTAGAAGAACTTTTGTTCATCACTGCTTCTTCCTACTCACTTCCTAATGGCAAAATCCCATTATCTAAGCTTCATTCTATTTGCTTACAACTTTAATCTTTGTCAAAATTCAAATAATCGTTGAAAGACAACACTTAAAGCTGTATACTGGTATTTCTCAAACAGAAGTCTGCAGACCCACGTGAATTCTCTTGTATATTCTTCATATAACTTTGTATTTTTGTCCCTGTGATAATACAACATTTTTATTAATTATAAACTCAGAACTCTTTTGTACTGGTAATTGGCAATTGTAAGGCATCCGTTTTGGGGGAAGTGAGAACTATTTTAAAGAAGGTTCTGGCATTTTTCAGGTTTCAAAACACAGCTGCATGCCAGTGTAAATGGATGGTTTCATGGGGGCGGGGGGTGGGCAGTTATGGGTTAGGAAGAAAATGAAGGTCCCAGTGAGGAAAGCAATGTTGTAAGGACAATGAGGACAGCGAAGACAAACATTCCTCCTTTAGTGCGACACATGGGATGGCTTTTTGAGGTAGAGCTAAGTTCTCTGACTGCTGTAGACAGTGGACCAACAACAAATGGAAAATTGAACTGGAGTGAAACCAGGAATAAATGTAGGACTAAGGGTGGGACTGAAGCAAGGAGTGGAGCCGTCATTGATGGCCTGGAAGCAGATCCTTGGCATTGTCTTTCCTTTATAAAATCATCTGTGCTGTCTCTCTTTCAGCAAGCTGTTTATCTTGGGACTTCTGCACAGCCAGCTGAATAGAATACGGGGCCAAGAAAATGGAAAAGCTAAATCACATGAGGTTGTGTCAGTTGTTCAGGATCACACAAGAAGGTACAGTGATAGTAAAGTCAACAAGCCACAGGGCTGTCCTGGCTTCCTACTCACAGTTCTGGCCTCAGATAATTCATATCCCTGGTTCCACCTCTGGCATGCACTCCATAACCTGGTATTATCTGATCAGTCCTAAAAGGAAAGGTGTCACACTTTAAAATGGTCTTTCTATTCCTTTACCCATTCACTTCCTTGAGGATTTAGATTGTTGCTATTTTTATTTCATTTTTCCTTTCTTTTTAAGAGTGAAAGTATTGTATAGATAACCTTTATCTTTAGTCTTTAAATGAGATTATAACTGAAACTGGGTATGGCAAGACTCTTGCTTTTTTCTCCCTTTTAATATGGGGAAGGACGACCTTACCTTCAGGAAAGACTTATAGCCCCAGGGGTCCTCACTTCTGTTTACAGTGGTTCTTAACTTCTGCATCATCTAGAGGAGCCTATGAACCTCTTTTCACAAAGATATTTTTGAAAGATTAAAATAAAACAGGCTGGGAGCAGTGGCTCAGGCCTGTATTCCTAGCATTTTGGAAGGCAGCGGCGGGCAGATTGCTTGAACTCAGAAGTTTAAGACCAGCCTGGGCAACATGGTGAAATCCCATCTCTACAGAAAAATTAGCTGGGCATAGTTGCTTACACCTGTAATCCTGGCTACTTGGGGGCTGAGGCGGGAGGATCGCTTGAGCCCAGGAGGCAGAGATTGCAGTGAGCCAAGATTATGCCACTGCACTCCAGTCTGGGTGACAGAGTGACAGACCGTGTCTTACATAAACAAATAAATACAAAATAAAACACACAGAATGACAGCCATAAAGAAAGCCAATTACATTGAAATACAGTTTTTCAAAACACCGAAGCACCAATTTTTTTACATCGTGTATATACTTTATTAATACTTAATAAGGCATGGTGGGAAGTTTAAAAACTATGATAATTTCAAAGTAATGATGAAGATAAATTGTATTTGAAGATATCTGCAACTATTGCAATGTGATATAAAAATCTATCGCAAGGACAGACAACCAAACACCACATGTTCTCACTCATAGGTGGGAATTGAACAATGAGATCACTTGGACACAGGAAGGGGAACATCACACATCGTGGCCTGTCGTGGTGTGGGGAGATGGGGGAGGGATAGCATTAGGAGATGTACCTAATGTAAATGATGACTTAATGGGTGCAGCACACCAACATGGCACATGTATACATATGTAACAAACCTGCACGTTGTGCACACGTACCCTTTATTATTAAAGTATAATAATAAGAAAAAAAATCTGTGATTTCTATTCCCAATGAATCACAGTAACAGTCACTGTGGTTTGTCACTTACATTCATAATGGAAGGAAATGGTAATTTCATCTGAGGTTAGGGAAAATAAAGATGTTTCTTTTTAAATTCCAAATTCACAGACTCTCTGAATTATATCCAAGGACCCTAGGTTGAGAACTCCTGGCTTAGAAGATTTGATGCAATGTTAGACCTGATAAACTTTCTTCTTATTCACTTGTGAGGACAGATTTTTGCATGGAAGATTCAAGTGAACTTTTGAATCCTTTCCCTCAATTTTCCCCCCAAATTTTAATTTTTCGTATGCAAAGGTACAACTAAGCAACCTTTGATATCATGCCAGGAAACTGGCAAGATTGATTCCAGCCATAGCCTTATTTCCCTCCATTTTCTTGATGTGTTAAACATCAGAGAGGCTGGAATTGGTGCTGCCTTGGCCAAAATAACTGAGTGGCCTCTGTCTTGGGGGTTTGATTCCCTGCTTCCTCTGGCAACTCTTTAAGCAAGGGAGTATATATACCATGCCATTCCCACATGTTTATATGTTTTTCCTTCAAAGATTTCTTAAAACAGATGTTGCCTTTCTAGGAGAGAAGGCTTCGGATGCTGTTTGTTCACAGAGAGCAGATCATGCTGTTTCTGACTTTGGGTTTAGGGAAACAAAATCCAATTCTACTGATGTTGGCTTTTCCATTGGAATTCTTGGTCACAGTGTACGTAGGTATAAGCACGTGCCCAGCTAAATCTACTTTCAGTCTTCTCAAGAATCTATTTTGAGTAACATACACTTTACATGTCTATTCTAATTATTTTTATTAACCCAAACATTGTTTCATTTATGTACTTAGGATTTATAAGGAAAGTTCTCTTATTAGCTACACAGTGTTCTGCCTGCCACTGTGAGTCAGAGGCAAAGGAGAAAACCTGAAGAATTAAGGCAAACGCATTCTTGAATTTTATGACCGTGCAGAGTTGTTTCTAGGAAATTAAGGAATTTCAAACATTTAACAAATGCAATGGTTGCTGTAATTATACATCAAAAGACAAGCTACTTCACCCAAATACATAGCTTGCATATAACTTGGATGTTGTTATTGTTTAATTAAAAATATGGGTACATTTCTTTTAATCTTGACTCTAAGCCGGTGTTCTCCTCATGAATATGGGTGCTGCTTAAAGTGGCATGTATTATTACTACAGCTCTCATTTGGTGTCTTTGTGCCATGACTTGCATGCTGTTTACATTCAGAGACCATATGTCATCTGTTGCTCTGTGTATCCTTAGTCAGCCATCTCTGAAAGACTTGCCAGGGGTGTCCTGGTAAATGTTTAACAACTGACTCTCCAGGGGCAACAAAGACCAAATTTATAGAATTTGCCGATTTTTGTGGTGTAAATCTTCCCACCATAGATACTTCCAAGCTACCAAAATGATTTCACTGAACACAGGGTGGGGAAAACATGAGTAGAAGTGGCTCTTGCGAGCCAGGATAAGCCAGTTCCAGCACCTCACTACAGGACCCACTGTTCTCTATGGCTGAGAGTTGTAATAGTCTATACCTGGGATTTTGTTCATTTGGCTTTTGTTTTTGCTTTTTTTTGTTGTTCACGCTCAATGCATACTGCAGTATCAGAGACAGAAAGAGAGTAAGAGGAAAACATTCAGGTAAAAACTCTGATAATGCTCTTTCTCTTGAAGCTGATTTCTGGGACTGTGGTTTTGATAACAGCTGCATATGGCCTATTATAGGCAGATTTATGTTCTGTTTTAATGTTGTTCATTATTAGTGATGTCACCTACTAAATGACTTCAGAAACAAAGGTGACGTCTGGTAAAGATGTAAGTCTTACACCTACGTCAATCCAAGTCTCGCATCAGCTTTTTGTAGGCCACACATATTCTAGTTAATTAGGGAAACCATAACAATTTCTCCTGATTAGGCAGAGTCCATGACTCTTTTTCAGTATTTATGAATGTATTATCTAGACTGAGATGTTCTTCAAGCAGAAAAATTTCATCTTTAAAATATTTTTAACATTATAGAATCCTATGTGTTGAAGTCAAAATGCATTATGTCTACATTACTCTTCCAATCTCCCAAATCTGTCAAAAGGGAAATGGCATTGATATAACATGGACCCACACTCCTTTTAATGTGTACCACATTTTTTTCTGAAATGTATGTAAACTCTCTATTCTGGAATTATAGAAAGGATGCTGATCAATGGCTTCTGGAATTCAACTTTTTAAATCTCTTCTTTGAAAATTGAGACTTTCAGGGATTACATAGCTAAGTAACCCAATCAATCTATATTTTTCCTCACTGAACAAACACTGTTCCAGATTGCAAAATATAATTGTATATTGAGATACAAGTCTTATACCATATAATTTAACTTGTTAAAATATGCAACTCCATGTTTTTTAATATATTCATGGAGTTGTGTGGTTATCACCACTGTCCATTTTAGGACATTTTTATCATTCATAAAAGAAACTTTGTACCAATTTAATAGTCATATCCCATTCTTCCTTCCCCATGAGCCCAGGAAACTACTAATCTACCTTCTGTCTGTATAGATTTGGCTATTCTGGACATTTAAATTAAATAGAACTACAAAATATTAGGTGCAATTAGTAATTGCAACAACTACAATTACTCTTGCACCAACCTAACATGTGGTCTTTTGTGACTGGTTTTTTTTACTCAGAATACTATTTTCAAAGTTCATCCAAGTAGTAGCATGTATCAGCACTATCAGTACTTTATTTATTTATTTATTTTTTGCATTATGCTTTGAAAAAAATTTCTTTCCTCTGTGTGTCATCTTTTCACCTGCTTGATAGGGTCCTTTGTGGCACAAAAGTTTTTAATTTTGACAAAGTTCAATTTAAAAAAAACAGTTCACTTGTTTTTGTATTTTTGTGTGTGTAAGTATTCATTGTTTAACCAAAAGTCACAAAGACTGACACCTGTGTTTCCTTCTGAGAATTTTATAGATTTAACCCTTATATTCAAGTCTCTGATCTATTTTGGGTTAATTTTTTTTTGGGGGGGTGGGCAGTGTGAGAGTGAAAACTCTGTTCTTTTGCATGTGAATCTCCAGTTGTCTCAGCACCATTTATTGAAAAGACAGTTCTTTCCCCATGAATTATCTTGCCACTCTTGTTGAAAATTAGTTGACCATTGAAACATATTTTGTTCTAAGTAAATGGGAGACTTAAGGAACTATAAGTCAACACTCAGGTGACTTAGGAGCAAGGCAACTTTCTTGCCAGATCTTCAAGTATCATTGAGGTTAACTGTAGCCTGCACAACACAAAGTGAGGAGCTGTGCACCTGTATCAGCCTGAAAGAGAGCTCTAAGACATTGTCTTTGACACTATTCTGTTTACATTTGAATGAGGACAAGCGTTTATTAAACATTCAGAGAATTCAAATCATAAGACAGGTATTCAATACTCAATCAATGTAACAGAGTTAAAATTCAAAATACTCTTCAGAGACCAGAAAACTAGATTGAAATAAACAAAACGAAGGCAGCCTGGGATAAATAGGAACACTTAGTTTCAAAAATTAATTACACAAGTATTGGGAATTGGAGGCTTGCCTAGATTTGGTGGTTGATAGTCACATGGTAATCTGCATTAGTTCCTCTATATGTTGGGGGTGACCTTTACACAGCCCCTGGAAGTCCCTTGATAACACCATGTAATAATTTAGCAAGAAGCTTATGTAACTGATAGGTTTTTTACTATTACTCCTGGGCAAGATATAACAAAGCCTAAGTGTTCCTAATAAGAAACAGAAAAAAAAAAAAAATATATATATATATATATATGTACAGTCATGCATTGCATAACAACATTTTGGTCAATGACAGACAACATGTACGACAGTGGTCCCATAAGATTATAATGGAGCTGAAAAATTCTTATTGCCTAGTGATGCTGTAGCCATCATAATGTTGTAGTGAAAAATATTACTTATGTGATTGTGGTAATGCTGGTGGAAGCAAACCTACAGTGCTACCAATCACATAAAAGTAGAGGACGGGGGGCCAGGTGTGGTGTTTCATGCCTGTAATCCCAGCACTTTGGGAGGCTGAGGCGGGGTTCACTTGAGGTCAGGGATTCGAGACCAGCCTGGCCAACATGGCAAAACCCTGTCTCTACTAAAAATAGAAAAATTAGCCAGGTGTGGTGGCGGATGCCTGTAGTCCCAGCTACTCAGAAGGTTGAGGCAGGAGAATCGCTTGAACCTGGGAGGCAGAGGTTGCAGTGAGCCAAGATGGCACCACTGTACTCCAATCTGGGTGACAGAGTGAAATTTTGTTCCAAAAAAAAAAAAAAGGACCTACAATTATGTACAGTCCATAATACTTGATAATGATAATAAATAACGATATTACCGGTTTATAGATTTACTAGAGTGTACTATACTTATTATTTTAAAGTGTACCCCTTCTGGTTATACATATATTTTTTAAGTGAACTGTAAAACAGCCTCAGACAGGTTCTTCCAGAAGAAGGCATTTTTGTCATAGAAGATGACAGTTCTGGCCAGGTGCAGTGGCTCACACCTATAATCCCAGCACTTTGGGAGGCGAGGTGGGTGGATAACCTGAGGTCAGGCGTTCAAGACCAGCCTGGCCAACATGGTGAAATCTTGTCTCTACTAAAAATACAAAAAATAAAAAATAAAATAAAATAACCAGGCATGGTGGCTGGTGTCTGTAAACCCAGCTATTCGGGAAGCTGAGGCAGGAGAATCACCTGAAGCTGGGAGGCGGCGGAGGTTGCAGTGAGGCAAGATTGTGCCATTGCTCTCCAGCCTCAGCAACAGGAGCGAAACTCTAAAAAAAAAAAAAAAAAAAAAAAAAAGGAAAATAGATGACAGTTCCATGCATGTTTATGACTGTGTATATATGTGTATGACATACACGTACACACACATACACATATATACACTATGCATACATATGCAAACGCATGCATTTATATACATGCACAGTTGGCCCTCTGTATTTGTGGTTTTGTTTCCAATGATTCAACTAACTGCAGATTGAAAATATAGTCCATAGTTGCCTGAATCCCAGAACGCAGAACCTTTGGATATGGAGGGCTAAGAGACTTGAGCATCTGCAATTTTGGTATCTAAATGGGATCTTGGAACCAATCCTCTGTGGATAGCAAGAGATGACTATAGACAGGTGGATAGATTAATTATAGAGTTTCTGAAGATGCTTTCTTCAAAATTTTATTTT